>NC_058081.1:294075332-294698140 GCF_014858855.1 Bufo gargarizans | reverse complement strand
TCTTGGTAACCTGAAATTCTTGGCAGTTCTGTGAAAATCGCCCCAGAGAAGCTCAGCAGCTGCTGATCGCTCTACCCTCCTACACGCCTTATAAAGATAAAGGAAAAATGCCACGTCTAGTGCCCAGGGCTGCCAAAGCATCTCCAAGGGATGTTCCCATATGTTATGTTATTTTAGCCCAGAAAATATTTCAATTATTTGGTTAGTGCTAAGTCTGGGATAATGCAGTGGGTATAATCCAGTACCATCGTTATGGTGATGACACCCAACTATATACATGCTCCCAGGATACCTCTGTCCGCCGCCTCTGCCATCATGTCCTCTCTTTAAACTTAAAGGGAACCTGTCACCTAGATTTTATGTATAGAGCTGAGGACATGGGTTACTAGATGGCCGCTAGCACATCTGCAATATCCAGTCCCCATAGCTCTGTGTGCTTTTATTGTGTCAAAAAACCGATTTGATACATATGCAAATTACCCTGAGATGAGTCCTGTCCCTGACTCAGCTCACGTACAGGACTCATCACAGGATAATTTGCATATGTATCAAATTGTTTTTTTTACACAATGGCGATCACACCTTCCTTTGCCGGCAGTATACTACCCTGTGTAAACGGGAGCGTGCTGCCAAGAAACAATGAACCTGTATGGGTATGAAGCATCGTCCCCGTACACAGGGGACAGCTGAGTGAGCAGGCAATGGTCAAAAATGGAACCTTAGATGTTCAGCTCATTATAAAACATCAATGACTTAAATATATACACATTTTAGTGGATATGTTTCTCAGCAATGTGAACGAGAATCTAAAATAGTTCTCAGTAAGAGCATCCTTCAATATCAAACAGTACATGGGCAGTGGAGATCTCTCATCATTTGTACATGTAAGTGACCACGTCTATCAGCCTCCGTATACTCACCTCCCTCATACTCCAGCAATGTGCTCTCTGCAGTCTGTGTTGCTTTTGGAATAGATTTCTGCAGACAGAGGCACTTTCTCTGATAAGAGAGATGGAGCTTGATAATGTAGGTGACTCTATCCAGCTTCCAGGATTCTCCACAGAATGGAAAGACATGGCTGCCAAGTGTATGAAGGGTAGGGAGCAAAACTCAGTTGCCACTGCTGATTTTCTAATAGCCATGATGACCAACCCATCAGGATTTGTCCAGACGTGCCCTTAAGGCTACATGCACACGAGCGTTGTGTGTTTTGCGGTCTGCAAATCGCGGATCCGCAAAACACGGATGGCGTCCGTGTGCGCTCTGCAATTTGCGAAACGGCACAGACAGCCTTTAATATAACTGCCTATTCTTGTCCACAAAGCGCGGACAAGAATAGGACATGTTGTATTTTTTTGGCGGACCACGTAGCGGAGCAACGTATGCGGACAGCACATGGAGCGCTGTTCGCATCTTTTGCGGCCCTATTGAAGTGAATGGGTCCGCATCCGAGCTGCCAAAACTGCGGCCGTGTGCATGAGGCCTCAAGGAGTCATCCGCTGCAGCGCAGATACAAAGAGGCTGGGACAGGAGCTGCTGCGCATGCGTATCTATGTGAGCTTCCACGGTCCCGGCCATCAGAAAGGCCAATGCTTTTTCCTAAAGTGTGCAAGCACGACCACCTCTGATGGGTTGCAGGGTGGTCATACGAGCAGTATATAATGCATGGAAAAAATGAATGAAACCAGCAAAGGAGGCAATATGGATAATCACAATACCGTTAGTAAGTGCCTTGTATTACTTTCTCTACATGATACATGCCGTTTGCTGACTATGCTCCTCACAGCATACCCAGCACAGCATCATACGTTGTACAGTGGCTTCACCTGAATGTGACTGATGAATCCAACATCACTGGCCTATTGAAACAATTGATTATAGGGGTGCTATGAGTCAAGTCCCCAACAATCAGATATTGGTGACCTTTCCCGAGGATAGGCCATTAATATGAAAATCTTGGACAACCCCTTAAAAGGGAATCTGTCACACTGTACATGCAGTTCTATCCTTGGGCAGCATGTTATAGAACAGGAGTGGAGTAGACTTAGATATACTGCATTTTTCAGCCTATAAGACACACCTGCCCTTAACAGGAGAAAAATTAAGAAAAAAAAATATTTTTCATCAGACCTCAGCTTAGCCTCCCATTGTTATTCAGACTTCAGCTCAGAGCCCCAATCAGAACCCCAATGTTAATCAGACCTCAGAACAGACCCCCACTGTTAATAAGACCCCAATCAGACTTCAGATTAGATTCCCAGTGTTAATAAGGTCCCTATTCAGACCTCAGATCCGACCACCAATCAAACCTTAGATGGGATGCCCAATTTTTATAACACCCCCAATCAGACCTCAGATCAGACCCCTAATGTTTATGAGATCCGCCATTCCTGAGATCCAGCGCTCTTCCTGCCGCAGTGAGCAGCCGAAGAAGAGAAGCGGTGAGTACGGCTGCATTCACCGCTTCCTGGAGGTGCTTATTAGTATTCGCCCCATAACACGCACTGACATGGGAAGGGGGGGGGGGAGGGGTTTTATAGGGCGAAAAATACGGTGATATAGCTACTCAGTTCCTCCTGCTCTATAACCTGCTGTCCAAATAGGACTTACCATACAATCTGAACCATAGTTCTCCACTTTCATTACTACAGGTGTCTACTGAAAAGAATCACCACCTTGCTAAGGGCTAAGCTTGATAGGATGGTGTATATAAATGCATATAGTGCTCATATTAGCCAAATGTGCTGCCCTGACATAGATCTTTTTTAAAGGATAACTGTAATTTTTTTTTATTTGCTAGTTTATTAGAGCTAGGCATGTATACCTGAGTCAGTCTGTCAATGATTACTAAAAGATCTGTAATTACCGTATAATAACAGCTTTCATTAATGTCCCCTGTCCCTTTCCACTGCTCCCTTAAAAGAGTGTTGCTATGGCCTGTCTGTCTCCCAACTTAATGTAAACAGAAGACAAAGGGGCGTTCTTTCACACGGCATGCCTGCATTAGGCTTCAGAGTGAGGAGGCGTGTCTTTCAGTAATCCAATCTGATTGGCTGGCAGGAAGTTGCTGGCTACTGCAAGTGTGTATAGGAAGTGAGAGAAAGCAGTTTTGGCCTCAGAGAACTGGCAGAGGAGCCGTCTTGAAAAGATCCTCATATTGTAGGATTAAAAAAAAGCTGCAACTATGGGGAAAACTCAAGGAAAACGGTGGTAAGTGAAGAAACTAAAAATTGATTTATGCATAATGCTGCTGCAGCAGTAACATATGCTAAAAAATTTTTATGAAAACATGACAGTTACTCTTTAAGTTCAATTAAGCCAGTTTATGCTATATCTGTTTTTTGACATGACAACTAATATGACTAATGTCAAAGGTCTTGGAGAGGTTGTCCCTTTACCCAGGCCCCTACAAAGCCAATATGTCAAATTTAAAAGAAATAACCACAATCCCTTATTATTGTATAAAGTAGACACATTTGTAGTCCAGAAGCCTTGGAACATCAAAAGCAATAGAGCAGCTATAAAGGTGGTCAATATTGTTTGCCATTTTAGGGGGGGGGGGGCTGATTTAAAGGGGTTGTCCAGGATCAAATACATTTTTAAAAACATGATATATCACCTTGTCTAGCTGATTCAAGGTCCCCTGTTGTTTTCTAGTATTTTTACCTCCTCCAGTTTTCCTATGGTCCCCACTGAATGTTTGCTGTCTTGTGGGTAATACAAAGCAGCGCGGCGTCCGGGCTGTCCATCATAGCAGTCTCTACTTCTCCGTGCACCCTTCCCCCTCATTGATATTTCGCCTCCTGCCACGCATATCTCTCCTCTTTATTCATAGATAACGCTGCGCAATGCCCTGTGACGTCACCGGATCAAAGGGGCGTTACATATCGCTGCCTGTTACTACCTACAAACCTACCTCCGTGCGCTCTGCATAATGTTCTTGTGTGCCGGTGACTTCACCGGACCAGAGGGGAGTTGCCTAGAGCTGCCTGTTGCCGCCTACTAACCGCTCCCCTGCGCTCTGAATAATGCCCTTGGGTGCCGGTGACGTCACCGGGCTCCTTGCGAATCAGAAGAGGAGGCCGGGCTCTCCACAAAGGGGCCCGGTACGTCACTCACTTGTAGAAAATCCGCACTTCCGGCTCAGAATTTTGATATGTTGAAACAGGGCATCACAATAGGAAAAAAAAGGTAACACACGCATGTATGTACAATAAGGTGACTAAAGTGCACTTAAGGGTACTTTCACACTAGCGTTTTTCTTTTCCGGCACTGAGTTCCATCACAGGGGCTCAATACCAGAAAAGAACTGATCAGTTTTATCCCCATTCATTCTGAATAGAGAGCAATCCATTCAGGATGCATCAGGATGTCTTCAGTTGTCACTTAACGACATTTTGGACGGAGGAAATACAGCAGCATGTTGCGGTATTATCTCCATCCAAAATGCTGGATCTGTTGCCGGAATGCCGAATCTGGCATTAATTTACATTGAAATGTATTAGTGTCAGATCCGGCGTAAAAAATACTGCAATGCTAGATCGGTCCTTTCGGACCGGTAAAACAGTAAGAAATTTAAACGGATCAGTTTGTCCGTATGACAAACGGAGAGACTGATCCGTTCTTGCAATGCATTTGAGAGACGGATCCGCATCCGGATCCTTCTACAAATGCTGTCCGTTTGCATGCAGATTGCCGGATCCGGCAGGCAGTTCCGGCGACAGAACTGCTTGCTGGATCACTCTGCCGCAAGTGTGCAAGTACCCTAAACAAATGTCACCAATCCCAGACAACCCCTTTAAGTACAAACAAGGTGGACATTTAAACAAGCTGCAGAAGTGTACAACTAAAATATTCTCTAAAGGCTACATTTAAAGCATAGAAAACATTACAGAATGGTTAAAAATTGTTCATTTTTACTGTGTTAAACCGGCTGAACTAGTCATTTTAAATCCAAGAGGGTCTAAACTATGGCTCCCATTTCTTAGAAAGAAGACACAAAGTAAGGAATAATTCCAAAGACAAGGCTAGCATTCACCGAGCATTCATTATTCTACTCTTGTACCAAGCGTGCACAGTATGAAAATGTAAAAGCAAAGAAATGACGAGGAAAGACTAAGGATACTTTCACACTAGCGTTAAAGTTTTCCGGTACTGAGTTTTGTCCTAGGGGCTCAATACCGGAAAAAACGCTTCAGTATTATCCTAATGCATCCTGAATGGAGAGCAATCCGTTCGGTATGCATCAGTTCAGTCCCTCTTATACAGTATTTGGCTGGTTCTCTGGCCATAATTCCGGAGCACTTGCCGACATTAATTTCTATTGAAATGTAATAATGCCAGATCCGGTACCTAGTGTCCCGGAAAAACTAATCTGGCTCCTCGATCTGCGCATGCGCAGACCTTTAAAAATGCGGAAACAAAATAATACCGGTAATACCGGATTCATTTTTCATAATGACACCAAAGAGATGGATCCGGTATTTCAATGCATTTGTCAGCCGGATTCGCATCCGGATCCGGAAACAAACGCTATCCGTTTGCATACGGATTTCCGGATCCGGCAGGCAGTTACGGCAACGGAACTGGCTGCCGAAATCCTCTAACGCAAGTGTGAAAGTACCCCAAGACCTTTACTTCATCACACCCCAGCGCACCACTAAGAGTCCCAGGCTCCGTCTGATAATTCCTACACCAGACAAGCCATGGAAAAATGGAAGAAGCAGAGAGTAAAACTGAACTGATGCGAAGAAGCCATGTTATCTCTGATAAATGAAGGCGATCCTTTTTTTTTTTTTGTTCTCCATCTAATGTATTGTTACTATCTATATTGCTTCCTTTGCTGGCTTGATTCATTTTTCCATCAAATTATACACTGCTTGTTTCCATGGTTACGACCGCGGCTGCAGTGCAGATAAGAGGCGGCAAGGAGGAAAGCTAAAAGGGGGGCAAACTTCTTGTTAAATCGTTTTTCCAAGCCTTAAAGAGGATAGGTCATCAGTATCTGACCTGTGGGGGTTCAACACCCAGGAACCCTGTCGATGGCATTAGCGATCGTGCCTCCCCATACTCTGGAGGACATCAGTGCATATAAATGCATCGGTCTACTCCACTAGCGATCAGCAGATTATCGTGACTTAACGCTACCTTACCGAGAATCTGCTAGATCGTTGTCCCATGTAAAGGAACCTTTAGTCCACTCTATACGCCATCCTTTTACTGGAGGAAGATTGAGACAATTTTTGTGACTTTCCAAAAATTCACAGTTGATAAATCTGGCTTCAATTAACTAAACTGGCTAAGGGTACTTTCACACTAGCGGCAAGCAACTGTCGTAGGACATGTCGTAGTTTTATTCCGGCCGCCTCTCGGCATGTTTGCCCCCCAGGGCAGCAGTCCGGGGGCACGCGTGCACAAGCGGCAGTACGGATCCGACAGGCTGTTCACCTGCCTGATGTCGCCGTCTGCTAGATGTATATCAAGCTCAAGGGGAGTGTATTTTCTGCTGCAGCTCAGGAGGCGTGTCCATGCTCTTCCTATCACAGCTCAGGGGGCGTGACCATGCTCTTCCTGTCACAGCTCAGGAGGCAGTTGAAGGTTGAAACTGAGCATGTGCGGCCATCTCAGTGAGCAGGTCAAAGAAATAAGTTTAAAAAAAACAAAGAGCAGGTGGCGCTATACAGATACATTTTATTGCATAAGGGTACTTTCACACTAGCGGTTTTCTTTTCCGGCATAGAGTTCCGTCACAGGGTCTCTATACCGGAAAAGAACTGATCAGGCATATCCCCATGCATTCTGAATAGAGACTAATCCGTTCAGGATGCATCAGGATGTCTTCAGTTCAGTCGTTTTGACTGATCAGGCAAAAGATAAAACCGCAGCATGCTACGGTTTTATCTCTGGCAAAAAAAAAACTGAAGACTTGCCTGAATGCCGGATCTGGCATTTTTCCCCATAGGAATGTAGTAGTGCCGGATCCGGCATTCAAAATACCGGAATGCCGGATCCGTCCTTCCGGCCTGCGCATGCGCAGACCAGTAAAAATGTGAAAAAAAATACAAGACTGATCCGTCTGTCCACGTGACAAGCGGAAAGACGGATCCGTTTCTTGCAATGCATTTGTGAGACTGATCCGCATCCGGATCCGTCTCACAAATGCTTTCAGTTACATCCAAATCGACGGATCCGGTGGGCAGTTCCGACGACAGAACTGCCTGCCGGATCACACTGCCGCAAGTGTGAAAGTAGCCTAACTTATTGACTATGCAAATTTTTGATTACATGCTATTACAAAAGTATTCAGATCCTGGTGCTGGTTTGAAAACTGTAGAATATTTTTCACGGGACAATCCCATTAACACTACATCTCTACATACTTGTGAGGATCATTCAGGAACATCATTCAAATGCAGAAGAGCTGGTGATTTGCATTTATGAGCACTGCCATCCCTTCTTGTGCCAGCTGCCACGAAGAGGAAAATGGTGACCAAAAGGTGGCACAGGATCAGGAACTATTGGACATGCTTTTTTACAGTAGAGTATGGGTGCCATTCATTAAAACCCTCTTGTGCTAGGTCCACACGTATTTCTTTTGATGAGTATTCCACTACAGAAACATGAAAGTCAATAAAGAAATACTGGTTGATACAGCTTTAGGCAAGTCAAACAGCCTGAGAGATCAGACACACAAGAGGAAAATCAAATATCAAACTAATATGCTGACAACATTCAAAGCCTCACTCTCATGATATACACACCCAAACAGAGAAACATCAGAGCACAGCCATACAAGTACAAGCCTGCACATCTAGAGAAGCGTCAGCAAGGTGACAGAGGGGGGATCAGTAGTCTAGATGGGCCCATAGTGACAGGTGCTCCTATGTCAGCTCCTTGTCCTTAAAGGGGTTGTCCGAGTTATTTTTTTGCTCTTGTATGTTTCTAACTAGGCAAATGTAACAGCTTTACCATGCACTTACTGCATCTGTAGTTGCTTCTTTCTCAGATTTCACTGAGGGTCACATGACCTGTGATGTCAGCTTCTCTCCCTGCTCTGATGATGTTTTGTGCACAAGCCTGAGAGAGCAGCTATGTGTCTGTACACCAGATGTCACTGTGCTGGCCACACACCCCTGCACTGCTGGCTGCTGCTTATTGCTCTCTCTCTCTCTCTCTCTCTCTGGATACTTGAGGAAAATCATTAACCCCTTCAGCTGCACAGACTCAGGGCTGAAGGCTTTACTGAGTAGCTGCAGGCAGTGAGGAGACAAATGCTGGGCACAGGAACTGACAGAGGAGTTCTGCAGAGCATTGCACAAGAACAGGTAGGGGGAAGATCCTGTGTGTATCGGCAGTGTCATTGTACAGCTGGGACTTGTAGTTCTACACATACAGACATGGTCACTCAGGGCAGGACTTGTATTCACTCCCTTTGCAGAGCAGGGGGAAGGGCAGAGGTTGTTTTCATTGCAGGTAAACAAAGGGCCAGAAGAGAACCAGGGAAATCCAAAAATTGATATTTTTTTGATAAAAACTTGCTTTGCTTAGTTATATATTGCTGACCATCAGATTTACAGTGCTATATATTTTTTTTCCTAGCTCAGACAACCCATTTAATGTAAAAAAAAAAAAAAAAAAAAAAAAAAAAAAGGAGGAAATGTAGCACTGGGGCAGGTATAATGGTGGGTTTAAAGGGGTAACTAACTGAAGGAATATTATGTACTGCAGCTCCTACAGAACCTCCTTTAAAAGAAGACAAGATAGTTATGTTACTAGAGGTTGGTATGATGCTCTTGATGGTGGGTTGTGCCTATGAAGAAATTGAGAAAGAGGACAGCGGGGCTGTTCTGGATGCTATCAGTAGTATAGTGGTATGCCGCACTATGTCACTTTATATGATGTAACAATATGGCAGCACACTTTACTGATAGCATCCATTAAAGCCCCGCTGTCCTCTTTCCCATCAGTAAAATGTGCTGATATATTGTTACTTCAGCTATAAAGTGACTGGTATGACGCTCTTTAGTGGTGGGCACAGCCTAAGATAAATTAGGAAGGAGGACAGCGGGGCTGTTGTGGATGCTATCAGGAAAGTGTGCTGCCATTCTGTCACATCAGCTATCAAGTGCAGCTGTGTATATACATGATAGGTAAGGTAGAAGTGCATTTCTACTGGATGTGTAGGGCACAACCCCATGGCGAGGATCGCTGCACGCAGCCAAGGCACACTCATCCGCAGCAACCAACAGCCACGCAATTTTGCGGTAAAATCGCGCCACCATTGGCTGCTTTGGATTGGCATAGCATGTGGCCAGTTGCACCCCGCGATCGTACTCTTCGTGTATTCTGATGCTGATTATACAGGATTAAAGGAGTTGGACAGGGTTAGAAAAACATGGCTGCTTTCTTCCATAAATGGCGCCACGCCTGTCCATAGGATATGTGCTGTATCTCAACTCAGCTACAACACCAGACACAAATCAGTGACAGGTGTGGGGCTGTTTCTGGAAGAAATCATTGAGAACGACAGTACAAATCGATTAGATGTAGGCTTTTAGTTGGTGCATATTCCACGCCTCCATGTAATTCTAAAGCTTCAGAAAAAAGTGAAATCTATGTTTCGCATTAGCCGCTAACAAGTGTCAGAATGATAAAAAGGCCAAGTGTCCAATTAATGAATGAATGGGATAAATGTTTATAAGACTGGAGCTGTGATAGGTGTGAAAAGGGTCAATTCTGTTTATTTGCCAAAAAATGAAAAACAAGGATTAATCATAATGACCTAAAAGTAAATGAGTATTGATTTTAAGGACTGGTTCCACTTTGTGTTCTCTTTCTTAAAGGGGTTAGCTCACTAATGATGAACAAGTGGTGGGTTCTGCAGAACAGAGATCCTAGAATGCCCCTGTAGAATGGGATGGTGGCGTACACTTCTATGGAAATGCTGAGTACGGCACGCACACTATCTGGTACATGCGCACCACCACTCCATACTCAATCGCCAGAGATGGGATCCCAGCCATCAGATTCTTATCGCATCTGACAAATGCATTGAAATACCGGATCCGTCTCTCCGATGTCATCCAGAAAAACGGATCTGATATTAATTTTATTTGCATTTTTAAAGGTCTGCGCATGCAGTTTTTCCGGAACACTTAATGCTGGATCCGGCACTAATACACTTCAATGTAAATTATTGCCGGATCCGGCATTCCAGCAAGTGTTCAGTATTGAGAGAAAACTGCAGCATGTTGCAGTATTTTCTCAGTCCAAAAAACGTAAGAGGGACTGAACTGATGAATCCTGAACAGATTGCTCTCCATTCAGAATGCATTAGGATAAAACTGATTGTTTTCTTCCGGTATTGAGCTCCTGTGACGAAACTCAATACCGGAAAACAAAAACGCTAGTGTGAAAGTACCCTTAGCAGGAAAACTCCTTTAAAGGGAACACGACATGCCACTTTTCCATTTTCTTTTACTATGCCCATTACTATTACAATACAGTTGAATTCAGGAGGGAAGCTGCAGCATCAAATCGTGACCTCCCCTGGTCATTGGCCCACCAGAAAAATTTCATAGGGTCTATGGCCAATCCAGAAGGGTATTCCAGTAACATTATGTTATCCTCTATTCACAGGATATAGGATAAATATTAAAATCAGCGGGGGTCCAAACAATCACAAGAACGGGGGCCCTGCATGAAAACAATCCGCAAAGTGTACATGAGATTTATGTCATCTCATACACTTCGCTGGTACTGTACTACGGGAATCCGCATGCAAGAACCACATGTATTCTGCAATATGTGCAGGAGGCCTAAAGACTGTGCCTGCACCTCTCCTGTTTAAGACACCAGACACCCGGAGGCAGAGTCTGTGACTGGCAATAAGGCCGATCACAGACTTTCAATCCTTCAGATACTGTGGTCAATTGCAGTCATGGCACCAGCGCTGATATAATCATGCATCAATTACTGAAAAGCTTTTTGTTTTTAAATCTGTGAATACAATAATACCACTATGGGTGCATTCACACGAAAGAAGTCAATGGGTCCACACCACGATGCAAGGTGCACACGGCTGGTTCCCACGTTTGGCGGATCCACAGTTTGCAGCCTGCAACACTGGCACAGCCATCACACGTCCATCCATTTGAATGCACCTCAAGTGTGACAGTATTACTGTGTTGCACTAAGAACAGTGTTGACCGCTTCTAGAACTGAGGAATACATCCCAAATCTCATTTGGAAAACTACAAGAACCAGTAGGAGCATCAAACAGATGGATATGAAGTATTAGGCCCCTTGCAGACGAGCGTGTCCGGATGCGTCCCGGTGCATTGTGGCAAACCCGCACGAGTAGGTACGCAATTGCAGTCAGTTTTGACTGCGATTGCATTCCGTTGTTCAGTATTTATCACGCGGGTTTAATGCGTTTTGCACGTGCGTCATAAAAAACTGACTGTGGTACCCAGATCCGAACTTCTTCATTGAAGTTCAGGTTTGGGTTCGGTGTTGTGTAGATGTAATTATTTTCCCTTATAACATGGTTATAAGGGGAAATAATAGCATGCTTTAATACAGAATGCTTAGTACAAGGTCAATTGAGGGTTAAAAAAAATAAATAAAAATTAACTCACCTCCTTCAATTGATCGCGTAGCTGCCGGTCTCCTGTTCTTTCTTCAGGGCCTGTCAAAGGACCTGCGGTGACGTCACTGAGCCCATCACATGGTCCATCACCATGGTGATGGACCATGTGATGTGACGTCACCACAGGTCCTTTAGCCAGCAGCTCATGATTAAAGAAGAAGAGACCGTCTGCTACGCGATCAAGAGGAGGAGGTGAGTTAATTTTTTACATTTTTTAACCCTCAATTGACCTTCTACTAAGCATTCTGTATTAAAGAATGCTATTATTTTTCCTTATAACCATGTTATAAGGGAAAATAATACAGTGAATAGTCATCTTAGCAACCATGCGTGAAAATCGCACCGCATCCGCACTTGCTTGAGGATGCTTGCGATTTTCACGCAGGCCCATTCACTTCTAGGTCTCTTTTTTACACGGGCGTCCCAGATTTGCTCTGGATGCGTAGCGTGTGCATTGCGGGAAACCCGCGCGAGTAGGCACGCAATTGCAGTTGCAATGTGGTACCCAGACCCGAACCCGGACTTCTTCACCGAAGTTCGGGTTTGTGTTAAGGGTTCTGTAGATTTTATTGATTTCCCTTATAACATGGTTATAAATGAAAATAATAGCATTCTTAATACAGAATGCTTACTAAAATGTGACTTGAGGGGTTAAAAAATAAAAAATGAACTTACCTCATCCTCTTGTTTGCGCAGCCGGCATAATCTTCTTTCAGGACCTGCAAAAGGACCTTTGATGACGTAATGGCGCCCACCACGTGGTGAGCGTGATTACGTCATCAAAAGGTCCTTTTACGGGTCCTGAAAGAAGAAGAAAGAAGACGATGCCGGCTGCACAAACAAGAGGATGAGGTGAGGTTTTTTTTGTTTTTTTTAACCCCTCAAGCCACATTTTAGTAAGCATACAGTGATTAGACTTTAATGGGGTTGCTCATCCCTATCATCTCCTAGCAACCATGTGTGAAAATCGCACCGCATCTGCACTTGCTTGCGGATGCTTGCTATTTTCCCGCAGACCCATTCATTTCTATGGGGCCTGCATTGCGTGAAAAACGCAGAATATAGAACCTGCTGCGATTTTCATGCAACTCACAAGTGATGCGTGAAAATCACTGCTCATCTGAACAACCCTATTGAAGTGAATAGGTCCGGATTTAGTGCGGGTGCAGTGCGTTCACCTCACGCATTGAACCCGTACGGAATCCTCACCCGTGTGTCCTTACACCTGATGGCCTAGAACTTCCTCTGATCCAGTATGCAGCTTTACAACATGCAAGAAAGCAACTAAAGGTGTACTAATTTAGCTACTCGGTAATACCTTCTATATCCAAAACTGGAATGCCATGGGATGAGTTAATGTAAAAAGCGGAAAGGAAGTAATGAAGGAAGGCAGTATCGAGTGTATTATTCATGAGTAGTTCGCTGTAATGAATAATACAGACCTTCAGAGTCGCCTTTGCATTTCCCTTACCTGATAGTTTACCCCAGCTTTGTTAGGCTTTCACCCATGGTACATATCCAGTGCGCCTATAGGACCAGACACAATCTGACCACTTGGGAAAACTGAACACACAGCTAAATGAAATATAAGTCAGGTAACTTATAGCACAATCTGTAGCCTGCTGCAGCTCAATGTACCAGTTAGGGGTCCTTTACAAGTGGCACATTTCTGCGACTGAATGGGACTTGCAGAAATCCATGTGCTTTCCATCAACACAACTCCATACAGTTTCCTGTCGCAAAATGTTCTGCAACAAAATCTGCCACATGTAAAGGAAGAACGGTCAGAATAAACATGTGCACCTGAGTAATATCAGCATTTCTATCGGTTCCGTGGATTCTTCTGCTGTTTGTGCACTCTTTTAGACTCTCAGATCCAGAATACGTGTGCACAAGCTAATATGATGTTTTATCACACTCAGAAGCACTGTACCCTGCCCCACAATTCTTTTGTTCTGATCAGGATTTTGGGGGACCTTCATAGTCTACCCCATGACACATGAGAGCTGGCAACCTGTGGACAGAACATATACAGGTCCTTCTCAAAAAATTAGCATATTGTGATAAAGTTCATTATTTTCTGTAATGTACTGATAAACATTAGACTTTCATATATTTTAGATTCATTACACACAACTGAAGTAGTTCAAGCCTTTTATTGTTTTAATATTGATGATTTTGGCATACAGCTCATGAAAACCCCAAATTCCTATCTAAAAAAATTTGCATATCATGAAAAGGTTCTCTAAACGAGTTATTAACCTAATCATCTGAATCAACTAATTAACTCTAAACACCTGCAAAAGATTCCTGAGGCTTTTAAAAACTCCCAGTCTGGTTCATTACTCCAAACCGCAATCATGGGTAAGACTGCCGACCTGACTGCTGTCCAGAAGGCCATCATTGACACCCTCAAGCAAGAGGGTAAGATAGAGAAAGAAATTTCTGAACGAATAGGCTGTTCCCAGAGTGCTGTATCAAGGCACCTCAGTGGGAAGTCTGTGGGAAGGAAAAAGTGTGGCAGAGAACGCTGCACAACGAGAAGAGGTGACCGGACCCTGAGGAAGATTGTGGAGAAGGACCGATTCCAGACCTTGGGGGACCTGTGGAAGCAGTGGACTGAGTCTGGAGTAGAAACATCCAGAGCCACCGTGTACAGGCGTGTGCAGGAAATGGGCTACAGGTGCCGCATTCCCCAGAAACAGCGGCAGAAGCGCCTGACCTGGGCTACAGAGAAGCAGCACTGGACTGTTGCTCAGTGGTCCAAAGTACTTTTTTCGGATGAAAGGAAATTTTGCATGTCATTCGGAAATCAAGGTGCCAGAGTCTGGAGGAAGACTGGGGAGAGGGAAATGCCAAAATGCCTGAAGTCCAGTGTCAAGTACCCACAGTCAGTGATGGTCTGGGGTGCCATGTCAGCTGCTGGTGTTGGTCCACTGTGTTTTATCAAGGGCAGGGTCAATGCAGCTAGCTAGCAGGAGATTTTGGAGCACTTCATGCTTCCATCTGATGAAAAGCTTTATGGAGATGAGGATTTCATTTTTCAGCACGACCTGGCACCTGCTCACAGTGCCAAAACCACTGGCAAATAATTTACTGACCATGGTATTACTGTGCGCAATTGGCCTGCCAACTCTCCTGACCTGAACCCCATAGAGAATCTGTGGGATATTGGGAAGAGAAAGTTGAGAGACGCAAGACCCAACACTCTGGATGAGCTTAAGGCCGCTATCGAAGCATCCTGGGCCTCCATAACACCTCAGCAGTGCCACAGGCTGATTGCCTCCATGCCACGCCGCATTGAAGCAGTCATTTCTGCAAAAGGATTCCCAACCAAGTATTGAGTGCATAACTGAACATAATTATTTGAAGGTTGACTTTTTTTGTATTTAAAACACTTTTCTTTTATTGGTCGGATGAAATATGCAAATTTTTTGAGATAGGAAATTTGGGTTTTCATGAGCTGTATGCCAAAATCATCAATATTAAAACAATAAAAGGCTTGAACTACTTCAGTTGGTGTGTAATGAATCTAAAATATATGAAAGTCCAATGTTTATCAGTACATTACAGAAAATAATGAACTTTATCACAATATGCTAATTTTTTTAGAAGGACCTGTAAATCAACAATAAGGTACAGGGACTGAAAATGACCCAGGAAAGTAATTGGTTCTTAATCAATAACCAGTAACCAAAAGGGCAACAGCCCCACTGGTGACCCAGCCTTTCTCCATCAGACCATTAAAAAGTAACATTTTGTCACTTCAAAATAATGTACATACATTAGATGGGTCAATAAAGTGAATATAAAACACGTGTGTCCAATAATTAGCAGGGATGTGTGTGTGTGTGTGTGTAGAAGGCTCTCCTGATCCTGAGCTCTGCTTCATGTAATAAGTTTGACTTTGATACCTATTACCTAATAGTTGACTTTTTTTCAGTGAGTACAGAGATTTCGAACTCTTCCTTAAAGGGGTTCTCCGGGAACTAAGAAAATGAAAATACTTAATTATTACTTTAGTATAACTATAATCCCAAATACATTTCATTAGTTATAATGGTTCATTTTGTCTAGGGAGCAATCATTAGGAGAAATAAAATGGCCGCCGTCCTATAGCACACACAAAACCTGTCCTAATCACAGGAGAAGTTACTTCACAACATTGAGCTAAAGAGCTGCCTCATCCTCCTCTGACTACTTGTCAGGGATTATGATCCTGAATACAGCTGAGAAGATCTGCTAAATCTCTGTAAAAATGGAGTTCATGAGGAGACATGAAGTACAGAGGACGGACAGGACAGACTGTGGTAATGGAGACTGCATACAAGTGCTGCTGCTCATTATCTACACCCCCACTATCCTCTCTGTACTTCATGTTTCCTAATGAACTCCATTCCTAGAGATTCATCTGAAGAGCATATTAAACTGTATTCAGGATCATAATCCCTGACAAACAGAGAGGCAGATGGCGCAGCTCTTTAACTTGTCTTCCTGTGTAATTAGGACAAATTTTCTGTGGACTAGTAGGATGGCGGCCATTTTATTATTCCCAAGGATTGCTCCTCCAACAAAACGAGCCATTATAACTAATAGAAGGTATTTAATAATATATTTATAATGAAGTAATATTTAAGTATTTTCATTTTCTTAATTCCTGGAGAACCCCTTTAACAAGATACACTGTATTACAAAAGGGATATTTAATTCTTGCACGCACTACTGATTTACAGAAAAAGTTTAAAATGATGGGTAGTAATTACTGCCTCCCCCTGCAACCAGGATCAGCAACCTCCAGCACTCCAGCTGTTCTGAAACTATAAGCCTCAGAATCCCCTTATACAAGAACATTTGGGCAAGTGAGCATTCTGGGAGTTATTTCACAGCAGCTGGAGTGCCGAGGGTTGCTGACCGCTGCCCTATAATATATATCCAAACTTAGAAATGTCACATATGTAGGATACATTTTCAATGATACCCTAGTATAATGACAGTAAACAAATGGGGGGGGGGGAACAACCTCTAACAATAATCAGTATATCCACAATAGTTTGATGGTTGCACAGGAAACATCCAAAACTCTGCTATCTCCAGCGCTCCCACAGAAATCAATGGAGCAGTGGTGCGCATTTCCAACAAGCGCTCCGTCCATTTCAAGGGGCTCCACGTTGTACAAGGTCCCCGTTCTTATGATCAGTGGGTGTCCCAGCAGTAGGACCCCCACCGATCTGCTATTCTGAGGCGATGGGGTAACTTGTTATAACCAAAATACCCCTTTAACGGTATGTGGTGTCAGCAACAACTTATTGTGGATATAGTGATCATTGCTTATATTTACTAGTATCATTCCTTCCTGTGGTGAGTGATTCACAGCTTTTTAATAAAGATAACATACATACAACAGGGATGTGAGAGTAATAAATGTGGTGCATATCATGTATGCCAAATTTTTGTGCAAATTGTGCCCATCTCCCCCATTATTTATTCATTTTGAATAGTAAAATCCTTACCACGTAATTGTTTTCACTTTGCCCTAAACATGTGAAGTGAATTAGCTCTCAGGTTTCTGTACTATTGCACGGTATTGACTAATCCGCCATGGTTTTGTTTTACTTGCGGAAGCACATTCTGTAAGAAGATTTATACTGTAGCTAATCTGACCATCTAGATCCCCCAGGACATGGAGGACATGATAACCATCCAGATCCCACAGGACATGGAGGAGACGATAACCATCCAGATCCCACAGGACATGGAGGAGACGATAACCATCCAGATCCCACAGGACATGGAGGAGACGATAACCATCCAGATCCCACAGGACATGGAGGACACGATAACCATCCAGATCCCACAGGACATGGAGGACACAATAACCATCCAGATCCCACAGGACATGGAGGACACGATAACCATCCAGATCCCACAGGACATGGAGGACACGATAACCATCCAGATCCCACAGGACATGATAACCATCCAGATCCCACAGGACATGATAACCATCCAGATCCCACAGGACATGGAGGACATGATAACCATCCAGATCCCACAGGACCTAGAGGACATGATAACCATCCAGATCCCACAGGACATGGAGGACATGATAACCATCCAGATCCCACAGGACATGGAGGACATGATAACCATCCAGATCCCACAGGACATGGAGGACATGATAACCATCCAGATCCCACAGGACATGGAGGACATGATAACCATCCAGATCCCACAGGACATGGAGGACATGATAACCATCCAGATCCCACAGGACATGGAGGACATGATAACCATTCAGATCCCACAGGACATGGAGGACATGATAACCATCCAGATACCACAGGACATGGAGGACATGATAACCATCCAGATACCACAGGACATGGAGGACATGATAACTATGTGTTGGGCCTTAGTTTTTTGTGCAGACAACACTGGAACATCACCGTAACTGAATCATGCCAAGAGAGGAGTTACATAGGGTACCGTAATAGAGAGTTCTCCTACTAAATACTACTGGGGTCATTTACAAAACTGTTGTAAAGTAGAACTGGCTTAGTTGCCAATAGCAACCAATCAAATTCCAACTCTCATTTTTCACAACTCCTTTGGAAAATGAAGGGTGGAATCTGATTGGTTCCTTAGGGCAACTAAGCCAGTTCTACTTTACAACAGTTTGATACATGACCCCCATAAATTCTAGATTTTTGAATTGGCTCACCAAGGTTTCAGAATTATACATAAATGAGCAATGGCTGATGACAACACGGCCTTCCAAGCTGGATTCTGTTTGACCGATGGCTGAATCTACAAGTGTATGGCATTATCACCCTACACTTTTCACAAGCTAAGGGCTCATGCACACTAACACATTTTTTTTCTGCATCCAATCTGCCTTTTGTGTGGGTCATATGCGGACTCCTTCATCGCAATGGGGCAGCAAAACCATGTGCTGTCCGCATCTGCATGTCTGTTCTATTGCACCAGCAAAAAAATTTAACATGCCCTATTCTTGTCTGTTTTATAGACAAAAATAGGACTGTTCAATAGAGGGCAGGACGCAAAACAGGCTATGGTCTAGTGCATGAGCCCTAAGTGTTTATATTTTGTTTTACGCAAATCCTTGATCTGCCAGTTTCATCTGGCATTTGGAAGATAGGCGTGTTCACAAGAACGAGCCAGGGTTCAATCGTTCGTCCACTTTCTGCCTTGTCATCGTCTTATGTGTAGGACCAGATTCACACTTTCAGTTTAAATATATACAGGTCTAAATTAACAATGAGCAAAACTAAAGAAGTTACAATTTAATGCTCTTAGGAAATCTGTCCTAAAAACCAGATAGTAACACATCCTTTTCTTGTAATCTTTTTATTTTCTGATTTTGGATTTTTTTTCTATTTCCTGAATATTATTATGGAGGTGGCCATCTTGACTGAGCTGTTCTTAACAGCATTTACAAAGCATTAAAAAAATTGCTTTACGACAGCCATATGGGCCAAAGACACAATGGTCAGGAGGGGACCTCATTGACTTCTATGGGAGAGTCTTCTAGACATGTTCTGTGATCAGTACAGGGAACGAAGAGATAAGCTCTGACAATCACCTATTGTGAATGGTGGTGCCTGCCTTATCTATACACAGAGGTGATATCATTACAGGCAGGATTAGAATGACAGATAAGCAGATAACTGCAGTAAAATAATCTGTACAAACCAAAAAGGGGTGCCTATTATTAGACATAGTGGCCAGTACGAAAACAGCAGGATTTTATGGCTATTGTTTAAATATAGCTATTGACATGGAAAATTAAAAATAACATCAGCAAAAATCCTTTAAAGGGGTTTGTTTTAACTGATGATCTATCCTCTGGATTAGGGATCGACCGATATTGATTTTTTAGGGCCGATACCGATAATTTGTGAACTTTCAGGCCGATAGCCGATAATTTATACCGATATTCTGGGAATTTAAATTTTTTAATTAAATTTAATGTTTATTGTTAATGTGTAGTTTTTTTTTTTTTGTAAATCTTTCTTTTTCATTTATACTTAATATTTTGGTGTTTTATTTTCATTTTTTTAACTTTTTTTTTTTGTTTGTTTTTTTACTAACTTTTAGCCCCCTTAGGGACTAGAACCCTTGTCCAATTCACCCTGATAGATCTCTGGGTGAATAGGAGCTCACACGGTCCCTGCTGCTCTGTGCTTTGTGCACACAGCAGCATGGGGCTTCAATAGCTTCAATAGCGTCCTGGCTGCCATGGTAACCGATCGGAGCCCCAGGATTACACAGCTGGGGCTCTGATCGGAGGAGCAGGGGAGAGGGGATCCTGTGGCCACTGCCCCATCAATGATTAATACTGGAGGGGGGGGGGGGGCTTGGGTGGGGGAGCACACTGCGCCACCAATGTTTAATACTGGGGGGGGCTTGGGTGGGGGGGCGCACTGCGCCACCAATGTTTTTAATACTGGGGTGGTGGTGAGCTGCGGCCCTCGCAGGAGCGCCAGTGCCTTCACAAACAGCTGATCACAGGGAGTCCTATAAGATACTGATGACCTATCATTAAAAAGATCTCAGAAAACCCTTTGAAGATTATCTGGAAATTCAATAGATGGGGCCCCTCCCAGAGTACTGAGAAACAGCAACCACAGAGATGGCAGGTAAGTACCTTCTGCTGTAAGTCACAAAACAAGCCATGTAATCCACTAATGATACAAAGAACCAGCAGATTAGTAATCTTTGACTAATGAGTATCATTTCAAAAGCCATGTAGAGATTGTTCTAAGAGGATTGTGCAATGTGGCTTCAATACCAGACACAGCCCAAGGAGAGATGCTTTATTCTGAACAGTAAAAGACCAAAATAAATGGTGAATTCACACGCGGCAGTAACCCATGTGCTTCCCGCAAAAACTACCCCATTCAGATGACTAGAAATTAATTTAATTTGCAGAAATTTTTACAACAAATCTGCTGCATGTGAATATGCCAAGCACCAGGTAACAGCACGTATAGCTCCCATTTCTTGCATTGTAAACTGCATCCTGAATTTATAGCATTATGTCGCCTACATATAGAAAGCGCACACATTTCATTTGCTCTTCTAGAATTTGTGAAATTGCAGCTAATAAACCTAGACTTGAGTGGTATCACCAACGTCATATTCATCAAGCACAACCCAGGGTTCAGCGGTAAACCGATGTCAACGATATACCGCGGTATTAAGAAACAGCGATATGGCGAAATCGCCATTTCCAAATAACCGTGGTATTTGGTGTTGTCATAGGAGCGGTCATATGCATGCTGACTGCTCCTAAATCTCCATTGTGCATATGCGTACCGTACATATTACTTCCTGCAGCGGCCGCCCGCCTCTCCCGACTCCTCCTCGCTCCCATATTCAAGTCTCCGCCCACTGGCCGAGCACAGGCGCGCAAAGTCAGTCAGCAGTCGGTGTCCAAGCCAAGGTGGGGGAAGAGGAGTGAGAGACCCTAACGGCCCAGGTGTCAGAAATAAAGGTTGTACTGTCTATGTCTTCTGCAGCCCTGGCCCTGCCTGCAAGCTGCACTGCACATGGTGATGGCACTTGATAAACTATAATGTCTCCCTGATGCCCCCATACAGGAGCAACAGGAAGACATTACTGTATGGGGGCCACAAGACATTATACTGATGGCGGAGGGGTTACAAATTGTTGTCCCATACAGTATAATGTCACCTTGTGGCCCCCTTACAGTATAGTTCCTAAGTCAGACAGTATAATGCCTCCTGGTGGCCCCATGCAGTATAGTGACTCTTGTGGCCCACTGCCTGCCGAGCAGCCAGCCCATATAGTAAATAATGTCTCCTTGTGGCCCGCTGCCTGCCCATACAGTATATAATGTCTCCTTGTGGTCCGCTGCCTGCCCATACAGTATATAATGTCTCCTTGTGGTCCGCTGCCTGCCCATACAGTATATAATGTCTCCTTGTGGTCCGCTGCCTGCCCATACAGTATATAATGTCTCCTTGTGGTCCGCTGCCTGCCCATACAGTATATAATGTCTCCTTGTGGCCCGCTGCCTGCCCATACAGTATATAATGTCTCCTTGTGGCCCGCTGCCTGCCCATACAGTATATAATGTCTCCTTGTGGTCCGCTGCCTGCCCATACAGTATATAATGTCTCCTTGTGGTCCGCTGCCTGCCCATACAGTATATAATGTCTCCTTGTGGTCCGCTGCCTGCCCATACAGTATATAATGTCTCCTTGTGGCCCGCTGCCTGCCCATACAGTATATAATGTCTCCTTGTGGCCCGCTGCCTGCCCATACAGTATATAATGTCTCCTTGTGGCCCGCTGTCTGCCCATACAGTATATAATGTCTCCTTGTGGCCCGCTGCCTGCCCATACAGTATATAATGTCTCCTTGTGGCCCGCTGCCTGCCCATACAGTATATAATGTCTCCTTGTGGCCCGCTGCCTGCCCATGCAGTATATAATGTTTCCTTGTGCCCTGCTGCCTGCCCAAATAGTGTATAATGTCTCCTTGTGGCCCCCATACAGTATAATGTCTCCTTGTGGCCGACCCCATACAGTATAACATCTCCTTGTGGCTGCTCTAGTGCCCCATACTGTATAACGTCTCCTTGTGGCTGCCCCCATACAGTATAACGTCTCCTTGTGGCTGCCCCCATACAGTATAACGTCTCCTTGTGGCTGCTCCAGTGCCCCCATACAGTATAACGTCTCCTTGTGGCTGCCCCCATACAGTATAACGTCTCCTTGTGGTTGCCCCCATACAGTATTATGTCTCCTTTCAGCTGCCCCACACAGTATAATGTCTCCTTTCGGCTGCCCCACACAGTATAATGTCTCCTTTCGGCTGCCCCATACAGTATAATGTCTCCTTTCGGCTGCCCCATACAGTATAATGTCTCCTTTCGGCTGCCCCATACAGTATAATGTCTCCTTTCGGCTGCCCCATACAGTATAATGTCTCCTTTCGGCTGCCCCCATACAGTATAACGTTTCCTTGTGGCCCCAAGTGTTTTTTTTCTTCTAAATGGGTATTTATCGCGATATATATCGTTATCGCGATAAATTTCTTAATATCGTTAGAATATTTTTGACATCGCCCAACCCTAGCACAACCTACAAAAGATTACATCCAATGTCTGCAGGCTGCATAAATAGTCCTACCTGTTTAGCTTGGGAACCTTGCTGTATCACACTGTGTCTAGACAGATGACACATTCATATATACTGTATATACATATTTTTATGACATCCCATGCTATAAATCCATAGCTATTAGTTTGGAGTTGGTGGCTCCCTTGCAGCTAAAACTGCTTTGCAGCTCCCACTCTTCTGGGAAGACTTTCTTCAAGATTTTGAAGTGTCTGTGGGAATTTTTACCCATTCAACCAGAAGAGTATTTTTTTAGGTAAGACATTGATATTGGACGAGAGGGCCTGGCCTACAATCTCCATTCTAGTTCATCCGAATGCTCCCGATGGGGTTGAGCTCTGTGCAGGCCAGTAAAGTTCTTCTACACCAAACTCACCCAACCATGCCGTTATGGACCTTGCTTTGTGCTCTGGGGCACAGTCATGCTGGAACAGAAAAGGGTCTTCCTCAAACTGTTACCACAAAGTTGGAAGCATATATTTGTCCAAAATGTCTCGGTCTGAAGCATTAAAGGGGTTTTCCAAGAGTTTTGTACTGATGACTTATCGTCTGGATAGGTGATCAGTATCTAATCAGACATCCGTGACCCCATGTGTGCCATGGCCTTCTCGCAGCTTAGCCTAGGCCATGTGACATCATGTTCATCGGTCACATGGCCTAAGCGTAAGGTGTTGGACCCCCACTTATCAGATACTAATGACCTATCCAGAGAATAGGTCATCAGTATAAAAGTCCCAGAAAACCCCTTTAAGATTTTCTTTCACTGGAACTAAGGGGTCTAAGCCAGCATCTAAAAAACAACCCCATAGTACTATTCCTCTTCCACCAAACTTTACAGTTGGCAGAATGCAGTCAAGCAGGTATGTGGTCTGCCAGTTCATGGGGGGAGGGGGGGGATTTATTAAAACTGGTGTAAAGTAGAACTGGCTTAGTTGCCCCTAGCAACCAATCAGATTCCATCTTTCATTTTACAAAGGCGTTCTGAAAAATGAACGGTGGACTCTGACTGCAAATATTTTTATGTAGAATGACAGCATCAAGGATTTGATAAGGACGAGTTATTTCTTTTTATTATTTTTAACTAATGCTGACCAATGTTCTTAAATTTTTGTTACTGAAAAACCCATTTAGTCTGCTAACTTATGCATTACACTTCAAATCCTCCTATCCATACAGACTTATGAAACCAAAGCTAAAAATAATGCTGCTGATTTCAGAGGAGAAGCTTCTTGAGCTGCAAAGTGATATAGAGAGATAAGGCCTTCAAATGGCATGTTCACAGAATTCACACTCTGTCAGTATGCCATGGGAGGCAGTTGCTTCTTTCAAAAAGAAAAACCCACCGAGACAGTTACTAATCCTACAGAGGACATAAATGTAGACGGCTGTCTAGACCTGCACCAGATGGACACTTTTGTGTAACGTTATAATTAGTCAGCTTATTTTGTGAAATCATTTTTTGCCAAAATGATAAACCAATTTTGGTGCAAACTGTTGCATGATGGACCAGTAGCTTGGTCAAGCTAGGTGCAGAAAATTTCTCTAAACCTAGATGTGCCAAATTGTTCCACAACTTTACATCAAAATCCAGGTGCACTCACTTTAGTAAATGTGGGCCAACAAGTGTCCACCACCAAAACATAACATGACACCGTATGGAAAGATACATTTAGATAGTATATATACTAAAGGCTTGGTTTGTACAATAACATTGCGTAATCCAATCTAATATAATGCTCCTCAAACGGTGATGAGCCCCACAAAAAAGCTTTGTCTTTTCGGTGAGGCTCCTGTAGAAAAAGCCTGAGAATCTGTGGTCTTTGGACATTTTCTTATTCATCTAACATCATCACACAGAAAACTGCTAGTTATAGGGCACATACACATTACATTTTCAGAATGGTTAAATGAAAAGATTATGTAAATGTTTGTTTGCGTTGCTCGACACCTGACTGTTGAACACCTACTAAATTGTCCAGGAGGTAAGAACAAGGCTTATATTACACCTGCCGATGAAGCAGGCGATTATCAGGAGGGAGGCATTCCTTCCTGGCAATCGCCTGCTCGTCAGCGGAGGAGACCGCTGCTATTACATGGAGGAGTTATCCCTAATGCCATTGCTTGTCCCCATACTGAATCACTGATTGCCGGCAACAGATCAGGATTCCACAGCACGATCTGCCACCAGCAAGGGATGATTTGTAAACCTGCTGAAAGATTCCAATTACCCGATGAACGCGCGTTAACTTGGTAACTGGTGGCAGTATTAGCCAGATCATCGCTAAGGGGCATTCATCTGCTCATTATCTGAACGTGTTATGCAAGCTTGAGGCCGGAGCACCTGCGATAAATGAATGATTGATTGGACACGTGTTCATGATTGACAAGTGTTCATGAAGAGTGGTCATGACTAAGACATACACTCAAAACGCGTAGACCTTGCCTGTCTGGTCAGCCTATGAATTTTATAATAAAGAAATAAAGACATTGGATTTTATCCTCAGCCTGCTGCTGGACTTTTTCTACTGTTTTGATTGATTCCTGGTCCGGGATCCGTGCATGGCGAAGGAGGACGGTGGGAGAGCTGAAATCCCTTTTTTTCTTATATATTGGACAAGTGTTGTCTGCCTTTTATTTAATGTGCATTGCTGCACTGACGCTACCTTCCCGATAATTACCTGCTAATCACTGCATGTAAAGAGCTGCACTCACATGCAGCCATCACCTCCACTGCATGTTCCTCATACAGATTCAGCAGATCACTCTTTACACAGCCCGAACTGCAGCCCAGAAAGGATGATTTAATGACGATTAATGAGCATTTTTACCAGTTCATCAGATGATCGACAGCACATTTACATGGACCTATTATCGGGAATGAGCGTTTGCCACAATGGCCCTTCCTGATAATCGGCCTGACAAGCGGGCCGTGGAAACCCACCTTGGAACCAGATTTCCCCAATTTCAGGCCAATGTCAATATTTAAAACAGTGATGGTCTTTTGATAAGAGTTCTGATGCGTTATATAGCTTGTGGACTATCCCGCATGAATCATTTGTGTGGCCATTGTCTACATCATTCCCAGTTTACATCAGGCCATGTGCTCCTGACAAAAAAGATCATTTTTATGTCGCTATAAAATTCCAATCCGCCAACAAACCAGCCACTGCTTGTCTGTCTCCTGTCTGACAGGCCTTTAATATGAACATTCTTCTCCTGTAAAAGAGTAGACGCACGCAGTGCGTGTTACGTGAAGATTCTTGTGCCTGAAAATCCACAGCTTAACAGAGTACCAGCTAAGGGTACTTTCAAACTAGCGGCAAGGAACTCTGGCAGGCTGTTCCGGCGGGTCAACAGCCTGTCAGATCCGTGCTGCCGCTAGTGTCATACTTTTATTCCGGCCGCCTCTCAGCATGTTTGCCATGCTGTCTCCAGAACTCCAGCCCGCCCCCCTTACAGTCAATGGGGCCGGAGCGGTTTGTTCACCCGCCGGAGTTCCTTGCCGCTAGTGTAAAACTAGCCTTAGTAAATAAGAGTCTCAAAATCTGATTTACATGGAAATTGACTTGGGGTTCGGATTTGGAAATCAACAGAACATCATTTGTTTGTGCGTTTTTGTTGTTGTTCATATTTCCCCTTTGCAATGCAAAGGTTGAGATCTATGACTATCCATGACAAAATCTGGACGGTGGATTTTGTTGTGGATTTGCTGCGGAAAATCTGCATAAATTGCAATGCTGTGTGCATATATTTAAAGGCTCTTAACGGGGTTGTACAGGATTTTTTTGACCTTTGTTCTTCAACCCACTGAGCGGTAACTGTGAAGAAATCTATACTTACCTGCTTCCCGCCATTCCGGTTCGGATTCCGTGCTGCCTTCAATGTCCCTGCGTGTCAACTTCCACATGGATAGGATCATGTGTGCATCTACAGCCTTGTCCCCAAGCGGCATGTCACTGCTGGTTCAAGTGTCAACGCTGAGGCCAGTCATAGATGCAGTGCCACACATGACCCCGTCAATGTGGAAGATGAAAAGAGGGAACGGAACCCCAGTGAAGACAGATGGGACGCTAAGGACCTGGAATGGAGTGGCAAGGAGTAGATAAGTATACATTTCTTCTTTAAAGAAGAAAAAAAAAAAAATCAGTCAACACAACATTTACAGGTCAGTAACAAGACATCCCACAGTCATCCCTTCTGTACAAGCTAAATGTAGCCAGATAACTGGTTATTAGATGAACAGCTGCTGTACAAAATAATAAAGTGTAATCACCCTGATAATATGACAAAGGCAGAAAGGTAACGCAAAGTGCATGTAAAAAGCGTCTCTTGGTAGGGGTCATGTGGAATGTGCGGAGTTACTGTAGCCTGACAATACGGCGTCATGTACCACTGCTCTCTTCTATGTATGCTGAGAAACCAAACACCTAGATGGAACGTCTATGAACAGGCTAGACAAACACAGGTGCGGGCGCTGGAATGTCAGGCATCACAATTCCATGAAAGGTCACCATATACAGTACACCATCCCAGTCAGAGTGTGGGCGTCGAGCACTGAAAGGAGGATCTATGGTGACAAACAAGGCTGGTAAATAAGTAATGGTGTATGAAACTGATAGAAACGGTAAACCTTCAAAAACGTACATCTCTACAGTAAATGGCTGCAAATCAAGTCTATCAGATTCTAATCTATAAGTCAATCATGTGTCAGCTATGCTCACATCTGCAGCACGGCTTCCATTTCTAACAGTGGCCTCCATGGTGTGACGTGTGGTGCCAAACGTGCAGTGGAGGCTCACGCTGGATGCCAGGTAGCGATTATCCAAACTGAAACACTTCAGCCTCTGACCATAATGATTTCATGGAGGAATGGAAGCTGCACAACTCTTTATTACATCTTTATACCTTAATGTGGGACATGTAATAGAGAAACACGGACGCCCCAGTATCTTCACCTGGTGGTAACAGTTCATGGGGGGTTACCACAGGCCGAACCTCTGCCATCAACTTACCAGTGGAGGAAGGAGGATATCCTAGATGGACAGACGACTTCACCTTTATCTACATATATGACTAGACAATCCCTTTAACCTACTGGCAAGCCATAGCTTTTGTGTGACAAGTTGAATTTCGAAAGGTACTATTTAATGCATCTCTACTAGGCCCCCCAACAACCCCCTCAGGTGATCGGGGAGATTAAAAGGTTCTACTGCTCAGATGCCGCAGTTGCTATTGACTGTGGCATCTGAGGGGAAACCAGCCAGGTGCCCACACCTCTGGTGTATGAACTGGGCTGGGCTCATGAGCATGCTCCACATACCACCTGCCCGCATGTGCAACATTCATTTTTATGGGCTGATAATCATGAACTTGTGCCCACACTAGGCTGCGTGTGGGAAGGGACAACTTCCAGAGACACTCTGGAAATATACAGTAAGGACCCTTTAACACCTGCCAAACATCTGGCCTGCCATCGGGAATGAACGTTCCTAGAAGTGCTTGCTCCTAACAACTGGCCTAACCACTGATCACCTGGCAAACATGCAAAATGTTCTTTTGCCCGGTGATTGCACCTTTGCTGTGGCACCCAGAATCATTGTCTGTCGGCAGGGGATGCACTGATGACAATATGCAAAGTGAAGGACCATTCCCTCCTTTCACTTTGCGTCGGGCCATGTGAAAGGTACTTTATAAACAGGCGCCAATTGACCGACAGGTAAGCAGTGGCTGTATAAGCACTAGAGATAACCCATTTGATCCCAGGGCAGAGATCATAGCATATAAAAGGTATGCATGTGCGCATTTTCTGGACAAGAATAGGCAGTTTTTACAGAAGTTAAGAAACGTGGAGGCTTGCACTGGGCCAGGATCCGTGTTTTGTGGATGTGCATGAGCCCTAAGGCATCGGCGCCAATGAAGAAGAGTTCCTGCATGTTGAAGCTTACAGACGCACTCATGTAATGCCTCCTTCTATATGGCAGAGCAGCTAACTCACAGGGGGAATCACTTTCAGTAATGAAACTGAACTCTCTCATCTTTTTCCAGGTCAGTGCAGTTACAGACGTCTGTCTCCTGACACTGATGTGGTTCAGCACTCTTTGATCTCAAATATGAGCTACATTTTTATGAAGAAGACCTGTGATCTGTGGAATTTGCAGTCACATGGATTGCACACCCATCATCCCTGTAAGCCGTGCTACACCTCTAGAGACACCAGCCTGCTGTCTTTCTACACAGGTACAGTCTTAGGACTTTGCGAAACATTAAAAGGGGTCGTCTGGTTTCAAGAGGAAGATGGACAATTCAGGGGATAGGCGAAAACGTAGGCTAGTTTCACAGATCACTGGATCCGGCGCTCTTATGTACATTATTCTTTAATTTATGATGTTTAGAATGGAGTCCGTTCAAGCTTCATGGCACAAGGGGAAGGATTACAACAGCTATCAGGCTGTTTGCACCTTTTGTATTACTATATTAAAATACATACATCTGTTCAGCGCCCTTTATAACCTTTTTATTGGGTGGTATATGGTAATTCTTGCCAGTTCTGCATATCACATGCCTCCTGTTTCTTCTCTTTCATATACAGTACTGACATTACTGGCAGCTAGTAAGATTCGGGGAACATCTGCGAGGTACACACAGCATTTGGGTACAAGGCATTTTACTCTCAAGGTGTGTGGTTATAAAAGTGGAGTTAGGCTTTCAAACGTATCTGTCACCATTTTTTGAGGTTGCCTTGTGGACATTTCCCTTTTTTAGTGTCTCTGAGACATTTTTGAGTGAATGAGTTTAAATAGAGGAGTGTTTCTAAACTAGTTGAAGGCGACTCTCACACATAGGCCCCTTTCAGACGAGCACGTTCCACACTCCGGACTTGCAGCAGCTCCCGTCCTGACCTCCCTACACTGACGGGGTCGCATAGCATTACATTGATTTATGATGCTATGTAACCCTTAGAGGTCTGGAATGTATTGGATAACACTGACATAATGCTGTAAGGGTAACGTAGCATCATAAATCAATATAATGCAATGCGCCCTCGTCAGTGCTGGGGGGTCAGGACGGGAGCTGCCGCATACTCACGATGCAAGTCTAATGGTTGGAACTTGTTTGTCTGTAAGGGGCCATACAGTTGTTTTTTTCTGGTGTATTTCTGCACTTTTAGCTGATGGTCTATGGGAAATATGAAATACAGGATGCATAAACATTTTTTGCTATTTGCTGTCTTTTTTTATTAGATGGCTATTTTTTTTCTTTCTGCCTTATTTGCAAAAAGGCAGTATGCTGTAGTTCTTTGTGGTTTTACATTTGGTTCACTATAGGGAAAAACTCCACAACAGAAAACATGGTCACACAGCCATTAAAAAAAAAAAAAACATCATGAAAACCACAGCAAAAAATGAAAGTGCCCTTAAAAACACAAGCATGGTGTTTTTTATTGGCAAAAATAAATAAAAATAAAAGTGCAAAATTCACGTGTGTAAGGCTACTTTCACACTTGCGGCAGGATGGATCCGACAGGCTGTTCACCCTGTCGGATCCGTCCTTCCGCTATTTTGCCGTGCCGCCGGACCACCGCTCCGTCCCCATTGACTATAATGGGGACGGTGCGGAGCTCCGGCGCAGCACAGCAGTGCACGGCGAAAGACCACCGGACTAGAAGTCCTGCATGTCCGACTTTTTAGTCCGGCGGGACTCACCGCGAACTGCCGTGCTGCACCGGAGCTCCGCCCCGTCCCCATTATAGTCAATGGGGACGGAGCGGCGGTCCAGCGGCACGGCAAAATAGCGGAAGGATGGATCCGACAGGGTAAACAGCCTGTCGAATCCATCCTGCCGCAAGTGTGAAAGTACCCTAAGAGCCATAAAGTCTGGCGTTGCAGTGAAGTCTCTGACCAGATTAAGTGAGGTCACATAATTGACCAATCAGTTGCTAAATGAATATTCATGAGTGGACAATTTCTTAAGATACATATATAAAATCAGGACAGCTGAAAAAATAAAAAAATCACAGATAGTGAAGATACAATACTGAAGTTACAATATTAATCGGTTCTGGGATGACCAACGTATGTGAAACCATTGTAACTTGAGTCCATAACTCCATGGAAAACCGGTAATCGGTTCCAAAGCCAGAAAATGTCATCCAAGATAAGAGAACATAAAGATTTAAGAAAAGTAAGCCAGATAACACACGCCCTTTCATATAACAGTCCGGAATGGATCGTGGAAGCTCTAAATGACTTTCGAGGAGGAGGACAGGGTTTTCTTAAACCTTGTTAATCTTGTATAGCAGTGTTCCTCCACCCCAGTCCTCAGGACCCACCTGAGGACTGTTTTCAGGATTTCCTTAGTATTGAGCACGTGGACAGAATTAGTGTCAGTGCATCAGGACTTACCACAGGTATTCATACTGTGGAATATTCTCAAATCAGGACCGGTAGGTAGGCCCTGAGGACTAGAGTTGAGGAACACTGCTGTACAGCACACATTGTACTGGCATCAAATGGAGGAGCCCATCCTGGTACAGACAGTGGGCAGTAGAGTTCTGTAAACAGGAGCTACTAGACACCAATACAGGCGTTTTACCTGAGGTATTGTATGCTGAGTCTAGTTTCAACTTACGACGGGTCAGAAAAGACCATTGTATGCTGAAAATATTGCATCCTGAGGCCATTGTATTTTGAGAGATCACATGTATCAGTAACTGGTCCAAATACATAAGAAACTTGCATTTTAGGGAGTGTAAAGATCAAGGTATGAATAAGAACTGGCTTACTTGCCCATAGCAACCAATCAGAATCCACGTTTCATTTTCTAAAAGAGCTGGATTGGTTGCTATGGGTAACTAAGCCAGTTCTACTTTCCACCCCCAAGTCTTTATAGAGTAGATGGGAGATGCCACTGCAGCCTCAGAATGTGTATCTGTAGTCCATATTTCAGGTGTGAAGCACAATAGTGCAATCTTGTGAGAAGAATCACCACGTGTAGAGCACCATGGCCTGACCAAACAAGGTTCCCTTATCACCAAGAAGGTGATGACAGAGCTGAAAGCCTTCACACAATACCTGCAAATTGGAAGCCCAAAGGGCATGAATACTCAGTTCTCACATTCCTCTTACCTGTGGAAGGAATGCATAAACATGTACGGCATGAATACATCTCTTTTCCTAATTTCTGCTGGGCCGTAGACGTACCCTACAGTCAGAGCAGCACTACAACGCCGACAGAAAATACTCGGGGGGAGATTTATCTACACAAAGTCACCTATCATCATGCATGCCATATTGGTGCCGTTATCACCATCTGCCGCTTTTTTTTTATTGGCAAGAAAAGGTGTGGGGCTTGGCAGGATGCCCAGCCAGATTTACTATAACGTACCCCAGAAACGGGAGTAAGTCATAAGTTGACTCTACTCCAGCCCTGCCAGTTTGTACACGGGGGGCCAGAGATGTGCCTAATTTATACATTTATCTCCCATGCCTGATATAAGGAAGGCTTAGTAATACATGTCGATGTTACCAACAGGACATCAAAGAAGAGTTTATGACATGCTATTGTATCGCCTTGTTTTATACTACCCGTTGTAGGATCTTGTCTTCTATGACATGTTAAGGGGTTATGCAGGAAGACATTCATGGCTTATCATCAGGATCAGATCTGCGGGGGTGCGACACCCAGGACCCTGCCAATCAACTGTTAGAGGAGGCCCTGAGCGCTGCAGCCTCTTCCTAGGCCAGTGACATAATGTGGCCTAGTTGCAGCTCAGCCATGTTCAAGTCAATGGGACTGAGCTGCAATACCAAGCACTGCCACTATACAGTGTATGGCGCTATCCTTGGAAAGCTGCAGGGAGACTTTATCACTCACCTGAGCTCACAGCTGATTGTTGGGTGCCATGATTTGGACCCCCACCATGTGATAATGATGACCTATCCTGAGGATAAGTCAAGTCATCATTATTTTTTCCAGGATACTCGTTTTAAAAGGGTTTTTGTCACCTCAAACAGCGGTGGCATATTGCTAGAGGGTTAGCGCCTTGTTTAAACCACCCCTTTCATATAATGCTACTTTCAGTAGAAAGGGACTGAAAGAAAAAGCAAAAAAGTATGGATTTTTGTTAAACATTTTAATTATTAAGCAAAAATCATGTTAATGCGACCAACCTCTACCATATTATTATTTTTTAACGAGCGTACAGTTGAAACCAGAAGTTTACATACTCTATACAAAAAAGACACAGATGCATGTTTTTCTCAATATCAGAATAAACCTTTCGTTTTTAGTCAATTAGGATTACCATAATTATTATTATTTGACAAATGCCAGATCAATGAGAGAGAGAAAGATGTTTTAAGGCATTTTTATTACTTTCTGCAATGTCAAAAGTTTACATACATTTCATTAATATTTGCTCCACCTGTAGTATACCACGACCTGATTCAGAACCTCACTCAGGCTCCACAATTATATCCACATAATCTACTCAGTCATATTCGTCTTATTTAAAAGGTTATTCGTGAGGTATAAATACTTTGCTTGTATTTTTCAGTCCTTTTATTCATATAAATAAATCGCTATAATGCATAGGAATCCTGAGAGCGCTGAACTGATTGCTACCCCATGGTGCGCAACGTTTTGGGGGTCACGCCCCCTTAATCATGCGTGCCTGTGGGTTGTAATCATGCGCTTTAAATACAATTTCACTTTTTGGGCAGATTTTCCATTTTAATCCATTGTTTCAAGTAGTAAAGCAAGGGTTAACAGCCAAACAAAACTCAATATTTATTACCCCGATTCTGTAGTTTACAGAAACACCCCACATGTGGTCGTAAACTTCTGTACAGGCACACAGCAGGGGGCGCAGAAGGAAAGGAACGCCATATGGTTTTTGGAGGGCAGATTTCACTGGGATCATTTTAAGTTGCCATGTCACATTTGAAGACCCCATGATGCACCCTAGAGTTAAAACTCCCAAAGAATTACCCCATTTTGGAAACTACAGGATAAGGTGGCAGTTTTGTTGGTAATATTTTAGGGTACAGATGATTTTTGGTTGCTTTATATTACACGTTTTGTGAGGCAAGGTAACAAAAAAAATATCTGTTTTGGCACAGTTTTTATTTTTTGTTATTTACAATGTTCATCTGACAGATCATGTGCTATTTGTATAGAGCAGGTTGTTACGGATGCGACAATACCAAATATGTTGTTTGTTTCAGTTTTACATAATAAAGCATTTTTGAAAAAAAAGATTTTTTTAGTGTCTCCATATACTGAAAGCCATATTTATTTTTTGGGGCGACTGTCTTATGTAGGAGCTAATTTTTTTCGGTATGAGATGACAGTTTGATTGGCCCTATTTTGGGGTGCATATGACGTTTGATCGCTTGGTATTACACTTTTTGTGATGTAAGGTGACAAAAAATGGCTTTTTTTACACCATTATCTTTTTTATGGTGTTCACCTGAGGGGTTATGTCTTCTGGTATTTTTATAGAGCAGTAGAGCAGGTTGTTACGAACGCGGTGATACCTAATATGTCTACTTTTTTTCACATTTAACACAAAAGCATTTTTGAAACAAAACAAAAAAATATGTTTTAGTGTCTCCATAGTTTGAAAGCCAAAGTTTTTCTATTTTTTGGGCGATTGTCTTAGGTAGGGGCTCATTTTTTGCGAGATGAGGTGATGGTTATATTGGTACTATTTGGGGGGGCATACGCCATTTTGATCGCTTGGTGTTGCACTTTTAGCGATGTAAGGTGACAAACAAAAAGTGTTTTTTTTTTTTTTTTTTTTTTTTTTTTTTACAGTGTTCACCTGAGGGGTTGGGTCATGTGATATTTCTATAGAGCCGGTCAATACGGACATGGTATGTCTACTTTTCTTTTTTACTTTATTTTGGTAAAAGGACGCTTTTAATTTTTTTCACTTTATTTTTTTGTCCTACTCTGGTACTTCAACTTTTGGGGGTCTGATCCCCTTTCAAATGCATCACAATACTTCTGTATTGTGATGCATTGGCTGTAAGTGTATTACACAGTGTAATACACTTTCAGTCTGCTTCCTGTGAGATCCAGGGAGGGCTGCCTTCCCTGCAATCGGGTCCCCATCACAGCAGCGCTGGGACCCTATGACCACCCCGCACCCGACAGGATCCCGCATGCGCCACGGTCAGCGCTGACCGCAACAGTGCGAGGGTTAATGCGCCGGCATACAGCACGGGTCCAGCTATCTGTGACTGCCCCTGTGCCCGCCCAATCAGAGCGCCTTACATGTACGGCACTGGTATTTGTGTCCCGCATTTCTGCACCGTACATGTACGGCGATGGTATCCTATGGGTTAAGCCACTTTGTAACCAGTTTGGCAGTATGCTTCGAGTCATTGTCCATTTGGAAGACCCATTTCCGCCCATGTCTTGAGATGTTGCTTCAGTATTTCCACATAATCTTCTTTCCTCTCATGATGTCATTTATTTTGTGAAGTGCACCAGTTCCTCCTGCAGCAAAACGATGGTTGTTATGACCAAAAAGTTAAATTTTAGTTTCGTCAGACCACATGAAATGTCTCCAAAAATGTAGGTCTTTGATCCTGTGTGCATTTGCAAACATTGATCTGGCTTTTTTATGTTTCTTTTGGAGTAATGGCAGAGTGCCCTTTCAGCCCATGTTGATACAGTACTCGTGTCACTGTGGATATTGACACAATCTTACCAGCTTCCGCCATCATCTTCACAAGGTCTTTTGCTTTGTTCTTGGGTTGATATGCATATGTCAGACCAAAGCACGTTCATCTCTGGGACACAGAACTCGTCTCGTTCCTGAGCGGTATGATGGCTGGACATTCCCATCTTATTTGTACTTGCATATAATTGTTCGTACAGATGCACGAGGCACCTTCAGGTATCTTGAAATTGCACCCAAGGTTGAGCCAGACTTGTGCAAGTCCGCAATTCTCTTCCCGATATCGTGGCTGATTTCTTTAGACTTTCCCATGATGCTGCACAAAGAAGCAGTGTGCTTCAGGTGTGCATTTAAATACATCCACAGGTGTGTCTCTAATTAACTCAGACGTTGCCAACAAACCTAACAGAAGCTTCCAAACACATGACATCATCATAGGGGCAGTCCAGAATTGTTTAAAGGCATAGTAATCTTAGTGTATGTAAACTTGTGACATTGCAGAAAGTTATAAAAATGCCTTAAAACATTCTCTCTCATTATTCTGGCATTTGGCAAATAATAATAATTATAGTAATCCTAATTGACCAAAACCAGGAAAGGTTTATTCTGATTTCATGTCAGATATTGAGAAAAACATCCATGTGTGTCTTTGTAAACTTCTGGTTTCAACTGTATATGAACGTTCAGGTGTTATCGCGGATAAAAATGACTAATTAGAACGTGATTACTATTTGTCGTGGTAACACTATCAGTTTTATACACGTGCGGATTACTAGAAGGGTGTAATGTTTACTGAGTCACGTCCTACCTCTGAGCAAGTCATGCATCTGGACAGAACGGGTGAAATCTGCTCTGTGCATACCGTAAACAGAAATCACCATAAAGGCATTCTATAGAAACACATAATTATTAAAATGGACATGCCCTCTAACTGCAGGTCTGCAGCCATGACAAGATGTTAAAGCATCAGTGCAGGAGGGGCAGCACGAAACGCGCAGCTACCACTTCTAATCACAGTACAAGAGGAGCGCCCCAGGTCAGGCGGACACTCTGCCAGGGGCTCCATCAGAAATTCTCTTTAAAAAAAAAAAAGCAATGGGACCCATTATAATGACTGGGATCTGTCGGGGTGCTATAACTTTCGTTGCCCCAGAACAAAACTGAAAAAAAAAAAAAGAAGAAGAAACAGCGCTGATGTGAACAGTTTTCAACCCTAAACTGGTAAATCATAAGTTAGAACAGCGGCCAGCTTGGAAAGGAGGCATTCACACGGCCGTGTCCACTTTGCGGACCACAAAGCACAGACAGGGGCCGTGTGCAGGCACATTGCGGGGGCAGATCCACTGATTTCAATGGGTCCTCGATCCGCATGTTGCGGCTAAACATACGACATGGGGCGCAAACACACGGACCTGGAAGCACACTGAAGCTGGACACAGCTAAGTGAAGGCACCCTTATGCCCCTTTCACACGGGCGAGTATTCCGCGCGGATGCAATGCGCAAGTTGAACGCGTTGCACCCGCACTGAATCCAGACCCATTCATTTCTATGGGGCTGTGCACATGAGCGGTGATTTTCACGCATCACTTGTGCGTTGCATGAAAATCGCAGCATGCTCTATAGTCTGCGTTTTTCACGTAACGCAGGCCCCATAGAAGTGAATGGGGTTGCGTGAAAATCGCAAGCATCCACACGGTTGCTAGGAGACGATCGGGATGGAGACCCGATCATTATTATTTTCCCTTATAACATGGTTATAAGGGAAAATAATAGCATTCTGAATACAGAATGCATAGTAAAATAGCGCTGGAGGGGTTAAAAAAAAAAACTAAATAATAATTTAACTCACCTCAATCCACTTGATCGCGCAGCTGGCATCTCCTTCTGTCTTCTTCTTAGCTGTGTGCAGTAACAGGACCTGTGGTGACGTCACTCCGGTCATCACATGATCCATCACCATGGTAAAAGATCATGTGATGGACCATGTGATGACCGGAGTGATGTCACCACAGGTCCTGTTACTGCACACAGCTAAGATGAAGACAGAAGGAGATGCCAGCTGCGCAATCAAGTGGATTAAGGCGAGTTAAATTATTTTTTTTAACCCCTTCAGCGCTATTTGACTATGCATTCTGTATTCAGAATGCTATTATTTTCCCTTATAACCATGTTATAAGGGAAAATAATACAATCTACAGAACACCGATCCCAAGCCCGAACTTATGTGAAGAAGTTCGGGTTTGGGTACCAAACATGCGCGTTTTTTCTCACGCGAGTGCAAAACACATTACAATGTTTTGCACTCGTGCAGAAAAATCGCGCGTGTTCCCATAACGCACTCGCACATTTTCCCGCAACGCCCGTGTGAAACCAGCCCTAGGCCTCATGCACACCGCGTTTTATTCTGCATCCAATCCGCATTTTTTGGATGGGGCCACAAAAAATGCAGACAACACACTGTGTCATTTCGCATCCGCACGTCCTGCCAAAAAAATAATAATTAAAATCGCCCATTTTGAGGGTATCCTGACAGTGGGGTCTGCAGAAAATGCAGGATTCTTAAGGCCGGTATCCATATTTTGTGGATCCTCGGTTTGCAGACCACAAAACACATAAGGTCTGCTGTTTTTACCTCACATAGATATAGATACATTTCTGTGCAGTTGTGGCAGCCATTTTGTCATGCAATTCCATTGGACAGATGACGTATGCCAGCAGCTCCAGGCTAGTTCTTCTAGCTGCCCCAGACTCCCAGAATAGACAATGCATTGGCATGAAGACAAGTTCCTCACCTGCCATCTTCTCTTCCTCTTTCAGCAGCATAATAATAAAGGGGAGACTTACTTCAGACATCCAATTATCCAATAGGTTTGGTATAATGATGCAGGCTGCACGTAGGGAAGCCCTGACAATGATCTAGCATTCTTCTCCAGATGATGTGAAGGCTGCTGAGATCTAGAAATTCTCCACTTGGCTCGTTGTCACGCTGGGACACCAAGCAATGTACACACACAGAGGAGCCCACCGCTCATGCCACAGTAAGACCCACAAGCACTGGAAATGCAGCTCTAGGGCACAGAATAGCATCTGCCAGTGCTGCAGTAATCTTGTGGATTGCCCACAAAAAAGTGGCACTCCCCAATAAAGCCTTGACAACTGAATGCAGGGGCAGGCTGAGAACTTAAAGTGGCCCTAAAAAAAAAAGTAACCCCATGTTGTAGTTGAATCCAAACTGACACAAAGGAGGGCAACACAAGCAGTCAGGGCCAGCAATACCTTAGTGCAGCACAAAATACCGCCGCAGAAGAACCAAATGCCACAGTGCAACACAAAATACTGCCGCCCCACTACAGTATTCAACGACAATGACACAGTTGAGTTTGGGAGGGCAACTGTGGTGGCCAGCCATATGCATATGTATCTGGTGCTCCTAGCATTAATTGATGCTGAGAACATCGGATTGTTATGTACCTGAGGAAAACTCAGGCCCCGAACATTGCTGATCCCTGTCCTACGATGACACACAAGTAAATCAGGTATTTTATACCTCATGCACATGCAGTACAGCAAATCTGTACAGATTCCAAGATCCACAACATGCTCACTATTGTGTGGATTCCACATATTCCATAATTCTATTGGATCTAATCTACAAGAGGATCTGCTGGAACTTCCACAGCAGAAATCTGGGTTTTAGCCTCCAATTTTCTGCCTATGGAAAATCTGACACATGTGAACATAGCATAAGGTGGAGAATCCCCTTTAAAGAGGTTGTCCCACGAAAAATATTCTACAGTTTTCAAACTAGCACCTTGATCTGAATACTTTTGTAATTGCATGTAATTAAGAATGTATCATAGCCACAGAGTTATTGAATAAAATGTATCTGTACAGCGCCACCTGCTGTTTGTTTTCTCTCTTATTTCTTTGTCCTGCTCACTGAGAAGGTCGCACATGCTCAGTTTCATTCTTTAACTGCCTCCTGAGCTGTGATAGGAAGAGCATGGACACGCCTCCGGAGCGCTGTGATAGGGAGAGCATGGACACGCCTCCTTAGCTGCAGCATAAGAGACACTCCCCGTGAGCTGTCAGCTTGATATAAGTTTGGCAGAGCAATGAATGGGGAGATCTCTGGATCCATGTGAGGTACAGGGCTGGTTCTAGCTTTGTTAGAAAGAGAGATGTCCGATTTCCATTTTTACATCAATCATGGGATAACCCCTTTAAGTAGACAATAAAGGAAAAAAGAAACTCTGTTATGATTGCCTACAAAAACAGACACTAGATGCATTTTGTGGTGTTCCTCACAGAGATACAGTCCATGTAGAGACACAAGGCCTATATACTGTAATGGCTCATGCACATGACTGTAATTTTGGTCTGTGTCCGATCTGCATTCTTTGCATTCATTTCTAGGGGTCTGAAAAAATTTGGACAGCACACAGATCTCATCCTTATTCTGTCCACATCCATGTGGTTGTTCCGCAAACTGTAGAGCATGTCCTATTCTTTCGGACAAGAACAGACTGCATGCACATGGCTGGTATCCGTATTTTGTTGATCTGTGGTTTGCAGACCGCAAAATGCATATGGTGGTGTGCATGAAGCCTAAAAGTGTAGTAGTGACCAGCCCTCTTCTTTTTGGTAACACATAGGTAACCCTCGCCAGTCACCCCCCTACATATCTGAAAGCTATACAAACACTGATGAAGATCATGACATCCTGTGAGCTGTCTTAAGTACAGATGTCCCAGACTACACATCTACTGCATATAGTCAGTAAATGTTGGAATGACCCCCGGGGGCACTGGAAGTGTCCCAGCTTGATCTACATAACAAGCCCCAGAGGCGACGCTCTGCTGGGGTCCATAGGACACAAACTGAGATGCTGCGGAGGATTTTGGCAAAACTTAAGACAGAAAGTAAATAATACTACAGCAACTATAGCTCCACGCGAAATACGTTGGGACCTACATAAATAGGAATTCCATAGTGTCGGTGTTAGTGCCAGGAACGGGAACGACTCATCAGCAGAGAAGCCTTTCCCAGATAGATGTTCACATCTCTGGAAGAGAACAGCCTGCCGGAGTTCACCAGATCCGGCATTGCCAGATTCACTAGTTCACCGACAGATCTCCATTGACTGTAATGAGGTCTGGTGGTGATCTGCCTGCTTTCCGGCATAAATGTCGGGTTTCGGTCAGACAAATACCACTGTATGGAGCAGTTTTTTTTTTAAACAAAGGGGTCGGGTAAAATAATAAAAAAAAGAGAGCATCTTGCCATCCTGAGTCTGCTCTGATCTTCCTGGGCTTGTTTGACTGCAGTGGTCATGTTCTGTATAGCTCTGCAGCCAATCACTGACCTCAGTGGTGTATGGAGCGGAGCTGGCGGTGCTGGATCGGAGGGGAAGGTTTTGTTTTTGTTTTTTATTATTTTACCAGCCCCCCCTTCCCCCTCCATCTCTTTGGTAAAATAAAAAATAAAAACTCAAACAGCCCCTTTAAGTCTCGCTATCCTGCTGGGATAGTCAAACACCCGCCACTGTCCGAGTAGCCGGCGGTCGCTGTATATTACATTAGGAAATTCCCTTTTCGTTTTCTAGAGCTCCGTGTTCAGCAGGTGAGTGGCGGTATACTAATAGGCCACATACTGTAAGAAAAGAAGAAAGGTTGGCCACTGGGATGGAGCAATTAGGCGGCATTTCTTTCCCGGGCACAGACTGTTCCTAATTATAAGCAGATTGCACAATGAAACACATGATTATAGGGAAAGGGCAAGCAAAGCCCCCTTCCATGTAACATCTCCTTTTTGGGATCACAATTACCGTGTCTATTGCCGCTCTCCCGAAAGCACGAAATCCAGTTCACATTTCTTCACTACAACCCCCACTATGTGCTGCTGCTTGCAACAGCAATGATGTGAATGTGTTCTTTTCCGTTTTCACTTCTGATGGGCACAAGGGTGGGGGAATATATTAGGACTGCCGGCCCTGACTGCGGCCTCGTTCACATGTACCTAATTGGGGGGGGGGGTGAATCAAAACTGGCGGAAAACTGGCTTAGTTGCCCATAGCAACCAATCAGATTTCACCTTTCATTTGCAGAGCTCCTTTGGAAAATGAATGGTGGATTCTGATTAGCTGCTATGGCCAACTAAGCCAGTTTTGATAAATCTCCCGAAATGACTTTAAGGCCTCATGCACACGACCGTTGTGTGTTTTGCGGTCCGCAAATTGCAGATCCTCAAAACACGGAAGGCGTCCGTGTGCATTCCGCCATTTGCGGAACGGCACGGACACCCTTTGATATAACTGCCTATTCTTGTCCGCAAAACGGACAAGAATAGGACAAGTTATATTTTTTTTGCGGACCACAGAACGGAGCAACGGATGCGGATGGCACACGGAGTGCTGTCCGCATCTTTTGTGGCCCCCTTGAAGTGAATGTGTCCGCATCCGAGCCGATGTGGACCAAAACAACGGCCGTGTGCATGAGGCCTAATGTGTGTATTGACACATCAGTGGTTTTCCAAGGACCGTGGCTCTTTGGTGACACCACAGAAACATGCCCTTTTGTTTGTCCTTCACACACATTATAGCCTATGGGCCCATGAAAACCACGGACACAACATGGATGCTGCCGTCTGTGGTTTTTACTGATCGTTGCTAGGATGTGCTATAGAAATTAATTTTAAGCCTAGCAGTGTCTGTTGAATACAGATGATACACAGAGAGCAAAAAAAAAAAAACACGGGTTCTTCACGGATGACCATCCTGTCATGGATGTCCCCACGGACGTGAGACACACCACATTCATTAGGACACACATACACTCAATACATTTAGCCCATCTTATGGCGGTCCAAGTGATAAGCTGGTGGAGATATGTGTTGTCACTTCTGGCTTCAATTTTAAAAACTTTGCCAGGCCCTGGAAAAAGCGGGGTAAAACTGAATAAAAAAAAGTCACAAATTCTTGCAAAAATTTGTGCACCAGAAAACTGACAAACGGCCTTTGATAAATCTTCTCCATTGCTTTTTGAGAATGTAGCCTGGCGAGGGGTACGGTGCCACCAAACCGGGCATTTCAATATGACCACACAGGGTAGAATTTCCACCACACATTGCAATCAATAAAATCTGTGGTAGAAATCAAACAGCATAGAATAGAAATCATACAACATAAATTGACATACCAGGCAGGTCAGTTTCCCCTGCAATACTCAACATCACATGGGAAAATACTCTGCAGGAATACTCCAGAAATGTATAATACAGGCAAGTCCAACCGCTAGGATAGGGATGAGCGAACTTCTGTTTTCAGGTTCGGCGTACAAGGGTCGGGTTATCTAAGAATTCCGTTATGGATAACTTATGGTCCGTGGAATCCATAACGGAATTCTTAGATAACCCAAACCTTGTACCCTGAACCTGAAAACAGAAGTTCGCTCAACACTACTCTAGGACCCACACCTTCCTGTAAGCTGGGGTCTCCTGCCCCTATCCTGGATGAACAGAGAGATGCCAGGGATAGCTGGCACAGCCTTCTAAAGATGCATATTACATTGACTTACTTCTGTTGATGGAATATTGACCACCCCTGTAGACCTCCTTTTTTCCCGCAGTTTTCTCTTCTCAATCTGCCCTTTCCCCTTCCTGGCACTTGGACCACTGCAGCCTTTTCCTTTGTCCTTTGTCTTACTTGGACTGTCCTGAGAAGCGGGTGGTGGCGATTCATCCTGCGTTACCCCATCTTGTACTGGGGCTGGGGTCTTTCTTGGCTGCGCTACAGGGGAGCCTACAGGCTGGTCTTCTTCTGTCCTCCTGATGGCTGGAGCTTTTAGTACAGACACGGCAGCAGACGCCTGGGTATTGCTGTTTGGAGCATTGCCACTGCTGTTATTATTGTTCATCTCACTACTTGTCTTATTCACTATGTCCGTCGCCCCAGAGGTGCCCGCCATCTCAGCCGCATACATCTTCGCCCTCATTTTCTCCCGCTTGGCCTTCCATTCCTCCAAGAAATCCGTTGTGTTAGAAGAAGATGGGGTGTGTGACCTAAAGCCACCGCTCGCCATGTTCTCTGCGTTTACCTGGCACAAGGCTCTCCAGAAGTGAAGGACATGAAACGGGCACTCGACAAAGCAAAGACAGGCAGACCGATGTCGATGCCAACCTAAAGGAAACATACAGCATTTATAAGGAAGTATCAAACCTGCAAAACATTCAGGGGGGCAGAAACCTCCGGCATTCCAGCTGTTGTGAAACTACAATTCCCAGTATGCCATGTTCAAGAATAAGTGTGCTTGATGGGAGTTGTAGTTTTACAACTGCTGGAGGCTGCTGCCCCCTGATCTAAATAGAGACAATGCGGCAGGGCTGAGTTTATGACTTGGCACACCTCTCTGTACAGCAATGCAAAGCAAAATGGTAAATCCAGCTCTGCTACATCTGTATGCACGTTATTATTAAAGACCGTGCACAGAAACATGCACGGTGCCATATTTTGCTACAAACCCTTCACCTGGGCGCGCTGTCCTGGTCCCAGGAAGTGCGATGGTAAATCTCCTCTGAGGCAGCTCTAGTTTTGGGCAGACACCCTGCCCAGATCTCACAGGCACCCACTGCCCCACAACGTAGTGCTGGCTCCTGAGATCAGATAAATCAAAATCCCTGGGAGGAAACAAGACGGAGATCAGCCCTTTCCTTCTTCTACAGAGAAAACGGAGCAGCCAAATGCCAACATGGCACAGAATCAAAAGCTGCCCTTAGTACCAATGCAGTACCCGGCTTTATACAAAGTGCCTCCTAGTCGTGTCACACCGGTCAGTCGGGTGGTTCACACATTACTAGATTTAGTGGCAGGTAGTGGTAGCGTAGTCAGTGGGCAGGAACTGGGATGGCACAAAGGCTGCCATTATGGTGGGCAGCAATACTTCACCTTTCATAGTAATGCCATGATGGGACTCTATACCGCATGACATAGCAGAGCCCAGCTTTACTGTGATAATACTGACTGCCATCTGGCCTTTACATAGGACCAACTGACAATGTCAGCTCTGCTATACAAAGTCTCCATAACATATTCACCTACCACAAACTAAAACCCCAGGGCACAGAACTGCCAAGTACATGAAGGCTGGCACAGGTCACAGTGACATCAGCACAAGTGGCACAGAAGACCCCGGGGCCTCTCATAACATGTCTTCCAGTCATACGACTCCCATCATGTCCTCCTAATGACAGAAGTAGTCCGCCTGCTCACAGCTGCCCTCCCCGGCTTCCCAGCAGGAGAACTTTCAGATGCCACTTTCATACCAGCCTCTCCTCATGCGGTAACAAAGCTCCCAGGTGGTGCCCGAGCCCCATTACCTGTGTCACGGGAGGGCGGCCGAGCTGGCTCCGGTTATCAGTCACCGGGCTCCCAAACTCCGGGCAAGGTGCGGCGAGCCTCGTCCACTCACCTCTCACTGGCTGGATCCCAGTCCCCGGAAGAAGTCGGAAGTTCCCGAGCGTCTCCGAAGCCGAACGAGCTCCAGGCGCGCCAAGGGAGGCGACTATTGTGATCGCCGATTCCCGGAATGTGCCGAGAGTAGTAGTTACTGGATACAATGGGAGTTGTGTTACACGCACACACGGAGGGCTAACGTGCCCCACACACTGGGGAGAGATAGAGGGAGAGATTTATATCTATGTATCTATCTATCTATCTATCCCAGTCAGTCTTATCTATGTATCTCTACCAGTCTGTCTTATCTATCTATCTATCTATCTATCTCTACCAGTCTGTCTTATCTATCTATCTATCTATCTATCTATCCCAGTCAGTCTTATCTATGTATCTCTACCAGTCTGTGAAGATCTATCTATCTTCACAGACAGTAAGATAGAATAAGTGAGGAAGATGGAAGAGATAATAGATAGATAGATAGATAGATAGATAGGAGAGTAGATGATAGATAGATAGATAGATAGATAGATGATAGAAGATGATGATAAGACTGACTGGTAGAGATAGATAGATAGACTGATGAGAGATAGATAGAGTAGATATAGATAGATATAAGACAGACTGGTAGAGAGAGTATGATAGATAAGACGACTGGTAGAGATGAGATATATAGATAGATAGATGATAGATAAGACAGACTGGTAGAGATAGATATATAGATACTAGATAGATAAGACAGACTGGTAGAATAGATATAGATGACTAGATATAAGATACGAAGACTGGTAGCTGTCAGATACTAGATAGATAAGACAGACTGGTAGAGATAAATAGATACATAGATAGATACTAGATAGATAGGACAGACTGGTAGAGATACATAGATAAGACAGACTGGTAGAGATAGATAGATAGATAGGACAGACTGGTAGAGATAGATACTATTAGATAGATTAGACAGACAGATAGATGATGATAGATAGATTATATAGATAGATGATATGATATAGATAGATGATATGAGATAGATATGAGATCGATAGATAAGAGATAGATAGATAATATGCATGGGATAGGCATAAGGCCATCCTTCATATAAGATAGGGCCAGGGGCTATCCATAGTATTCAGTATATTGGGCAGACTAGATGGGCCAAATGGTTCTTATCTGCCGACACATTCTATTTTTCTATATAGATAGATGATATTAGATAGATATGATATAGATGGATCTGATTTCACATCTGAAGCAGCTATGCTGGCGGGCTGTTCTCTGCAGATGTGTAATTATCCCTAAAGGGGTTCTGCACTTTGTTTAAACTGATGATTTTTCCTCTGGATAGATCATCAGCATCTGATCGGTGGGGGGTCCGACACCCGGGACCCCCACCGATCAGCTGTTTGAGAAGGAACCGGCGCTCCAGCCTTCTCACTGTTTACCACTGGCCCAGTGACGTCACAACTAGTATCAACTGGCCTGGGCGGCGGGGCTAAGCTCCATTCAAGTGAACAGAGCTTAGCCGCGCCCAGGCGAGTTGATACTAGTTGTGACGTCATCGGGCCAGTGGTAATCAGTAGTTTATCAGTTTAAACAAACTGCAGATCCCCATTAAGGGTCCATTCACACGTCCGCAATTTCATTCCGCATTTTGCGGAACGGAATTGCAGACCCATTCACTTCTATGGGGCAGCACGCAATTGCGGACAAGAACAGACATATTCTATTAGTGCCGGCAATGTGCGAGCCGCAAAATGCGGAACGCACATTGCCGCTGTCCGTGTTTTGCAGATCAGTGGATCCGCAAAACACGTTGCGGACGTGTGAATGGACCCTAAGGCTCATGCACACAAATATATTTTTTTCCGCATCCGGATTCTCCAGATCTCTCACTGCCAGATGCAATTGGAATAGGTCGCCGACCCCAATAAAGTGGTGTTCCGAGACTTAAATACTGAAGACCTATCCTCTGGATATTTCATCAGTATCTGATCGGTGGGGGTTCGGGACTCTGGTGACTAGTGTGGAGCGAATCAGGCTACGGAATCGATTCGGTTAAACACTTCAGTTTCCGTGGAGCCAAAGTATGTTTCACCCAAAGTTGTGCAAGAATGAGGTAAATAAATTCGGTACTAATTTCTGCATTTGGAATCCAAAGTCGGTACCAAAACCGACTTTGGATTCCAAATTTTAAATGTTTTTAAAGACACAGAACTAAATTCATTCACCAAAGTCTCACGTGACTTCGGGTGAAAATAATTATGCCTCCAGGGAGGCCATACATTTTAATGCTGTACGAGAGACAGGTCTCTGACAGCATTAAAATGAAGTGATTGAGCGAATCAACTTTGGATCTCTGATCCAAAGCTCAGTTCACTCAATGACCCATACCGATCAGCTGTTTGAGAAGGCATGGGCACTCCTGTGATGACCGCTGCCTTCTCTCTGCTTTTCCCAGCCCAGTGACAACAGCGTTCATTGGTCACGTGGCCTAGGAGCAGCTCAGCCCCATAGACGTGAGTGGAGCTGTGCGCAATACCAAACAACCGCTATACAATGTATAGCTCTGTGCTTGGTAAGCTGCGAGAAGGCCACGGCGCTCACAGGAGTGCCAATGCCTTCTTAAACAGCTGATCGTTGGGGGTCCCGGGTGTCGGACCCCCTCCGATCATATACTGATGACCTATCAGTTGAGCAGGGAGCTGATGGTTCCTTCTTGACCACTGTGTCCTGAGGATGCACATACAAATGAAGTTGGAATATGTGGCAGCTCTCCAGGGACCAGAAGACAGCGAGCAAAATTAGGGATAGTCCTGCAGGATCTGGAATGGCTGGGAGGAATGATCATACTGTTTATAGGAACACTGTGCTGACACTAATAATGGGGGTCACTCTAACAGTGCTTTTAATGGAGGCACTATGGCTATTATTGGGGTATGGCTTGTACTCGTGGATGGGGTCTCCTTGTACCATTTGCATAGACCTGAACTACATAAAAAGGAACCAAAGAAACCCAGAAAGATTTTATTAACTGAGTTCATTAATAATATAGAAATGCTGGAAATGTTAGTGGAGCTCTACATCATGGGATATCTGGCAGAATGATGGTCCTCTACATCATGGGATATCGGGCAGGATGATGGTCCTCTACATCATGGGATATCTTGCAGAATGGTGGGCCTCTGCATCATGGGATATCTGACAGAATGGTGGTCCTCTGCATCATGGGATATCTGGCAGAATGGTGGTCCTTTGCATCATGGGATATCTGGCTGGATGATGGTCCTCTACATCATGGGATATCTGGCAGGATGATGGTCCTCTACATCATGGGATATCTGGCAGGATGATGGTCCTCTACATCATGGGATATCTGACAGAATGGTGGTCCTCTGCATCATGAGATATTTGTCAGAATGGTGGTCCTTTGCACCATGGGATATCTGGCTGGATGGTGGTCTTTCTGCATGATGGTGTTTCTCAGGTATGATTAGCTAATTGAATTAGATATATGATCCTGTGCTATATCTGGCGGTAACACATCTGAATGGACGGTGGTATTGGTGTAATCTTCAGCCCATTTGGGACCCACAAAACATATGTTCTTAAAGGGACATTGGTCTATTTCTTCTATGTCGTTTTTGTAGACTTCACTATAAGGCACTGAAATTTCTTGGTTTAGAAAGTCACTTAGATCATCTGCTGGCCTTGTTACTGGGCAGTCAGTTCTTCCAGCCTCCAGGTCCGCCTAGCTGATAGAGGCAAAAAATGGCTGCTGAAGGATTTTCTCTTTTTCACCTTGACGGAGGGAATCCTGCTTACACAATATTTTCTTTAAGAGGTTCATGCTGCCTTGGTCAAGATCTGTATATGCCGGTTCTTTGTCTATTACTGCTCTGCGAATATCTGCTTTAGTTTTTTCTGAAAAAGGATGCCTTCTGGTCAGCATCCGATATAACGTGACGCCAAAAGCAAACCAGTCCACCCCCTAGCTGTACTGTCTGCCCTGCAGCATTTCAGGGCCATGTATCTTGCAGTGCCACATCTCTGGCTGTGACCCCACCAAGCATCTTGTTAAAGGCAATCCCAAAATCGGTAATCTTCACGTGACCATCATGGCAGTGGAGGATATTTCCCGATTTGATGTCACGGTGGACAATCCGCTTGGAGTGTAGAAACTGAATGCCACAATCGATTTCCACAGCCAAGAACTTAATAGTGAGAATGTCCACCTTTGGCGTCTTCTTAAAATAGCTAGCAAGGCTTCCACCTCTGGCCAGCTGACATAGAACACGTAGCTGGTTGTGTGGAAGACACCATACCCGTGGACTAGGAAGGGGCTCTCGTCTTACAGCTCTAGGAGATATCTCTCGGTAAGGTGGGACTTTGCTCTCTACGGACGACATGATTTTGCCGAACCCACCCTCTCCAAATATGTGATGATAGCAAAACTTATCCGCACTTAACGCGGCACAAACTCTTTGGTGGCCGAAGCAGGACTGGCTGAGATCTAGCACAGGTTCCTCACTTTTAATATTTTTTCTTACCCTCTCTGGGTTCTCCAGTTTTTCTAACTTCAAGTTGCTCATTTGATTATTTCCTCTGATGGCAATGGACTGGATGGCACTATTCCATCTGGTGCTTCTTTTTTGGTTCTAAACCTTGGGTCTCTTATGTGGAACTCGCACAAAATCTTTTTCTTTCTCATATTCGGCCACAGACTCCTCTTTGTTCTTTCTCCCTCAACGTCTCTGGATCTGATTGTCAATGAGACCAAAAGAAGTTAAAAAATAAAAAAGGAAATTTACAGTCAAACTTGCAAATAACACAGAAGTGTCCCGCTAGTTTGAAGTGTCTGGTAAGACTGAGCTTCAGGAGTCTCGGAACTGTAAAAAGGAACTCTATGATGTCTTTGATTGTGATGTCATATTTAACAGGAGGTTGCCAAGTACTGATTTGTGGTACCTTATCCGTTCATGGTGGAATTTCTGTGGGTTGCGCATGAGATTCCAGTAACCAGATACCCAGGGGCCGTCCCCGTGAACCTGATGCAGGCGCATCATGAGCGGGAGGCAGGTGCCCTCTCAAAATGCCACCCCTTCCGGGAACTGTTCACCAACACGCTCGGAAGGACGGCATCCACCGAGATGCCCTTGGGCATGGAGTATGCCCCTGCCACTATTAAGCAGATGATTAAGCTGCTTAAGGGACTTGAAGGGTACATGGCCGTGTATCTGGATGACATTGTAATCTTCAGTTCCACCTGGGAGGATCACCTAGACCACCTGACGCAGGTGCTCAGGCGGATCCACCAGGCAGGCTTGACCATCAAGCCCGGAAAAGTTCCAGATGGGCATGAGCAAGGTCCACTACCTGGGGCACCGGGTAGGCGGGGGGACCCTGAGGCCGGAGCCTGAGAAAGAGGATGCCATCGTATCCTGGCCCATTCCCAGGATGCCGGGTACTATAGGAGGTTTGTCCCCCACTATAGTAGCCTGGCAAAGTCAATGACGGACCTCACCAAGAAGAAGCTGCCCTCCGCAGTCGATTGCACAAACGACTGCGAGACGGCCTTCCAGGCGCTGAAGGCCGTCTTCTCAAGCTTCCCTGTCCTACTTCACACGGCTGTTTATAGTACAGACCGATGTCAGTGATTTTGGCATCAGTGCCGAGCTCAGCCAGGTCAACACTACGGGCCAGGGCTACGGGTCGGAAGCTCCTACCGAGCGGGGTGGCGTACTCCACAATGGAGAAGGAGTGCCATTGTCTGGGCACTGTAACGGTTGCAGCCATACTTGTACGGGCACCGCTTCACTGTGGAGACGGACCACAACCCCCTCAGCTGGTTAAACACCGTCTCAGGGACGAATGGAAGGCTGCTACACTGAAGCCTCGCGCTCCAGCAGTACCACTTGACCATTCGCCACAAGAAGGGCCGTCACCACGGGAACGCCGATGGGCTATCCCAGCAAGGAGAGGGTGCGCATGGGCGCACGGGGGGAACACAGGCATGTGCTGCCCCTAGCGCCCTCTAAAAGGGGGAGGTGTGAGGAATATGGATTAATATTTACTGTCAGCCATGTCCTCACACCCACCATTTTCTGAAAGATGGCAGAGGAAATCAAGCTCCGCAGGGGGGCCCTGCTTCAAAGCTGCAGCCAGATAGCAGAAAACTCCTAGCAGGCCACATTTGGTTACATTTCACACCTCCAGTCAGACAGCACGGATCCTGCAGAAACCCCCCCAGCAGGATGTATCAGCCCTTGCCAGGATCAATGATTTCTCCCAGACATGTTGGAAACTACATTTCATAAGGAATTATGAATCGCCCGGCCATCCCAGGCGCAATCCGGATACATATTTGTGTCCCGGTGGCCACGATGAACATTCCCATGGTCTTTGTTTAAGGGTGGGATGCCAGGGAAGTGAGATATCCATATCCCCCCACAGAAACCCAATAGCAGCACCATGTTTGGACTTTAGTTGTAGCCGGAACCCAGGCGGATCCGTTTGTCCTAGAATAATTTCCTGGTGACCTTCTGGACTGGAGCTATAAACCCTAAAGTGTTTTGTAGGTCATTTGCAGCCATTCCAGCAGAGGGGGGTGGACCCCTCCCAAAGGCCAGGAGGGGATGAGCCGGCTACAGGTTAAAAGGCTCGTGCCAGCAAGCGGGCGTGTCTTTTCTCTGAAAGGGGGTCACATCGTGCAATGTGTTTAGAGGGACCTGCAACCGACTGACATCACTGCCTCCGACGTGAATACAGCTAAGAACTCATCACTACCCAAAGGACTCTCGTAAACTGACTTATTGTTCTGCTTAACTCTGTTGTACCTATATTACTTGTATCTGTAACCTCAGACCACTGTATATATTCTCTGTGTATATTGTGTTATATCTAGTGTGCCCTTAAGGTGATTAAATATATAATTTAATCTTGTGCTATCTTGTATCTTGATCACGAATCCCCACATCCGTGTTTCGGCCTAGTTATAAGCTACCACGGGTTGGTTTCTCACTCTATATAATCCCGTTAGCGGACCGGGCTTATATCAAATGTGGTAATGTGAACAGTGCTGGAAGGTGTGTTGTCCCATTTCAGGTACCTCAGATGGGTGAGACAGATAAAATCCATAGAGTGGTAGTAGTCTCAGCAAAGCATAGTTTGCTGACACATTTCTGTATACATTTTCTGGGCTGGATTTTACTTGGACTGGTGGTTAGGCTTGGTGGAGGGAGTTCCCAGTCCACACCCTTCCAGTATGGGTTTTCCTTTCTACCTGAGGTGATCGCAGGTGAGGTCTGCTGTAATCAGGCTTGCATAAAGCGCCTCAGAGTAGGTCAGTCTGAGGAGGGCGAGCGAGACTGTTTTGTGAAGCAGAGGATCTGTATGTGGTCTCAGTCAGGAGGACTGGGGGGCCACAAGGCTTTGAATAGCCTGAGGTTTGGAGGACTTAGAGACACCTAGAGAACGAGGGTTGCACGCCCAGCGTCTGGAGGACTACTGGGCCACACTCCCTAAAAAGGTACTGGAGTTGCCACAGCCTTGAGGCTGCAGTATTGATGTTGGCTGAGGAAAGCCGCATATAATGTCCCCGTGTGAACTGTGCTCTATGAGTGAGATAGGGACGTATTGTGTTTAGGTAGCGCCTAGACGGGCAGTTTATTTGTGTTTTAAGTGTTGGCGGTGCGGGAACCTCACCCCACCCAGTGATGTATAAATGGACTATGCTTTATGAGAAGAGTGTCAAAATAAATGCAGTTTGGACATGAAAATCCGTTGTCTGGTGAGATATCTGTGAGTGTGACCCCCTGAAAAGAGACGATCCCTTACACAAACGAGAAGTTGGTGGCAGTATACCCGGGCTGAGAAGGCGCTGTTTCATTGCGGCAGTGAAAAGGCCCTCTCAGCTTGTTGCCTCTCTGTGACCATGTGGACAGGAGGTGTCTGTGTAAACTGTACCAAGCTGACCTTACCTGCTCCTCTGGAGGGCGTAACGTCACGCTTTGGTAACCTGTAACCATACTGTGTCTCGTGAGCTTGACGTAGGTCACGTCAAGCAGGCACGAGGCGTGGTATTCGTCACATATGTCTACAGAACCTGTTCTATTAAATGCTTATATAAGTAGAGCCCCCCCCCCCAACACAATGGAGAGGGTGTCAGCAGTAAGTTTGTGTTGACGTCACCTGCACCAGAACCATTTAGGCCTCTGCCATTCCCTTGTGCAGGGCCTGGCACTTCTCTGTCTGACATACTGTTAGATCAAATAAATAAATAAAAAGGAAATTAAAACAAAAAAGTCTGTAATAAGACATGCCAAAAAGGGCTTTAGAACATATAACTGCACCACTGAACGGCAAATATATATTTTTTTGCCACTAATGCATGCCAAAAAGGGCTGTAATTTTCTCACTTCACCACACAACGGCAAATACTTTTTTTATGCCACTAATACGCGCAAAAAAGTGCTTTAGAACATATAACTGCACCGCTGAACGGCAAATATATACTTTTTTGCCACTAATACACGCCAAAAAGGGCTGTAATTTTCTCACTTCACCACACAACAGCAAATACTTTTTTTTGTGCCACTAATACACGCCAAAAAGGGCTTTAGAACATATAACTGCACTGCTGAATGCCAAATAGGCCCTTATTTTTTCCACTTATACATGCCACAAAAGGCTATAGAAGATATAACTGCACCACTGAACGGCAAATAATATATATTTTTGTGCCACTAATACACGCCAAAAAGGGCTTTAGAACATATAACTGCACCGCTGAACTGCAAATATATATTTTTGTGCCACTAATACATGCCAAAAAGGGCTTTAGAACATATAACTGCACCGCTGAACTGCAAATATATATTTTTTTGCGCTAATACATGCCAAAAAGGGCTGTAATTTTCTCACTTCACTACACAACGGCTAATAAGCCCTTTTTTGATACAAGCCAAAAAATGCTTTAGAACATATAACTGCACCGCACAAGGGCAAATAAGACATAGAACTATTTCCTTGTAATAAACCCGGTTAATGGCTGTATCAAACAGCACTTGTACCCCAATAACAAGAATGGTTTGCTGGAATTATAGAGCTGTAAAATGGCAATTTGGACCCCCAGTCAGTGCAGTAAGGTGTAATAGGATTGTTCCTTTTACCTAGACTGTAACCTCCCCTACTGAACCCTGTTCTGCTTCAATACTGTGGAATGATTCCTCCCTATCCTTTACCTCAACTTCTAACTAGTTTTTTCAGCACAATAAAGTCTTTTTTACCACTGTCCCTAGCGTACACTGGAAAATGACTGAATCCAAGATGGCTGAGGCTATTTATAGGGCTGTGACATCACAGGGCCGGCTGGCTGCTGATTGGCTGCATGCATGGCATTGTGGGTGATCTCTCGTTCCCATAGTTCCTTGCAGCAGCCATTTTAGGAAAAAATGTGGTTCGCTGTTCGGTGCGAATCAAATTTTTCCTGAAATTCGGATCGAATTCCACTTCGTCAACTTTGATGACGTTACTCTCCGGGTCAGTACCATTACTAAGAATACCTCTTACCTGATGTTCCAAAACAGCTGCCATGTAGCAGCCATTACACTGACGGTAGAAGGGATGTAAGTTCTGGCTTCACAATGCATGTGCTTGAAATCAGCATCAAAATCCTAATGTAACACCTGTGGATTTTGATGAGAATAACCGGGTGACCATGTTTTATATTGTCACCATTGATTCTGATGGTTGCCATTCAATAGGGGCTACATTTGAAAAGGGAGTTGTCCTCTCTAAATACCACTACCATACTGATATTATTGGCTATAGTCATTTTAGTTAAATTTTTTCTACCTGCTAGAATATGGAATAATTGAGGTCAGTTATAAGACTACAAATGCAAAAACACAAATGCAATCGCACTCTGCAAACCAGCACTCTGCCCTGCCTATATGCTGGATGTTGAATAAGGCATTGGTATACATTTTTGCCAAAGCGTAATAAGCCACTCACCACGTCAATGTCGCCTTCATGAGTGGTCCCTAGCACTAGTTTCTACCTGTTATGGGCCACGACAGCCACACAAAGTCCAGGGAGCGCAGGTACAGCATGCACACCAAGCACACTCGGATCCAGGGATGCAAGTACCAACATGCATGCTGAGCCCACTATATACTTCTCCTGGAGCCAAATGGCTACTGGTAGGTGCTATATATGCAGACTCAGTTTTATACTGACTTTAAAACCAGCCTCCAGGGCAGACTAACTGGTCAGGTGTGCATGACTGCTTGGAGATCGCCACGCCTCCAATATATACTACAAAGAAAAAAATGTGGGGGGTTCAGCCCACACAACCTTGTATGCAGGTGCACATTGCTATGGCGAAATACAGATACAAACGCAAAAACACAAATGCAATCGCACTCTGCAAACCAGAACTCTGCCCTGCCTTTATGCTGGATGTTGAATAAGGCATTGTGTCACGGAAGGTGTACAGGAAACTAGAAGACACAAAATGAATATACGACTCACTGGATCCAAAACTAAGGAACAAAAGGGAGAGCTCTGCATCCGACCTGGCTCTCTCCCTGACTGCTCAGCCTATGCGAAAATCCCAATGGTAGATGATCGCATATCCTCGTACCTCGACTGTATAACACCTGAACACCCTATAATAGTGAGGGGACACGGCCACCGGCTCCCTACACTTGATACGGAGGGAGTCAGGGTCACCTGGGATCCAGGAAACAGAAAAACACAAATGAATGAACAAAACTTATCTGTAGAAGACTCAGAAGTAGGATCAGCATGCACACACTCCAGGAAGGAATATAAACCGCAAAGTGAAGCAGTCTGGGAAGGGATTTAAAGAGATGCAATCAGTGCAACTACATGACAGTTTAAAGAGGCTAACGAGATGAGAAAATGAAAGCAAAACAAAAGGAAGCTCAAGGAGGAGGTTCTGAAAGGCATCTGTCAGAGCTTCTCAGATGTCTGGTGGTGACAGTACCCCTCCTTCTACGAGTGGACTCCGGACACTCAGAGCCCACCTTCTCAGGATGGGACCTATGGAAAGCCCTGATGAGACGAGTGGCCTTAATGTCCGTCACTGGGACCCGCATCCTCTCCTCAGGACCATAACCCTCCCAATGAACGAGGTACTGGAGAGAACCGCGGACAACACGAGAATCCACAATCCTAGAGACCTGAAATTCAAGATTACCATCAACCACAATCGGAGGAGGAGGCAAAGACGAGGGTACAATGGGTTGGACATAAGGTTTTAATAAGGACTTATGAAAAACATTATGGATCTTCCAAGTCTGAGGAAGATCAAGACGGTAGGCAACAGGATTGATGACGGACAAGATTTTGTAAGGCCCAATAAACTTAGGACCCAACTTCCAGGAGGGAACCTTCAATTTGATATTCTTAGTAGACAACCACACCAGATCACCAACATTCAGGTCCGGACCAGGCACACGTCTCTTATCCGCCACACGCTTATATCTCTCACTCATGCTCTTTAGATTATCCTGAATCTTTTGCCAAATAGATGACAACGACGAGGAGAATCTGTCCTCATCAGGTAAACCAGAAGACCCCTCTCCAGAGAATGTCCCAAACTGCGGATGAAACCCATATGCACCAAAAAATGGTGACTTATCAGAGGACTCCTGACGACGGTTATTTAAAGCAAACTCAGCAAGGGACAAAAAAGAACACCAATCCTCCTGATTCTCCGCCACAAAACAGCGCAGATATGTCTCCAGATTCTGATTGACGCGCTCTGTCTGGCCATTCGACTGCGGGTGGAAAGCAGAAGAGAATGACAACCGAACCCCCAAGCGAGAACAGAAAGCCTTCCAGAATCTGGAAACAAACTGCGTGCCCCTATCAGAGACTATGTCTGAAGGAATACCATGCAATTTGACAATGTGATCAATAAATGCCTGCGCCAGCGTCTTAGCATTGGGCAAGCCAGGAAAAGGGATGAAATGCACCATTTTGCTAAAACGGTCCACCACCACCAGAATCACAGTCTTCCCCGAGGAACGAGGCAGGTCCGTAATGAAGTCCATGGACAGATGTGTCCAAGGACGGGAAGGAATGGGTAAGGGAAGGAGAGGACCTGATGGCCGTGAATGAGGGACTTTGGCACGAGCGCAGGTCTCGCAGGCTGCCACAAAACCCTCAACCGACTTACGAAGCGCCGGCCACCAGAATCTCCGAGCGATGAGATCCACTGTGGCTCTTGCCCCCGGGTGCCCAGCAAGGACAGTATCGTGGTGTTCCTTAAAAATCTTGTGTCTTAAAGCGAGAGGCACAAACAACCTCCCAGGAGGACAAAGATCAGGAGCCTCTGACTGGGCTACCTGAACCTCTGCCTCCAATTCAGGATAAAGAGCAGAGACCACCACACCTTCAGCCAAAATGGGACCCGGGTCTTCAAAATTCCCACCTCCCGGAAAACAACGTGACAGGGCATCCGCCTTCACATTCTTAACCCCAGGGCGGAACGTGACAACAAAATTAAACCTGGAAAAGAACAAAGACCATCGGGCCTGTCTCGGGTTCAGACGCTTGGCTGACTCCAAGTAGGCCAGATTCTTATGGTCAGTAAACACGGTAATAGGGTGTCTGGCTCCCTCTAGCCAATGGCGCCATTCCTCAAAAGCCAACTTGATGGCCAACAACTCCCTATCTCCCACATCGTAATTTCTCTCTGCGGAGGAGAGTTTCTTCGAGAAAAAGGCACACGGTCGCCATTTGGCAGGAGAGGGACCCTGAGACAAGACCGCACCCACACCCACCTCAGAAGCATCAACCTCAACTATGAAGGGTAGAGAAATATCAGGTTGTACCAAGATGGGAGCGGAAGCAAAACTCTCCTTGATATTAGAAAAGGCCTTACGCGCCTCTACCGACCAGGAGGAAAAATCTACCCCCTTTCTAGTCATATCAGTGAGTGGTTTAACAACAGAGGAATAATTCAAAATAAATTTCCAGTAATAATTGGCAAAGCCCCAAAAACGCATCAGTGCCTTCTGATTCTCAGGAAGCTCACACTTAAGCACAGCGCAGACCTTCTTGGGGTCCATGCGAAAACCAGAAGCGGAGAGAAGAAACCCCAGAAATTGAATTTCTGGAACCGCAAACACACATTTTTCCAGTTTAGCGTACTATTTATTCTCCCGCAGGATGAGCAAGACCTGACGTAAGTGTTCTTTATGAGTTTTGAAATCAGGAGAAAAAATCAAAATGTCATCTAGATACACTAATACAAATTTCCCCATTAAATGATAAAAAAAATGCTGTTCACAAAATGCTGAAAGACGGCTGGAGCATTCATCAAACCAAAAGGCATAACCAAATTCTCAAAATGGCCCTCAGGGGTATTGAAGGCCGTCTTCCATTCAGTCTCCTTCTCTGACCCTGACCAGGTTGTATGCCCCTCTTAGATCCAACTTGGAAAAAACTTTAGCCCCAACAATCTGGTTAAACAGGTCCGGGATCAGAGGAAGCGGATAAGGGTCACGAATTGTGATACTGTTCAGCTCCCTGAAATCCAGACATGGTCTTAAAGAACCATCTTTTTTCTTAACAAAGAAAAAACCAGTGGCAACAGGTGACTTCGAGGGTCGTATGTGTCCCTTTCTCAGACTCTCAGAGATATAAGCACACATAGCAACCCTTTCAGGTTGGGAGAGATTGTATAAACGAGATTTAGGCAGCTTGGCGCCTGGGGTGAGATTAATAGGGCAATTGTACTCCCTGTGAGGGGGCAAGTCCTGAACACCACTCTCAGAGAAGACATCCGAAAATTCAGAGAGAAAAGATGGTACAGTCTTAGTAGAAACCTCAGAAACAGATGTCGTGAGACAATTCTCTCTGCAAAAGTCACTCCAACCATTTATTTGCCTCGCTTGCCAATCAATGGTGGGGTTATGTTTAGTGAGCCAGTGTAGCCCCAACACAAGAGGAGTAGGCAACCCGCTAAGGACGAAACATGAAACATCCTCAACATGAGCATCACTCACAATCAAACGGATATTGTGAACTATGCCCTTTAACGATTTCTGAGAAAGTGGAGCGGAATCAATAGCAAAAACAGGTATATCCTTTCCCAAAGTGCATACCTGGAAACCATGCGTTATAGCAAATTGATTATCAATAAGATTGACAGCTGCTCCACTATCTACAAAAATCTCCCAACATTTTTTATTGCTCTCTAGGTAGGACAAAACGGGAATTGCAAGCAAACGGAAAACCTTCAATTTCCGCATCAACCTTGCCAATGGTAACAGATGGAACATTTTTAAAGGATTTTTTTCTTTTAGTCTCTTTATTACTCTCAAAAGACTGTCTGATTCTCCTAGAGGGACAAACATTTGCCAAATGATTTATACCCCCACAACAGAAACAAACCTTCCTATGAGGACTGAATCTTCCACTGTCAGAGGCAATCAAACCAAGCTGCATGGGCTCCTGCTCAGAAGGGATTGAGAGCGGCTGAGACCCCTGTGCACTCAATGAGACCGTCGCACTGTCCTGGGACTGAGTATGATAGGAAGGAGTGATCTCTCCTCTCTCTCTAAGACGCCTGTCAATACGAACGGCCCGAGACATGGCAGAGTCCAAGGAGGTAGGTCTCTCATGAAAGGCAAATGCATCTTTCAATCCCTCTGAAAGACCATGGCAAAATTGACTTCGGAGTGCAGCATCATTTCAACCAGTATCAGCTGCCCATCTCCAAAATTCTGAGCAGTATATCTCTGTGGATTGTTTACCCTGACATAAAAGACGTAGTCTAGACTCAGCCAGAGCAATACGATCTGGATCATCATATATCTGACCCAGGGCTAAAAAGAATTCATCCACTGAACGGAGGGGCCGTGCCCCCACCGGCAGCGAAAATGCCCAGGACTGAGCGTTATCCCTGAGCAGCGAGATGATGATCACCACCCTCCGTTCCTCATCACCAGAGGAATGGGGAAGTAGGCAAAAATGGAGTTTGCAAGCCTCTCTAAAACGAACAAAATTCTCACTACCCCCGGAGAACGTATCCGGGAGCGAGATCTTAGGCTCAGAACAAACTCCATGAACGCAAGCTGAACCGGTCACCTGAAACTGAGAAAGAGTCTTACGGAGATTTGCTATCTCCAATGAAAGACCCTGCATGCGTTCAGTCAAAAGTGAAACCGGATCCATGCTTGAGACGGTTTTGGCGGTTTATAATGTCACGGAAGGTGTACAGGAAACTAGAAGACACAAAATGAATATCCACTGGATCCAAAACTAAGGAACAAAAGGGAGAGCCCTGCATCAGACCTGGCTCTCTCCCTGACTGCTCAGCCTATGCGAAAATCCCAATGGTAGATGATCGCATATCCTCGTACCTCGACTGTATAACGCCTGAACACCCTATAATAGTGAGGGGACACGGCCACCGGCTCCCTACACTTGATACGGAGGGAGTCAGGGTCACCTGGGATCCAGCAAACAGAAAAACACAAATGAATGAACAAAACTTATCTGTAGAAGACTCAGAAGTAGGATCAGCATGCACACACTTCAGGAAGGAATATAAACCGCAAAGTGAAGCAGTCTGGGAAGGGATTTAAAGGGATGCAATCAGTGCAACTACATGACAGCTGAGAGAGGCTAACGAGATGAGAAAATGAAAGCAAAACAAATGAAGCTCAAGGAGGAGGTTCTGAAAGGCATCTGTCAGAGCTTCTCAGATGTCTGGTGGTGACACATTGGAGTACATTTTGGCCAAAGCGTAATAAGCCACTCACCACGTCAAGGTCGCCTTTATGAGTGGTCCCTAACACTAGTTCCTACCTGTTATGGGCCACGACAGCCACACAAAGTCCAGGGAGCGCAGGTACAGCATGCACGCCAAGCACACTCTGCTTTTAACCCCGTCCGGTGCCATTACAGCTTTCATCGGATCCAGGGATGCAAGTACCAACATGCATGCTGAGCCCACTATATACTTCTCCTGGAGCCAAATGGCTACTGGTAGGTCCTATATATGCAGACTCAGTTTTATACTGACTTTAAAACCAGCCTCCAGGGCAGACTAACTGGTCAGGTGTGCATGACTGCTTGGAGATCGCTACGCCTCCAATATATACTACAAAGAAAAAAATGTGGGGGGTTCAGCCCGCACAACCTTGTATGCAGGTGTGCACATTGCTATGGCAAAATACAGATACAAACGCAAAAACACAAATGCAATCGCACTCTGTGAGTGGCTTATTACGCTTTGGCCAAAATGTACACCAATGCCTTATTCAACATCCAGCATAAAGGCAGGGCAGAGTGCTGGTTTGCAGAGTGCGATTGCATTTGTGTTTTTGCGTTTGTATCTGTATTTCGCCACAGCAATGTGCACCTGCAAACAGGGTTGTGCGGGCTAAACCCCCCACATTTTTTTCTTTGTAGTATATATTGGAGGCGTGGCGATCTCCAAGCAGTCATGCACACCTGACCAGTTAGTCTGCCCTGGAGGCTGGTTTTAAAGTCAGTATAAAACTGAGTCTGCATATATAGCACCTACCAGTAGCCATTTGGCTCCAGGAGAAGTATATAGTGGGCTCAGCATGCATGTTGATACTTGCATCCCTGGATCCGATGAAAGCTGTAATGGCACCGGACGGGGTTAAAAGCAGAGTGTGCTTGGCGTGCATGCTGTACCTGCGCTCCCTGGACTTTGTGTGGCTGTCGTGGCCCATAACAGGTAGGAACTAGTATTAGGGACCACTCATGAAGGCGACCTTGACGTGGTGAGCGGCTTATTACGCTTTGGCCAAAATGTACACCAATGCCTTATTCAACATCCAGCATAGAGGCATGGCAGAGTGCTTGTTTGCTGAGTTTTTGCATTTGGATCTGTATTTCGCCATAGCAATGTGCACCTGCATACAAGGTTGTTCGGGCTGAACCCCCCACAGTTATAAGACTAGTTGGCTCCATGGCTTATAAACAGTCATCATGGGTGCCTGGTGTATCGCATGCAATGTTCGACTATGGAATCATATGACAGTGTATATGTAGAAGTGATGTCATACAGTCGGAATTTCACAGTTGCAAAAACCAATTATTGTCACATCCACATTGAAGAGCCTCCCTCGTGGTTGGCCTTAAAGGGGTTTTGTCACTTCAGCAAATGGCATTTATCATCAGTGGTCGTCGTGCTTGCACACTATAGAAAAAAAATTCTGTTTCTCGGCTGACTGGAAAGCTGGGCGCTCACATAGGCTGGTGCTTTTTCATAGTATGCACGCACAGCCACTACTGATAGATTGCAGGGTGGTTGTAACCATGGAAACAAGGAGTATATAAAGTGATGGAAAAATGAATCCATATAACAGTATACATCTTAGGTATTGCCACGTCCGTAATGACCTGCTGTATAAAAATATCACATGACCTTCCCCCACAGGTGAACACAGTAAAAAATAAATGCCAAAGCAGCCAATTTTTGGATCACCTTGCCCCATAAAGTGTAATATTGAATGAGCAAAAAATCATATGTACCTAAAAATTGCTTTATTATGTAAAATTGAAACAATCAAAAAATGAGACATATTTGATATTATCGCGTCCGTAAGAACCTGTTCTATAAAAATAGCACATGTTCTAACCTGTCAGATGAACGTTGTAAAATTTTTCAATTTTTTGGTTACCTTGCCTCACAAAAAAGGTCACCTTATCCCATAGTTTCCAAAATGGGGTCACTTTTTGGGAGTTTCTACTATAGGGGTGCATAAGGGGGGCTTCAAATGGGACGTAGTGTCTAAAAATCAGTCCAGCATATGGCACTCCTTTACTTCTGCACCCTGCCGTGAGACCTTACATCAGTTTACCACCATATGTGGGCTGTTTCTGTAAGCTGCAGAATCGGGGTAATAGACATTAAGTTTTGTTTGTCTGTTAACCCTTAATGTGTTACAGAAAAAAAATTGATTCAAATGGAAAATCTTCCAAAAATGTTAAATTTAAAAAATGTTATCTCCATTTTCTTTTAATTCTTGTGGAATGCCTAAAGGGTTAACAAAGTTTGTAAAATCAGTGAATAGAATAACGTGAGGGGTGTAGTTTCTAAAATGGGGTCATTTATGAGTGGTTTCTACTATGTAAGCCCCACAAAGTGACTTCATAACTCAACTAGTCCTTAAAAAGTGGATTATGGAAATTTTCTAAAAAAAATTTCTAAGCCTTCTAATGTCCTAAAAAAAACAATTACATTTTCAAAATTATGCCAACATAAAGTAAACATATGGGGAATGTTAAGTAATAAATAATTTATGAGGTATCACTTTATGTTTTAAAAGCAGTAAAATGTTTTGGTAAATTTTGGATTTTTTCATAAATAAAGGTGAAATATATTGACTCAAATGTATGACTGTCATGAAGTACAATGTGTCACGAGAAAACAGTCTCAGAATGGATTGGATAAGTAAAAGCATTCCAAAGTTATTACCACATAAAGAGACACATCAGATTAGCAAAAAATGGCTTGGGCAGGAAGGTGAAAGGTAGAAGGGGTTAATGGAGGTTATTGTATCACATTCAAGTACGCACCATAATCTTGAGATTATAGCCATATGGAGGGGGCACAGGAAATCTTCTGAGTCAACAACCCAAATAAAAACACAAAGCAGTAAAATAAGGAAACTTTTGGGCCACCAGCCACTGTTTATTAGCCCAACTGATCATGACACATCACTTCTAAGCTGATGGCACCACTAGTCTACAGCTCAACCCAATTGCCCACTTTCAGGACCAGCTAGGTTCCTCTTCACCCCGCTGTGGCCAATCCATATGGGTGCATGCAGCACAGCTCAGTGCCCCCCTTCACCACTAGTGGTATCTTCTTTGCTGTGGCTCATAAACCACTGCCACCAAATGTATAAAGTGGCACAGGAATCAGCAACATTACTTGTACTTCAAACATCTTCTAAACCTGCCCACCAATCCTTTATGTTAACATATAGGTGAAAAAATCACACCTGGTTTGACAGATGGAGCTTTATCCATGGCCAATATTATGGCATATAATTAACAATAAAGATGTCTTCTTAAAGGTGTTGTGCTGCCTTGCAGCTGAAAACCCCTTGGGCCCTAACCTGGGTCCCTGACCATAAAAAAACCTACAGGACCAGGGGGCAGCTTGGTCCTTTGATGACTTAGGCCAGTAACAGGCCTCAGCAGTCACAGTGGCTTGAATAGTACATCACTGCTGTAATGTACCAAGTCACTTCCTGGTCCTGCAGAGACCACGGACAGGTGATTGGTGTTTGTTATGTTCAGGTACACAGGTTAGGACCCCAGGGGATGTCAGCTCTAAGGCCGGACAACCCCTTCAACATTTTTGAAACTTTGTAGATATAATTTACATCAAAATGTATTATTTTTAGGGAAAAACAGACCAGACCCCCAAATTAAGTTAGGCCCCCTAAACTCATTCAGATCCCAAACCAGAACAGTCCCCTTACATTAAATGGATTTGGAGCAGACTCCTAATATTAATCAGACTCCAAACCAGAACCTTTACTTACAGGCATTGCCGCACACACCATCCTGGTGATGACCATTTTCAGAACTTGTCTGCTATGTTCTAACGTCAGTGCCGCACCTGATGGCAGACCTGCTATTATAGTTGTATAAGGGGAGACACTGACTCTGGATCACCAGTTAAGTACTGCAACGATTGTTTTTATAGTGAGCTCTACTTACACATTGATTTACAGTCGGGACATGTCTTTGGCACCTTTCAGACGAGTGAGTTCAACTCATCGGACTTACAGTGTGAGTATGCGGCAGCTCCCGTCCTGACCCGCACTGACGATGGCGCATAGCATTATATGGATTTATGATGCTATGTTATCCTTACACGGTAAACAATTTGTCCTAGATTGTCCATACATATAACCATCCACCAAGATTCTATAAAGTAGGGTGGGTGAGGTGACCCTAGTTACAATAACCTAGATCTAGGCCCTCTGCCCAGGGGCGACTCCTGAAGGTGGAGACCCCCCATCCTCGAACCTATCTGGCAGCTCCTAGTTGACCCTAGTGTTGATGGACTGAAATGGAAAATAATCTAACGGTGGACTGGCATAGGTATGGACAAAAAGGATGTAACAAAGATTGCACAGTGTATACAACCCTGATGGTCAATATTACCAAAAGGTACACGGTGCAACCGATTACACAAAACAATACACGACACCTATAAAGATAGCGATTAAACACACAGACAATTCAGTGCTCAACCCAACGCGTTTCCTCCACGGTGTGGGATCATCAGGGGGTAAATGGATATAGTTAGATAACCAGATAAACAAGACGCAGAATGGCGGGAGGCCCAATAAATATCGGGACAAACAAGATACGCCAGTTCAGCCGTCAATGGTGTCACCAGAAAGACAAGTTAAAAGATTGGACCAGATAACCTTACTGGGAGAGAGGGAGGGATGGACAAAAACCAACAGTCTTGATGTTAAAGGCACGTAATTTTAACGTAGTGGAGTCAGAGTGGATACCTGTTGAAAAGAAAGAAGAATGTACATATGTATGTATACATAGAACTACATCCAGACACCAAGATAATGTGAGGGACCACCACCAGCAAAGGTCTCATTCAAGAGAGTCACTCACTGTGTCCAGAGGAAATTCAATATGTGTGAAGGCAGTTTGCCTGGATTTGTGGGAGGGGCTGAGGTCCGCCTCCAGCCTATTTAGGGCACCCCCTTTACCTGGCTCCTGCACCGTCCGAGGTCTGAGCTCTGAAGGAGGAAGTCGCTGGTGGAGTTACTGGAGAGTTACCTGCGAGTTGCTGAGTCTTGGAAGTTTTGCGTCACTCGGTTCACTGTGGGTCACGTTTGCCCGGTATACTATGAGTCATCCATACGGTACAGCTGGGGCCTCACGGTTGCCCCCTGTACCGGCTCATTTCATTTCACCAAACTTTGCACTCATGTCACAAATTCTCGTTACAAGTCACTATCATTTCATGTCTGCGGTACAGCACAGGGCCTCACGGTTGCCCCCTGTACTAGCTCAATTCATTTCACTATTTTCATTTCAACCATGTCACAGTTTCACTCCAAGTCACGGTTTTCATGTCTGCCTCCATTTCCGGTCATGCATGCACGCGTACCACACCGCATCCCCACTCCTAGCACCACCAGCACATGTACCAGGTTCCCATGGCGGCCACCAACGCCGTTTTCCCTCCTCACCAACATCTCTCTCACACACATTCAGGTCACAATTTTCGTCACAGTCACCATCATTTCATGTCTAGCAGGCTTGTTCACATGAAGATTGGTCACACCACACCACCACTCCGGTCTGTACCCCTGCAGCAAGCAGGCTGGTTGTCTCCTGGGCTCACACCCCCCCCCCCCCCCCATTCCTGCTCATTTCACATCATGCCTCCCCTCGTTCTCCCCACCGCTGCACCGGCCCGTCCCGCTGCTTCTCCTGCCGCGCTGCCGATGGCGGCCGCCCGCGTCCCGGTCCCTGGTCTGCGCGCGCGCGGCCGGGGTACTGCGCATGCGCGGCGGCGTCGGCGCATGCGCGGTATCCCGACGGCCGTCCGCTGGTGCGGCTGGTGTGTGGGGAGGGGGCCGCCACAGGTCTGCTCGGCCCCGGTCCATACCACAATACTCTGCCCCAGGCTGCAGCCACTGCCCCCCTCCCACAGGCGGCGCAACCCAGGAGGGGCTCAGACTGTTCCCCATCACACCCACACCCCCCACCACACCAGGCCACAGCCCCCTTCATTTTAAAACCCGTCATTTCGCACCACAATAAAAATCCACACCATCTGTTACTTTTGTTGGATAAGTTGTTCCCCTCGCCCAGCTCAGCGGCACGCCCGCCCTCTCACAGTCACCAGTTGCTCACCGCAACCCGACTGCCCCACGCTCCCCCTCCACACACCACACCAGTACCACGGTCCCTCTCTTCCCCGCGTCTCCGTCCTCCTACCACGCTGCCAATGGCGTCCGCCGCGTCCCGACGCCCGGTTTGCGCATGCGCGGCGCGTGCGCGGCCGCGGCGCATGCGCGGTGACCGGCGGCCGGCCGGATGCCGCGCGCGTGCGCTGTGCGGGGGGGAGGGGGAGCCGAGGGGTGCCGCACATACACCCCTGCACCAGGCACCTCAAGATTCGGCTACCGCTCCCCTCCATCAGCCAGCACATTCAGGAGGGGGGCGCCACATCCATGTACCAAAATCCACCGCAATAAAAACCTTAAACGCTTCACACAACCACCAGAACAACCCGCATGGGAAAATAGAAACGAAAAAAAATAAATATATATATAAACCCGCCATATGGAAAAACAGAAAAACCCGCCATATGGAAAAAAAAAAAAACCCGCCATATGGAAAAAAAAAAAAAACCGCCATAGGGAAAAAAAAAAAAAAAAAAAAAAAAAACCGCCGTCTGCGAATCACACCTTCCTCCACGTCACGGGGGCTCATTTCGCACCACAATAAAAATCCACACCATTCAAACGCATCACACAATCACCAAAGAAACCCGCCATATGGAAAAAAAAAAAAACCCCATGGAAAAAAAAAAAAAAAAGCCATATGGAAAGGAAAAAAAAAAAACAAACAAACCCGCCATAGGAAAAAAAAAAAAAAAAAAAAATTATTAAACCCGCCATATGAAAAGGAAAAAAAATAAAAATTAAAAATAAATAAATAAATATTAATAATAAATAAATAAATAAATAAAAAAAAAATTAATAAATCAATAAATCAATAAAAAAAATAAAAAAATAAAATAAATTTTTTTTTTTTTAATTCTGCCATTAGTCGCCCACGCATGGCTTCTCCGTTTTAGTTTCACTCGCAGCACTCCGCCATTTGGTCCTACGCGGGTCTTCTCCGGTTTAGCACGCACCCACGACTCCACCATTAGTCTCCCACGCATGGTTTCTCCGGTTCAGTTGCACACATACGACCCCGCATTTGAGTCTCACGCCTGGCTCCGCCATTAGAGTCTCTCGCGCATGGCTTTCTCCATTTTAGTGTTTCACATACAAATCCGCCATTAGTCTCACACATGGCTTCTCCGTTTCAGTTTTCACACATAACGCCGCCATTAGAGTCCCTCACGCATTGCTTCGCCGGTTAGTTGCACACACATTTCTCCGCCATTACAGACTCTCACGCATTACTTCGCCGTTCTAGGTTACACACAATTCTCCGCCATTACAGACTCTCACGCATTACTTCGCCGTTCTAGGTTACACACAATTCTCCGCCATTACAGACTCTCACGCATTACTTCGCCGTTTTAGTTACACACAATTCTCCGCCATTTCAGACTCTCACGCATTACTTCGCCGGTTAGTTCACACACATTTCTCCGCCATTACAGACTCTCACGCATTACTTCGCCGTTCAGTTTCACACACATTTCTCCACCATTACAGACTCTCACGCATTACTTCGCCGTTTAGTTTCCCACACATTTCTCCGCCATTACAGACTCTCACGCATTACTTCGCCGTTTTAGTTACACACAATTCTCCGCCATTACAGACTCTCACGCATTACTTCGCCGTTTTAGGCTACACACAATTCTCCGCCATTACAGACTCTCACGCATTACTTCGCCGTTTAGTTTTACACACATTTCTCCGCCATTATAGACTCTCATGCATTACTTCAGTCATTTAGGTCACACTTATAACTCCGCCATTAGAGTCTCACGCATCACTTCGCCGTTGGTTTCACACAATAACTCCGCCATTAGAGACTCTCTCGCATCACTTCGCCGTTGGTTTCACACAATAACTCCGCCATTAGAGTCTCTCACATATGACTCCGCCATTAGAGTTTTCTCACGTATGGCTTCTCCGTTTTAGTGTCACACACATGACTCCGCATTAGTCTCACGCATGGCTTCTCCGTTCAGTGTTACATACATAACTCCGCCATTAGAGTCTCTCACGCATCACTTTGCCGTGTTAGGTTACACATATGACTCTGCCATTAGTCTCACGCATGGCTTCTCCGTTGGTGTCACACATATGGCTTCGCCAGTAGAATCTCTCACGCACGGCTCTGCCATTAGAGTCTCTCACGCATGGCTTCTCCGCATTTACACATATGGCTCCGCCATTAGTCTCTCACGCATGGCTCCGCCATTAAAGTCTCTCACGCATGGCTTCTCCGTATTAATTTCACACACATGACCCCGCCATTAGAGCCTCTCACGCATGGCTTCTCCGTATTATTTTTACACGAATGGCTCCGCCATTAGCGTCTCTCACGCATGGCTTCTCCGTATTAATGTTCATACATATGGCTCCGCCATTAGAGTCTCACGCATGGCTTCTCCGCATATATCTCATACACATGACCCCGCCATTAGAGTCTCTCACGCATGGCTCCGCCATTAGAGTCTCTCACGCATGGCTTCTCCGTATTAATTTCACACACACGACCCCGCCATTAGAGTCTCTCACGCATGGCTTCGCCATTAGAGTCTCTCACGCATGGCTTCTCCGTATTAATTTCACACACACGACCCCGCCATTAGAGTCTCTCACGCATGGCTTCGCCATTAGAGTCTCTCACGCATGGCTTCTCCTTGTTATTTTACACACACGACCCCGCCGTTAGAGTCTCTCACGCATGGCTCCGCCATTAGAGTCTCGCACGCATGGCTTCTCCGTATTCAATTTCACACACACGACCCCGCCATTAGAGTCTCTCACGCATGGCTCCGCCATTAGAGTCTCTCACGCATGGCTTCTCTGTCAACTTTCACACATATGGCTCTGCCATTAGAGTCTCACGTATCGCTTCCCCATTCAAATTCCACACACATAACTCCGCCAGTCGAGGCCGGCTGCGTGGTCCCACAACCAGCAGGTTCCATGTCTTTTCTGCCTTCAGACCCGCTCGCATGGCTCGGTCATCTGTGGCTTGCAATACATTATCTTGTGGTGACTCGCACGCATGGCTTGCGCCATTAGAGTCTCCCTCACGTTATCATTTTCTCTGACTTTTAATTTCTAGGTTGTCAGATTCCTCCTGGGGCACAACATCACCCCCCCTTTTGTCATGTCTTCTCTTCTGGGGTTGCTTCTTTTTGCCACCTTAAACTCAAATGTCATACAACGCCATCATACTCCATCTCACTGGCATTTTACACCACATGCAAATCTTACACCCCAATAACATCAGTTGCGTGGCCTCTCACCAGATCAAAACCATACTCAGAGGTTTTCGGAAGCGGAACCCGCACGTCCTGCCCAGAGGCTACCCGTTAACAATCATATTTTCGAGGCATCATCTGAATTACTAGACGCCAAGCCTTCTGAAGCAGATACCAACTCCATCCTCAAAACAGAAATTTACTTGGCCTTTTACGGTTCCTGAGGCCCGGGGAATTCACCACAACCTACACGACCCAAGCCACACCTTGTCTTCTTGTCTCCCACTTGGCAAACACATGGATCATTACGTCCTGACCTTACCTCACTCCAAGAGTAGTCAGCACTTACCCGTCAACATTTCATATCACCCCACGCACAACAGATGGTGTCCAGTCAGGGTTCTGGATGCTTACAGACAACGTCACAAGTTCTACCCTCTCAACCGCTACTTCACTACATGGTTCGGTACTCACCACCACCACCTTCATGACCCTTGTCAGGTCATCCCTCACACAACTGGGCCTCACGCAGCCAACTACTCAGGGCACTCCTTTCGCTTTGGAGCCGCATCCACGGCCTCCAGTGCCAACGCCCCTACTCATGTCATCGGGAATTGGGGCGCTGGAAGTCATCCGCTTACTCGCGATACATTCCCAATCCAACACAAGAGTTAAGAGATACTTTCCAAAGCATGTCGGGTTGAGCTATTCATGTATATTTGACTACAATAACTGGTTATTTCATTTTTGCCCTCTTCTTTCTCAGGCCTACCTCATCCTCGGTTTCGGCACACCACAACCGACTACGCTTATTCCCTGATTTCCTAGGGTTCTTCACTGTACTACCGTAAGCGCCTCACACAAGTGTGAAGGCAGTTTGCCTGGATTTGTGGGAGGGGCTGAGGTCCGCCTCCAGCCTATTTAGGGCACCCCCTTTACCTGGCTCCTGCACCGTCCGAGGTCTGAGCTTTGACCCTCCCACCACTCCACTCATTCACAACTCATTTCTTCCATATCTCTATCCTTGGGTGGGCCCTCTTCTTTCTCAGGCCTACCTCATCCTCGGTTTCGGCACACCACAACCGACTACGCTTATTCCCTGATTTCCTAGGGTTCTTCACTGTACTACCGTAAGCGCCTCACACAAATATATATATACCGCCACGTAGGTGTGACAAAAGGCCAAGGTTAACCTTAAGTTAATGTTCCCATAGACCTCTGGTGTTCACAGAGTCCAGTGTGCATAGATGTCACTGACAGCGATAAACTGAAACACAATGTAGTGGCTAATCAATAGAAGAAAAATGCTTGATTGGACCCACAAACTGTAGCCTAGATGAAGAGAATGGGCATACCTTACAATCCGTGCTGGATCAATTTAGATAGTCGCTAAAGATAAAAAGACTGACCATCTTGCGAGACCTATATAACAAAGGCATATAGTGAGGCGTATGCCCCCTTAAGAGCCACAGTGGCACACCACACAAACATCAAAGTGGTAGCCAGGGTTACTTACTGTTGGTGCCTATGTCCGACTTATCCTCCCATGACAAATGCAGGTCACTTCTCCCAGGGTCCAACAATACATCCCAGTGGACAGCCCCCTGTTATAGTCAGCCCCTCCTAATTAGGGATAATCGATAGCCCCTGTGTAGGGGCTAGGGTGTAAAAACAGCCCCCTCATGGTTCGGTATGGGAGAAGGCTAGAAAGGGCGTGCGTTCCACTGTGGAACGCACGCCGCACTGCTACTTCCGGCCGCGTCGCCCGGATATGACGTCACGGGCCTTGCGTTCCAGAGTTCCAAAAAAAGTATACATATTGGGTATCGTTGCGTCCATATCGACCGGCTCTATAAAAATATCACCTGACCTAACCCCTCAGATGAACACTGTAAAAAAAAAAAAATAAACTGGGCTAAATAAACAATTTTTTGTCACCTTACATCACAAAAAGTGTAATAGCAAGCGATCAAAAAGTCACACGCACTCCAAAATAGTGCCAATAAAACCGTCATCTCATCCCGCAAAAATCATACCCTACCCAAGGTAATTGCCCAAAAACTGAAAAAATTATGGCTCTCAGATTATGGAAACACTAAAACATGATTTTTTTTTTTGCTTAAAAAATGAAATCATTGTGTAAAACTTACATAACTAAAAAGAAAGTATACATATTAGGTATTTCAGCGTCCGTAATAACTTGCTCTATAAAAATATCATATGACCTAACCCCTCAGGTGAATACCGTAAAAAAAATAAAAATAAAAACGGTGTAAAAAAAGCCATTTTTTGTCACCTTACATCACAAAAAGTGTAATAGCAAGCGATCAAAAAGTCACACGCACCCCAAAATAGTGCCAATAAAACCGTCATCTCATCCCGCAAAAATCATACCCTACCCAAGGTAATCGCCCAAAAACTCAAAAAATTATGGCTCTCAGTCTATGGAAACACTAAAACATGATTTTTTTTGCTTCAAAAATGAAATCATTGTGTAAAACTTACATAAATAAAAAAAAAGTATACATATTAGGTATCGCAGCGTCCGTGACAACCTGGTCTATAAAAATATCACATGATCTAACCTGTCAGACAAATGTTGTAAATAACAAAAAATAATAAAAACTGTGCCAAAACAGCTTTTTCTTGTTACCTTGCCTCACAAAAAGTTTAATATAGAGCAACCAAAAATCATATGTACTCTAAACTAATGCCAACAATTCTGCCACCCTATCCCGTAGTTTCCAAAATGGGGTCACTTTTTTGGAGTTTCTACTCTAGGGGTGCATCAGGGGGGCTTCAAATGGGACATGGTGTCAAAAAAAACAGTCCAGCAAAACCTGCCTTCCAGAAACGGTATGGCATTCCTTTCCTTCTGCGCCCTGCCATATGCCCGTACAGCAGTTTACAACCACATATGGGGTTTTTCTGTAAACTACAGAATCAGGGCCATAAATATTGAGTTTGGTTTGGCTGCTAACCCTTGTTTTGTAACTGGAAACAAATTATTAAAATGGAAAATCTGCTAAAAAAAAGTGAAATTTTGAAATTGTATCTCTATTTTCCATTAATTCTTGTGGAACACCTAAAGGGTTAACAACGTTTGTAAAATCAGTTTTGAATACCTTGAGGGGTGTAGTTTCTTAGATGGGGTTACTATATGGAGTTCCTACTCTAGGGGTGCATCAGGGGGGCTTCAAATCGGACATGGTGTCAAAAAAACCAGTCCAGAAAAACCTCCTTCCAAAAACCGTATGGCATTCCGTTCCTTCTGCGCCCTGCCGTGTGCCCGTACAGCGGTTTACTACCACATATGGGGTGTTTCTGTAAACTACAGAATCAGGGCCATAAATATTGAGTTTGGTTTGGCTGTTAACCCTTGCTTTGTAACTGGAAAAAAAATTATTAAAATGGAAAATCTGACAAAAAAGGGAAATTTTGAAATTGTATCTCTATTTTCCATTAATTCTTGTGGAACACCTAAAGGGTTAACAAAGTTTGTGAAATCAGTTTTGAATACCTTGAGGGGTGTAGTTTATAGAATGGGGTCATTTTTGGGTGGTTTCTATTATGTAAGCCTCGCAAAGTGACTTCAGACCTGAACTGGTCCCTAAAAATTGGGTTTTTGAAAATTTCTGAAAAATTTCAAGATTTGCTTCTAAATTTCTAAGCCTTGCAACATCCCCAAAATAAAAAATATAATTCCAAAAATGATCCAAACATAAAGTAGACCGCATTCTATTGTGTATTATAGAAGTAGAGAAATTGAAACTTGGAAATTTGGTATTTTTTTTATTTTTTGGTAAATTTTGTATTTATTTATAAATAAAAATTATTATTTTTTACTTCATTTTACCAGTGTCATGAAGTACAATATGTGACGAAAAAATGGCCTGGATAAGTCAAAGCGTTTTAAAGTTATCAGCACTTAAAGTGACACTTTAATGGGTTAAAATCTAAAAGAAAATTGCTCCTATGCGGTGAATGCCGTAACTTTTTGAACTTTTTATTTTTGTCCCACTCTGGGACTTTAACTTCTGGGGTCTGATCCCCTCTGCAATGCATTATAATACAACCTGCATTGTAATGCATTGGCTGTCGGCTTTTATGCTGACAGCCTGCCTGTGAGACTCCTCCTGAGGCCTCATGCACACGTCCGTTCCCTGCATTGGGGACCACATAAGGCATTCAATAGGGTGGAGTGGAGATTCCTCTGGAAGGTATTGGGAAAGATGGGATTTGGATCGAGATTTAGAAAATATGGTTAGGCTTTTTTATAATTCCCCTAGCGCGAAACTGAATCTTAAAGGGGTTCTACGATTTGTTTTAACTGATTATCTATCCTTTGGGTAGATCATCAGCTTCTGATCGGCGGGGGTCCGACACCCGGGACCCCCACCGATCAGCTTTTTGAGAAGTCAGCGGCGCTCCAGCAACGCCGTGGCCTTCTCACTGTTTACCGCAGGGCCAGTGACTTGCCTTGTAACTGGAAAAAAAATTATTAAAATGGAAAATCTGACAAAAAAGGGAAATTTTGAAATTGTATCTCTATTTTCCATTAATTCTTGTGGAACACCTAAAGGGTTAACAAAGTTTGTGAAATCAGTTTTGAATACCTTGAGGGGTGTAGTTTATAGAATGGGGTCATTTTTGGGTGGTTTCTATTATGTAAGCCTCGCAAAGTGACTTCAGACCTGAACTGGTCCCTAAAAATTGGGTTTTTGAAAATTTCTGAAAAATTTCAAGATTTGCTTCTAAATTTCTAAGCCTTGCAACATCCCCAAAATAAAAAATATAATTCCAAAAATGATCCAAACATAAAGTAGACCGCATTCTATTGTGTATTATAGAAGTAGAGAAATTGAAACTTGGAAATTTGGTATTTTTTTTATTTTTTGGTAAATTTTGTATTTATTTATAAATAAAAATTATTATTTTTTACTTCATTTTACCAGTGTCATGAAGTACAATATGTGACGAAAAAATGGCCTGGATAAGTCAAAGCGTTTTAAAGTTATCAGCACTTAAAGTGACACTTTAATGGGTTAAAATCTAAAAGAAAATTGCTCCTATGCGGTGAATGCCGTAACTTTTTGAACTTTTTATTTTTGTCCCACTCTGGGACTTTAACTTCTGGGGTCTGATCCCCTCTGCAATGCATTATAATACAACCTGCATTGTAATGCATTGGCTGTCGGCTTTTATGCTGACAGCCTGCCTGTGAGACTCCTCCTGAGGCCTCATGCACACGTCCGTTCCCTGCATTGGGGACCACATAAGGCATTCAATAGGGTGGAGTGGAGATTCCTCTGGAAGGTATTGGGAAAGATGGGATTTGGATCGAGATTTAGAAAATATGGTTAGGCTTTTTTATAATTCCCCTAGCGCGAAACTGAATCTTAAAGGGGTTCTACGATTTGTTTTAACTGATTATCTATCCTTTGGGTAGATCATCAGCTTCTGATCGGCGGGGGTCCGACACCCGGGACCCCCACCGATCAGCTTTTTGAGAAGTCAGCGGCGCTCCAGCAACGCCGTGGCCTTCTCACTGTTTACCGCAGGGCCAGTGACGTAACGACTTGTATGAACTGGCCTGGGCTGTCCCGGGTGTTGGACCACCGCCGATTAGAAGCTGATGATCTATCCAGAGGATAGATCATCAGTTAAAACAAACTGTAGAACCCCTTTAATGGCAGTCTGACCCCCAGTTTTATGTTGACTAGAGGTACCCGTCAAGGTTGTCCACTTTCACCTTTGCTGTTTGACATCTATATTGAGCCTCTAGCACTTAGTGTTAGGCAAGATACAACTATTGAGGGTTTTGGAGTATCGGGATCAGAGGATTGGGTTTGTCTATATGAGGATGATGTATTATTCTATATAAATCATACTAACATAATTCTCCCAAGAGTTATTCGCATAGTTAATTCCTTTGGGGAAGTCTCTGGTCTAGATATTAATAGGTAGAAAACTACCCTTATGTTATTATATAATTTTGAGTATCTGAGCGAGGGGTCTTTGATACCATTGATAAGGAAGTTGAGATAAAAAATTACTATATGGCTTTGATTACCCTTAACTAGAGCCAACAGGATATCCTTAATTAAGATGGTGATTTTGCCCCAACTTCTCTATATCCTTAGGAACCCCCCAATGTGGATCGAGGATACGTTTTTTCAAACTCATTGAGAGGATGATTAACAATCTACTTTGGGGAAGAAAGTGAGTGAGGCTAAAATTGGACTATTTTTATAAACCATTTGAGCAGGGAGGGCTGAATCTTCCCTACGTCAAGGGTTGTTTTATAGCTGGGCAGCTATGGTTATGTTGTCACTGGGAGAAAAGTTCTCTGTGTAAGACTTTGGTGAAACTATCCCGATTTGATAATATATTTACACTATTGGAATCTGGGCGATTAATTAATGTTGAACAAGAGTATAGAGTGACCGGGAAGTTATTCTTTAGATCTTGGACCACCATTAGAAGATGGATGGGGATAAAGGGATCTTTTCTGTGCACTCCTCTTTGGCATAATTTTTTTTTTACAGGAGGTTGATAAATTACTCGGGCATATTTTCAGGCAAAAAAGCTATATTTTGTATCTTTGGCCTCATGCACACGACCGTTTTGTTTTTTGCGGTCCGCAAACCGCAGATCCCTAAAAAAAAGGAAGCCGTCTGGGTGCCTTCTGCAATTTATAAAGCGGAATGGGCGGCCCATCGTAGAAATGCCAAAACAGGCAAGAATAGGACATGCTATATATTTTTTTTGCGGGGCCATGGAACGGAGCATTGAAGTGAATGGGTACGGACCCGAGCCGCAGCTCGGATGCGGACCACAACGGTCGTGTGCATGAGGCCTTTCACAGGTGGTGAAGAATGGAGAGGTACTGCCTTTCGCTAGTTTAGCATAAATGGGTAATTTCGGTAATTTAAGTTGGTTTAGGTATTTTCAGATACATTCAGCTCTCTTTAGTGTAAAATAAGCTTTACTGTTGGAGATAGACACCTTTTCACCTTTGAATGATGTGTTGGGAAGTTCAGGCCATAAGGGCAAGATCTCCCAACTATATAAATTATTAATTAAGGCACTTTTTTCTAAGGCGGTCTCTCCGGGTCAGAGGGTCTGGGGAACGGACTGCCCAATGGTTACGTCACAGGACTGGGGAAATATATTTAGTAAAATTAGCATCGCACAATTTCAAACATATATTGATACAGTTTAATATTATACATAGATGTATATCACGCCGATATGGATCAATAAATGTGGTTTACGAGAATCCTCAAATTGCCCTCGGTGTGATTCACAGTGGGCGGATTTTTTGCATATCTTTTGGTTGTGTCCAGCTTGAAACAAGTTATCGTCCGATTCAGTCGCCAGCACATGTGGCTGAATTATCCGAAATCTTTCAACTACAGTGTTCATGCTACCAGATCTGCTCGACAACTGTGATGTTATTACATCTAATGTAGCATAAAAAATTGCAGTTTTAAATCTCTTCTCTCGGTTTTGCAGTGTTTTGCCCAAAACAAAGCCCATCACTATGGCGCTTTACTTTGGACACTCTTTTATTCACAAACATAGCAGAAACTCCCCATTTCTCTGCGAGTGTGATGGCAGTTGTTTTAGCATTTTCAAAATGGTTTCTGTAGTTGCTAAGAGCTTTGATTGCAATATGAATTAAATAGGCAGAATTGCAGATCCATATGTTCTGTGTAAATTATAATTTTATTGATTTTTTTCCTTAAAATATATAAATTCACATTTTTACACATAAACAAAAGTATAATCATATGTTAATCAGCATGAAAATTCAGTATTGGAATTACGTCATTCCATTCTTGAAACAAATATAAAGAAATAAGAACAACAAGTATACACAGGTATAAAGCATTTTGTACAAACAATTTGAAGAGCAAATAGGTACATCATAAAAAGGTTGGATGGGAGAGGAAGGAAGGGAGGGGAGGGGAAATGGACATTAGCAGAACAAAGTGGATGTCCCTATCTCGTATAGTGAACAATAAAATCCCTGACATTATAGAAGAGGATTGATGTTGTCATTCTCTATAGCTTGAAGCCACTTTTCCCAAACCTTGTAAAATTTTTCCGGTTTATGAACTGTGTACCACCTTTTCTTCTCAAAATCACAAACCTTACTAAACTCAACAAACCAATCTCCTAAAGTAGGTGGATTTTTCTGGAGCCATCTCCTCGGGATCAATAACTTTGCTGCATTCAGAATGAACGAGCACAGGTCAGACTTCACACAATGTTGATGAGCATTATGTATATTAAAAAGGACCATGTTGGTGGACAACTTAATCTCAGAGTCAAAAATTTTGTTTATGATTTTGCTGATGCCCTCCCAGAATGATTAGAGCGCTGAACAGGAAAACCACAGATGCTCGTAATTCCCAACCCCCTGTCCGCATCTCCAGCAAGTGTCAGGTATCTCCTGATTGTATCTATGTAGCAAGACAGGAGTCTTGTACCATCGTGTAGTAATCTTGTACTGCAGTTCTCTATAATTGTACGCAGGAGAATTGGAAAAGGCGTTGTGAATAACCATCAATTTCTGAGACTCTGTTAATTTGTAGTGTAGTTCTTGGTTCCATTTGGAGCAGAACCCTGGTTCCTGAGATGAGGAGTTGATTAATTTATAGCATTTTGCCAAAATACGAATCGTCGGGACCTTTAACTGAACTAATTTGTACCACCAATCATTTCCGCAAGTTGGGATAATGGGACATTCAAAATTTTTAAGTAAATCGGCTAGCTTCTCATACTCTAGATCGGGTATATGTGGCGTAGCGATTAGGCTACTAAGATCATCCCTGTTGATAGGCCTACCTTTATGCCAGAAAGCCTTTAAGGGGAGGTCGTCTCCTAACGTATTACTCTTAAATTTATCAATCCAATAATGCCAGTCCTCAGGAATAATACAGATGATTGGGGATTCTCTAATTAATTCAGGAAGGAAATGTAGGGATGTATTTAACGTATGCCATTTTCTAATTGTGTCTTTGGTTATCGGGTTTTTAATACTTTTGAGTTTATTTTGGCAGGAGGTGGACTTCCAAAGAAGGGCTGTTAAGCTGAAGCCAGCAAAATCTCTCTCAACAATGACCCATTTTTTTCTAATTGGACGAATGAACCATTCAAAGGCTCTAGACAGGGACGAGGCTTTGTAATATTTTTCCAAATCAGGTAGGTTAACACCTCCACTATCCTTAGAGCGGGATAAGAGATCATACGAGAGCCTACTCTGTTTGGCAGATCCATATGTTCTGACTGCAGAACTTTTGATATGTTCTGACTGCAGAACTTTTGATATTGCATTTATCTTGTCCAGAATTTTGCTCTGTAGAACAAGTAGGAAGACAAACACAAAAGATTTAATTTTATTCCTAAGGACTCTGGCCTCTTCCCTCTCTTTCCTTTTGGTAGAAGTCAATATTAATTTAGTCAGTGCCTTAAAGGGATTCTGTCACCTCTTTGTACCCTATAGAGATGCGGACATGCACGGCTAGATCGCCACTAGCATGTCTGCAATATACCTGTCCCATAAAGCGGTGTCCTTTTATTGGGTTTAAAAAATGATTTTAGAGATATGTAAATGAGCCTGGTAAGGTGCCTAAGGGGCTGTACTAACCTTCTTCGTGCCCAGCCACGTCCCCCTGTGAAGGAGTCCACCACCGCCTGCGTCCTCAGAATCTCCTCCTTTCTTCACAGTTAGATTGCCGTAATCTCGCAATGCGCGGGTTCGAGCATGCGCAGTTCCTTCCCTGAGGCTGATGCCAGCACAGGGAAGGAACACTATACCGGCACTGCGTATGCTCGAACTCGCACATCGCGAGATTGCGGCAAGTTTAAACACCCGAGTATACTCCACTCATGGTGGCAGCACCATTATAACCTTGTTCCCAACTTTTTGATAGCTGCAAACCCCTACTTTCCATACATTTTATAATGTCATCTTCGAGTCCTGCTGCAATAGGGTCTTCAACAACATAAAAACCTAAAAACGCTTCTTGTATATTTATAGCAGTTGCCCTTTGGCTTTTTTCTCTGGTTACAGTCACATATCGGAATATTTGACTTAATTGGTCAACTTTGGAAACATCTTGTGTTGTGCTTTAATTTCACTCACAATGCCTTCTTCGACTTTTTTTTTTGCAAGGATATCTATTTCATTTTGTATTTTGGGGATTAGGTTACCGTACCTTAGCTGTCCCCTGAGGTAACTGGAGTAGCTCTTTCAAAACATGGTCATATTCTGTGAGCAGCTCTATAATTGCCATTATAGAGAAAGTTGCCATTATTACTCTCTCCTATTTTTCTATATGACCACAGAAAGCCAGATTAGACATTGCCATGGTTAGGGTCACATTGGTTATTCTATGAAGGACTTGTCGCCAAAAGTTTTTCTCTTTTAAAATTTGTTTTTCAGTCTCCTGATCTATTGCTTTTTTTCTCCTCCATTGATCATACACAATACAAGCGTCCATGTGAGCTTGGGAAGCTTCATGAATTTGTATTTTGGCCGAAAGCCTTTGCCTTTGCCATTTTTGGATTCCTTTAGCCCATGCTGGTTCAAAGCTTAATTTGTTAAGATCACCAAATAGCATGGCTCGCAATAAGCAACGTTTAGCTTTGGAGACTAGCATAACCACCTGACTGGAATCTTATGGCCTGCTTTTGTAATTCTATCATAGTACTTCTGACAGAAACACCTAATATCATTATCTCTGGGAAATGGCCCTTGAGGTCTGCAGGGGTCATTAGCAAGAATACATTTTTTTTACATTAGGGTCTGTAATTGTAATGGGAAAATGTCCCCTATCTGTAACATACATTTCTCCAAGTAAGGTATGTTCTATACAGACAGTGCCAGTGTCTTCACTTTCTAATGCTTCTTGTACTTCAGATATGCCAGCACTTGTATGTGCCTCCACTTCTTCAATGCTAGGACTGAAGGTACATGTTTTACTGTGGGCACTAACCACCTCCATCACGACTGAGAGCTTTCAGTAACTGTAGCAGTAGAAGGTCGCTCAGTTATCTCCTCACACCGACCAGTAGTTGCAGAACCACCAACAGCCTGTGAAAAGTAGCTGCTTATTTTTAGGAGTTTCTGAATTTTTTGTTCAACTTCCCTTTTTTTTTTTTGCGTTTTTGGGAGCCACTCATATAATGGTAAGATGACATTATGGTGATAATGTTAGTTGCCGCTGCACAAATTTATATAATCTGCAAATTAAATATGAAAAAAAAGCTTGCGTTTTAAAGCTATCAATATTAAGACTTTGAAATTGCAAAAACAGAAACGGCATAAAACAGTTCTTCTCAAACTGAGAAACAGACCTCACCGATGAGACGCAGCACACCCCAGTTGTTGGGGAGGCACAACTTGAAGCCAATTTTGACATCATTTTTTGACATAAGCCTGTCAGGCTTTTCTATGCTTGTGCTAAATATTGCTTTAGCAACATAGCTCCCTTTTTTGTTGTTTATTTTAATGTTCTACTGTTTCATTAAATAAATTCAAAGATACATTAAGGTAATCATACAAATGTTACCATGGACTACAACTAGTGCCTGGTGACACCACAATATACAAAGATAGATTAAGAAACCTTGCGGCCCTCCAGCTGTTGTAAAACTACAATTCCCACAATGCCCTGCTGTTGGCTGGTACCTGTAGGCTGTTCGGGCATGCTGGGAGTTGTAGTTTTGCAACAGCTGGAGGGCTGCAGTTTGAGGATGCCTGCTCTACACCGTGCAGCAATTACACATGCCAGATAGATGTACAAAAGGTAAAACTAAATCCATTTAGGGTGTGAATACACATTGCAGAAATGCAGCAGATTATTGGTCCGTATGCAAGCCTATTAGCATGTCAATTTATTTAGCAGATTTTCTGTGTCTACCCATAGACTTACGTAGGGAAAAGCAAAATCTGCAGCGTTTTTGCAATGTGTTTTTTGTACTCTTTTCGGACTAACGAGTTCCACACTTCTGACTCGCAGCATAAATATGGAGCAGCTCATGTCCTGACATCCCAGCACTTCTGGGGTCGCATAGCTTTATGTTGATTTTTGATGCTGTGTAACCCTTAAGCCTCAATTATACATTCAGAGTTTGGTCAGTGTTTTCCATCAGTGATTGTGAGCCAAAACCAGGTGCGGCTCTAAAAACAGAACAGGTGCAGATCTTTCCTTTATATCTTATAATGATATATATATATATATATATATATATATCATAAAATGTACATTTATGTATGTGTCATGGACCTCATGGTTATTGACAAAGGTTTATTGTAAGTGGCCCCATCTCTCTCACCGCATATATTCAATTTTGCCCCCCCTCTCACTGTATATATTCCATTTGTCCCCTCTCTCACTGTATATATTCCATTTGCCCCCTCTCTCACTGTATTTATTAAATTTTCTACCTCCGCTCTCACTGTATATATTTCATTTTTTGCCCCCTCTATCAATATATATATATATATTTCATTTTTGCCCCCTCTATCAATGTATATATTTAATTTTTTTGCACCCTCTCTCACTGTATATGTTCCATTTTTCCCCCGGTCTCACTGTATGTATTCCATTTTTTTGCCCCCTCCCTCAATGAATATATTTAATTTTTTGCCCCCCCCCTCAATGAATATATTTAATTTTTTGCCCCCTCCCTCAATGAATATATTTAATTTTTTGCCCCCTCTCTCACTATATTTATTACATTTTTTGCCCCCTTCTCACTATATATATTACATTTTTTGCCCCCTCTCTCAATGTATATATTAATTCCCCCCCCCCCTCTCTCATGGTATATATTTAATGTTTTGCTCCCTCTATCAATCTATATATATTTTTTAATTTTGCCCCCTCTATCAATGTATATATTTTATTTTTTTGCCCCCTCTCACATACATAAAAAATAATAATACTTACCTACTGTTCTGTTCCGTCCGTCGGTCTGTACTCGCGTGCTGCCGGATGTGGCCTTCAGTGTCTCTGCGCAATCCCATCATACTCTCGCTGAAGCGCCGCGTCATTCAGTCATCCTGTGATCCCGCGAGACCTGTGACCTCACGCTGTCACAGAATGAATTGACAGTGTGTGTGAGTCTGGTGGCGCAGCAACGAAGAGGGTATGGGTGGGTTCGGGTATGGGTTTTGTTGAGGATGTGCACAGTAGCGCAGCCGGCAAATTATGTAGGCCCCAACTGCCCATTAAAAGCACTTGCAGGGCTGCGGGCTCCCCCCCCCCTCGCCGGGTCCAGTCGCGGTTGCACCCTCGAAAGCGATAGTTACGCCCCTGCTAGCGAACATCATTTTGTAGCTTGATATATTGTGTATATACACTCCATAACACTGAAATTGCAACATGAAGAAGGACAAGCTGTAAGATTATGTAAATCGGGGAAGTAGCAGATTTCGCTAAGATGATCAAATTTTCACACATCTAGCTGTGACATGTGGGAGGGGAAAACAGCCCCCAGTCACTTGAATGCATCCACAATCTGGAAGGTCCAATGCGGAACAGAGGCACGGAACCCCAGGGAAGCACTACGGAGTCCTTCCCTGGGTTTCTGTCCGTGCCTCCGCACCGCAAAAGAATAGTGCATACATTTTTGCAGTGTGGACGGTCCTCGGACCCATTTAAGTTGAATGGGTCGGGGTCCGTCTGCGGAATTCACATGGATGTCGCCCAATGCACGGAACGACCGATTAACGGGCGTGTGCATGAGCCCTAAGAGAGACAGAATCCTTGAACTGAGAGGCCTTGGTATATCACTCTGGCAGATCGTTATGTGCGTAGACCAAGATGTCAGCACTGTTCCAAGTTGTGTGTCTCAGTGAGAACAAGGATGAACTGGAAATACATCAAGAGGTGCAAAGAGTCGAACCTGTGCACAGACGGCATGTAGTGATTTTTAGTGCAAGTGAAATGGGACACTACATCCCAAGCCTAGGGCGACATTGGGATAGGAGCCAGACATCTAGCTACAGATGTTCCATTGACCTCACACCAACACTTTCAAAGGCTATTATGGTGCACAAAAAAATGGCAATGGAGGCTGAAATGGAGGTCTGTTCTAAGTCCTGCTTTTGTCTTGGACACAGTGATACCCAGAGAGTGGTCTGGAGACCATGTGGGCAATGCTATGAAGTTGCCTACCTAACAAATGTCACAATTGTCCTACTCACAGGATTATGGTGTGGGCTGGCATAATGTACAGTAACTGGACCCCTCTAGTCTTCATTTCAGTTATACTAACAGTTCGATCTTACATTGATTTGATAAACCTGTGGTACAGCCTTTTCTCCAAAGTGTCCCAGGAGTCATTTTTCAATCGAAAAATGCCAGGCCGCACAATGCTGGTGCTACTGTGAGCTGCCTGCATAGCCTAAGCATGCTACCATGGTCTACAGCATTTCCGGACTTGTCTCCCATTGAGTACATCTGGGATGTTATTAGTCAGGAATTGCAAAGGGAGCTGCCAGCAACCGATCTTGATGAGTTGCATGCTCAGCCTGGAAGAACCTTCTTCAAATAACCATCAATAACCGTGTATTTCCGGATGTGGTGCTCATACTTGATGCTGAATAAATCAAGATGTTTTGAATATTTTGATTTCATTTATTTTTTTTATCATTTGCATGTCATTAACATGTCTATCAATCCTGTGATTTCCATAATCCCACAACATTTCCTTCCTGATGTAATTTCAATGTTTAGGAATGTAATTGCCAGCTGCAGACGCCAATGTGAAACTATTTTTATTTTTTCACAAAATACATGCAATTAAATAAAAAACAATTGATGCAAATATCTAAACTATTTTGAGAATGTTTTCGTTGTTGTTATTATTGGCACAATTTTAGGGTACATTTGATTTATTAAAGGGGTTGTCTGGGATTGGGGACATTGTTGTATGTGCACAACAGTCCCCTAAATAATACATTCATGCCTGTTCTACCTTTAACTCCTTAAGGACACAGCCTTATTTCAACTTAAGGATCAGGCCATTTTTGGTAAATCTGACCGGTGTCACTTTAAGTGGTGATAACTTTAAAACGCTTTGACTTATCCAGGCCATTCTGAGATTGTTTTTTCATCACATATTGTACTTCATGACACTGGTAAAATGGAGTAATAAAAAAAACATTTGGAAAAATTTGCAAATTTCCAAGCTTCAATTTCTCTACTTCTATAATACCTACAAAATAGTTATTACTTTACATTCCTCATATGTCTACTTAATGTTAGGATCATTTTGGGAATTACATTTTATTTTTGGAGGACGTTACAAATCTTAGAAGTTTATAAGTAAATCTTGAAATTTCTCCGAAATTTTCAAAAAACTACTTTTTAAGGACCAGTTCAGGTCTGAAGTCACTTTGTGAGGCTTACATAATAGAAACCACCCAAAAATGAACCCATTCTAGAAACTACACCCCTCAAGGTATTCAAACCTGATTTTACAAACGTTGTTCACCCTTTAGGTGTTCCACAAGAATTGATGGAAAATAGAATACAATTTCAAAATTTCACATTTTTTGGGCAGATTTTCCATTTTATAATTTTTTTTCCAGTTACAAAGCAAGGGTTAACAGCCAAACAAAAGTCAATATTTATGGCCCCAATTCTGTAGTTTACATAAACACCCCATATGTGGTGTTTAACTGCTGTACGGGCACACGGCAGGGCGCAGAAGGAAAGGAATGCCATACGGTTTTTGGCAGGCAGATTTTGCTGGACTGTTTTTTTTTTACACTATGTCCCATTTGAAGCCCCCCTGATGCACCCCTAGAGTAGAAACTCCATAAAAGTGACCCTATCTAAGAAACTACACCCCTTAAGGTATTCAAAACTGATTTTACAAACGTCGTTAACCCTTTAGGTGTTCCACAAGAGTTATTGGCAAATGGAGATGAAATTTCAGAATTTCTTTTTTTGGCAAATTTTCCATTTCAATTCATTTTTTCCAGTTACAAAGCAAGGGTTAACAGCCCAAAAAACCTCAATCAATATTTATGGCCCTGATTCTGTAGTTTACAGAAAGACCCCATATGTGGTCGTAAACTTCTGTACGGGCACATGGCAGGGCACAGAAGGAAATGAATGCTATATGGTTTTTGGAAGGCAGATTTTGCTGGACTGTTTTTTTGACACCATGTCCCATTTGAAGCCCCCCTGATGCACCCCTAGAGTAGAAACTCCATAAAAGTGACCCCATTTTAGAAACTACGGGATAGGGTGTAAGTTTTGTTTTTACAGTTTTACTGTTGTACTTTTTGTGATGTAAGGTGACAAAAAAAATTGTTTATTTAGCACAGTTTTTATTTTTTATTTTTATGGTGTTAATCGGAGGGGTTATGTCATGTGATATGCTTATAGAGCCAGTCGATATGGACGCGGCGATACCTAATATGTCTACTTTTTTTCCCCCTATTTTTTACCAATTTTTTTTTAACTTTATTTGGGGAAAATTACTTTGTTTATTTTTACTTGAAACAAAATTTTTGGGGTGAAAACTAAATTTTTTCAACTTTTTAACTTTTTTTTCTCTCACTTTGGGACTTCAACTTTTGGGGGTCTAATCCCTTTTACAATGCATTCCAATACTTCTGTATTGGAATGCATTGGCTGTATGTGTAATACAGTGTGCATTACTCATACAGCTTCTGGCCTGTGAGATCCAGTGGGCTGGATCTCACAGGCTCGTCTCAGGAAGGCATCGCGCTGCCTTCCATGCCATCAGGCCCCCCTACAGCCCCATGGGGACCCGATGGCATCGCCGCTGCAACATTGAAAAGCCACAAACCGCAGGTCTGCATTGACCTGCGGTTTGCAGCAATTGCCAACACGGGGGGGGGGGTCACGGGACCCCCCCCACGCATTTAGCCAAGGTGCCTGCTCAACGATTTGATCAGGCACCGGGTTCTGATCACCGCCCATCTGTTTGCCATTATCATTCGGTCCCTGTCATCTGTTGGTGAGTTTACACTTGTATATTTGTAGTCTGCCCGGGTTCATACATGCTTTATAATATTACTCTTGCAACCATCTCGTTGTTATAGAATTTAGCCTTACTGTAAGTCCTGGAGGTATCATTAGTACCCAAGAATGGGAACTGCTATAGGTAGGCTCGGACTGGCCCACAGGGATACAGGGTAATCCCCCGGTGGGCCCCTGAGCAAGGTGGGCCCCTAGTCTCCCACCCCCTGAACAAGTGGCACATAACACATTAGACTTACTGCACTATATACATATATTCAATGTACAGCACCTCAACCAGCCTATGTTAATAAAAAATAAAATTTTTGCATATAAAAAACATTCGATTATTAACGTTAGATTATTTATTATATTTGAATGTATCCGTACGGTGGGCCCCCATAATAAATTTTACTGGTGGGCCCTAGGTACCCCAGTCCAACACTGGCTATAGGGGAAGTCTAGTCCTGCATTCTTGGAGCAACTGGCATTATTACAGTTGCCCTGTACAGTATAGGTCCTGCATACCACTGGCATTATAAATTACTGGTGCATGTTACTTTGCAGCCCAGTATAAGCACTGCACTAGTCTCCTGTGAGAGACGCGCTACTGCTCTAACTACGCTGGCCAGCAGAAGCGCAGATCCAAGCCATTTAACCCCTTACATGCTTCGGACAATAGCACTTGCTACATTTAAGCGGTTACAGAAAAACAGAATAAAACGCAATCAAAAAGTGTTATACATCCGAAAATGATACAAATGGAAACTACAAGGTGTCCAGCAAAAAGCAAGCCCCCATACAGCTCCGTAGAAAGTAAAATAAAAAGTTATGGGTCTTGGGACACGGCAATACAAAAACATTTTCTTCTTTTTATTGTGCAAAAGTGGTAAAAATTATTTGATATCACTGTAATCGTACTAATTTAGAGAATAAAGTTATGTTATATGTTACATATGTGAAAAAATGAATGTCGCAAAGTTTATAATGTAAAAACTCAGTGGCGGTATTGCTGTTTTTTTTCCCATCCCCCTCCTAGAAAGAGTTAATAAAAGTAAGGGCTCATGCACACAAACTTTTGTGCAGGTCAGATGCGGACCCATTCACTTAAGTGCGGACCATGTGCTGTCCGCATCCGTAAAAATGTAAAAAATAGATCATGTCCTATTATTGGCCATTTTACAGACAAAGATTTCACTGTTCTATAGAAGTCAGGATGTTCAGTTCTACAAAATGTGGAAATAAAATCACTATTAAGGCCCAAAACAGACTGGTCACTAAGGGGTTAATACTTTTGATCTCTCATCTCCATTTTCTTTTAATAAGTAAACTGGGTCCACTAGGGTAATTAAACACATCAGATCCTTTAATTCATTTCACAAGGTGCTCTGTACCCCCTTAAATAACAGATATTTTTTTTTTTATTATTTAATAAAATAAAACAATTCCAGCAAAGTGTGTCATACACACCATAGATAAAAACAGCATTTATCGTCATAGTGTATCATAAAACAAACCATATAATTGCACATCTACCCCTGAGTAACATCTCCAAAACAAGAGAGTTACGAGAATATCAATTTGTATTTCCTTCTTCTCCTCTATGTCCCCCCATTTCTTCCAGCCCTAGTGATTTGTTTCAAAAGTCCAAGGGTGCCATTCAAATGATCGGTATAGTACCAGTTGGTGTGCCTGAAAGATTACATAAGACTATTTCCTCCTGGGTCAGAACCAGAACAATAAACTGCCTCCAACATTTGTAAAAACTTTTGGTTATGGTATGCTTCCTGCGGGTAATTTTTTTTTATTCAAAGGTGTATTCTGAGCTCAAGCATTTATCCACAAGATATTCTTACCTGTGGCTTTCTCCACTGGAGTCTATGGGGCAACGGAAGGATAGGAGGAAGCAATGACTGTGTTAAAAGTGCTGATGGAAAATTCAAGCCGGGAGAATTGATGCTCTAGTTGCCTACTGAACTGTACAAAAGAAGCATCTCCTGTTATAGATATATACACTCTATATATATTGTAATGTACAGCTCTGAATTTTTTTTTTTTCTGCCGAGCACCCAAGCACAATGGTAGTCATTGGGAGATCCCGAGTATTAAACCAGGCACCCCCTGCTCTGAAGAGGGGAGGGTGTCTGGTTCATAAGAAAAGGTCAGAAATTGATGGAAACACCACCGAAATGGTTCGGGAACAGCATGAGGAGGATGTCTGGATGCATCTTGGACTTCCAGGTCGCTGCTGGGAACCGATGTTGTCCGAGTAGTACAGACGTTAGGAAACATTATTTCCTGTATATTCACTTGTACATAAATCACATAATGGAGGGACCCTCTAAAACATTATATGTGAGGGCCTACAGGTGAGCTTACCCTCTAAAAGATTGTAGGTGAGTGCCTGCTGGGGAGCTGACCCTCTAAAACATTATTAGCAAGGACCTGCAGGTGAGCTGACTCTCTCAAAGATTGTAGGTGAGGGCCTGCTGGTGAGCTGACCCATTAAAACATTATATGCGAGGGCCTGCTGGTGAGCTGACCCTCTATAACATTAGGAGCGAGGGCAGACTAATAAGCATGTTGATATGATGGAAGAGGAGGAGGACGAGAAAAGGAAAATTTAACCATATACAATTTTTTGTGGTGGAAGGGGGGCATGGGAATACAGTTTATTCAGTACATTATAAAAAACACATTTAAAGTGCCTTTATGTTCAGCCACTTTCCTCTGGTGGAGTAGAGAAGTCAGGGACAATCCAGGCCTTGTTAATTTTTATTAGAGTCAACCTGTCAGCATTTTCAGTTGACAGTCGGATGCGCTTATGAGTTATTATGCCCCCAGCAGCACTAAATACCCGCTCTGACAAAACGCTGGTGGTAAGGCAGGCCAGCACCTCCAAGACGTACAGCGCCAGCTCGTGCCACGTGTCCAGCTTTGACACCCAGTAGTTGTAAGGCACAGAGGGATCATTGAGGACGATGACAAGGTCTGCTACGTACTCCTTCACCATCTTCCAAAAATTTTCCCTCCTTGTGACACTAGGCCGCTTATCAGGGTGAGGGTGCTGGCGGGGTGTCATGAAACTGTCCCAGGCTTTGGAGAGTGTTGCCCTGTCTCTGTTGGAACTGCTATGTGTTCCCCTTGTCTCCCCTCCTCAGTTGCCCAAGAAACTACGTACTCTGCCGCCAGCGTGGATGATTGTTTTTCTTGTGCTATGGCTACTGGCACATGATAGGGGGGTCTATGGCTACTGGAACATGTTGATGGGGGGACTCAAGCTACTGGCACATGATGGGGGGACCTATGGCTACTGGCACATGTTGATGGGGGGCTCTGGCTACTGGCACATTATAGGGGGGCCTATGGATACTGGCACATGATAGGAGGGCCTATGGCTACTGGCACATGATAGGGGGGCCTATGGCTACTGGCATATGTTGATGGGGGGCTCAGGCTACTGGGACATGATGGGGGGCTCTGGCTACTGGCACATTATTGGGGGGCCTATGGCTACTGGCACATGATATAGGGGGGCTCTGGCTACTGGCACATGATAGGGGGGGCTCAGGCTACTGGTACATGATAAGGGGGACTCAGGCTACTGGCACATGATATAGGGGGCTCTGGCTACGGGCACATGATAGGGGGGGCTCAGGCTACTGGCACATGATAAGGGGGACTCAGGCTACTGGCACATGATAGGGGGGCTCTGGCTACTGGCACATGATAGGAGGGGCCTATGGCTACTGGCACATGATATAGGGGGCTCTGGCTACTGGCACATGATAGGGGGGCTCTGGCTACTGGCACATGATATAGGGGGCTCTGGCTACTGGCACATGATAGGGGGGCTCTGGCTACTGGCACATGATAGGGGGGCTCTGGCTACTGGCACATGATAGGAGGAGCCTATGGCTACTGGCACATGATATAGGGGGGCTCCGGCTACTGGCGCATGATATAGGGGGGCTCTGGCTACTGGCACATGATATAGGGGGGCTCTGGTTACTGGCACATGATCGGGGGGCTCTGGCTACTGGCACATGATATAGGGGGGCCTATGGCTACTGGCACATGATATAGGAGGGCCTATGGCTACTGGCACATGATGGGGGGGCTCATGGTACTGGCACATGATAGGGGGGCCTATGGCTACTGGAACATGATAGGGGGCTCAGGCTACTGGCACATTATTGGGGGACATCTATGGGGCACTTATTACTGGCATATTGGGGCACTTATTACTGGCACATTATTGGTGGGCACTATAGGGGCATCTACTGAGGCCACAAAGAACTGTTATTTTATATGGGGGCTCTGTATAGGGGCCTTTTATACTGGGACACATTATGGTGGGTACTATGGGGAAGGTGGGAGAGGACTACTATGGGGTCATCTAGAAGGGGTATTTTATACTTACAAATTATGGGGGACACTGAGGGCATCTACTGGGGCACTATATATGGGTCATTTTATACTGGTACATTATGGGGGGCACTAGGAGGGGGGGGATAGGAGCACTATGGGGGCATTTACTGGGGGCACTATATAGGGGTATTTTATACTGGCACATTATGGGGGCACTATGGGAACATTAGCTCAACTGGGGGCATTACAAGGGGGTATTTTTTGCATTCTCCATTATAAAGGAGAATTGTTTCTACTGGGAGGGTGGCATTATGGTGGGCTTTATTACTCCCCCATGGTATGAGCCCCCTAGTAGCAGCACCAGCCTCTCCCTGCTCTGCTATTCCTCTGTCATTTCTCCAAATCCTTATTATGAATTCTTTCTCATTAGCATAAAACACATCAGCTCCGCCGAGCCCCCGGCCAAAGTGTTGAAGTGGTGTCCGAGATCCCCAAGGTCCAAGCCAAGTAATTGTAAGTTTTCATATGAAATATGTTTATGTTATACACATAAAAGTCATCAAGTGTCATGGGGGGGCCTTATTGTTTTTTGCCCCAGGGTCCCATTTCACCTAGAACTGGTCCTGTTCAATGTCTGCAGTGGCCTAACTATTATTGATGTCTGCAGCGGCTAATATAAAATTACAGGGAATTTCACAGGTATTTTGGATGTGGAAACATTACACAGGAGATGTACCCCAGGTAATGTCACTGTCCGCAGCGGACACCGTCCATGGGAAAAGTACACTGGATGTCAAAGATATTTTTGGGATGCGCACACGTTACACAGGAGAAATACTGCTGATAATGTCACTGATGTCAGCAGCGGCTAATATAAAATTACAGGGAATGTCACAGGCATTTTGGATGTGCACACGTTACATAGTAGATGTAGCGCAGATAATGTCGCTGTCTACAGCGGCCTATTGCGCGCTATTTAGCGCAGGATGCGCCAAAAATAGATATTGCTGCCACACACAACAGTCCTTAAAAGGACCTTTGGGTGTGTAAAGTTTTAGCAATTTAGCACAGGTTGTGCTAAAAATATATATTGCTGCTGCCATACCCAACAATAGTCCTTAAAAGGACTTTTGGGTCTTTGACAAGTTTTTCTAATGGAAAAAAAGAAAATTTCACCCCCTACACTATCTTTCCCTTCTTCAGCACAGCTCTCCCTGACACTGAGCCGAACACGTGTCATCGGGTGCTATATAGCACCCAATGACGCGTTCCGGCCAGCCAATCATTGTAATGACAGTAACTAACATGGCTAAAGCATTACAGTGAAGGGCAGTACTTACCTGCACGAATACCACCATGTGCCGAGCAGGGCCGTTTATTGGACCGGGGCGGGCCGAGTGGCCGCCTGGGGCACTGTCAGAAGGGGGGCGCCGGAAGGGCACAGCAGTAGATGAGCGCTCACTCATCTCCATAGTCATCTGTATCGCCGTCCTCAGGACGATACAAATGTGTGTGCTGCGGCAGGGGAGGGAAAGGTGTGTCCCCTCCCTGTTCCTCTGATAGGCTGCTGGCCTAGTGCTGGCAGCCTATCAGAAGCTGGTGCAGGTGGCCTGAGCCAGCGAGGGACACAGGCTGGAAGAGGCCTGCATCGCACCGGTGGAGGAGGTAAGTATAAGTTGTTTTTTTATATATATAAATATTGGCACATAAGGGGGGCTATTGGCACATAAGGGGGCTGCTGGCACATAAGGGGGGATACTGGCACATGATAGGAGGCTACTCGCACATAAGGGGGGATACTGGCACATGATAGGAGGCTACTGGCACATAAGGGGGACTACTGGCACATAAGGGGGCCTATTGGCACATAAGGGGGCTACTGGAACATAAGGGGGGCTACTGGCACATAAGGGGGGCTACTGGCACATAATAGGAGGCTACTGGTACATAAGGAGGGCTACTGGCACATGATAGGAGGCTACTGGCACATAAGTGGGGCTACTGGCACATAATAGGGGGGCGACTGGCACATAAGAGGGCTACTGGCACATGATAGGGGGCACTCTGGCGACTGGCACATGATGGTGGGGGGGGCTCTTATTACTGGCACATGATTGGGGGGCATCTATGGGGGCTCTTATTACTGGCACATGATTGGGGGCATCTATGGGGGCACATCTTACTGGCACATGATTGGGGGGACTCTATTGGGGCACTTATTACTGGCACATTATTGGGTGGCACTATAGGGGCATCTACTGAGGCTAAAAAGAAGGGGTATTTTATATGGGGGGCTCTGTATAGGGGCATTTTATACTGGGACACATTATGGTGGGTACTACAGGGAAGGGGGAGAGGAGCACTATGGGGTCATCTACGGGGGCACTGAGAAGGGGTATTTTATATTGGCACATTATGGGAACATTAGCTCAACTGGGGGCATTACAATAGGGTATGTTTTGCACATTATAAGGAGAATTATTTCTACTGGGGGGGGCATTATGGTGGGCTTTATTACTCCCCTATGGTATGACCCCCTAGAAGCAGCACCAGCCTCTCCCTGCTCTGTATCACTCTGCCCTTTCTCCAAATCCTTATCATGAAATCTTTCTCATTAGGATAAAGCACAACATCAGCTCCGCCGAGCCCCCGGCCAAAGTGGTGAAGTGGTGTCCGAGATCCCCAAGGGCCAAGCCAAGTAATTGTAAGTTTTGATGTGGAGTATGTTTGTTATACACATATAGCATACACTGTGCCACACAATATATAGTATACCTCTACACTGTGTAGGGGTTATACTGTTTATTGTACAGCATGGCACAGAGGTTATATTGTCCGGCATGGTGTAACCTCCATACATTTTATGTACAGTATACAGTAATCCGCCTTGCCATCTATGCTTTGAATCTGGTTTTTAATGTTACTTGGTTTTTGTACATTTACTTGCATGTGTTAGTTGAGACCTGCTGTGATTGGGTTTTAGTTAGTTATTAAATGCTAACATGACAGTTTTTTGGTTTTGCACATTATTGATGATTGTATTTCATGACTACTCTAAGGGTATTGCCTTCCTTTATACTGCAGTTCTCCTGTACCACTCTGCCTGTGACTTTTAGCAGCTTAAGCAGTAATTTATGATTTTCTTTTGCTCTCAATAAATCTTGTGTTAAGCATATAAAAAACTATAATAAAAATATGGTGAGACGGTTGCAAGTACTCTTCTGATATGATTTCATCAAACAGTTTTCATGGGGGGGGGGGGGGGGGAGTTTTTTTAACACTTGCCCTGAGAGAAATTTTACCTAGAAACTGCACTGGTGCCGAGCATGCTTGATCAACACTATAGAGCACCTCTACACGGCGACTCAGCTGATCCCATAGGTTTTCAATAGGATTCAGGTCTTGAGAAAGTGCAGGCCACTCCATTTGAGGTACCCCAGTCTCCGGCAGACGTTCCCTAATGATGTGACCTCGATGAGCTGACGCATTGTCATTCATTAAGATAAAATTAAGCCTATATCGTTCATGCCGAGGCACAATGACTGGATTAATGATGTTTTTAATGCAGTATAAGCTTGTCACTGTACCATTCACAAAGTGTAGGACAGTTCTGTATTGACTAGACACACCTGTTCACAGTGTAACACCACCACCACCAAAGGCAAACAGGCTGATGCATAGAGCTCTCCTTGACGTCTCCAACATCATTGGCAGCCATCATTTCTGCTCAGCGTGAATCGACTTTTATCAGTGAACAGCACTGAGGCCTACTGGTCCCTCGTCCACCATAGATGCTTCCTGGCCCATGCAAGACGATGACACCTGTGGTCAGGTACCCTTGCAGGTCGTCTAGCACGCAGACCACACTGATGTAAACGGTTTTGAATGGTCTGACGTGACACTTGGGTGCCTTTCACCTCCCTTAAATGTGTCTGGAGTTGTGTGGCATTCATCATCTGGACTTTTAAAGTCTTTCTGTATCTCCGTTGCCACCTACTAATGACACTCTGTGACACTCTAAGCTCAGTGGCCACTTCTGTCTGAGAACATCCTGCTTGAAGCCTCTCAATGGCAAAATACTGTTGATCAATCGTTAGGTGTCGTCTTGGTCTCATGATATCAAAATGTGAACAGCATGATGAGGAGGACTGTTTAAATACCAATTCTAATTGAACCAGGAAATTTATTGGTCGATTTATGGATCACCTGTTGTGACTTTTGCCATTAAGCTCCTTGCTAGAGAACAGCAAGTTGTGTAAAAAAAAAGTACTGAAACACTGAACAGTTTGACATCCAAAAGTTTAGAGAAGGTCACATTAAATGTAAAGGTTAGGGATATTTGGCTTGTGGATGAAATTTCAGGATGAACCTAAAATATACTCTAACATTTTGTGTATAGGGTATGTAAGCTGTGACTCCACCTAAGTTGAAATATCAGTACTGTGTTGTTTAAAAATGAATATGAACTTGTTTTCTAAGGCTCCCTTCACATATATGAATAGTGTCCGGCCAAGTATTTTAGGACAGGTGCGGCCACAACTTATATATGTGCACAGCACTTCAGTGCATAGATCCAGTGTCTGTACACTGGTAGCGCCTAGCCGAAAAACTGAGCATGCAGCATTTTTCTGTCTGGTGCTTTTTAACATCCAGCATCACCACTGATACGCCAGATATACAGTGGATATAAAAAGTCTACACACTCCTGTTAAAATGTCAGGTTTCTGTGATGTAAAAAAATTAGACAAAGATAAATCCTTTCAGAACTTTTTCCACCTTTAATGTGACCTGTAAACTGTACAACTCAATTGAAAAACAAACTGAAACCTTTTAGGTAGAGGGAAGAAAAAAATATAAAAAATAAAATAATATGGTTGCATAAGTGTGCACACCCTTAAACTAATACTTTGTTGAAGCAACTTTTGATTTTATTACAGCACTCAGAATCATACCCAAAAAGACTATCAGCATGGCACATTTTGACTTGGCAAGATTTTCCCACTCTTCTTTGCAAAAACACTCCAAATCTGTCAGATTGCGAGGGCATCTCCTGTGCACAGCCCTCTTCAGATCACCACACAGATTTTCAATCGGATTCAGGTGTGGGATCTGGCTGGGCCATTCCAAAACTGAAATCTTCTTCTGGTGAAGCCATTCCTTTGTTGATTTGGATGTATGCTTTGGGTCGTTGTCATGCTGAAAGATGAAGTTCCTCTTCATATTCAGCTTTCTAGCAGAAGCCTGAAGGTTTTGTGCCAATATTGACTGGTATTTGGAACTGTTCATAATTCCCTCTAGCTTAACTAAGGCCCCAGTTCCAGCTGAAGAAAAACAGCCCCAAAGCATGATGCTGCCACCACCATGCTTCACTGTGGGTATGGTGTTCTTTTGGTGATGTGCAGTGTTGTTTTTGCGGCAAACATATCTTTTGGAATTATGGCCCAAAACTTCAACCTTGGTTTCATCAGACCATAACACCTTTTCCCACATGCTTTTGGGAGACTTCAGAAGTGTTTTTGCAAAATGTAACCTGGCTTGGTTGTTTTTCTTTGTAAGAAAAGGCTTTCGTCTTGCCACTCTACCCCATAGCCCAGACATATGAAGAATACGAATTGTTGTCACATGTACCACACAGCCAGTACTTGCCAGATATTCCTGCAGCTCCTTTAATGTTGCTGTAGACCTCTTGGTAGCCTCCCAGACCAGTTTTCTTCTCACCTTTTCATCAATTTTGGAGGGACGTCCAGTTCTTGGTAATGTCACTGTTGTGCTATATTTTCTCACCTTGATGATGACTGTCTTCACTGTGTTCCATGGTATATCTAATGCCTTGGAAATTCTTTTGTACCCTTCTCCTGACCGATACCTTTTAACAATAAGACCCCTCTGACAGTGGCGTCTCTAGCTTTCAAATGTAGGGGGGGCAGCTATAACAACGATACATTTACACAAGTACGCTTAGAAATGCTGCGATACTTTACCCAATACCTAAAACCGCAACAGGGAAGAAAAGTCCTGCTGTCCGTGGTTTTAAAAAAAAAAAATCACTCAGATTTCAACATGTCCTAGCTGCCTGTGGATGACACTTTTATAGGGAGGGGGATCTGTGGATGACACGGCATGGAGGGGATCTGTGGATGCCACATACCGTATATAGCATCTTATGCTATATGTGTCATCCACAGATCTACCCCATGACAGTGTCATCCCCATTTCCCCCTCCATAACAGTGTCATCCACAGATCATCCACAGATCCCCAGTGTCAGTGTCATCCACAGATGACAGTGGCGTCTCTAGCTTTCAAATGTAGGGGGGGCAGCTATAACAACGATACATTTACACAAGTACGCTTAGAAATGCTGCGATACTTTACCCAATACCTAAAACCGCAACAGGGAAGAAAAGTCCTGCTGTCCGTGGTTTAAAAAAAAAAAAATCACTCAGATTTCAACATGTCCTAGCTGCCTGTGGATGACACTTTTATAGGGAGGGGGATCTGTGGATGACACGGCATGGAGGGGATCTGTGGATGCCACATACCGTATATAGCATCTTATGCTATATGTGTCATCCACAGATCTACCCCATGACAGTGTCATCCCCATTTCCCCCTCCATAACAGTGTCATCCACAGATCTCCCTCCCCGCCTCTCACAGGAGTGTACATTTGACATGTCTAAAGTGTGGCGGATCCAGAGCCTGGTCTCGGGAGGGGCACTTCCAGATTATTTTCTGTCCGCCGCCACAGAACAAGGGTGCTTATAGAACAGACTACACAGTGTAGAGGTATACTGTATATTGTGGGGCACAGTGTAGAGGTATACTGTATATTGTGGGGCACAGTGTAGAGGTATACTGTATATTATGGGGCACAGTGTAGAGGTATACTGTATATTGTGTGGCACCGTGTAGGGGTATACTGTATATTGTGTGGCACAGTGTAGAGGTATACTGTTCATTGTATGGCACAGTGTAGAGGTATACTGTATATTGTGTGGCACAGTGTAGTGGTATACTGTATATTGTATGGCACAGTGTATAGGTATACTGTATATTGTGTGGCACAGTGTATGCTATATGTGTATAACAAACATATTTCACATGAACACTTACAGTTACTTGGCTTGGCCCTTGGGGATCTCGGACGCCACTTCAACACTTTGGCCGGGGGCTCTGCGGAGCTGATGTTGTGCTTTATCCTAATGAGAAAGATTTCATAATAAGGATTTGGAGAAGGGACAGAGGGATAGCAGAGCAAGGAGAGGCTGGTGCTGCTACTAGGGGGTCATACCATGGGGGGAGTAATAAGTGCCCCCATAATTTGCAAGTATAAAATACCCCTTCTTAGTTCCCCCCGTAGATGACTCCATAGTACTCCTCTCCCTCTTCCCCATAGTACCCACCATGTGTCCCAGTATAAAATGCTACTGTACAGAGCCCCCCATATAAAATACCCCTTCTTTGTGGCCTCAGTAGATGCCCCTATAGTGCCCATCAATAACGTGCCAGTAACAAGAGCCCCCCAATGTTCTAGTAACAAGAGTCCCCATCATGTGCCAGTATTGTAATAAGCCCCCCATCATGTGCCAGTAATGAGCCCCCCCAATTGTGCCAGTAACAAGCCCCCCTTATTGTGCCTGTAACATAAGCCCCCCTTATTGTGCCTGTAACATAAGCCCCCCTTATTGTGCCTGTAACATAAGCTCCCCTTATTGTGCCTGTAACAATATTGTAAAAAAAAAAACACTTATCCTTACCTCTATGTCAGCGATGCGATGCAGGCCTCTTCCAGCCTGTATCCTGCTCTGTATGGCTCAGGCGGCGCAATAACGTCATTGCACCGCCTGCGCCGGCCTCTGATAGGCTGCAGGCACTAGGCCGGCAGCCTATCAGAGGAAGGGGAAGGGACACACCTCTCCCTCCCCTGCACTGCCGCTGGCACAGGCAGATTACTATGGAGATGAGCGCAATGGAAGCGCTCATCTCCCAGTGCCCGGCTGCAGCAGTGCGGCGGCTCACTTGGGAGGGGGCATTTTAGTTGGGGGGGCACAGCGTGATGCCCCTCCCTGGCGATGCCACTGCCCTCTAATGCTTTGGAAGCTCTCTGTGGACCATGGCTTTGTTGTGGGATGCGACTAAGAAAATTTCAGAAAATAAAAAAACTAGAGCAGCTGAACTTTATTTGGGGTTAATCAGAGGCACTTTAAATGATGTCAGGTGTGTGCTGACTCCTATTTAACATGATTTTGAATGTGATTGCTTAATTCTGAACACAGCTACATCCCTAGTTATAAGAGGGTGTGCACACTTATGCAACCACGTTATTATTATTTTTTTGTTTTGTTTTCTTCCCTCTAGCTAAAAGATTTCAGCTTGTTTTTCAATTGAGTGGTACAGTTTATAGGTCACATTAAACCTGACATTTTAACAGGGGTGCGTAAGACTTTTTATATCCACTGTATGTGCATGATCCCATAGGAAACCGTTTTGGCTCAGTTCCCCTTCTGCATTTTCTGGCTAGCCAGACGTAGGGGGCCTAGGCATTATTGGAGGTCCGATATTACTGTAACTGCTTTGCAGTTTGGATCCACTGCTTTTGTGTTCTGGGGAACCCATAAACAGGGTCTGAAGAATGCCAGGGTTCCAAGAAACCCTGGTTGGGAAGCACAGTGACTGCACAATTTCTTGATAAGCTTACACAACTGAAAGACGCATACAATAAAGAAGGAGACTGCACCACAGCTTTTGCCTCCAAACAGACTCATGAATGTTATCCATCCAGTTCTACTGCCTTTGTAGTTTTCACATTTTCTAATTAATCACCGGTTTCCTTGTTTTGCTGCAAGCATAATTCTATTTTTCTGTATGTTTTACATACTGTACATACACAGAAACTGGCTCGACCTGTTAAAGTAGCACTTGAACCCTTGGTGCCACGTGCCATACATTTCTGGCGCTGGCACTATGTAGTTAGCGTAGAGCACAATAATTGTATGGGGATGGTGTGGGCACAGGAGCTCAAGTAGTCAAGAACTAATCAATATGCCCTATACTCCAAAATGGTACCAATGTAAGGATACTTTCACACTTGCGTTTTTGCCTGATCTGACACGGATAATACAACCATCTGCATCTGTTATGATCAGATCTGGTTGTATTTTCTTTAACATAGCAATGATGGATCTGTCATGAACACCATTGAAAGTCAATGGGGGATGGATCAGTTTTCTCAGACACAATTGACTTGCATTGTGGGTCATGCCAGATCCGTTTTGCTCCGCATACCATGACGGAAAGAAAACCGCAGCTTGCTGCAGCTTGCTCTCTGGTATGGGAACACAACCAAATAGAACGGAATTCATTTTGGAGCGTTCTGTTCAGTTACATTTTGTCCCCATTGACAGTGAATAGGGACAAAACGGATCTCAATACCACGGGAAAATGTAAATGCAAATGTGTGAAAGTATCTCTAAACTACAACTTACCTTTCAAAAAAAATAAAAAATAAGCAACAATTTTTTTTAAGTTTTTTACAGTATTTAAATAAATCAGACAGCAGTCCAGAAGAGAAGTACGAAAACCCCCCACAGGGAAACAGTTTTTTCTTACTTCTGTACTGCTGCCGGATGTGTTTAAATGCTGTGCTTTTAATCCAAAGTTCCGGTCAATCCAAGAAGTTTGCATACTATACCAACCCTCAGACTTGCCGTGGACACTAGCACCAGTATAAGAAGGTGAGCTCGCTTTTCTTTTCTCTTTATGTAAAAAAAAAAATCCTCACAAGTTATGGTTGTCACTTGTCAGAATAAGGCAAAACAAAAAATAAATTTCTCTGTGTTTTTACTGTGCGAAGGGTGCTGCTACACGGTCAGGTTTTTTTATGCAGTTTCTTAAGCCAAAATCAGACATGGAACATAACTGGAGAGAAGGGGCAGATACTACTTCTCTTTTCTTTTTTTTTTATCTACTCCTGATTTAGGCTTCAAAAACTGCATAAAAATACCCTTAGGCCCTGTGCACACGAGCGAGTTTTCCGCGCGGGTGCAATGCGCGATGTGAACGTATAGCTGCCGCACTGAATCCTGACCCATTCATTTCAATGGGTCTGCGCACATGAGCATTTTTTTTCACGCATCAGCTCTGCGTTGTATGTGAATCGCCGCATGTTCTATATTCTGCGTTTTTCACGCAGCCCTGGCTCCATAGAAGTGATTGGGGCTTCAGTGAAAAACGCATTGCATCCGGAAGCAAATGCGGATGCGATGCGTTTTTCACTGGTGGTTGCTACATGTTGTTTGTAAACCTTCAGTTTTATATCACGCATGTAAGAAACGCATCAAAATGCATCGCACCCGCGCAGAAAAAAATGAACAACTGAATGCAATTGCAGACAAAACTGACTGAACTTGCTTGCAAAATGGTGAGCGTTTCACTGACCGCACCCTGAACGCATCCAGACCTAATCCATCACGCTCGTGTGAAAGAGGCCTTAGGGTACCTGCACACAAGTGCAGATTTCAAAACAGAAAATACACTCTCTTTTGTGTGGATTTCTTAGCTTTTCTGCCCCAGATCCGCACCAAAAAACAGATGTGTACTGTTATTTGTGGGTTTTGCAGCTGATTATTGCATTAAAAAGGGTGAAATCTGCACACAAAAAAAAATCGCACAAACAATTAATATGCTGCAGATTTTTACATTTGCACAGCAGGTCAATTTCTGCACAGACAAAAAAGCTAAGGGCCAGATTTATCATTAGCTCAAGTCAGAATAATGGAGTGAAAAAGTCGCAAATTTTTGCGCAATTGCTTAAATTGTGCAAAAATTTTAGACTTTTATTAGCTCTGCACTATGCTCGCCAGTTTTCTTAAAGTGGGCGTGTTTTCTTATGTAAATTAATCTCTAGATAGATTTGCTATTGCGACTATTTAAAAAGTTGCAAAAAAATGCGCAATTTCACTCCAGTGAGGATGCTTATCTTATGCGACTTTTTAATAGAACATGCGACTTTTTCATAAAGATGTGCGACTTTTGTAACGCTGCTATTTTCAATCCAGCCCCTCCCCCCACTATGAAACATAACGGATTACATACAGTGATATCTCCACTGATGTAGATGTTGTCTTTCCTCATCTTCTCCATTCAGAGAGTAGACTGCCTTGATGACTTCTTTCAGCTGTGTCTCTCCAGAGTTTGCCACATAGACATCTTAGTTTCCTCACTTTTCCATCATTCTCCTCTTCCTGCTGCCTCCCCAATACTGTGCTCTCAGACTGCCCTCAATAGTAATAGTACCCCCAATAGCAAGAATGTTCCCCAAGAAAGCCCACATTATTAGTATTGCCCTTCATATTGTGTCTGACAATAACAATGCCCCCACAGTACCTGCAGTATTATTAATGACCCCATAGGTCCCCTAGTAGAAGTAAGGTCCCCTGTAGTGCTGTCAGCAGTAACAAGGCCCCTCTATAAGGCACGCTTTAGAGCTTCTCCCCCCATGGTGCCTAGTGCCTCCAGTAGTGCCAATATAAATGGTGGCCTGAGTTGCTGCGTCCTAACACAGGTGGACGCAATTACATCACCACGACCTCCTGTGCTGGGTCTCAGACTGCACGATGACGTGGTCATGAATGCCTGTGTCATTACGCTGGTGTTCATGACTGTGTCATCACACCACCTGAGACCCAGCACAGGCAGTTATTGTGATGTCATCGTGACCACCTCTGCATTCTACTGCCATACAGGCTTCATGTCTAGTGGCCTACCGCCTGTAAGGCTGAATGGCAGGGATAAGAGCCATAGGCTCCCATCCCCCACCATGAACTTTTACCCCCTCAGAGACAGGCTGGATGATGCTCATCTCGCCTCATGGCAGATGCGGCACTGGCAACAGAACACTATTTCAGTCAATGGGATTCTGTTAGGCTGCCTGAGAAGTTGTGCATGGCTTTACAGGCAGTTAGCCATGACACCCCTGGCATCTTTCTCAAGACCCCAGACTGTCATGTCAACTGGCTGGAGCGCTACGATTTTGCCACGGGACTCCGATTGGAAGACAAAGGGAGCACCCTCCCTTGGCCTAACCCCACAGATGCCATAATCACTACTGACTGGGGTTAAATGAATAAACCGCAGCACTCTCCTGTCTTCAATTCAGTGGAATTTATTTCACCAGCAAAAAAAATGCGACGTTTCGTTGCTTGAGAAAGACCTTTACGGTCGAAACGTCGAATTTTTTTTGCTGGTGAAATAAATTCCACTGAATTGAAGACAGGAGAGTGCTGCGGTTTCTTCTATACGACGCATCCAAGGGGGAACTTCTGACTGGCTCCCAACACGGCTGGCACCACCACAAGATAAGACTTACATTTTTTGTTGTGCTGCTATACGCATTTTTTCCTATGGGGTTAAATGAATGGGATTGGTGTCATCTCTGATCCCAGTCATTGCGGTATTACACAGCCGGCACCTGCTCTGTATGGCATGGACTTAGTGTGTGAGCCCACTCTATACTCTTTACACTGCACCATGATGTAACTTTGTTGTGGTGCGTTTAAGGGTTAGCGTATAAATTCCACAGTAGAAAAAGGCAAAACATGGCGTTCACCATAAAATCTTCCTTTATTATTTCATCATGTAAAAGCAGCAAGCAGCAGGACGGCAGAATAATGCAGGAGAGCAGTCAGCCTACGACCGCTTTGCGTCAATGGACGCTTTCTCAAGGCCTTCTGGGAGCTGACGCATGCTCCCTTTTATCGGCCGCTTACCTGCAAGCATCGCCACATAAGCATATAATTACAAAACCAAATAAATACATAGAATTAACTCATTCTAACAATGGAGAAAGGTCATTGCGATCATTGAGACCTTGGGGGCATAAGGCATCCAATTTGCCTCACACCTTAAAAGAACTTCATGTCTATCTTTGCCAGTAAGGGGTGAGAAAATCCATTGCAATCCTGCAAAAGTCAAACAATTCATATCACTATTATGGTTAATCAGACAAATAGTAGTAGTAGTAGTAGTACATAAGGCCGAAAAAAGACATTTGTCCATCCAGTTCGGCCTGTTATCCCGCAAGTTGATCCAGAGGAAGACCCCTCTCTAGTAGCTATAGCCTGTAATATTATTACGCTCCAGAAATACATCCAGGCCCCTCTTGAATTCCTTTATTGTACTCACCATCACCACCTCCTCAGGCAGAGAGCTCCATAGTCTCACTGCTCTTACCGTAAAGAATCCTCTTCTATGTTTGTGTACAAACCTTCTTTTCTCCAGACGCAGAGGCAAATACATCCCTTTCCGTTTTTACAGAATATTTATGTTCCCAAATTCTATTAAATAGGGGTCGAATGATTTTGCCTATGTAGAAAAATCTACACTGGTAAAAACATGGCAGACAACAGAATAAGACCTGCATGTGATTAATTGGCGCACAGAATGTGTAATGAATGGTGCCTGTTTGCAACACTTTGACATGTCATGTTTTGCCCGTGTAGATTTTTCTACATAGGCAAAACCATTGTGTGAAGCAATTCAAAACCACTGACTGTTTATGTCATGGGAAAAGTCTGGGCCACCCAAAGACTTTGGGAGAGACGGTGAACAGGATTTATGCCATGTACGAACAAGACCTGATACAGCGGTGTGAAGAGGGCTCGGACAGCCCCCTTGGCACCAGCCCACTATATATAAGTGTGTGTAAGAGAGTGTGTGTGTGTGTGTATATATATATATATATATATATATATATATGTATGTATATGTATATATATATATATATGTATAGCAGAATTAAGTTTCCGAAAAAGTTTTAGGTGTTTACAGATTGCAGCTTCAATGTATTTCCTACATTTGTCTGAGTGAACACTGTCAATTCCATGCAAAGTTAAATTAGCATGCTGTGGTTTATATAATGATAAAAAGGATTAAGACAGATTCGGGAAACTAAAGCGTGAGTCATAGTCTTGGCAATGCAAGGGGAAAAAATCCTCTTTAATCCTATAGCCAGTGGCACATTTTCTAGACAGCTGCATTTTTACTGCTAACAGCACCCTGCTGGGGGTACAGAAGGAATCTTCTTCCCCTATCATTTGGAAACAGACAGGAGTATTACTTTTCTTTCTCCTGTTCTGTCGCTTCTGATTATGTTTTTTTAGCTGTAAAGTCAATGTCTGGAAACAAGGGTAGAAAAAGCCTCTGGAACCATGACGAACCCAGGTCTTAATTGGTTGTTCTTTTTTTGACAGGTTTGACTGTAGATTCCATGGCTTTAAAGGGTTTTCCAGGATTTTGCTACTGATGACCTATCCACTGGATAGGTCATCAGTATCTGATCGGTGGGGATTTGGAAAACTACATTCACACACTGTAGAAATATCCGCATGTGCTTTTCTGCTGCGGAAAGTGTACAGATTCCACCTTTAGGGCTCATGCACATGGCCGTTGTGCGGCCGTTCCGTGCATTGGGGACCTCAATTTGCGGTCCCCAATGCATGGCCAGTATCTGTGCGGTAGCCAGGACGGATCAAGACCCATTTAACTTGAATGGGTCCGTGATCTGTCCGCACCATAACGTTTTATTTTTTTTGCGGTGTGGAGGCACGGACAGAAACACCACGGAAGCACTCGGTAGTGCTTCCAATCCGTGCTTCCGTTGCGCACCGCATCTCCCGAATTGCAGACCCATTCAGGTAAATGGATCCGCATCCGTGATGCGAGGTGCACACGGCCGGTGCCCGTGTATTGTGGACCCGCTGTATGAGGGCCGCAATTCGGTCACGGCCGGGCAATGGCTGGCCGTGTGCATGAGCCCTTATGCCTCCTTCACACATCAGTGTTTTGGTCAGTGATTTCCATCAGTAATTGTGAGCCAAAACCAGAAGTGGAGCCTCCACAGAGATAAGAGATAAGGGATAGATCTGCACCTCTTCTGTGTTTAGAGCCGCACCTGGATTTGGTTCACAATCACTGATGAAAATCACTGACCAAAACACTAACGTGTGAATGAGGCTTTAAAGGTGTTTTCCAGGATTTTTGCTACTGACCTATCCTCTGGACAGGTCAGTGGCGTGCCTAGGGTGTTTGACACCCGGGGCGGGTCCTTTCTCTGGCACCCCCCCATACTTAAAAAGAAAATTATACCCCCTCACAGTAGTATTGCCCTCATTGTACAACCTTCACAGAAGTTTTGTACAGATGTGGGCCCACTCACAGTAGTTATGTCCACATTGTGCCCTCTAACAGTAGTTATGCCCTCTCTGTGCCCTCTTCACAGTAATAATCCCTATTGTGTCCCCTTCATAGTAGTAATGCCCACTGTGCTAGTAATGCCCTCTGTGCCCCCTCCATATTAGAAATCCCCATTGTGCCCCCTTCATTGTAGTAATGCCCTCTGGCTCGGTGCCCCCTCCATAGTAGAAATGCCCATTGTGCCCCCTTTACATTAGTAATGCCCTGTGTCCTCTCCATAGTAATAAAGTCCTCTGTGCCCCCTCTGTATTAAAAAACAACAACACAGTAACTACTCACCTTGTCCCGTTCCTGAAGCTCACATACCTCTCTTCCCTGCAGGCACAGATCGCTTGGCAGCACTTTGTGGGCAGAGCTTATGCACATTTCCAGGCTGCAGGCTCCACCCACATAGGCTGGCAGCACGATTTGTGTCTGCAGGCTGAATGGTAAAGTGGGTAGAAGTCTTCCTGCTTCACTATTCAGAGCTCCATCAGCCTGAAGGAGGGGAGGAGCGCAGGGAGCAGAGCGGTGAGTGACAGGACTGCAGCTCCCAGCGCTCCCATCTGTATTGATGGAAGCGCTCATTGCTTTTAGCACCCCCCTGAGAGCCAGAACCCGGGGAGGACCACCCCCCACGCCCCTCCCTTAGTACGCCACTGGGACAGGTCATCAATATCTGATCAGTGGTGGTCTGACACGCGGGACCCCTGCCAATCAGCTGTTTGAGAAGGCACTGGCGCCCCTGTGAACACCGCTGTCTTCTTCGTGCTTACTAAGCACAGCGCAGTACATTGGATAGTGTCTGTGCTTGGGATCTTGCTCAGCCCCAATGTATGGTGCTGTGCTTAGGGCTCTTTCACACTTGCGTTGTCCGGATCCGGCGTGTACTCCACTTGCCGGAATTACACGCCGGATCCGGAAAAATGAAAGTGAACTGAAAGCATTTGAAGACGGATCAGTCTTCAAAATGCGTTCAGTGCTACTATGGCAGCCAGGACGCTATTAAAGTCCTGGTTGCCATAGTAGTAGTGGGGAGCAGTATACTTACAGTCCGTGCGGCTCCCGGGGCGCTCCAGAATGACGTCAGAGCGCCCCATGTGCATGGATGACGTGCCATGCGATCACGTCATCCATGCGCGTGGGGCGCCCTGACGTCACCCGGGAGCCGCACGGATGGTAAGTATACTGCTCCCCCGCTCCCCACTACACTTTACCATGGCTGCAGGGACTTTAGCGTCCTGGCAGCCATGGTAACCATTCAGAAAAAGCTAAACGTCGGATCCGCAATGCGCCGAAACGACGTTTAGCTTAAGGCCGGATCCGGATTAATGCCTTTCAATGGGCATTAATTCCGGATCCGGCCTTGCGGCAAGTGTTCAGGATTTTTGGCCGGAGCAAAAAGCGCAGCATGCTGCGATATTTTCTCCGGCAAAAAACATTCCGGTCCTGAACTGAAGACATCCTGATGCATCCTGAACGGATTTCTCGCCATTCAGAATGCATTAGGATAAAACTGATCAGGATTCCTCCGGCATAGAGCCCCGACGACGGAACTCTATGCTGGAAGAAAAGAACGCAAGTGTAAAAGAGCCCTTAGTAAGCATGGAGAAGGCGGCAGTGCTCACAGGAGCTGATCGTGGGTGTCCCAGGTGTCGGACTCCCACCAGATACTGATGACTAGAGTTGAGCGAACACCTGGATGTTCGGGTTCGAGAAGTTCGGCCGAACTTCCCGAAAATGTTCGGGTTCGGGATCCGAACCCGATCCGAACTTCGTCCCGAACCCGAACCCCATTGAAGTCAATGGGGACCCGAACTTTTCGGCACTAAAAAGGCTGTAAAACAGCCCAGGAAAGGGCTAGAGGGCTGCAAAAGGCAGCAACATGTAGGTAAATCCCCTGCAAACAAATGTGGATAGGGAAATGAATTAAAATAAAAATTAAATAAATAAAAATTAACCAAAATCAATTGGAGAGAGGTCCCATAGCAGAGAATCTGGCTTCCCGTCACCCACCACTGGAACAGTCCATTCTCAGATATTTAGGCCCCGGAACCCAGGCAGAGGAGAGAGGTCCCGTAACAGAGAATCTGGCTTCATGTCAGCAGAGAATTAGTCTGCATGTCATAGCAGAGAATGAGGCTTCACGTCAGCCACCACTGCAACAGTCCATTGGCATATATTTAGGCCCAGCACCCAGGCAGAGGAGAGAGGTCCCGTAACAGACAATCTGGCTTCATGTCAGCAGAGAATCAGTCTTCATGTCATAGCAGAGAATCAGGCTTCACGTCACCCACCACTGTAAGAGTCCATTTTCATAAATTTAGGCCCAGCACCCAGGCAGAGGAGAGAGGTCCCGTAACAGAGGATCTGGCTTCATGTCAGCAGAGAATTAGTCTGCATGTCATAGCAGAGAATGAGGCTTCACGTCATCCACCACTGTAAGAGTCCATTTTCATAAGTTTAGGCCCAGCACCCAGGCAGAGGAGAGAGGTCCCGTAACAGAGGATCTGGCTTCATGTCAGCAGAGAATCAGTCTTCATGTCATAGCAGAGAATCAGGCTTCACGTCAGCCACCACTGTAAGAGTCCATTTTCATAAGTTTAGGCCCAGCACCCAGGCAGAGGAGAGAGGTCCCGTAACAGACAATCTGGCTTCATGTCAGCAGAGAATTAGTCTGCATGTCATAGCAGAGAATGAGGCTTCACGTCACCCACCACTGCAACAGTCCATTGGCATATATTTAGGCCCAGCACCCAGGCAGAGGAGAGAGGTCCCGTAACAGACAATCTGGCTTCATGTCAGCAGAGAATCAGTCTGCATGTCATAGCAGAGAATGAGGCTTCACGTCAGCCACCACTGCAACAGTCCATTGGCATATATTTAGGCCCAGCACACAGGCAGAGGAGAGAGGTCCCGTAACAGACAATCTGGCTTCATGTCAGCAGAGAATTAGTCTGCATGTCATAGCAGAGAATGAGGCTTCACGTCAGCCACCACTGCAACAGTCCATTGGCATATATTTAGGCCCAGCACACAGGCAGAGGAGAGAGGTCCCGTAACAGACAATCTGGCTTCAAGTCAGTAGAGAATCAGTCTGCATGTCATAGCAGAGAATCAGGCTTCACGTCACCCACCACTGCAACAGTCCATTGTCATAAATTTAGGCCCAGCACCCAGGCAGAGGAGAGAGGTCCCGTAACAGACAATCTAGCTTCATGTCAGCAGAGAATTAGTCTGCATGTCATAGCAGAGAATGAGGCTTCACGTCACCCACCACTGTAAGAGTCCATTTTCATAAGTTTAGGCCCAGCACCCAGGCAGAGGAGAGAGGTCCCGTAACAGAGGATCTGACTTCATGTCGAAATTTAGTCTGCATGTCATAGCAGAGAATGAGGCTTCACGTCAGCCACCACTGCAACAGTCCATTGGCATATATTTAGGCCCAGCACCCAGGCAGAGGAGAGAGGTCCCGTAACAGACAATCTGGCTTCATGTCAGCAGAGAATCAGTCTTCATATCATAGCAGAGAATCAGGCTTCACGTCACCCACCACTGTAAGAGTCCATTTTCATAAATTTAGGCCCAGCACCCAGGCAGAGGAGAGAGGTCCCGTAACAGAGGATCTGGCTTCATGTCAGCAGAGAATCATTCTGCATGTCATAGCAGAGAATCAGGCTTCACGTCACCCAACATTGGAACAGTCCATTGGCATATATTTAGGCCCCGGCACCCAGACAGAGGAGAGGTTCATTCAACTTTGGGTAGCCTCGCAATATAATGGTAAAATGAAAATAAAAATAGGATTGAATGAGGAAGTGCCCTGGAGTCCAATAATATATGGTTAAGGGGAGGTAGTTAATGTCTAATCTGGAAAAGGGACGGACAGATCCTGTGGGATCCATGCCTGGTTCATTTTTATGAACGTCAGCTTGTCCACATTGGCTGTAGACAGGCGGCTGCGTTTGTCTGTAATGACGCCCCCTGCCGTGCTGAATACACGTTCAGACAAAACGCTGGCCGCCGGGCAGGCCAGCACCTCCAAGGCATAAAAGGCTAGCTCTGGCCACGTGGACAATTTAGAGACCCAGAAGTTGAATGGGGCCGAACCATCAGTCAGTACGTGGAGGGGTGTGCACATGTACTGTTCCACCATGTTAGTGAAATGTTGCCTCCTGCTAACACGTTGCGTATCAGGTGGTGGTGCAGTTAGCTGTGGCGTGTTGACAAAAGTTTTCCACATCTCTGCCATGCTAACCCTGCCCTCAGAGGAGCTGGCCGTGACACAGCTGCCTTGGCGACCTCTTGCTCCTCCTCTGCCTTGGCCTTGGGCTTCCACTTGTTCCCCTGTGACATTTGGGAATGCTCTCAGTAGCGCGTCTACCAACGTGCGCTTGTACTCGCGCATCTTCCTATCACGCTCCAGTGCAGGAAGTAAGGTGGGCACATTGTCTTTGTAGCGTGGATCCAGCAGGGTGGCAACCCAGTAGTCCGCACACATTAAAATGTGGGCAACTCTGCTGTCGTTGCGCAGGCACTGCAGCATGTAGTCGCTCATGTGTGCCAGGCTGCCCAGGGGTAAGGACAAGCTGTCCTCTGTGGGAGGCGTATCGTCATCGTCCTGCCTTTCCCCCCAGCCACGCACCAGTGATGGACCCGAGCTGCGTTGGGTGCCACCCCGCTGTGACCATGCTTCATCCTCATCCTCCTCCACCTCCTCCTCATCCTCGTCCTCCAGTAGTGGGCCCTGGCTGGCCACATTTGTACCTGGCCTCTGCTGTTGCCAAAAACCTCCCTCTGAGTCACTTCGAAGAGACTGGCCTGAAAGTGCTAAAAATGACCCCTCTTCCTCCTCCTCCTGGGCCACCTCCTCTTCCATCATCGCCCTAAGTGTTTTCTCAAGGAGACATAGAAGTGGTATTGTAACGCTGATAACGGCGTCATCGCCACTGGCCATGTTGGTGGAGTACTCGAAACAGTGCAACAGGGCACACAGGTCTCGCATGGAGGCCCAGTCATTGGTGGTGAAGTGGTGCTGTTCTGTAGTGCGACTGACCCGTGCGTGCTGCAGCTGAAACTCCACTATGGCCTGCTGCTGCTCGCACAGTCTGTCCAGCATGTGCAAGGTGGAGTTCCACCTGGTGGGCACGTCGCATATGAGGCGGTGAGCGGGAAGGCCGAAGTTACGCTGTAGCGCAGACAGGCGAGCAGCAGCAGGATGTGAACGCCGGAAGCGCGAACAGACGGCCCGCACTTTATGCAGCAGCTCTGACATGTCGGGGTAGTTGTGTATGAACTTCTGCACCACCAAATTCAGCACATGCGCCAAGCAAGGGATGTGCGTCAAATTGGCTAGTCCCAGAGCTGCAACGAGATTTCGCCCATTATCACACACCACCAGGCCGGGCTTGAGGCTCACCGGCAGCAACCACTCGTCGGTCTGTTGTTCTATACCCCGCCACAACTCCTGTGCGGTGTGGGGCCTGTCCCCCAAACATATGAGTTTCAGAATGGCCTGCTGACGTTTACCCCGGGCTGTGCTGAAGTTGGTGGTGAAGGTGTGTGGCTGACTGGATGAGCAGGTGGAAGAAGAGGAGGAGGAAGCCGAGAAGGAGGAGGTGGCAACAGGAGGCAAAGAATGTTGCCCTGCGATCCTTGGCGGCGGAAGGACGTGCGCCAAACAGCTCTCCGCCTGGGGCCCAGCTGCCACTACATTTACCCAGTGTGCAGTTAGGGAGATATAGCGTCCCTGGCCGTGCTTACTGGTCCACGTATCTGTGGTTAGGTGGACCTTGCTACAGATGGCGTTGCGCAGTGCACACTTGATTTTATCGGATACTTGGTTGTGCAGGGAAGGCACGGCTCTCTTGGAGAAGTAGTGCCGGCTGGGAACAACATACTGTGGGACAGCAAGCGACATGAGCTGTTTGAAGCTGTCTGTGTCCACCAGCCTAAATGACAGCATTTAATAGGCCAGTAGTTTAGAAATGCTGGCATTCAGGGCCAGGGATCGAGGGTGGCTAGGTGGGAATTTACGCTTTCTCTCAAATGTTTGTGAGATGGAGAGCTGAACGCTGCCGTGTGACATGGTTGAGACGCTTGGTGACGGAGGTGGTGGTGGTGGTACATCCCCTGTTTGCTGGGCGGCAGGTGCCAACGTTCCTCCAGAGGCGGAGGAAGAGGCCGAGGCGGCAGCAGCAGAAGAGGCCGAGGCGGCAGCAGCAGAAGAGGTAGCAGGGGGAGCCTGAGTGACTTCCTTGGTTTTAAGGTGTTTACTCCACTGCAGTTTATGCTTTGCATGCAGGTGCCTGGTCATGCAGGTTGTGCTCAGGTTCAGAACGTTAATGCCTCGCTTCAGGCTCTGATGGCACAGCGTGCAAACCACTCGGGTCTTGTCGTCAGCACATTGTTTGAAGAAGTGCCATGCCAGGGAACTCCTTGAAGCTGCCTTTGGGGTGCTCGGTCCCAGATGGCGGCGGTCAGTAGCAGGCGGAGTCTCTTGGCGGCGGGTGTTCTGCTTTTGCCCACTGCTCCCTCTTTTGCTACGCTGTTGGCTCGGTCTCACCACTGCCTCTTCCTCCGAACTGTGAAAGTCAGTGGCACGACCTTCATTCCATGTGGGGTCTAGGACCTCATCGTCCCCTGCATCGTCTTCCACCCAGTCTTGATCCCTGACCTCCTGTTCAGTCTGCACACTGCAGAAAGACGCAGCAGTTGGCACCTGTGTTTCGTCATCATCAGAGACATGCTGAGGTGGTATTCCCATGTCCTCATCATCAGGAAACATAAGTGGTTGTGCGTCAGTGCATTCTATGTCTTTCACCGCTGGGGAAGGGCTAGGTGGATGCCCTTGGGAAACCCTGCCAGCGGAGTCTTCAAACAGCATAAGAGACTGCTGCATAACTTGAGGCTGAGACAGTTTCCCTGGTATGCATGGGGGTGATGTGACAGACTGATGGGGTTGGTTTTAAGGCGCCATCTGTGCGCTTTCTGCAGAAGACTGGGTGGGAGATAATGTGAACGTGCTGGATCCACTGTCGGCCACCCAATTGACTAATGCCTGTACCTGCTCAGGCCTTACCATCCTTAGGACGGCATTGGGCCCCACCATATATCGCTGTAAATTCTGGCGGCTACTGGGACCTGAGGTAGTTGGTACACTAGGACGTGTGGATGTGGCAGAACGGCCACGTCCTCTCCCAGCACCAGAGGGTTTAGGGTACTTTCACACTAGCGTTTTTCTTTTCCGGCATAGAGTTCCGTCCTAGGGGCTCTATACCGGAAAATAACTGATCAGGCATATCCCCATGCATTCTGAATGGAGAGTAATCCGTTCAGTTTGCATCAGGATGTCTTCAGTTCAGTCGTTTTGACTGATCAGGCAAAAGAGAAAACCGTAGCATGCTACGGTTTTTTCTCCGGCGAAAAAAACTGAAGACATGCCTGAACGCCGGATCCGGCATTTTTTCCCATAGGAATGTATTAGCGCCGGATCCGGCATTCAGAATACCGGAATGCCGGATCCGTCGTTCCGGCATGCGCATGCGCAGATCGGTAAAAATGCGAAAAATGTAAAAGACGGATCCGTCGGTCCGCATGACAAGCGGAGAGACGGATCCGTCCTTGCAATGCATTTGTGAGACGGATCCACATCCGGATCCGTCTCACAAATGCTTTCAGGCAGCAGCAGATCGGCGGATCCGGCGGCCAGTTCCGACGACGGAACTGCCCGCCGGATCACACTGCCGCAAGTGTGAAAGTAGCCTTACTAACATCACCACGACCATGTCCACGTCCGCGTCCCTTACTAGATGTTTTCCTCATTGTTATGGTTCACCACAACAACAAAAATATTATTTGGCCCAATGTATTGTATTCAAATTCAGCGGAATATAAATTTGAGGCCTAGTATTTAGGCGCTGGGTGACCGGTATGGATTTACTAACAGAATTGGACTTGGAAATGCACAGTAGCGTGTGTGTGAAGTTATTCTGAATGACCCTATGTGCACCTTGAATATTATATACCCTTTTAGGGATAGATTTCAAATAGCTCTGATATAGCAGAAACCACTAAATTATGAAATTGCTAAATTGGGAATTGTATTTCAACCCAGAACAAAAAAAGTGCTTTGACGGACACTAAATAACTTTCCCAGCCACAACAGGACAGCGGTAACGAGAGATTTAGCGGGATATAAATTTGAGGTCTAGTATTTAGGCGCTGGGTGACCGGTATGGATTTACTAACAGAATTGGACTTGGAAATGCACAGTAGTGTGTGTGTGAAGTTATTCTGAATGACCCTATGTGCACCTTGAATATTATATACCCTTTTAGGGATAGATTTCAAATAGCTCTGATATAGCAGAAACCACTAAATTATGAAATTGCTAAATTGGGAATTGTATTTCAACCCTGAACAAAAAATGTGCTTTGACGGACACTAAATAACTTGCCCAGCCACAACAGTACAGCGGTAACGACAGATTTAGCGGGATATAAATTTGAGGCCTAGTATTTAGGCGCTGGGTGACCGGTATGGATTTAGTGACAGAATTAGACTGGGATATGGCCAAAAAATAACCACACTATTGCTGGTTAAATGCACTTGGTGACGGGCGCAGCTTGCCCCTGATGTAGTATATGGCCAAAAAATGAACAGACTATTGCTGGTTAAATGCACTTGGTGTCACAGCTTGACCAACCACACTACTGAGGGTTAAATGCACTTGGTGACGGGCGCAGTTTGCCCCTGATGTAGTATATGGCCAAAAAATGAACAGACTATTGCTGGTTAAATGCACTTGGTGTGATAGCTTGACCAACCACACTACTGAGGGTTAAATGCACTTGGTGACGGGCGCAGCTTGCCCCTGATGTAGTATATGGCCAAAAAATGAACAGACTATTGCTGGTTAAATGCACTTGGCGACGGGCGCAGCTTGCCCCTGATTTAGTATATGGCCAAAAAATGAACAGACTATTGCTGGTTAAATGCACTTGGTGTGACAGCTTCACCCTGATGTAGGCTTTAGCCAAAAAACAACCACACCATTGAGGGTTAAATGCACTTGGTGACAGGTGCAGCTTGCCCCTGATGTAGTATATGGCCAAAAAATGAACAGACTATTGCTGGTTAAATGCACTTGGTGTGACAGCTTGACCAACCACACTACTGAGGGTTAAATGCACTTGGTGACGGGCGCAGCTTGCCCCTGATGTAGTATATGGCCAAAAAATGAACAGACTATTGCTGGTTAAATGCACTTGGTGTGACAGCTTCACCCCGATGTAGGCTTTAGCCAAAAAAACAACCACACCATTGAGGGTTAAATGCACTTGGTGACAGGCGCAGCTTGCCCCTGATGTAGTATATGGCCAAAAAATGAACAGACTATTGCTGGTTAAATGCACTTGGTGTGACAGCTTCACCCTGATGTAGGCTTTAGCCAAAAAACAACCACACCATTGAGGGTTTAATGCACTTGGTCGCAGCTTGTGCTGGCGCACCACAAGACACAAAATGGCCGCCGATCACCCCAGAAAAATGTGACTGACAAACGGTCTGGGCAGCCTAAAAACAGTGAGCAATTGGGTATCAGCAGCTCAATGATCCACAGCTGCAGATCGATCAATAATCAAGTACTTTGGAGGAGTTAATCTGCCTAATCTCGCCCTACTGTCGCAGCCGCAACCTCTCCCTACGCTAATCAGAGCAGAGTGACGGGCGGCGCTATGTGACTCCAGCTTAAATAGAGGCTGGGTCACATGGTGCTCTGGCCAATCACAGCCATGCCAATAGTAGGCATGGCTGTGATGGCCTCTTGGGGCAAGTAGTATGACTCTTGTTGATTGGCTGCTTTGCAGCCTTTCAAAAAGCGCCAAGAAAGCGTCACAAAAGCGCCAAGAAAGCGACGAACACCGAACCCGAACTTTTACGAAAATGTCCGGGTTCGGGTCCGTGTCACGGACACCCCAAAATTCGGTACGAACCCGAACTATACAGTTCGAGTTCGCTCATCCCTACTGATGACCTATCCAATGGAAATGTTCTTGGAGCTTCAATGCAAATGAGAATAGCGAGATGAAGGCGATTGTTGGATAAAGATGATGGGTTCAGGAAAGGCTTATTCAGTATGGGTGTGATGGTGGCATGTTTAAAAGATGAAAGGAAGACACCAGTGGTAAGTGATAGGTTGAAGAGATAGATTAAGGCTGGGATAATCATAGTGGTAAGGGTACTTTCACACTTTCTTTAAACTTTTCCGGTATTGAGTTCCATCCTAGGGGCTCAATACCAGAAAAAAAAACTACTATAATTACTAGTCATTTTGAATGTACTAAATTCAGAATTCTGCCAGGTCTCCAGCAATGGACAGCATTGCAGGAGTTGAGACGACAACTAAATGGAACTGAGCTGTAGGTCAGATTACTGACCACAAATTGTAGATAAACCACTATGTTTCCATGGACAACCAGAAGAATTTGAGAAGCATCTATGTATGCAGCTGCTTTGGTTTAGTTTAGTCATGTGATAAAGTGGTGCACTTTTGAACAAAGCAGAAAAGCTTTGCACCGCGCTATATAGGGTAAGCTGCATAAATTTGATTTAACTAATAGGATTACAATTCATTTTTGGTGTGTAAGAAAACTAAAGCTTCAGTACATTAGTAGTGTTGAAATTGCTCAGTGTCAGATTACAGTTGTTCTCTACTGGTATCAAAGCTTCAATAATGAAAAATTCTGTAGCACCATCTACTGGATATCCATTTGTCATTGTGGAATTAGATTTGTATTAAATGAGGAAATAATAGACTAGTAAAATTACATAATCTATGAAAGGGTCAAATGTGACTAAGTAATGGAGGATGCCTTTAGTTTCTAATTACTACAGGTCTACGACTAGGGATTTATATGAACTCAGTTTTCAAATATTGTAGGTAGCTTTTCTCAGAATATCTACATTTTGTGTATAAATGTCTTCAATATTTTATTTATTTCTAATAGCAATAAAAACATCAAGGTTTGAATTATGTAGGCGATTGCCTTTTGCCAATATCCTGGTGAGGTCACAACCCCATAGTATTTGTCCTTCCTAATCCAGAATTAAGTGGTAATCTACTCTAGGAGCCCCTTCAAAGTTTAGCAGATTGTACACCAAAATTACCAACAAATGCCAAAATTACCACAGCCTGTCATATCTTAAATACCCTAAGGCCTTATTCAGACAATTGTGTCCAGTGCGTGATTTCCCGATATAAACACTGCTCCTTTCACAAGAATGTATGGTATGATTTATAATGCTGGGTGACTCTGCCTGACCTTACTTCTACAGAATTACATTGACAGCATTAGGTCAGTGTAATTCAATAAATACATGTCATGCAGAGACACACAGCATTATAATGCCATGCGCTCCAGTGAAAGGAACAGCGCCCATAACCAGAAATCACACTCACACACAGAGCGTGTTTTCCACACTGGACAATAACCCGAATGAGGCCTAAGGCGGATTCGGACGAGTGTCTCTAGTCCATGAAATGGCCATATTTTCTGGACAAATGATTCCTTAGCTGAACCGGACTCAATGTATCATCTAGGATGCTGCGAGTTCCACCCGAACCATGGGTCTACTGTAGCATACTCAGCACATCAGGTGAGTACTGGACAGTAGACCAGTGGTCAAGATGGAATTCAGAGCATCATGAATCACCATAATGCAGAGAGTCTGGCGAGCAACTTCAGATTTCACAGACTTTATACACTCATCCGAGACCTGCCTTAGAAGACGCATTGGTATATTAAAGTGGTTGTTAGACAATCCTTTTATGACAGATCGCTTCGCTCACACCCAGATGGTCCCTAGCAACCAGTTGAAGCATATTAACCACCTCAGCTCCCCTAGCTTAAACACCCTTAATGACCAGACCACTTTTTTACAATTCTGCACTACACTACTTTCACCGTTTATTGCTCGGTCATACAACTTACCACCCAAATTTATTTTTCCTCCTTTTCTTCTCACTAATAGAGTTTTCATTTGGTGGTATTTCATTGCTGCTGACATTTTTACTTTTTTTGTTATTAATCGAAATTTACCGATTTTTTTGGCCAAAAAATGAAATTTTTCACTATCAGTTGTAAAAAAAATTTTTAAACTACATTTCTATATAAATTTTTCTCTAAATTTATTGTTCTACAATACCAAAACATTTTTGGTAAAAAAAAAAAAAAAAAAAATAGTTTGGGTAAAAGTTATAGCGTTTACAAACTACGGTACAAAAATGTGAATTTCCACATTTTGAAGCAGCTTTGACTTTCTGAGCACCGGTCATGTTTGCTGAGGTTCTACAATGCCCAGACAGTAGAAAACCCCCACAAATGACCCTATTTCGGAAAGTAGACACCCTAGGTATTCACTGATGGGCATAGTGAGTTCATAGAACATTTTATTTTTTGTCACAAGTTAGTGGAAAATGATTTTTTTTTCTTTTTTTTTTTTTCATTGGGCAATGTGTTTTGGGGTGTCTTTTTACATATACCCATGCTGGGTGAGAGGAATATCTCTCTAAAAGTAAACTTTTCAATTTTTTTTATACAAAGTTGTAATTTTAGAGAGATATTTCTCTCACCCAGCATGGGTATATGTAAAAAGACACCACAAAACACATTGCCCAACTTCTCCTGAGTACGGCAATACCACATGTGTGACACTTTTTTGCAGCCAAGATGCGCAAAGGGGCCCAATTTCCAATGAATACTTTCAGGATTTCACAAGGCATTTTTACGAATTTGGATTCCAAACTACTTCTCACGCATTTGGGCCCCTAAAATGCCAGGGCAGTATAAATACCCATTTTGGAAAGAAGACACGCTAAGGTATTCGCTGGTGGGATAGTGAGTTCATAGAAGTTTTTATTTTTTGTCACAAGTTAGCGGAAAATGATGATTTTAATTTTTTTTTTTTTCTTAGTAGAAAGTCTCATATTCCACTAACTTGCGACAAAAAATAAAAATTTCCATGAACTCACTATGCCCATCACGAAATACCTTGGGGTGTCTTCTTTCCAAAATGGGGTCACTTGTGGGGTAGTTATACTGCCCTGGCATTTTAGGGGCCCTAACGCGTGAGAAGTAGTTTGAAATCCAAATGTGTAAAAAATGCCCTGTGAAATCCTAAACAGGCTCTTTAGAATTTGTGCCCCTTTGCCCACCTAGGCTGCAAAAAAGTGTCACACATGTGGTATCGCCGTACTCAGAAGAAGTAGGGCAACGTGTTTTGGGGTGTATTTTCACATATACCCATGCTGGGTGAGAGAAATATCAGGCCGCAATGCAATAAATGTATTAACATGAACTTTATAATAACATTTGAACAGAACATTAAACTTTTATGAACTTTGGAAACAGAACATTAACTTTTTTATTACCGGTGATTTATTTTTTAACCTTTATAGGACAAACCTCTCCTTCCCCATGGGACAATGTGCAAAGCGCAAATCGCCCAGAGATGTGGCGAAGTACATTATGCACTTTGTCCCAGGTGAAAGGAGAGGTTTGCAGCAGCTCTGTGTGAATGGGCCCTAATAGCCCTGTGTGCCTGTCCTGTGAGATGCAATCCCTATGCTAAGTGTACCTGTGTGTGGTACTTCCGGAAACACTCCCCTAAGCATAGGGCAGGGTGGTCAGGGCAGTCAGGACATAAATAGTGGGTGTCACGCCTTATTCCACTCCTGCTTCAGACACTTTTTTCGGGGCGGCAGTTGGTTTGAGGTACCGGCAACTACACTGGGGAAATGTCGCTCGTGTAGACGGCTCACTACACTGGTGGTTGGGGCCACGGAACCTCCTGGATATTTGAGGAAGGATCTTGTTCTCCCAGCCTTACTGTAGAGAACAAGACTATTATATACAGCCAATTGAATCAAATATACAGACACCTTCTTATACTAACGTCTGGTTCTGCGGGAAAGTAAATAGGGAGCCAACATCTGGTCATTGAAGTCCACCCCTCCCATGAGCGAATTATAGTTGTGGACACAGAGGGGCTTTTCAATGACACTGGTTACTCGTTCAATTTGGATTGTCGCGTCTGCGTGAATGGAGGAGAGCATGTAAACGTCACGCTTGTCTCTCCATTTCACCACGAGCAGTTCTTGGTTACACAAGGCAGCCCTCTCCCCCTTGCAAGACGGGTGGTAACAAGCCGCTGGGGGAAGCTCCGGTGACTAGGTCGCGCGGTGCCACAGCAGCAAATCTGTTCTAGGAACAAATGCCTGAAGAGGGGCACACTTGTGTAGAAATTGTCCACATAAAGATGGTACCCCTTGCCAAATAAGGGTGACACCAAGTCCCAGACAGTCTTCCCACTGCTCCCCAGGTAGTCAGGGAAGCCGGCCGGCTCTAGGGTCTGATCTTTACCCTCATAGATCCGAAATTTGTGGGTATAGCCTGTGGCCTTTTCACAGAGCTTATACAATTTGACCCCATACCTTACTTGGGATGTATTGTTTGAAGCCAAGGCTCCCGGTAAAATGTATAAGGGACTAGTCTATGCAGATGTTTTGCTCAGGGGTATACAGATCAGCAAATTTGGTGTTAAAGTGGTCTATGAGGGGCCGAATTTTGTGGAGCCGGTCAAAAGCTGGGTGACCTCTGGGACGGGAGGTGCTGTTGTCACTAAAGTGCAGGAAATGCAGAATGGTCTCAAATCGTGTCCTGGACATGGCAGCAGAGAACATGGGCATGTGATGAATTGGGTTCGTGGACCAATATGACCGCAATTCATGCTTTTTTTGTTAGGCCCATGTTGAGGAGAAGGCCCAGAAAAGTTTTAATTTCGGAAACTTGGACAGGTAAGGAAAGACTGGGCATAAAAGCTTCCCGAGTTGGCGGCTATAAATTGAGTGGCATATCGATTTGTTTCTGCCACAACTAAGTCCAACAGCTCCTCAGTCAAGAACAGCTCAAAAACCCCAGTGCCGAACCGATCTGAGCTGTCTCAACTTAAACTCCAGACTGGGCGGTGAAAGGGGGCACTACTGGTGCGGCTAAAGTTGGGGGCTGCCAATCAGGGTTTGCCAACACCTCAGGGACTCTACGGGCCTGTCTGTGCAGTGGCTGCAACGGGGGAACTACTACACGTGCCACCGTACCAGCTTCAACTGCCCTTCTGGTGCTCGCCACTTCACCATGTTCTACGGCATTGCTGGTACTAGGTCCAGGATGGGCTGCGCTGCTGGTGTATGCCTCACCACGTAATCCGACAGCGCCAGCCCCACCCTGCTGCCCTTGAAGCGGATCCTAGCAACATGGGGCCGGGTACGCCTGGTGGTATCAGGGACCTCAACCTCCTCGTCCGAACTTTGGGTCAGACTGCCACTGCTTTCTACAGGTTCATATTCTGACCCGCTGGATTCGTCAGATAAGGGTTCCCATTCCTCATCCGACTGGGTCAGAAGCCTGTAGGCCTCTTCAGAAGAATACCCCTTATTTGCCATTTGGACTACTAAATTTAGGGGGTATTCCCTGAGACTACCCAAGAAAAAAAAGCAAGCCTGTCTTGCGAAGTACCGGAGGCCGCTGCGATTGATAAAACGAGATTTTTGTATTACTTACCAGTAAAATCTCTTTCTCGCTCTTTCCTTGGGGGACACAGAAGACCTTGGGTATAGCTCATCTCCATAGGAGGCGTGACACTAAGTGAAGACTGTTAAGCCCCTCCTCCACAGCTATACCCTCAGCCTGGAGAGAGAGACTGCCAGTTGCGTGTCCAAGCAGTGAGAAAAGGCAAAGTCCAACAAGGAACCAACAAGCCAACAACCCGACGGGTAACAAAAACTCGGAAACCGTACAGAGAAAAAACAATGAATGGGTGGGTGCTGTGTCCCCCAAGGAAAGAGCGAGAAAGAGATTTTACTGGTAAGTAATACAAAAATCTCGTTTTCTCGCCCAGTTTCCTTGGGGGACACAGAAGACCTTGGGACGTTCAAAAGCAGTCCAAAAGGGGGAGGGACCACAGCCCAAGGTGAAGCACCCGAAAGGCATCAATGAACCGCCGCCCGCAACCCCAGGCGGGGCAAGGCAGCATCTGCCAAAGTCAGAGTATGCACCCTGTAGAACACGGCAAGGCGCGTAAGGTAGACCCGTGGCCGCCTTGCCCAAATGCATGGCCGAAGCCCAATGCCTCCGGCCCAGGAGGCACCAACCGCTCTGGCGAAATGAACGGTGACACCAAAGACAGAATCCTGCCCTCGGTGCGGTAACCTCAGCAACAGCCAAACTGATCAAGCGGAGGAAAACCACCCTGGAGTCAGTCAACCCTATGCACAGACCTCCTGGAAACCCAAGAGGCCGAACGGCTACAAGAGTCGGAGATCCCCAAGTAAAAGCGGCAAGGCCCAAACAGGTGAGGTGTTGAAGCGAAAGGCAAACACCACCTTCAGAAGGAAGGAAGGAAGAAACAGGATGTAGAACAGCCCTGTCCTGGAAAAGACAGAAGGCTCGTAACAAAAAAAGGACCATTCCGGCACCCGTCAGAGACACGACTGACACGGAACACAACCGTACAGGACAGAAGGGGTAGAGAGAACTCCTGTAACGGCTCCAAGGACAAGAGTGGAGCACCGAGAGCTCAGTATAAAGTCCCCAGGGCGGTACCGAAGGACAGCACAGAGGAACCAAAGAGCCACTCCGAGGAAGAAGGTCTTGGCAGGCCCAGGGGGCCGAGAACGCTGGAAGAGGAAGAACAGCGCCGACACTTGACACCTCAAGTAAAAGACCGAACCATGGGGAGAGAAATTCAGAGTGGGGAATGCACAGCTTCCCACAGAACCCCAGACAAAAAAACCTAAGCCTTACGACAGATCCTGGACGAAACACTGCCAGGAGTGGACAGTAGCGAACCCGCTAGAGTCGCCTGGCAAGCGGGCGAAAACCCAATGTGATCAGGCGCAGACCAGCAGCACAGGCAGAAGGGTCGACAAAAATAGTCCCATCGGCCCTCGAACAACGTTATCCCGTATCCACCCGAATGGGGAAGCAGAAGGACAGATGGAAAGAACCCAAAGGATCCGCCAGATGCCAGGAGAAGACAGGCTAAAGTCCATGCTGACGTAACCACGTCGTACCGCCCCGGTGTGGGAGATCAGGAGAATCTGGAATGAAAAGGTAGTCCCCCCAAGTTATCGAGAAGGTAAGTCTACAGCAGGACCAACGTCTTAGAATGGGCCACGCAAACTGCACTCAGCGGGAGAACAGAACGCGGTAGACTCGGTAAATAGGCACACAGCTAATACAGCCAGTGTGAACAAGGGAGACAGTACGAGGCCAAAAGGAACACCGGAACCATCCACATGAACAACCATGCTCTCCCCAGAAGGGAGGACAACGAAGAACAGCCTCTGAAGTCAGGCGGGAAGCCACATTGGAGCGATCTGTACCGAGCGGGAGCCAAACAAGGCCGGCGAGATAAGGCAGTCGAGACAGAGGCCGGCATAACACCCTCCCACCGAAAGGAGGAGGAGTGGGCAACAGGGAAGCCATAGGACAGCTCAAAAGCAGAACCCACTATACTGTGAGACGCCCGGTCCACCGCCTCGCAGAAGGCGAATACCGTGAAGAACCCAAGGCGGAGGTCCTCCGGACCCGGGTAATCGAGCACCCAAGAGAAGTCGGGTGACCTTCCCGAGAAGAGCAGCCCGAACCTGGTAGCAGATCAGACAGAAGCGTAGAGGCGCCAAGAGGAAGGACTCATACCACACTGCATCCGAAGAGGAGGAAATTGCAGCAGGCAAGGGAACCGCAGTCCTGCCAGAGCCAACGAAGAATTCGAGAGGCGCTGCAGACAACAGCACTCTCGACCATGTGACCACCAGCGCAGGGAAGCAATGCCGCAGAAGGACGAATGGGCATGCATCTAGGACCCACGAACACTCCCTGGAATGAAAAGCCAACGAAATGAATGAGCACCACCCAGCTCGGTGCAGCAGAGAGCAACAGAACCTGTTCTGTCAGGAGGACAGAATGAACTCCTTAGGGACGAGTGCAAGGCTTGCGGCAAGCATCGCATCCCAAGAAACAAAGGTATGCCGCAGGAAGCAGGTGAGGCATACGTACGAGCAGCCCGTAAGCAGCGAGAAGGCCAACCCACCTAGAAAAAAGGGGGGCCCGCCCCAGAGTGCCACAGCATGTACGGAATTGCAAGTGCAACCTGAAAGGGAGTTATGCACAAACCTAGCATAGCATGCGATGGAACGCAACCAGTCCACCCCGAAAGGGGGGAATTGTACCAGGTCAACAGCAGTCGGCAAGAGTGCAAAGGCCCGTCCCAAAAGGAAGTGATGCCTAAGGCCGTACCTACTTCAGAGAAGCAGGACATACCCTATAAACCAGCAGGAACGCAGGAGGTCCACCTAGCGAAAGGGGAACATGCACAGGGTATCCCAGCATTAAGTGAGTGTGCCACAATGCACCCAACACTGAACTCAGCGAGAGTGCAACTACTCTGCCAACGAAGGGGGACATGTACAAGTCCAGCACAGCCATATAAGGACAGCCGTGAATCTCATGAGCGTGCCAAATTCTGCCCTTGAAATGAGAGGTGGTCACGCACAAGGCCAGCACCGTATCCAATGGAAGTGCAAGCGTTCCACCCCTGTTAGAGGGCCATTCACATGGCCAGCAATGTATCCGGTGAGAGTGTAGCATGCCGCCCAGAAAAAAAGGGGGGTAAAGCACATGGCCAGCATCTCATCCAGGGAGAGTGCGAGCACACCGCCATGCATGGGAGTCATACACATGGCCAGCAACGTACTGGCGAGAGACAAACACAGTCACTAAGAATGCGTGCATGTCGCCTGAGGAAGGAAGGCAAGCCCCTGGCTGGCAGCGAATCCAGCAAGAGCGCGTACACCGCCCACGGAAGAGGGGTCATGCATATGGCCGACAGCGGATCCAGCGAGAGTGCAAGCACCCTTCCATGTATTGGGCACACGCACATGGCCAGTGACGTACCTGCGAGGAAACAACCACAGACAGAGGGATGTATGTAAGCTGCCTGAGGGAAGGAGGCATACCCAAGGCCGGCAGGGAATCCAATGAGAGTGCAGCATACCGCCTAAGAAATGGCCGGCAGCGAAACCAGTGAGAGTGCAGCATAATAACATAGTACATAAGTACAACATAGCACATCAGTGAGAGTGCAGCATTCCGCCTATAGAAGGGGGTCGTGCACATAGCCAGTACCGTATCCGGTGAGAGTGCAGTATTCCGCCTAAAAAAGGGGGTCATGCACATGATCGGCAACAGATCCAGTGAGAGTGCTGCGTTCCGCCCAGGAAGGGGGGGTCACGCACATGGCCGGCAGCGAATCCAGTGAGTGCTGCGTTCCGCCCACGGAAGGGGGTCACGCACATGGCCGGCAGCAAAACCAGAGAGTGCAGCGTTCCGCTTATGGAAGGGGGTCGTGCACATGGCCAGCACCGTATCCGGTGAAGATGCAGTATTCCGCCTAAGAAGGGGGTCATGCACATGGCCAGCCAGGGAGAGTGCAGTAGCCCGCCTAGGAGGGGGGGGGGATGCACATGGCAGGCACCATAACTGGAGAGACGATGAATGCTGCCTACAGAAGGGCCGAACGCACTTGGCCAGCGCCGTATCCTGGAAGAGGCAAGAAAACCGCCTAAAAGGGGAAATGCCCTAGCAGCGACGCAGGCTGGGAGCGCAACACCATGCCGCCCGTGGAAAGAGGTCACGCAGACTTGCAGCATTACTGATGAGGCTGCAGCGTCCTGCGCAGTCTAATAGAAATCATGATCTATTATTATTTAATTCATATATATTCTTTTTTTTTTTTTTTTTTTTTAATTTTATTTATTTAATTATTGAAACACAGCCTCTGAGGCTAAAGGGGAGCCACCATACAGGGGCACCTGAGAGGCAGGAGAAAAAAGGGGGCCAACTAAACAGACCCATTTTTTGGGGGCCGGCCTGTACCCAAAGGGTTAACAGGAATCCGGCCTGGAGGGCGGCGTGCGATCCCCTGGGGGCGGAGGAACCTCCAGGCGGGAAAAATTCGCGCCTGGAGAAGTTCCCGCCCCCTCCACCAGAGACCGGAATATTGCGGCCTAGTAGGCCGCGAAGCCGGGGGCTAAATTGCGGCGCCCGGCCCGTTATACCGCCGGGACCTGAGGCGGAATGCTGCAGCGACCTGCCGCTTCAAACCGGCCGCGGGATGCGGAGCCCCGCCGACCGGCACCCGCTGGGGCATAGTCAAGCCCAATGCCGGCCACGGGAGCCCACCCCGCCGGCCGGAAGAGACAGGGACCCGGAATGGCGGTATGCCGGCCGCGGGAGCCCACCCCGCCGCCGGACGAGACAGGGACCCGGAATGGCGTTTTCCGGCCGCGGGAGCCCACCCCGCCGCCGGACGAGACAGGGGCCGGAATGACGTTTGCCGGCCGCGGGAGCCCACCCTGCCGCCGGACGAGACAGGGGCCGGAATGGCGGCTTGCTGGCCGCGGAGCCTAATTTTCGCGGCGCCCGGCCGCACCGGAATATCAGTGCTGGCCGGAGGCGAGGCCTTACTCCACTGCAGCGTCCTGCACACTCCGGTAAGGCCCAATGTGATCAGGCGGGATGGGGACGTGACCCAGAGACGGGATGCCCGTGAGGAGAAGGCAGGCGACGGCCGACAGCCACTAGCTGCATCGCCGTATCCTGGTCCTATGAAGGCCAGGAAAAAAAGGCAGGGAGCAGATTGCCGCACTGCGGCACCCCAGGGGCCAGCTTAGGTCCAGCCGGGGAAGGGTCCAGAGGCCCAGTATGGGGGGGTCAGGCACGCAGGAGACCATTGGGTGGGGGGTGGGGGACGTAGGGCTGGAGAAGCCACTCTCTTACCACAGCCGTCTTCACCCTCGGTCCACTCCAGCAGGGTCGCCCCTTCAGCTACTGGCACCGTAGTGGCAGGACGCTGGAAGAGGGACTTGGCGTGCGGGCGACCCTTGCGCTGGCGGGATGTAGGGGAGCTGGGCTGCCCTGATCCACCTTGCCTTCTGTGGGGGAGGCAGCAGTGCGGATGACCGGCACTGGCGCAGCTCAACCCCGGGAGAAACAGAGAGGTCTAGTGCGTCTCTGTTGTCCCTGATGTTCTGGAACAAAAAGAAAAGAAAAAAGTAAAAATCAAAAATTTAAACAAGGAGAAAAGAGCCCTGCAGAGCAGGGAGTGTCTTGCCTCCTTGGACACTAAGCAAAAAACTGGCAGTCTCTCTCTCCAGGCTGAGGGTATAGCTGTGGAGGAGGGGCTTAACAGTCTTCACTTAGTGTCACGCCTCCTATGGAGATGAGCTATACCCAAGGTCTTCTGTGTCCCCCAAGGAAACTGGGCGAGAAAAAAAAATTATCAAAACAATTTTTGTTTTATCGCCGCAGTGCTTGTAAAGTGATTGTGCAGTGATAAAAAAAATAATAATAATTTGTCACTGCGGCGGGGCGAACGCACGTGTGGGCGACCGATCAAGTCTGATAGAGCAAACACTGCGTTTTGGGTGGAGGGCGAGCTAAGGTAACACTAATACTATTATAGATCTGACTGTGATCAGTTCTGATCACTTACAAATACTATAACAGTACAAATGCTGATTAGCGATACGCGAATCAGTGACTGCGGTGCGGTGGGCGCTAAACGATTGCTAACTACCTAACCAAGGGGCCTAAACTATCCTAAAACTATCAGTCAATACCAGTGAAAAAAAAAAAGTGCCAGTTTACACTGATCACTTTTTTCCGTTTCACTAGGTGATTGACCGGGGCGATCAAGGGGTTAATTGGGGTGATGGAGGGTGATCTGGGGGCTATGTGTAGTGTTGGGTGTACTCACTGTGAACTGTGCTCCTCTGTTGGAACCAACCGACGAAAAGGACCAGGAGCACAGTAGCCATTTAACACATAAAATTTAACAGATGGCTTCCGATTCGATTTTTTGAAAATCATCAGCCTGCCAGCGATGATCTTTGGCTGGCAGGCTGATGACGAAATTGTCCTTTAACTTTTGCCAGCCCGCGATGCGCGGGCCGGCTCTGACTGAAATCTTGAGTCTCACGAGATGACGCCCTGGCGCGTCCAGGAGGAATTACAGGGCCGCCGCAAAGACGCATCCCTGCGTGCGGCGGTCCTGAGGAGGTTAACACTTTAAATGTCCTAACCAATCAGGTGTACAGGCTTCTTTTGGCTGCATAGCTAAAAAAAATAAAAATAAAGTGTGTTCTGCAATCTGAAATTGTTAATCCTAAAAAGTTTCTGATTTGCCAGTATGGAAGTTATTCTGGAGTGTTGCGTACACTGCTATAAAGCTGGGCTACTATTTTTAGTGTGAAGAACTTGAACAGAACTTAGGCTACTTTCACATTGCCGTTTCTGGGTCCGCCTGTGAGATCCGTTTCAAGGCTCTCACAAGCGGCCCCAAACGGATCAGTTCAGCCCCAATGCATTCTGAATAGATAAGGATCCGTTCAGAATGCATCAGTTTGGCTCCGTTCAGCTTCCATTCCGCTCTGGAGGCAGACACCACAACGCTTCTTGCAGTGTTTTGATGTCCGTCTGATGAAACTGGGCCAAACGGACCCGTCCTGACTTACAATGTAAGTCAATGGCGACGGATCCGTTTTTACTGACACAATATGGTGCAATTGAAACCAGATCCGCATCCCATTGACTTTCAATGTAAGTCAAAACGGATCCGTTTGCATTATCATGAACAAAAAAAAAATTTATTATTTTTTTTTTGTTCATGGTAATGCGAACGGATCCGTTCTGAACGTTTGCATTATAGGTGTGGATCCATCTGTGCAGATACCAGACGGATCCGCACTAAAACGCAGGTGTGAAAGTAGCCTTAGCCATTTAATGCCAATGTACCACAAACTGTAGGCCCTTTTTGAGGCAGGAGTAGATGCAAAAAAAGGAGACATCTTGGTAAAGGTTGTTCTTATATTGAATCTGTCACAACGTTTAAGCTGGTTTCAAACGGTCACATTTACTGGTCCGACTGCAGTTCATCTGACCTGAACACACAGCATCAGAAGCTTACAGAACAGTAGACATGGCAGGAACGCACATCATATATCACTATGATGCTGTGATCTTGGGTCATAGGCGCTGCAGTCAGGCTGGGAAATTTAGCAGTCACAGGGAAATATTTAGCTAACTGGTGCAAAGTAGAATTGGTTTAGTTGTCCTTAGCAACCAATCAGGTGTGATTTTTCACAGTTCCTTTGAAAAATGAAAAGGTGGAATCTGATTGGTTGCTATGGGAAATTAAGCCAGCCAGTTCTACTTTACACCAGTTTTATAAATCTACCCTTTAGTTTTTCTTGGACTGCAATCAGCCGGAAGCCACTCTGCATGAATAAGGGAAGCCTATGGTGGTCTAACATGGTGAATCTAGGTTGTTACATCCAGCCCAATTCACTTTCAAGAAGTCCAAATCTCCAGATTGTCTCCAGAATGTCCCCGATGAACATTACAGCCCAGCCATGAAACCCCTCCTTGAACTTTTGCAATCAAGACAACGAATCAGTGGGGCTTCCCATTTCAATTGTACACTCACAAAGATGGGAAATCTGCATTATTCCACCAGCTGGGCGACCGGACCAGATTCCTGAGTGCTTATGAACTTCCTATAGTGGATTTATCTGACGGGCGTTTCCCTCCAGGAATTCTGGACTCTTCTTTATCAAGAACCTTAGTGTAAAGTTATACATAAAGTAAGCATAGGTGCATCGTATCTCAGGCTTTAGAGGTTCTCTTGCCAAGACATTCCTATTTTTCTTTGGGAAGGGGGGGGGGGGGGTGACTATCCTAAGAGTACTTTCACACTAGCGCTTTTCTTTTCCGACGCCAAGTTCTGTCCTAGGGGCTCTATACCAGAAATAAACTGATCAGTTATATCCCCATGCATTCTGAATGGAGAGCAATCCGTTCAGGATGGATCCAGTTCAGTCTTTTTTTACTGATCAGGCTTTTCAGAAAACCGTAGCAAAAATCAGGAACAGTTTGACTGAACGCCGGATCTGGCATTTTTCCCATTGAATTGCCAATGCCATTTAAAGTCCATAAATGGCAGATCCGTTTTTTCCAATGCATTTTTTCATTGTGATCAGAATCCTGATCAGGATTCAAATGTAATCAGTTTTCACACGTTTTTTCGGATCCGACGTGCAGTTCCGGCGCTAGTGTGAAAGTACCTTCCTTAGTATATTTTTATTTCTTGTTAGAGGAATCTACACAAAGAGATGTATCTCACATTGATCAGATGATGGGAGCCTTGGATGTGTATAAAGGCACTGTTTTTGCCTTTATTCGGTATTTATCCATAATACTGTAGAGTGGGGGACCTTATTCAACAGATAGAGAAAATAGAGATAGATAGATAGATATATATATATATATATATATATATCTCTCTCTATCTATCTCTCTGCTACAGGGAAGAGTACCTCGGAACCAAAGCCAATTTTCTGCTTTAAAAATTAACTACCGAAGTTATCCAACAAAGTCACACTCGACTTTGCGAATAACTTACTTCGGCTTATCAGAGCCCATACATTCTAATACTGTACGGAGACAGATCTCCATACAGTATTATTCCGAAGTTTTGAACAAAGCGACTTCGCTCAACACTAGTTAGGACCATAGGGGTTCTCAGCTCTAAGGTCAGACTACCTCTAAGTCTAAGCAATTCTCTGATCAGTTTTTCCCTTTGCTGATGCCCATATCAAGTATTTGCTGGTGGGTCATGCCTTTCATCAGAATTGCAGATTTTTGGTCAACTTAGTACTTTTAAAATTAACACACCCACATCAGAAATGCTCAACAAATTCTAGACTCCCGAATTCGTTCATTACTTTAATTTCGATAGCAATCAGATTCTCACATTTGGGTAATAAGGCCCTTCCAGATCCTTTCCTCATGTTTTCCACAAATTCCTCTGCCCTAGTTTATTTCATCGAAACTGACCTCACTAATTGTACGTTGTGTGTGAGGAGCTTGGGCATATGGGGGAGCATTTCAGGGGCTGGATAACCCCTTTAAGGACAGGCCACCAATAATAGATCAGCAGAGGTTTGCAATCCCACCAATTAACTGTTTCAGAGTAGCTCAGGTGCCTGAACTACACGGCTCAGTCCATTGTGAGGTGGATAAAGCTTAGATGGAGAAGTGTACTTCAGGCATCAGAGCTACTCAAACCGAATATTGGCTGAGGTGTGTGGTGTCAGACCCCTGCCAATCTGATATACCCATTTAAGAGGCTCTTTACCCGATTGGTGGAGTTATAATGTCCACATCTGTCTTTGTCTTTTTGGAAAAACAGGTGGTAGTTGATGTCAGGCTTCCTGACTTCTTGGTCAATAATAGAGCTGCCAAGAGACCTTGTATTCTTAGGGGAGATTTGTCATCTCCCTGTGCCTTTTTTGTGTAACAAACGTCCCAAACCTAGCGTATAAAGAGTTGCAAATTTTGTTGCAAGTGGCGCTTCTACACCACCCTCTCTACTTTCGGAAAACGATATGTAGTGAGGGTGGGGTCCACCACAGATTTCATTCTGCCGCCAGGACAGCAAGAGAATTTCCTTAATTTATGGGGAGGCCTGCACTGTCAGAAATTAGTCGCATCCTGCTTCACCACAGGAGGTTTCAAAGATAAATCTTCCCCCTTTCAATCATCTTTCCTGGAGCTCTTCCCACAGGATTTCTTTGAGATCAGGTGCTTATTTGGCAATGAAACTTTGATTCAACTCTAAAACCCATAGTAAAGTGCAGTCTCAAGAAATCTAACATGTTGATGCACACGGTGAAAATACTTTAATTCATTTTTATTTGTATATGTCAAAATACACTTTTCTCCAAAAGATTAGGTTTTGTTACAAGTTTCATGCAGATACAGAGCCTGCTCAATACTACCAATAAAATCAATGTAGCATAGTAGCCAATCTGTTTCAGATAAAGAATAAATAACCTAAATATAAAATACTAAATTAGAAATATATCATCATTCTTCACAGACACCCAAGCTTTACCAAGTACAGTCCATAATAATTAAACTTGCATCTCCCGGCAGCCACATCAGCTGCCCGGTTTTGTTTTTTTCTCTTCTGCATCCTCAAGATGCAAAATCCCTAACACCCCCACACACATATTAAATGAATATAACAAAATCCCACAACTATCTTTGTACCTTTTAAAAGTCAAGAATCCTGAGCTTGGCAGTAAAAGACAGGCTATGTATCTTCATAAAATGTAGAAACCAACAGGAGGACATCAAGTTTGGATACCCAAAAAGAAAACAAAACCCACAAAATATAGGCAGTAGATCACAATGACCTTTTTTTGTTTTTGCAAATTATAGGGGTACAAATTCACATTTAATATAGTATACATTATAGTCAACAATACAATAGCTGCTGCAAGCTTTACAATTTACAGTTTTGTTTTAATTACCAAGCTTTTTCAGTGGATTAGATTCATGTGCCAGTATTACACTGTTCATGGGTCAGTGAAATATATAAAAAGCTAACAAAAGTAAAAATAACGAGAAAGCATCATCAACTCACTTAGCCGCATACACATACATATTTATAATATTTGTTACTTTCTGCAAAAAGGCCACTGAAATGTAGAAAACGGATAGATATGACGGTGGTATTAATTGACATGCCTTCTGACATGGCAACAGTGCATTTACACAACAGAGTGCATGTTAGGAGTATACACATAGTGACTTCACTCTGGCTAGCACAAAGGATATCGACAGTACTCAAAAGAAACATGAAATGTAGTGAAATAATATACGTTTAATAGTTGTGACTTAAAGAAAATAATCAGATTTTTTTTTACAGCTATAAATTGAAGTCACGCCTCCGGAAAACAGACAAGATACAATAAAATGACCAAGTTTTATTAAGATCACTATTTAGGAACAATCTTTAACCTGGAGTAACAGACGTTGCCGAGAGGCCAAGTTGAGCATGCCACACAGTGGTATGGAAACGCAATAAGGATTCTCCATGTGTGTATATGTATGTATGTGTATATACACACACACACACATATACATACACACACACACATATACATACACACACACATATATACATACACACACAAGCACACAAATATATACACACGCACACAGTACCTGCTAAAATTAGTGAAAGCTACAGTACTGAGAAGCTCATTGAAGCCTTCTTAGAAGAAAAAAAAAGGAAAAAAAAAAAAAAGGAGGGGCAACTAGATTTCCGCTGAGGAAATGGATATTAGACAAACGAGAAATGCAACTGCCCCGACTAATAAGAGTAGTCAAATATAAGCAATACAAAAACAGGTGCCTTGGTGCTGCCGTTATAGGTGCTGTAAACCAATACGTCAATTTTTGGACTGTCATCTGCTGAAATGTTCCAGCCAAGCTTCGCCAGTTCAGGCTCGAGAAAGCCACAGCGGTTTCTGCAAAAAGCGGCCTATAAACAGTGCATGAAGAAAACAGCTGGCACACTCAGAGTTAAAATCTCAAAAGAGTTACACAAGTTAAAAAAAAAAATATGGATTTTTCTTTAAATATATATATGGATCTCATGTGTGGCACAACATCAAGTATGTAGTAACTGTCTTTTGTAATCGCAGAAAGCTTTTGGATTGCAGAAGGCTTATGTACAACTAAGGCTTACTGGTTAGATACAGGAGGCGTCAGGCCTTGAACACTTTCCTTGCACGATGTAACTGTAAACAAGAATTCATAGTCATTCATAGTCAGCAGCCACATTTTAATACAAAACAAACATTTTTTGTACAAAAGAAAAAGGGAGTTTGGCAGGATATTTGAAATTTGCAGTCGCCAAGTAGTTTACCCCACCCCCCGCATATCCAGTGACCGCCATGTTATGGTCCACTGGAGTAACTGGTGTGCAATGCCGTTTAATTGCTGCTGCTGCCGCCGTATAAACCATTTATTTGGAAAGCTTGCTTATAACTCTGATTAAGGCTCCATTTTCATCCTTTAGCCGCTGGTTGTCTGCCTTCAGGTCGGGTAACATCTGAAAGAAACAACACAGATTGTAAAATGCGCGCTTTTGTAGACTTATACGAAATCTTCCATGCAAGCCTGTGTTGTTCTCAGATTTTATGGTAGTTCAGCATTCCTTGTGAAAGCACTCGCTGTACTGCTCTACTGTCTATTTTAGAGTATGTTAATATGTGCATTACAAAATCTGGCAGACTGTTGATCCAGCAATATTTGGCAATGCCGTTCTGCCGCAACATTGATTATAATGGGATCTGGCTATTCTACGGCATAAATGCCAGGTTTCGGCAAAACGAATAACACTGCATGCAGCATTTGGCCGACAGCCGCCATTCATGCCGGGACAGGCAACTGGAACAGCCTGCCAGATATCCAAACACTACTGTGAACGTAGCCTTCGTAAATAACTGTATTCCCTATGAAACCACTATTAAGCATCTTGCCTTATGACACTGCATTCAGCCATTCTTCTTTTAATCCTCCAGGGAAGTTATGAGCAAGTTGACAGCTGGGTGATACCACTTGGGGTGGTGTCCCTACACAGTCTGACACTATGGGGCACATTTAATAAGACCGCTATTTAGACGCCAGTCTTAATAAAGGGCCATAGCTGGAGGAGGATTCGCCGAAGGCCTTCATAACTTCAGCGCATCCAGCATCAGTTCTAAATGTAAGATGGAAGAAAGGAAAGTTCAGCAGCTCTCACCTGCCCCACCTTCACCTGTGAGCATAGAGGACCCGTGTCAGGCCCGGGTAACGTATTACAATGTGGTTCAAGAAATCCAGCTCTACTTCAGTAAAGGAAAAATGTATTTTGCTTGCGGTAAAATCACATCCAGTTACAGAGTCATTGTCTACACGTTTCGGGCTACTGAAGACAATTCACGCCTTTACTCATGACACAATACAACATTAAAAAGTGGCAGTATTTATAGAGGGACTGCTCCTGTTTTCACCAATTGTGGTCACATGACTGCAGACACCCAATGAAACATGCCACGCCTATGGACAAAACTTCTCATGAGGAACAAAAGAAAACCAGACACTAGACCAGTGTTTCCCAACCAGTGTGCCTCCAGCTGTTGCAAAACTACAACTCCCAGCATGCCTTGGCAGCCTTTGGCTGTCAAGGCATGCTGGGAGTTGTAGTTTTGCAACAGCTGGAGGCACACTGGTTGGGAAACACTGCACTAGACAATAAAAAAGCCTATACAGAAATGCATGACACATGTAATGGCTATAGGAAACAAGATTAAAGGGGAGAGGTTTTTTGAGAGAAGATTAAGAAATGCAGGGACACTGACAATGTGGATTTATTGTTGCAAAATTAGGTCTAGACGTCTGTTCAGACCATCAGGTTGCCGCGTGTTCAGTGCGAAAATCCAAAAGGATTCTCTGTTTAGTAATTTTATTTTGGGCAATGAGAAACTTTCTATACCCTGTACCACTAGATCCGATGTGTCACCACCATGGCAGACAGCAAAATGCAGGCTGGCTGCAGATACATTGCGACTGCCATGGTGGGGCACATCGGAAATGTGTTTGCGTATTCTGGTATTTATGGCATTGGTGGTGCAACCTACATATTGCAGTTTGCATTTTCTGCATGTAATTAAGTCACCTCGGCATGTGACAGATTGAAAGAGGGTCTCTGATCTATCCAGAGCAGGAGAGTGAACTCAGTGCTATAGTTGCCAACAGAAACAAAACTAAAAACAAAACATTTCAAAAGCTATAGAAACAATAAAAGCAATCTGTTTGTTACACAGTATAGCACGGAGTTCACACAAATCTGTCACATTGTAAAGAGGCACTTTCCTGTTCTGGCATATGATAGAGAATGGACAGACATAGTTGCGGATGGGGTTAAATGTGCAGCCAGAAGAGCGCCCACCATCGCCAACTATGTCAGAGCGAGCCTATATCAGGACAAGAAAAAATAAATAAGTCGCAGCCTGTCTGGCTTACGACCAAAGGAAGCTATAGATGCGGACATCATAGATGCATATGTTGCACCCACATGTCGATATCTAATACTTCAACTGGCAGGATTTTTCTAATGAAAACATATCTTAATTGCAACACAACCTTTGCAGTTTAATTACATAAAGAAAATGCAAACTGCAATATGTAGGTTGCACCACCAATGCCATAAAAACCAGAATACGCAAACACATTTCCGAAGTGCCCCACCATGGCAGTCGCAATGTATCTGCCGCCAGCCTGCATTTTGCTGTCTGCCATGGTGGTGACACATCGGGTTTGCTGGCACAGGGTATAGAAAGGGTCTTATTGCCCAAAAGAGGAGAAGATTACAAAAGAAAATTACTAAACAGAGAATCCTTTTGGATTTTCGCACTGAACACGCGGCAACCTGATGGTCTGAACAGACGTCTAGACCTAATTTTGCAACAATAAATCCACATTGTCAGTGTCCCTGCATTTCTTAATCTTCTCTCAAAAAAACCTCTCCCCTTTAATCTTGTTTCCTATAGCCATTACATGTGTCATGCATTTCTGTATAGGCTTTTTTTTTTTTTTATTGTCTAGTGTGTGGTTCTTTTTTTTCTTAGGCCCCATGCACACGGCCGTGTTTCACAGCCGTGTGCGGGCCGTGGAACCGCGGCCTGGATCCCTCCTGAGAGCAGGAGCGCGCGGCGTCACTGGTTGCTTTGATGGGAGCGCACGGCGTCATAGCAACCAGTGACGCCGCGCGCTCCTGCTCTCAGGAGGGATCCAGGCCGCGGTTCCACGGCCCGCACACGGCTGTGAAACACGGCCGTGTGCATGGGGCCTTATGAGAAGTTTTGTCCATAGGCGTGGCATGTTTCAGTGTGCGTCTGCAGTCATGTGACCACAATTAGTGAAAACCAGTGCAGTCCCTCTATAAATACTGCCACTTTTTAATGTATTATTGTGTCACGAGTAAGGGCGTGAATTGTCTTCAGTAGCCTGAAATGCGTAGACGACTTTGCAACTAACTGGATGTGATTTTACCGCAAGCAAAATAAAATTTTCCTTTTCCGAAGTGGAGCTGGATTTCTTGAACCACATTGTAATAAATGTAAGATGATTTCCGAGCCGTCTAACATTTAGACCTTTTTGTACACCTAAACCAGGCAGCACTCCGCTCCCACGTCCACAATTTTAGACCTGGGGTGAACAGGGAGAAGTCGCAGATTGCGGAGCAACTAATGCCTAATATAGGCGTATTTTGGTATAATAAATGACCCACTTATGTGTGTTTACTGAGTAGGGTCACGCCCCATTGACGAGTGGAATGGTAACACGATGGAGTCAACTTATTCACTAACATCTAATAACAAACGGCTGTGCTATTCCCAAGACAACATGCTCAAGAAAGGTTATAATATGGGGAGTACTAGTACTGACTGGACCAATCACGCAGGACAGGACCTGTAACCTCTCCCGACATGTCTCTTTAGTAACTACTTGCAGTCCACATGTAACAATTCTGCAGCATCTACACCAGGGATGTCAAACTCGTGGCCCTCCAGCTGTTGCAAAACTACAACTCCCATCATGCCTGGGCATACTACAGCTATCAGGGAATGATGGGAGTTGCAGTTTTGCAACATCTGGAGGGCCATGAGTTTGACATCCATGATCTACACTGAACAAAAACAAAACGCAACACTTTTGGTTTTGCTCCCATTTTGCATGAGCTGAACTCAAAGATCTGAAACATTTTCTACATACACAACAGACACATTGCTCTCAAATATTGTTCACAAATCTGTGTTAGTGAGCACGTCTCCGAGATAATCCATCCCACCTCACAGGTGTGGCATGTCAAGGTTCTGATTAAACAGCATGAATATTGCACACGTGTGCCTTAGACTGCGCACAATAAAATGCCACTCTGAAATGTGCACAGTTTTGCCTAACTGGGGGAATGTCAGAAAACCAGTCAGTATCTGGTGTGGCCACAATTTGCCTCACGCAGTGCAACACATCTCCGTTGCATAGAGTCGATCAGGTTGCTGATTGTGGCCTGTGCAGTGTTGGTCCACTACTCTTCAATAGCTGTGCGAGGTTGCTAAATATTGGCAGGAACTGGAACACTGTCATATACGCCGATCCGAAGCATCCCAAACATGCTCAATGGGTGACATGTCCGGTAAGTATGCTGGCCATGCAAGACCTGGGATGTTTTCAGCTTCCAGGAATTGTGTACAGATCCTTGTACTATGGGGCTGTGCATTATCATGCTGCAACATGAGGTGATGGTCGTGGATGAATGGCACAACAATGGGCCTCAGGATCTCATCACGGTATCTCTGTGCATTCAAAATGCCATCAATAAAATGTACCAGTGTTTGTTGTCCATAACACGTCTGCCCATACCATAACCCCACCGCCACCATGGGCCACTCGATCCACAACGTTGACGTCAGCAAACCACTCACCCACACAACGCGACACACGCTGTCTGCCATCTGCCCCGAACAGTGAAAAGTGGGACTCATCCATGAACAGAACGCCTCTCCAACATGCCAGGCGCCATAGAATGTGAGCATTTTCCCCACTCAAGTCGGTTACGACAACGAACTGCAGTCAGGTCCAGACCCCGATTGCTGCAGCTGTCCGGGTGGCTGGTCTCAGACGATCATGGAGGTGAACATGCTGGATGTGGAGGTCCTGGGCTGGTTACACGTGGTCTGCAGAAGTGAGGCCAGTTGGAGGTACTGCCAAATTCTCATAAACACCTTTGGAGACGGCTTATAGTTGAGAAATGGACATTCATTGCATGGGCAACAGCTCTGGTAGACATTTCTGCAGTCAGCATGCCAATTGCACGATCCCTCAAAGGTTGTGACATCTGTGGCATTGTGCTGTGTGATCAAACTGCATATTTGGAAAATTGCTCACTAACACAGATTTAGACAGATTTGTGAACAATATTTTTATTTTATTTTTTTATAATCCATAAGTCCGTCTAATCTAGTCCATAGACTTAATTAACAATATTTGCATACAAATATCCATATTTATGTGGAGAATTTAAAAAAACCAAGTGGAGGACTCTGAGGAGAATGGCAGGATTCGCCCGGCATCCAAAGCCTAGTAAAGGAGTTGTGCGAGGTGGCTCATTTTATCTAAGTTCTCTATAATTGGCGTGGGCAGAGGCCCGGGGTCCGGACGACCCTCCCAGCAACGAGCACGCCCCGCGCACGCTCTCTCCCAGACACGGGTAAGCACGATCGGCAGAGTCAACACTCATGTGGCCGATCACTTGATACTCACATGCTACATACTGCATAGGAGATGAGCTTGCAGCAAGCTTTAGTCTCAAGCTTTTTTATTAGACAAAGGACAAAGAAGGGGGTCCAGCAGTCTTTGTCAATATTTGAGAGTAATGTGTCTGTTGTGTATGTAGAAGAGGTTTCAGATCTTTGAGTTCCGCTCATGCAAAACCAAAAGTGTTGCGTTTATATTTTTGTTCAGTGTACTTATGACTATTTTCTGCCATTCTTTTATTACTACTGCTATAAGCTATGAATGACTTGCCATAATTTTGCAATGAAGGTCCAGATGGGTGTTACCAGTTTGGATTGTGCACAATGTCAGACAGTGTAGGCACACACTCCCAAATGATAACACCCATTTGGACCTTCATTGCAAATGAATAATTAAATAAATGGTACAGTGTCATAAGGATAGATGGTCCACAATTGTTATTACACGGGGAATTAAAGTACGGTAGTTGCTAAAACAGACATGTCAGTAGAGGTGACAGGTCCTCTAAGTTGGCCAAAGACAAGGCTTCTGTTGACTTATCCCACCTTTTGCAATGGGATGTATGGCAGAAGCGGTAAAGGAAGGCTCAAGCAGTGCTTCCTGTTAGGCTACTTTCATACTGGCGTTTTGAGATCTCTCTGCATTGCTGGAACCAACCGCATCCGCCTCCATTCATTATAATGGGGACCAGGGAAGATCCGGCCACAACCCAGCAAATATGCAGAGAATCTGCCAGACAAATGCTGCTGCTGCTGCATGCAGCAGTTTTCATCCAGCCGCTTCTCGGGATGTTTGCAGAGTTGTGTCTGGTAGCATCCGGCAGCCTCCCAGAAATGTCTAAAGCTAGTGTGAAACTAGCCTAAGCCGTCTGTTATCCAGGGACAGAAGTTCTGCCATTAGTTAGCATATGTCTATGGCCATATGTCTAACAGAGGAAGCCACATGATATCATGGATAACAGCAAAAATTTGGACAAGGTCTACTGAACATACAAAACCAGTTTATCAGGCCCCTGTATTGTACCTACATATGCACAGCCAACTTGTGTTAATTCAGAGAAAAATCCAAAGCAGTTATGAAAATGGAGCTTGTATGAAGCCACAAAGGACATGCTTGCCTTCACACGTTGCAGAGAGTTTTCTGTGACTCAAAATCTGTCTCATTTAGGCCCCATGCACACGGCCGTTGTTCATGGCCGTGTGCGGGCCGTGGAAACGCAGCCTGGATCCCTCCTGAGAGCAGGAGCGCACGGCGTCACTGGTTGCTATGACGCCGTGCGCTCCCTGCTGCCGGCACAGTACAGTAATACACTGGAATGATCTATACCAGTGTATTACTGTACTGTGCCGGCAGCAGGGAGCGCACGGCGTCATAGCAACCAGTGACGCCGTGCGCTCCTGCTCTCAGGAGGGATCCAGGCCGCGGTTCCACGGCCCGCACGCGGCCATGAACAACGGCCGTGTGCATGGGGCCTTACCTGAATGGGACTTGCAGAAATCCATGTGTTTCCACTAAAAACCCCATTCAGATGAATGGAACGGATTTAAAAAAAGAAATTTCTGCAACAGTCTGCCGTGTGTGAAGGCCCCCCTACATGTAATTTCTTCTGAATGATCTAGTGACTTGCTAGGTGCTTCTATGGCTCCTTATGTGCTTGCTTTACCAGTCAGTACAGGAGTCTCTGAAAAGCGGATTTAACTGACATTTCAAGGGACAACTAGCGTCATGCTGTTAGCAACCCGAGAATAGGGGAGATTTATCAAAACTGATGCAAAAAGGTATATGTACAGGAACTGCCTAGAGCACCCAAATTCTAGTTCTCATTTAATACAAAATAAGAAAATCAAAGCTGAAATCCAATAGCTCCCTCAAAATGTGTCCTGCAAAAGTAACAATCCAGAGACAAAAAGAACTAGTGCCTAGGTGAAAATTTAAAGGCAACCAAAGAAGACAACTTTCTTACTGCCCAGGGAAAAGTAAATCATAACCAATAAATAAAAAATAAAAAAAAGTAATCTCTTATGAGAAAAGAAAATCTTCAAGTGGACCTGCCACCTCTCCTGACATGTCTGTTTCAGTAACTGCTTGTATTCCCCATGTAATAATTCCGGAGCATCTAGTCCTATGACTGTGTTGCACCATTTCTCTATTATTCCTTCTATGAGATGCCAACAGACTGGTATAAACGTCCAAATGGATGTCACCAGTTGAGAGTGTGTCCCTGCACAGTATACCACTGGCAGCACTGATTGGGTAGTGTCAGACGCCTCCCTACTGGTAACACCCAGCTGGACTTTATTTTTTTGCAAATTGCTGGCAGTTCATTCATAGATAAACGGCACAAAACCGTCCCGAACTGGCATTATATGGGGAATGTCAGTTACTAAGACAAGTCAGGAGAGGTGACATCTTTTTCAAAATGAGCTCTTGAGCTAAGTTAAAAAAAAAAAAATCCTTAAGGGGTTGTGTCACTGCTGCAAATGGCTTTTATCATGTAGAGAAAGGTAATACAAGGCACTTAGTAATGTATTGCGATTGTCCATATTGTCTCCTTTGCTGGCTGTAGTCATTTTCCCATCACATTATACACTGCTTGTTTCCATGGTTACGACCACCCTGCAGTCCAGCAGTAGTGGCCGTGCTTGCACACTATAGGAAAAAGTGTTAGCCTCTCTGGTGGTCAGGACCATGTGTGTCCGCATAGGCTGGCGCTTTTTCCTAGAGTGCAAGGACGACCACCGCTGCTGGGTGGCAGTGTGGTCGTAATCCCTGGAAAGATCAATCCAGCCAGTAAAGGAGGCAATATGGACAATCGCAATACATTAGTAAGGACCTTATATTAACTTTATCTACATGATAAATGCCATTTGTTGAAGTGAGACAACCCCTTTAACCCCTTAAGGACATAGGACGTACCGGTACGCCCTATTTCCCGAGTCCTTAAGGACCAAGGACGTACCGGTACGTCCTGACTTTAAAATCGGCATTCCGGCGCCGCAGGGGTTAATTTGAACAGGATGTCGGCTGAAATCATTCAGCCGGCATCCTGTTAAAACGCCAGGGGGGGTCATGTGACCCCCCCGTGTCGGCGATCGCAGCAAACCGCAGGTCAATTCAGACCTGCGGTTTGCTGCGCTTTTTGCAGTTTCTGATCCCCGCGGTCCCTGACCGCGGGGATCAGAAACTTTAGAGTGTCTAAAATCAATATAGTACACCCCCCCTGCACCCCTGCATGATTTGATGGCAGCGGGTGGTGCAGGGGGGGTGTCGCAGGCGGTGGGGGCGTTGCGGGAGGCGGGCGGTGCGGCAGGCGGGATCGCGATCCCCCGCCCGCCTCCCATTGAATAATCGTTGGTGTACAGTGGGTATACCAGGGTGCCAGCACATTGCTGGCACCCTGGTATAAACGGCTGACATCGTTGATGCGATGTCAGCCGTTTAACCCTTTCCATACAGCGGTCCGTACGGACCGCTGTATGGAAAAGGTTAACAGTAAAAGGGAGCTCCCTCCCTCTCCGATCGGGGGGCTGCTGTGCCTTTGCAGCCCCCCGATGGGAGAGGGAGAGAGCCCCCAGACAGCCCCCCCAGAGCCCCGTCCTTACCCTTCCCCGTCTGCGCAGTTCTGACCATAACTGAGCAGACGGGGAAGGTTCCCATGACAACAGGACGCCTGCTCAGGCGTCCTGCTGTCCATGGTGCTGAACAGATCTGTGCTGAAAGCATAGATCTGTTCAGTGTAAGTAAAATACAGTTACAGATACCTATATAGGTTCTGTACTGTATTTTACAGACATCAGACCCACTGGATCTTCAAGAACCAAGTGGGTCTGGGTCAAAAAAAAAAAAATAAGTGAAAAAAGTTAAGATAAAAAAAAAAAAACATTTATCACTGAATAAAAATTTAAAAAAATAAAATAAACTACACATATTAGGTATCGCCGCGTCCGTAACGACCTGATCTATAAAACGGTCATGTTACTTTCCCCGCACAGTGAACGCCATAAAAATAAAAAAATAAAAACTATGAGAAAATTGAAATTTTGCCCACCTTACTTCCCAAAAAAGGTAATAAAAGTGATCAAAAAAGTCGCATGTACGCCAAAATAGTACCAATCAAACCGTCATCTCATCCCGCAAAAAATTTGACCCTACTCAAGATAATCGCCCAAAAACTGAAAAAACTATGGCTCTTAGACTATGGAAACACTAAAACATCATTTTTTTTGTTTCAAAAATAAAATCATTGTGTAAAACCTACATAAATAAAAATAAAGTATACATATTAGGTATTGCCGCGTCCGTATCGACCGGCTCTATATAAATATATGACCTAACCCCTCAGGTGACCACCATAAAAAATAAAAATAATAAATTGTGCAAAAAAAGCAATTTTTTGCCATCTTACGTCACAAAAAGTGTAATAGCAAGCGATCAAAAAGTCATATGCACCCCAAAATAGTGCCAATCAAACTGTCATCTCATCCCGCAAAAAATTAGACCCTACTCAAGATAATCGCCCAAAAACTGAAAAAACTATGGCTCTCAGACTATGGAGACACTAAACAATTTTTTGGTTTTAAAAATGAAGTTATTGTATAAAACTTACATAAATAAAAAAAATTGTATACATATTAGGTATCGCTGCGTCCGTGACAACCTGCTCTATAAAATTACCACGTGATCTAACCTGTCAGATGAATGTTGTAAATAACAAAAAAAAAAACGTGCCAAAAAAGCTATTTCTTGTTACCTTGCCGCACAAAAAGTGTAATATAGAGCAACCAAAAATCATATCTACCCTGAACTAGTACCAACAATACTGCCACCCTATTCCGTACTTTCTAAAATGGGGTCACTTTTTTGGAGTTTCTACTCTAGGGGTGCATCAGGGGGGCTTCAAATAGGACATGGTGTCAAAAAAACCAGTCCAGCAAAATCTGCCTTCCAAAAACCGTATGGCATTCCTTTCCTTCTGCTCCCTGCCGTGTGCCCTTACAGCGGTCTACAACCACATATGAGGTGTTTCTGTAAACTACAGAATCAGGGCCATAAATAATGAGTTTTGTTTGGCTGTTAACCCTTGCTTTGTAACTGGAAAAAAAATATTAAAATGGAAAATCTGCCAAAAAAGTGAAATTTTGAAATTGTATCTCTATTTTCCATTAAATCTTGTGCAACACCTAAAGGGTTAACAAAGTTTGTAAAATCAGTTTGAATACCTTGAGGGGTGTAGTTTCTTAGATGGGGTAACTTTTATGGAGTTTCTACTCTAGGGGTGCATCAGGGGGCTTCAAATGGGACATGGTGTCAAAAAACCAGTCCAGCAAAATCTGCCTTCCAAAAACCGTATGGCATTCCTTTCCTTCTGCGCCCTGCCGTGTGCCCGTACAGCGGTCTACAGCCACATATGAGGTGTTTCTGTAAACTACAGAATCAGGGCCATAAATAATGAGTTTTGTTTGGCTGTTAACCCTTGCTTTGTAACTGGAAAAAAAATATTAAAATGGAAAATCTGCCAAAAAAGTGAAATTTTGAAATTGTATCTCTATTTTCCATTAAATCTTGTGCAACACCTAAAGGGTTAACAAAGTTTGTAAAATCAGTTTTGAATACCTTGAGGGGTGTAGTTTCTTAGATGGGGTCACTTTTATGGAGTTTCTACTCTAGGGGTGCATCAGGGGGCTTCAAATGGGACATGGTGTCAAAAAAACTGTCCAGCAAAATCTGGCTTCCAAAAACCATACAGCGTACCTTTCACTCTACACCCCGCTGTGTGGCCGTACAGTAGTTTACGGCCACATATGGGGTGTTTCTGTAAACGGCAGAGTCAGGGCAATAAAGATACAGTCTTGTTTGGCTGTTAACCCTTGCTTTGTTAGTGGAAAAAATGGGTTAAAATTGAAAATTAGGCAAAAAAATGAAATTCTCAAATTTCATCCCCATTTGCCAATAACTCTTGTGCAACACCTAAAGGGTTAACGAAGTTTGTAAAATCAGTTTTGAATACCTTGAGGGGTGTAGTTTCTTAGATGGGGTCACTTTTATGGAGTTTCTACTCTAGGGGTGCATCAGGGGGCTTTAAATGGGACATGGTGTCAAAAAAACTGTCCAGCAAAATCTGGCTTCCAAAAACCATCCGGCGCACCTTTCACTCTACGCCCCGCTGTGTGGCCGTACAGTAGTTTACGGCCACATATGGGGTGTTTCTGTAAACGGCAGAGTCAGGGCAATAAAGATACAGTCTTTTTTGGCTGTTAACCCTTGCTTTGTTAGTGGAAAAAATGGGTTAAAATTGAAAATTAGGCAAAAAAATGAAATTCTCAAATTTCATCCCCATTTGCCAATAACTCTTGTGCAACACCTAAAGGGTTAACAGAGTTTGTAAAATCAGTTTTGAATACCTTGAGGGGTGTAGTTTATAGAATGGGGTCATTTTTGGGCGGTTTCTATTATGTAAGCCTTGCAAAGTGACTTCAGAGCTGTAGTGGTCCCTAAAAATTGGGTTTTTGTAAATTTCTGAAAAATTTCAAGATTTGCTTCTAAACTTCTAAGCCTTGTAACATCCCCAAAAAATAAAATATCATTCCCAAAATAATTCAAACATGAAGTAGACATATGGGGAATGTTAAGTCATCACAATTTTTGGGGGTATTACTATGTATTACAGAAGTAGAGAAACTGAAACTTTGAAATGTGCTAATTTTTCCAAATTTTTGGTAAATTAGGTATTTTATTATGCAAAAAAATTAATTTTTTTGACTTTATTTTACCAGTGTCATGAAGTACAATATGTGACGAAAAAACAATCTCAGAATGGCCTGTATAAGTAAAAGCGTTTTAAAGTTATCAGCACTTAAAGTGACACTGGTCAGATTTGCAAAAAATGGCCTGGTCCTTAAGGTGAAAATGAGCCTGGTCCTTAAGGGGTTAAGATCATTTCATAGACCAAACTATATACAGATATACTAGACTTCAGAAAGAGACCAAATTAGGTAAAAATCTAACTGCATTTTATTAGGAGATCTAGGGGGTTCTTTTTATAGATTATGAGCTGTAAAGCCAGATAATAAGTTCATTTTGTGTTAAACATGTGTCATACTGGATGCAATGGTGTGAGACAGTCTCAAGATCCAAGGCCAAGATATTGGAATATGTGATCAGGAATAACAAGCGCTCTACCGCTATACATAATGTGTGATGGAGAAATCAAGTCCTAAACAACCATTATCAGTATTCTTACAAACTTGAGGTTGAGAACTGGTCACTATCCAACTCTAGAAACTAAAAACTTGCCTAGTATTATACAAAACACACACATAATGGAATATGTCGATTCAGTAGCCATGTAAAAGTGGAGTTTATGGAGCCAAAGTCGATCTCGTTTACTAGAATGACTGACTAGAAGACAGGAAAAATGTCCCCCCATATCTCTCACACAATCTTCAGGTCTGACACCCTCCAGAAGCACAGACAAGCTGTTGTGTGCTATGGCAAATTGAAGTCACATTAGACAATTGTTGCTGTACTGGAAAGGATACCAGCAATGGCTACAGCAACATCTTCCATTTTACCGCATCTACACCTTCTGGTTAAACGCACCCAAAGTGACAAAAAGAATTCCACATGCCTACCATAAAAACTACAATGGCATATCTCCTTTATAATGGAGGCCACAACACTGTGCCTGATCCATCAAATGGCAGACACCAGCTGCACCCAAAATCCATACTGACTTATTATGGGGTCACTCAGGTTCTGGCCAGAAACATTAGTGCTGTATACTGCACTATTTCTCTTATAAAGAGAAAATGTTGGAATCTGCGAAGGAGCCTCAGAGGAACATCCAACGCAGATGGAAGAGCCTAAATTTTACTGAAGTAAGGTGAGCGGACACCAGATTTTAGGGAAGGGTTTGTGCTGGGGATAAGTATTTCAAACAAAAAGCACTGCATGCAGAAAGCCACACTGTAATTAACAAGCGAATCCCCAGGCACACTTATGCACTAGTAAGAACCCATATTGAAAGGCAATTGCTCATCACAGGGCACCTGCCTGGCTGGCCAAGGAGACTACAAGTCCACAGACTGTAGGTGTCTACAGGACTCTGAGAGCTTGCCAACCACTCTGGTCAAAGCTCTATTCTCAGCCACCAGTCGCTCATTTAACTGTCTCAAAGACTGTATCTGTTTTACTTGATGGAGGTTCTGCAAGGATCAGAACAGACATGACAGAGGTGAGATGGATTGCTGCAAAATATATAAAGTTGAAAGGAAAAATAATGCAGGACACAAACTTTTCAAGATGTCAAGTAGATCTAAAAGGATATCTGTGAAATGAATGTCTGCAGTGTAGCTAGGATGCCCCTATATGTATAGTACAGCGACTGCTCATCACATTGCTAAATAGTGTGGACATCTTAAAGTGGTTGGCTTGTTCCCAATGGAAATGGTCAAAATGCCACACACAGTCAAGTATGATCCATACACGCATACATGACTGTCCTAATGGAGGCCCCTGGCTGCATCCAGGGTGTATGCAGATACAGGCAGAAGGCATTTACTGTTCAGTGCCAGCACAGAATAGAAGGTACCCAGAGGGAGTGGTCGCCACCACCTTGAAGCCCATGATAACAGGTGAGTATGTTTACGTCACTGATACTGGTAAAGCTGGGGGATACATAACAGTATGGCGCATACATAACTGCATATAGCATTTTGACCAAAACAACTGCCAGCTGGAAAGTGGCTAAACACCTTTAAAGGGGTTGCCCTTAAATGCGATAAACAAAAACAAAAAAACACACCAGTTAATCCTCCACCGTTTTCAGTGGCACTGCTACGGGCGTCACCTCCAATTTGTGTTCACAGGATGCAGCAGTGAAGTTGCAGTATACATATAGCATGTGACCACTGCAGCCATTCACTGGCCTCAACAACACATGGCACAAGACTGAGGTTAGTAATTGGCTTCAGCAGTCATGTGCTGTATATGCCTATATTACAGCTCCAGGCACAGACCGGAACAGCAGTGCTGGAAATGGTGGTGGATTAGACAGTTCGGCATCTGATCTTTTATCATTTTAACACATTAAGGAGCACTCAGGAGATGTTCAAGTCAGATAACCCCTATGGGGTTGCACACACCACATTTATTTTTTAAATAGAAAAAACACCACTGCCATTTTTTTAAGCCAGAGCCAGACTTGTATCCTGCAGGAAGAAGCAAGTATCTTCACTTTATATTTTAATTACTCTTCAATCCACTTTTCTGAAAATGCTGTGTTTGAAACCACAAAGCTACTCATCCTTACCAATCCCTCCTCTGTACACATGTATGCTCTGCATGTGGGCGCAACAAGACCATGCACATTTAAAGGTCAGTCCTGCTTAAATTTGTGGGTGCAGTCAGTGTTCCTCTAATGTGTATGGAGACCTTCAGGGTACTTCATGTAATTTAGGTAAATTACAGATTAAGTAGTCATTTGGGCAGGGTGCATTAGTTACAAGGATGATGCGCACAGGCACATACATGTTTTTGCACACAGATGTGCAGTTTAGGAGTGATAAGTCTGGTTTCAGACACGGCTGCTGAAAAATCAGCATGGAAACTGTGCAAACTCCTACATGCAAATAGAGTCTTAAAAACTCCTTTTGCATATATTGTAACGTAAACTTGGATAAATGTGGATTCTCGTAGTGAAATGCACACAGAAAATCTGCACCAAATCCAGCATGTTTGAAAGGAATATTTAAATTGGGAGTGTGTCACCTGCAGAAGGGCCAGGGCTGTGGAGTCAAAGCTATTTTGGGATGGAGTCGGTAGAAATATACGGATAAGCAGGGTGTTCTAGTGGTGATAAATAATCAGTTCTCACCTCTCCTGTCCTTATACTATAAATTGGGATAAGCAGGGTGTTCTAGTGGTGATAGATCATCAGTTCTCATCTCTCATATGTTCTCCTCTGTCCATATACTATAAACAGGGATAAGCAGGGTGTTCTAGTTAGGGATCGACCGATATAGATTTTTTAAGGCCGATACCGATAATTTGTGAACTTTTAGGCCGATAAGTGAATTTTCATTTTTGAAAAAAATAAAATAAAAATTCCTGCTGAAAATGAATATGTTTAGTTTATTGTTAACGTGTATGTTTTTTTGTTTTAAATCTTTCTTTTTCATTTATACTTAATATTTTGGTGTTTTTTTCTTTTTACATTTCTATTTTTTTATTTTATTTTTACTAACTTTTAGCCCCCTTAGGGACTAGAACCCTTGTCCCATTCACCCTGATAGATCTCTAATGAAGAGAACAGTGTCATTAATTCATATACAGGAGGTGGGAGCTGGCTGCAGGATCACATAGCCGGCTCCCGACCTCTATGACAAGCAGCTGCGATCTGCGGTAGTTAACCCCTCAGGTGCCGCGGATCGCAGCTACCGCTCATAGATGTCGGGAGCCCTGATAGATCTCCATCAGGGTGAATAGGATCTCACACTGTCCCTGCTGCTCTGTGCTTTGTGCACACAGCAGCAGGGAGCTGAACATGGCAGCCAGGGCTTCAATAGCGCCCTGGCTGCCATGGTAACCGATCAGAGCCCCAGGCTTACACTGCTGGGGCTCCGATCGGAGGAGGAGGGGGGACCCTGTGGCCACTGCCACCAATGATTAATACTGGGGGCGGAACCAATGAAAATAAATCTCTCTCATTTATTAATATACAGGATGGGGGAGCTGGCTGCAGAATCACAGACGGCTCCCGACCTCTATGAGCGGTAGCTGCGATCCGCGGCACCTGAGGGGTTAACTACCGCAGATCGCAGCTGCTTGTCATAGAGGTTGGGAGCCGGCTATGTGATCCTGCAGACAGCTCCCACCTCCTGTATATGAATTAATGAGACAGTTCTCTTCATTGGTGGCGCAGTGGCCATAGCCCCTCCCCTTCTCTTGTCCCCTGTCCTCCCAATGGTGGCAGTGGCAGCAGCAGCACAGGGGGAGGGAGACACTGCTTCCTTCTCCCCTGTGCTGCTGAGGGAACACGGAGAGCGCTGTCAGCAGCGCGATCTGTGTTCCCAATACGTTATCGGAATATCGGCAAAATAGATGCTGATAACAGTCAAAATCCTCAATATCGGCCGATAATATCGGTAAAACTGATAATCGGTCGATCCCTGGTTCTAGTAATGATATAAAATCAGTTCTCACCTCCCCTGTCCCTTATACTATAAACAGTGATAAGCAGGGTGTTCTAGGGGTGATAGATCATCAGTTCTCATCTCTTGTATGTTCTCTCCTGTCCCTTATACTATAAACCGTAATAGGCAGGGTGTTCTAGTGCTGATAGATAAATGGTTCTCTCCTGTCCCTTACACTATAAACAGGGATAAGCAGGGTATTCTAGTGGTGACAGAAAATAAGTTCTCAGTTCTCCTGTGTTCTCACCTGTCGTTTATAGAATAAGCAGCGATAAGCAGTGTGTTATAGGGCTGATAGGTAAACAGTTCTCACCTCTGCTGTCCCCTACACTATAAACAGGGATAAGCAGGGTTTTAGTGTTGACAGAAAATCAGTCATCTCCTGTCTCTCATACTAATTATCTTCATGCTGCTCCAAGGCTCTTAGTTACAGCGCCTGAAACTGTGCTGCACATGCTCAGTAGCAAGTTCATCCTCTAAAGTTCAGAGGAGAAAGATCACGAAAAGGCATACCTGCAGTCATCTCAACTTCTAGACGGAACAGGAAGTCAGCCTTAGGGTCCATTCACACGTCCGTTGTTTCTTTCCTGATCTGTTCCGTTTTTTGCTGAACAGATCTGGACCAGATCTGGACCCATTCATTTTCAATGGGTCCTGAAAAAAAAAAAATCAGACATTGTGCTGTCCGTTTTTTTTCAGGACCCATTGAAAATGAACGGGTCCAGATCTGGTCCCGATCTGTTCAGCAAAAAACGGAACAGATCAGGAAACAAACAACAGACGTGTGAATGGACCCTTAAAAGGTGTTGTCCAGAATAAATAATTTTTTCCCAGGTGCCTGCAGCCCACCTCTGCTATGAAAAGAATCATATCTACTCCCCGCTGCTCTGGTCCTGTGTGTTGGCTCTTGTGTGTCCATCTTCCGGTCCGCAGTTTGCTTAATTCATGCCCTGCATGGGCATGATCATCTGCTTAACTGCAGCCAATAACTGGCTTCGGCAGTGATATGTCTCTTATGAAGACGTCACCGCTGAATCCAGTCATTGGCTGCATTGGGGCAGATGATCATGCCCATGACGGAGAAGAAGCAATAACCCTCAGACTGGAAGACAAGACACACGGAAGCCTGTTTGCATGATCGGAAGTGCAGATAGCAGTAAGTATGAATCTTTCCATAGCAGTTGATCCTGTGAAAAGTTATTCCTTCCCAGACAACCCTTTCATGGCAAGCACTGAATATAGCAGCTACACTTTACTTTTCTTTTATTCCTATTTTGACTTGCATATAATTCTCTGCATTTCCAGGACATACATATACTGCTTTTAACTGCCTTACAATTATTAAGCGTTTCCAATTATACGCATGGTGTATTGCATATTTACTTACAGGAATTTAGAAAATGTCAGGAATTTCAGCAACTGTATTCCAATAAATATGATTAAAGTTTTACCTAAGTAGCCTGCTTACCATTTAACTACAGGAAATGTGTTACTAAATTATTGGCCATTTATAAAGAAGTCTGAGTGTGATAAAATACAAGAGTCAGTCAGAACTTTAGCTTACCAACTCCACAGCCCTCAGCAGGGCAGAACAAAAGGGAACCACTACTAGAACAATCTCCCAACGCCTGTCGTTTTAGACCGAGCACGTGCTGGGGTTCAATAGTGCAACTCTGTAAAAACACTTATGCCCCAAACTCTACATACCACCTTAAAAAGAGCAGCATGAACAAAGTGACAGGTTCTGTTTAAATATACTAACTGGAATTGCGTATGGTGTATCAGAAATTGGTTTTGTTGATTACAGCAACCAGTTTAGTTTTAACCCTTTCAGATGCTGGCAGCATAAAACGTATTACAGTTTATACCCAGCTCCAACAGCTGGGATCCAATTCAACTAATCCCAGCAGTTAAATCCCTCAGATGCTGCAGTCGATACTGACCGCAGCACCTAGATGGTTTTATAGAGAGGGCTCCGCCTGTAGGCTCATCTGTGCCCCTGTGGTGCAACTGCAGTGTGCCGACGGTTTGCCAAGGCAGCTGGGGTCCTAACATAGGCCCTTCAGGTCTGCCATGAACATGAGCCATTTAGGCCCTACTTAAAAAGGTATTTCCATTTGGGACAGTTATGGCATATCCACAAGATACTTCTCCATTTACGGTGGGCATGAGTCAAGGCTCTGTTCTTGAGATAGGAGCAGGTCCCAGGGATGAAACTTACACATACTGGACATTCGAGACATAACATGTGGTTATGCCATGACCCAGATGGGAATACCCCTTTATCATCATCTCACTATGTAAAAAAGAGAAAGGATTGTGTTTGGTGTTGGCCAGTGTACATTAATAGCCGCAAAAATGTTGGTATAGCACATGCATTATTAAACTATAGTCACTGACGTCCGATGGAAATATTCATTAAACTATGTTTACCTGAAGGTCCCCTGCGCTGGAAACATGGCTGCTGATGGATGGAACTCTCCATCACTTATATTCACTTATACTGGGGACAGACAGGAGAACTAGAGCAGGCGAAATCCATCCCGCGTATTAATGAATGGAGGCTACTGACTGACAGAACTCTCCATCAGCAGCCATGTTTACAGTGCAGCACCCGCACACAGGCCAGGGGACCTGTATGTAAACATTAATTATTTATATTAAACTATTAGACATCAGTGACGATAGTTTAATAATGCTTATTACTAGCTGCGTGCATGTGCAGTTACCAGGATAGGCAATCAATATCAGATCAGCTGTATGAGGAGACGGAACACACAGTGTGCACATACCGTATCCCTTCTCTCTTCCAGCTCTGCTGCTGCTTTGCCGTAGACATAGCAGCAGAGCTATGAGGAGAGATGGGAGACGGCGCGTGCACACTGCATGTTTTATCTCCTCATGCAGCTGATCGGCAGGGGTGCCGGGTGTCGGACCCCCGCCGATCTGATGTTGACGACCTATCCTGAGGAGACAACTCCAGATAACCCCTTTAACTGACTTTTGAAAGACCATTACATCCTACAAAATAAAGGTGTGTTCATTGAGTACATTCTGCCTTTCAAACACAGTACTTACTTTAAGTTCCTCTTCCATTTCAGATATTCGTCTCTCCAGAGCTCTTCTTTCCTAAAGTAAAAATAAGGATATTAAATGGTCTGATGTTCACAATTACATGTTCCGTCACAGACAAATAAAAAGAAAACAATGAAATGCCATGCATCTGTAATACATACATCTTTGCACCGTGCAGGAACTTCCTGTGAACTAACATCAAAGAGCATATATTACATAAAACAAAGATTTACTTCCCTGTCTGCCACAATGGAAAATGCAAACTCGGACATTCATGGTGAACTAGGTCAGTACATTCTGACTTCAGCTATCGTAAGCATGACTGAATCCGTACCCAGTTTAGTAATGCAGTTTTTGACCAGGCTATGGGAAGTTTTTTCTTTTTTTAAACTGGGTTAAGAAACTGCATGACCATTTTACACTGAATAATTTTTTCATAGGTTGTTCAATATTGTGATTTTTCTCTGTTTAGATCAATAGGAGAAAATGACAACTACCCCTTAATAAGAGGGCATGTTATACAATTATCGTAAAGCAATCAAGAGGACAACGCACATAACATGCGGAGCGTGAATGTGTCCGAAAACATTTTTCCAGCAAGAGTACTCTGTGTGTTATCAAGCAGAGGGGATAGAAAGACTGTAGAAATAAGAGTTCTAACCTACCATGATGAAAGTATTCTTCGAGGTAAGTAATAAATACTGTGGCTCCATTGTCAGTAGCCCTCTAATGAGATGCTCCTGCAACACTGCGCTACCATTCAGAAGTATGCATTTGCAACACAGTCAGTAGAAATTGATGAATACTGCGCTCATATTGAATGATGTTGCACTAAAAGCATGCACAGGGGATTCCCTGTACAGAGGGGGCTCAGATGCATGAACAGTAATATATTCGCCAGGTACCATTATTCGATTAGTGTCAGTGATGTGTATATAGAGAGACTGCAGTGAATGCATAGATCATGTGTTGCCTAATCACCAGTGCACTGTCCCTTCCAAAGAAAAAAAACATGAATAAATAAATAAATAAATAAATAGATAGAAATCAGAAAACTGCAACTGAAAAAAAAAAAAAAAAAAAAAAACATTCTTCACCTCACTGGACATTTTCTACAGATCCCCCAGAGTGTGGCCAGACCCACAGTGGTAATTATATTTACCTGATCTTCGTTCCATTGGCTATGCGGGTCCCTGTGTTTAAACATCTGTTTTGACGTGGATTACATGACTGCTGCAGCCAATGGCCGCATTGGTTATGTGTCAGATGTTGACACACAGGGACCTGCATCGCCGCGGAGGAGTGAAGGGGGATCAGATAATTATAATTAAAGGGAAGCATCAACTTTATGCTGTCCATACTAAAAGCAGAATAAAGTAGTGACAGGTGAGCTGATTTCAGCAGTCTGTCATTAATAAGTTAAAAATAAGTGGTTGCCAAGAACCAACATCACAATCATTGCAGACTGGGCCTGGAAAAGAGTCACTACCACGTGACAGGAGTCATGGTTATCCATGGATTCCTGCTCTCCCTGCCCACCTGCTGATTCTTCTACCTAGTTTTCTCCCTTTCTCTCTAGGAGAGAACTGTCCATGATCAGCAAATGGATGAGAGCAGGAAATTAGGAATAACCGTAACTCTTCATGTAGATTTGGCTCTTTTCAAGGCCTGAGCTGCAATGGGTATGATGATGGTTCTCAGCAACCACTTATCAAGCTCATGAGTGACACACCGCTGACATCAGCATTTCTGTCACTATTTTATGCTGCCCTCAGGGAGGTCAGCATAAAGTTGATGACAGGCTCCCTTTAACACCACAAGTGTGGTCATGAGGGGGTCGGGCTGTCTGTAGAAAATGTCCTGGGGGTGAATAACCCACTTAAAGAGGACCTTTCACCGATCCTGACACTGTGAACCAAGAATACAGACATGTAGAGCGGCGCCCGGGGATCTCACTGCACTTATTATCCCTGGGCGCCGCTCCGTTCTCCTGCTATTCCCTCCGGTATCTCCGCTCACCAAGTTATAGTAGGCGGAGATTTCAGTCACTAAGTTATGGTAGGTGGAGTCTGCCCTTGTTCTGCTCTAGCGCTGGCCAATCGGAGCGCAGAGCTCACAGCCTGGGAGGTTATTTTCTCCCAGGCTGTGAGCTCTGCAATGCGATTGGCCAGCGCTACAGAAGAACAAGGGCAGACTCCGCCTACCATAACTTTGTGACCGGAGGGCATAGCAGGAGAACGGAGCGGCGCTCGAGGATAATAGTAAGTGCAGTGAGATCCCCGGGCGCCGCTCTACATGCCTGTATACTTGGTTCACAGTGTCATAATAGGTGAAAGGTCCTCTTTAAGCCTTTGTGTACGTTCAGGAGTTTCTCCTGGCATATATATTAAAAGGAAGACAAAATGTGCTGTGAACAAGCCTGTGTTCACATATTGCTGTAGTGAGAAAACAAACAAAAACTCCCAGGAAGTGTGCAGCATTAGTTAATGTACTGTATTGTGCACACTTGACTTTGATTAATCAGTTCAAGACCAGGACATTTACTGCCCCCTTCCTGACCAGAAGTAGTTTTTTTATTTAGTACATGCATCTTTGAAAGCCAATTCCCTGACTCCAATCTGAGTGAAATCTACTTTATGCCAGGGGTCTCAGGAGAGGGACCAGGAATCGCCAACCACCAGTCAGTCTGGCATTTCCTCTGCAGCAGTAGTATGTGTGTACGGGGAGAGAAATGAATATATTTTCTGCTAACATTAGCTTCTCATTGAACAATCACGTATGTTACAAAAGATTTGGAAGCCAAGACTTTGATGCAGAACCAAAAGCAGCAAAGCTTTAGCATGTGTAATGCAACATCCCTTTACATACTAGTAGCATTATTTTAGATGTAAGTCGACAGTTAAGGCTGGAAGTAATAAGCCGCCTTTAAAAAAGCACTTGTGTGTAAAATACAGTGACCATACACAGAAATGGACACCGCACCGTGTCGCTCATACCAGCAGGTTCACCACACTGGTTCTCGCAGGTTACCTTTCAAACAAACCATTTCATAGAAATTACTATTGACAAACCTATAGAGACATTTCAATTTCTGCATAACATTACACAAAAAAGGGAAAAGAAAACTACCCCAAAGACATTACCCATTGCACCTGGATGCAGGAAGAGCTGACCAGAGTGCCTAGAAGTGTCCATCTAGTCTAATGGATCTGGCTGGTAAAGGGCAAAGCACAAAATGAAGAACTGCTCTTTAACCTCTTGGATACTTGAGGTTTATTTAATTTTGCTTCCCTGTCTTCACAGGGCCATAACTTTTATTTTTCCATTCACATAGCCGTATGAGGGCTTGTTTTTTGCGGGATGAGTTATACTATACTATTATAATATGGCATACAATGGAGTGGGAAGCAGAAAAAAAAAATCCAAATGGTGTGGAATTGGAAAAAAAAAAAAACACGGGTTAGGTCCCTATGCAGCAAAACTGAACCATTTTGGAGTGTGTGTGACTTTTTAATTACATTTTATTCAACTTTTTGGGGTAAGTGAAGCAATGGGAAAAAAAAAAATGGAGAATCAGCCATTTTGACTTTTTTCCCATGGGATAAATATTTTCATAGTACAGGTGTTTTTGGATGCAGTGATGCCCATGATTTTTTGTATTGTTTAAGTATCTTGTGGACTCAGGTGACCATCCCGGGGAGAAAGAAAAACTCTGGAACAGAAGATGGAGAAGTGGGAGCAGGTAAGTATGCTCCTTTCAGAAACAGGCAGGCTGCCAGCACCTGTTAGAAATTATGCATTCCCAAAAAAAAACTTTAAGACATTTACAAGATCCTATTCTACTTTCCTAGTCATCCATCATTCTAGGTTAGTCCGACTGGTTTCAGAGCAGGCAGAAGCTGAGTAAATAAAACAAAAACGGGAACACTTACCCTTTTTTCAATTTCTAAAAGTGATCTGTCCGCAAATCTTTCTTGCCTCTGCAACACAGAAAACTTGGGTTACATTACAAATAATAGTCTGAACACATTAGACTGTAGGAACCAGATGAGTCCAGGAAGGTCCCTTGAAGTCTACTGTCACAACTAAATCAGCTCTACCATACTGGGTAATCCAATTTCATTATTTGACGACCACCAATAGTAAGGCTTGAAGGCTTTTGGTGGCAAGAATAATATTCTCGGCATTCACAAAAAAGAAAAAACCCAAACCAGCCATACTAAGCCAATGGATTATGAAAAACAGCTGATCAGCTCACCTCAGCAAGTCTCCAGCACAATTCTCACATTAAAGTTCCTTGAAAATCATGATCCAAGCAGCAAAAATGAATATAGAGGTCAGAGCATGTATACATCAGGGTCATGAGAATTGTAGGTGTAGAAATGCCTAGTCTGAATGTGCCTTTGTTTCCCTCTACAGGCAGCATTCTGGTGCACATGTGAGGCCCGGGCTATATCAGCCAGTCTTGGGTGGGGCTCAGAGCTCTCTGCCTCCTCCCATTGTATGCATGGTCACATGCTGGAGGTTACTGGGAGATTGCTTTGAGTCGGACCTTGCGCTCCTGTAAATAGCCCACTGGCCCCTGGTATTGCCCACACGGCCCAGGTAGGTTTAGCGTTAGGTCCCGAGCTACTTGAGAAACTTTGGTGCTGTGCTAGGGCTCAGACATGTTGTAGTTGTAGTTTTGCAACAGCTGGAGGGCTGCAGGTAGAGCATGCCTGCTCTAATCAATAGATTTTTCCTGCTTGGATAAACTAGGAGAATCGTGCTGAATCTTACCTACATGTGTTTATTCAATGTATTCACCAGGATCCTTTTCAACACAGATCTGGTACAGCTGTCATGGCTGTTAAGAGGTTAAAGAATATTTTTTTTTCCCTTTGCTCTTGGGCTAAAAGGGATTGTGCAGTGTCATATCATCGATGAGCTATCCTCGTAATAGGTCATCAATATCAGATCAGTGGGGGTCCGACTCCCAGCAACTCTGCCAATAAAGCTGTGCGAGTGCTGAGCCGTCTGTATTGTAGCGGTGGTGCAGTTTAGTTAGTACTGTTCACCCATTCAAATGAATAGGACTAGCAATGGTAATTACACCGCATCACTGGCACAATGGAGACGGCATGCAGGTAAGCATTGCATACATAATGTTGGTGCATTTGTGGCTCACCCATTAGCCATGTGACCACTTTAACAGACCTAGCACTGTTAGATGGAGATCTGAAGAGGGGCGAGGTGCAATGGTAAATAAGGGGACATCATTGTCGATAAGGAAGAATTCAAAACTTATTTTTCTATTGAGATCAAGGGAGTAAAAAAAATACTCCCAGACAAACTGTTCATATTAGAGTTCCGTTATACGAGAGGAAAGATAAATTACCAGGCCCAGCATATAACTGGGTCAGTCGAATTTCCAGTAAAGATTCCAGCATTCTACTGCATAAGATGAAAATCCATGCAGAGCTATTCCATCCTTTATCACATTCTGAGACAGAGGATCCTGCTGGAACCTGCACAGTAGATGTGAGCCTAGCCTTATTCAAGACAGCAGTGTATTGCAACTATCACCACATGACAGACGCCAACAGCACTCAATCTAAAATGGGGTCTATCAGGTTTACTGAAAAAATATAGTGCTGCGTGCTGAGCTATTCTTTCCAGGTAGGGCTCACGCACATTGTTTTGCGGTCTGTTTTTCACTGATTCGTTGTTCCGTATCTGAGGTTTTTCCCCCCTCTGATTTAAGTCCTCTTCCGTTCAGTTATTGCACAAAACATATCCGTATGGTTTCCGTATTTCATCCGTGTTTTGCAGATCGTATACAGAAACAGTAACTTATTAAGCACCAAACAAATGCGCAATATGGGCTGGGCATAGCATTTCTACAGTATGGATCCGCAAAATACGGATGTGTTCCGTGTGCATTTTGTATTTTTTGCGGACCCATTGACTTCAATGGGGCCTCGGACTGTGATTTGCAGACAATAATAGGACATGCACTACTTTTTTGCAGAACGGCCATGCGGACAAACTGAAAATGAATGCACACGTGAGTAACTTCTGTATTTTCTACAGTCGCATTGAAGTGAAAGGTTTCACATATGGTCTGCAAAAAAAAACAGAACGGAAGCAGAAAGAAAATACGTTCGTGTGCATGAGCCCTAAATGTGGTGGAATCTGACACTGGGGGCTCCTAACATTTTCAAGGCAAAATCTGCAAACTTCAGCGTTCTATACACTAAAGCACAACTATGCTGTACACACGTAATGGAAGTAGATTTATATTCAAATACTAAACCTGAGTTTCAGCAGTTTGCTCTATGCAAAGATAAAAGTGTCACCCAAACCTGTGTTGCTTTTTCAAGTTGTAACTTTAGGTCTGTCAACTCCAAGTTGGTGTCGTGCAGCTGGGCCTTCAATTTCTCATTTTCTGCCATAATCTGTTCATATAACTAAAACAGATATTAAAAAACATAAAAATAATTATGAATTTGTCATTTTAAGCTTGAAATTGTGAACCTCAAGTAATAAAGTTCTTAGGAGCACAAATAAGTAAAGGAGTGGCAGCCAAATAAAGATCACATAATCATGATTAACACTTACGGGATCCTTTAAGAACTCATTACCTTTTTAAAGTCTGTGGAGTCATCTTTGTCTAATCTACTATGACCAGGTCTAAATCTTTCTAAGTAACTGGTTGATCCAATATTTGATTCGTATCGGTCAGTGGATAAAGCACCTGTGCTTCCTGTTGTATACCTGAAAGCAAACGCACTAAATGTTAAGAAAAATTGAAAACAAAAAAAAAAGTTTGAAAATTAATGCATGGAGAATTGATAATGCTGCTTCACAGGCAGAAGACCGTCTGCTGCAAATTGTTGCCTGTTCCCTGCCAAGGAATGCGTATATAAAGCAGCGCTCTACTCTACACTGTGTGCTGCCCCACATCTTTTACAGTCCCATTGAAATTAAATGGCCCACACCCGTTCTGCAATATTGCGGAACGGATACGGACTCATTCATGCGGTCTTGTGAATGAGCCCTTAGATGTATAAATTACAAGTTTTACTGAATCTTCCCAAAAAACTAGATATCAATCTGCTCCACTGAATCTGCTCTATAACATTGCATTTTCACAGATTGTCAGATTCCGCATGAAATTTCCTCTGGGTGAACATGGTGGAAAGAGGCAGCACTGTAAAATTATATGCAAACCCTAAGTGAAACCAATTGTTATACAAGTACTACTTACCGAGATATGTGATCAGTCTATAGAAGATGGGAGGAAAAAAAATGGGGAAAAAAAGAATTAAAACTTGAGTCATGACACAGGTTAGAGGTAAAGAAGCAGAGAGAAACCTAGAAAGCCCTGGGTACAGTCCATGAGCCCTCTCGTCCTTTCAATATATTAGGCTTACGTAGTTTGGATGCCTGGTTACAGTTTTTCCCAGGGCACACGTAGCAGCCCTTCCTCGAAACATTTACGGAGAAGGGAAGATCAAAAAACTTTTAAAGGGTTGCCAAAGCCTTTAGTATTAAATCATTTCAACTGGTTTGTCAAGTTTCCATAAAACATCTTGGCAATACAGGTTTGTGTTGGGTTTCTCACTTGGATCAATGTGGCCGACTAGTGACCTTTCATCTGCTTGTTAGCATTCTTGAGCTGCTGCCAGGTTTGGTGGTATGCTTTACACACCACCAGGAATAAACTGCTGAAAGGAACCTGCGAGGTTAGTCTTAATCCTATTTACATAAGACATTGGACCCAAAAATCCCAAACATCCTGTCGTGTAAGCATTTTGCCTATGTTTATGCAAGCTTCATTACCAGCATACATATTAGGAAATGGCTCTTTGCACATGTTTAGCCAAAAATGAGAAAATTAAAAGGTTAAATAAAGCAGAGCTATGCTGTCAAAGGATTTTATGTTAGCCACACGCAGGATGGGAACTGCATAATCCCTCTATAAAACTTTAATGGGGTTGTTCTATGACAAACACTTATCCCCTATCCACACGATAGGGAATAAATGTCTGAACGGCAGGGATCTGAGTGCTACTCACCACGAAAATGTGTTTGAATGAAGCGGCAGTCTCGCGTGCACGCACTTGGCCATCTCTGGCATTCCCAAAGAGTTCCATGGAGCAGACCGCTGCTCCTTTCAAACAAGGGAACAAAGACCCTCGCCAGACTCTTCTCCTTAACAACCTTTGGCACGCCAGCTGCTGTAAAACTACAACTCCCAGTAAGCACATTTACTCAGCTGTTCTTGTAACTCCCACTGAAGTGAAAGGAGGATTCTGGGAGTTGTAGTTTCAGAACAGCTGGAGTGCTGGAGGTTGCTGATCCCTGCCCTATCCTGTAGAGACTCTTCTGTTTGAACAATTTTTTTGACATGTTAAAGGGGTTATCCAGGAAAATATATTTATCCCCAGGACAGGTCATTAGTATCAGATCTGTGGACACCCGGGACCTGCGCTAATCAGCTGTTAGAGGCCTTGATCGCCACATCCTCTTACTAGGCCAGTGACATCACTGGGGCTGATCTGCAATACCAAGCACTGCCACTATACAGTCTATGGCGCTATCCTTGGAAAGCTGCCAGGAGCCTGCATCACTCACCGAAGCTTCGGTGGGTGCAGCAGCTCCATGAAACAGCTGATCGGGGGCATGCAAGGACTTGGGACTCCCACTGATGTGATAATGACCTATCGAGGATAAAAGCCATCATCATTATTAGGCCTCATGCACACGACAGTTTTTCGCGTCCGCCAAAAAAACGGATGCGGCATCCGTTTTTTTCCACAGATCCCTTGTAATAAATGCCTATCCTTGTCCGCAAATGTGAAAAAAGTATGAGTAAAAAATATGCACTCTTTTTTTTGCTGAAGGGAAACACTGACAACGGACGCGGAACACAAACTGATGAACCATCAGTTTTTTTGCTGACCTATTGAAATGAATGGGTCCCCATCCTATCCGCCAAAAAAACTGAACGGAGGTGGTGTGCATGAGGCCTTATTTCTGAGATACCCCTTTTAAAAAAGAGACATTTCTCAAACCTGAGAACTGGAAACATCACAGATTTTTTATCAGAATAAGCAGGCTTTTCAGCAACTTCCCTAAAACAGACTTTGCATACAAGATGGATATCAGAAACAGTGGCTGAATTATTAGAGAAGCCTCAGAGATAGGCCTCATGCACACGACCGTTGTGCGTTTTGCAACAGTCACATATTATCAAGAGCATGAATAATAGTGCTGTCCGCATCTTTTGCTGCCCCGTTGAAGTGAATGGGTCCGCATCCAAGCCGCAAAAACTGTGGCTCGGATGCGGACCGAAACAACGTTCGTGTGCATGAGGCCATAAAGTGCAATTCTTGTAAATGGCCTATCCAGCAATTTCAATTTGCGGTGACCATCAACTATTACTAATATAAACCATCATCACAACCATCCCCAAATATCTGGGAATACTTACCCTGGTGTCCCTCCTAATTGGGCCGTCCTCTGTATCTGAATGATGATCTGGCTCATTTTCATCACTCTGTAAGCAACCATGAAAGAATATCTTTAAATTTATGCTTCGACATAAGAGGTTGGACAAAAGATCAAATAAAAACCATTCCAATAATTGACAGCTCAAATTGCTGGCAGTGTTAAATTTTTAAGAGGTATTAAGATTAAAATGGGTTTTCTTGTGTTCGCAGCCAGCCCCCTGAACCAGAAGAGTTATACTTAACATCGCCATGCTGTTCCAGTCCTTGTGCTGTTTACAGCATGGTCACATGCAGCGCTTCAGTCAATGACTCAATTCAGCGGTCATGTGGCCACAAGCAAGTCATTGGCTGGAGTGGTGCATTTGACCTTGCCCATGGCCAGCAGGATGTAAACAGCAAAGGGATCAGAATATGTTCATGGCCTAGATAGTGTAATGTCATGAGCGCCATCTTGGAAGGAGAGCTCCGACCTCCTATTATGATCCTGAAATGGAACAGTATTATGGGTATAGGTATGAAAAATACATTTCTTCTTCTAGAATCCTGTCCTGGTCCACATAGTGACTGTTGCAGCATTCAAAGGCATGAATAAGAAAAGTAAGTGGATCACTTCCATTTAGAAAACACAAAAAGATATATACCTTGCTGAAAATCTGGCAACTTTTTTTTTTTTTTTTTTACATTTCCCCTACCAACAGGAGCAATTTAGTAAAAAAAAAAAAACTCAATAGGGAACAACTACAGTCAGGTCCATAAATATTGGGACATTGACACAATTCTAACATTTTTGGCTCTATACACCACCACAATGGATTTTAAAGGGAGTATGTCATCAAAGTTCCTTTATGAGCAATCCTTGACTTATAAAACCGTCAAAAAACAACTTAGTAGCATATGCAAATGAGGGCTCGCAAGTGCCCAGGAGCGGCGTTACCCTCGTAGGTGCCCAGCTAGCTCAGCCTTATCGTCACTTCAGTTATGTCTTCAGCAAGTGAAATGCATGCTCAATCAGATTCAGGTCAGGTGATGGACTTGGCCATTGCATAACATTCCACTTCTTTCCCTAAAAAAACTATTTGGTTGCTTTTGCAGTATGCTTTGGGTCATTGTCCATCTGCACTGTGAAGCGCCATCCAATGAGTTCTGAAGCATTTGGCTGAATATGAGCAGATAATATTGTCCTAAAGACTTAATAATTCATCCTGCTGCTTCTGTCAGCAGTCACATCATCAATAAATGCAAGAGAAACCGTTCCATTGGCAGCCATACATGTCCCCGCCATGACGCCACCACCACCATGCTTCACTGATGAGGTGGCATGCTTAGGATCATGAGCAGTTCCTTTCCTTCTCCATACTCTTCACTTCCCATCACTCTGGTACAAGTTGATTTTGGTCTCATCTGTACATAGGATGTTGTTCCAGAACTGTGATGGCTTTTTTTAGTTGTTGTTTGGCAAACTCTAATCTGGCCTTCCTGTTTTTGAGGCTCACCAATGGTTTACCTCTTGTGGTGAACCCTCTGTAGTCACTCTGGTGAAGTCTTCTCTTGATTGTTGACTGACACACATACACCTACCTCCTGGAGAGTGTTCTTGATCTGGCCAACTGTTGTGAAGGGTGTTTTCTTCACCAGGGAAAGCATTCTTCGGTCATCCACCACAGTTTTCCGTGGTCATCTGGATCTTTTGGTGTTGCTGAGCTCACGGTGCGTTCCTTCTTTTTAAGAATGTTCCAAACAGTTTTGGCCACGCCTAATGTTTTCGCCATCTCTCAATTTATTTTAATTTTTTAGCCCAATGATGGCTTGCTTCACTGATAAGAAAGGATCCAAAGAGCTGTCCCTGAGAGTTGACAGCAACAGATTCCAAATAGCACACTTGAAATGAACTCTGGACCTTTTATCTGCTCATTGCAATTAGGATAATGAGGGAATAAAACACACCTGAGCATGGAACAGCTGAGAAGCCAATTGTCCCATTACTTTTGGTCCTTTAACCACTCCCCATCTGGGCCATTTGCCCCCTTCCTGACCAGGCCTAATTTTGCAAATCTGACATATCTTATGTGGTAATAACTTTGGAACGCCTTTACTTGTCCAAGTCATTCAGAGACTGTTTTCTCGTGACACATTGTACTTCATGATAGTCATAAATTTGAGTCAATATATTTCACCTTTATTTATTTAAAAAAAATCCCAAATTTACAAAAAATTTAAAAAAATTCGCAATTTTCTAAATTTTAAAACAGAAAGCGATACCTCATAAAATATTTATTACTTAACATTCCCCATATGTCTACTTTATGTTGGCATCATTTTGGAAATGTCATTAAATCGCATCTACAGCCTGCCAGCGAATGATCGCCACTGGCAGGCTGTAGATGCACTCGTTTACCTCCGGATCCTGTGTGCGCGTGTTCACAGGAAATCTCGCCTCTCGCGAGATGATGCGCCGGCGTGTTTAAAGAGGAATAACAGGGCTGCCACCAGGACGGAATCCTGCGTGCGGCGGTCCTGAGGCAGTTAAGGACCAGTTCAGGTCTGAAGTCACTTTGTGGGGCCTACATAGTGGATACCTCCATAAATGACCCCATTGTAGAAACTACACCCCTCAAGTTACTTAAAACCGATTTTACAAACTTGGTTAACTCTTTAGGCATGCCACAAGAATTAGAGGAAAATGGAGCTCAAATTTTAAAATTTCACTTTTTGGGCAGATTTTCCATTTTAATCCAATTTTGTCTTTAACACATCGATGGTTAACAGCCAAACAAAACTCAATATTTATTACCCAGATTCTGCGGTTTGCAGAAACACCCCACATGTGGTCATAAACTCCCTGTATGGGCACACAGCAGGGCGCAGAAGAAAAGGAACTCCACATTGTTTTTAGATGCCATGTCCCATTTGAAGCCCCCCTGATGCACCCTTACAGTAGAAACTCCCAACAAGTGACCCCATTTTGGAAACTAGGGGATAAGGTGCCAGTTTTATTAGTACTATTTTTGGGTACATATGATTCATTATAACACTTTATGAGGCAAGGTGACCAAAAAATTGGTTGTTTTAGCAGTTTTTATTTATTTATTTTTACAGCGTTCACCTGAGGGGATACCTAATATGTATACTTGTTCTTATTTATTTAAGTTTTACACAATAATAGCATTTTTTAAACAAAAAACATGTTTTAATGTGTCCATGTCCTGAGAGCTATAGTTTTTTTATTTTGAGAGATTTTCTTATGTAGGGGCTCATTTTTTTTGCAGGATGAGGTGACTGTTTTATTGGTACCATTTTTGTGGGAGATACACCTTTTTGATCACTTGGTGTTGTACTTTTTGTGATGTAAGGTGACCCAAATGGCTTTTTTTGACAGTAATTTTTTTTAATGGTGTTTATCGGACTGGGTGGATCATGTGATATTTATAGAGCCAACCGTCAGACGCTGCAATACCAAATATGTCTATTTTATTTTTTCTATTTTTAACATTTTTTATTCCTTACTTGGGGAATTTTATTATTTTTTTACATGTGAAACCTTTTTATATTTTTTTAACACTATTTTTATATTTTTTATTTTACACTTTTCGTCCCCCATAAAGGTCATACAAATACCTCTGGGGGACATTTACTTCACTTTTTTTTCCCACTGTTGATTTCTCCTGTAACTGGGGCTGACATAGTAGCCCCAGTTACAGGAGAAATACACCACGCACCCGCCCCCCCCCCCCCCAGAGAGGCTATACAGCGCTGTACAGCCTCAGTGCAGGGCAATACAGCGCTGTACAGCCTCAGTGCAGGGCTGATTGAGGTCTCTTAAAGACCCTCACACAGCTCCCGGCGATCACATGACTGCCTTGCCGGAAAAGGAAGCGCATAGAGCTTCCTGCTCTGCATACACTGTGTATGCAGCGATCCAGAAGGCAGGGACACCTGGGCACTGTCCCTGCCTTCTGCAGTTTCTGAATGGACGTTCTGGAACGGGAGGTGGGTGGACGGGAGGTGGTTAACAAGTGGGAGGCACATATGCAAACTGTTGTAATTCCTACACAGTTCACCTGATTTGGGTGTAAAATACCCTCAAATAAATCCGACAGTCTGCAGTTAAAGCACATCTTGTTTGTTTTATTTCAAATCCATTGTGGTGGTGTATAGAGTCAAAAATTTTTGAATTGTGTCGATGTCCCAATATTTATGGACCTGACTGTATTTAGGCAGTTCCCAAGTAGGAGAGAAACAGGGCAGTCTCCTCCTCTCTGTACCGATGCTATTCATATAACATACCAGGCAGCGAACGGAGCGGCACCCAGACAAACTAGTAAGCGATATTACACCCCTGCTCTATGCCCTACATAACCTGCTAGTTATTTAATCATGTCTGGACCCATGAAAGGTCCTTTTTAAGGCTGTGTTCACTTCAGGTTTTTTCTCCCATGTTTAATGCACACAACATAGGTTAAATGGATGCCTCTGACAGATGCCATGCAGTGTCATGCTCTAGCATAGGGTTCCTTTGTAAGGGCTCTTTCACACTTGCGTGTACTCTTTCACACTTGCGGATCTGTCGTGTACTCCATTTGCCGGAATTAAACGCCGGATTCGGAAAAATGCAAGTGAACTGAAAGCATTTGAAGACGGATCAGTCTTCAAAATGCGTTCAGTGTTACTATGGCAGCCAGGACGCTATTAAAGTCCTGGTTGCCATAGTAGTAGTGGGGAGCAGTATACTTACTGTCCGTGCGGCTCCCGGGGCGCTCCAGAATTACGTCAGAGCGCCCCATGCGCATGGATGACGTGTCCATGCGATCACGTCATCCAGGTGCGTGGGGCGCCCTGACGTCACTCTGAAGCACCCCGGGAGCCGCACGGACGGCAAGTATACTGCTCCCCCGCTCCCCACTACACTTTACCATGGCAAACAGGACTTTAGCGTCCCGGCAGCCATTGTAACCATTCAGAAAAAGCTAAACATCGGATCCGGTAATGCGCCAAAACGACGTTTAGCTTAAGGCCGGATCCGGATTAATGCCTTTCAATGAGCATTAAAACGTTCCAAAAAACGGCCAAAAAACGTTCCGGTCCTGAACTGAAGACATCCTGATGCATCCTGAACGGGTTTCTCTCCATTCAGAATGCATGGGGATAATCCTGATCAGGATTCTTCCGGCATAGAGCCCCGATGACTGAACTCTATGCCGGAACAGAACAACGCAAGTGTGAAAGAGCCCTAAGAAAAATAAAGGATACCTTGAACGCAGGGTGGAAAAGCATAGTATACTATGTGTTTTGCATCCTTTTTCTCCCAAACATATATGTTACACAAAACGTGGGACAAAAATGTGATGTGAACACAGCTCAACAATGAAATCTAACACTATGCAGGATAGAATTTTTTTTTCTGTTCTCTACTTTCCAAACTCATTCAATATTAGGTTGGCTAAGGCTGAAATAATTTCAACTAAATTTATTCTAGGAATCTACAGACCATCTGCAATGCAGTTCACAACTACTAATCCTACTTCTGACACTTACATCTTGAGTCCAAAAAGAGACCCCTGTAGATCGCCTTTTCTCCCTGGGCCGTCGTCTTTCTCTTATTGACTTGGACTGAGATTTGTCTTCAGACTCTCTATCCTCATCTAGGAAAAACAAATGACAATGTTGCATAAAAAAAAACGACTGCATTACAGTTACAGCAAAATTCCTATACTCTCATCATTGTGACCCGCAAGCTGTCAGATTATTGCCAGGAATTGAAAACTATGTAAAATCCACTTGTAAGGGTAAAGAATCCAGAAGAACAAAGCAAAACAAAAAACATAGTACAACTACTTATTTTTTGATCAAGAATGTTTTAATCGATTCTCTCTATTGCGCTATTGTCTGCTTCTGGTCTTGTGAAATTCAACATTATATTGCAGTTGTGTGAATGTAAGAGACTGGTTCTGGATTAAAAGGGTTTTCCGAAAAAACAATGGGGAGAAAAATGGGCTAAAAGGTGGCAAATTGTATAAAATAATTTAAAGGGAACCAGTCACCTCCAAAAACCATCCCAAGCCGCCAGCAGTACCTGACAGTAGCCAGCAGCTTGTTTCCGACAATTTTCTTCCTGAAGGCCGATGTGGCTAAACCTCAGAAAATTTTCTTTTATCCTCTGCCGGCACACTTCTCTAGTCAGGCTTGAAGTCAAGGGGGCAGCGGCCTCCTTGCTTCAAGTCACGGTAACCACGCCCCCTTCCCTTCCCCTTCGCTGTGACTGACAGCACTTATGCAGAGAGTTTGGCAAAGCCAGCCAAACTGCCGACTGTCAGTCACAGTGAAGGGGGCGTGGTTACCGTGACTTGAAGTAAGGAAGCCGCTGCCCCCTTGACTTCAAGCATGTCTAGATAAGCGCGCCGGCAGAGGATAAAAATGTTTTCCGAGCTTCAGCCGCATCAGCCTTCAGGAAGAAAATTATCGTCGGAAACACGCTGCTAGCGGCTTGTACTTGACTATTAAATTCCCCAGCGTTCCAGCACCGCTGCTCCGGCAAGGCCAGGGTTTGGCTGCAGTAGTTATGTGTGTAAACATTAAAGGGGTTGTGCCACTAATCTAAGTGTATAGAACACAGATATCACCGTCGTATCTTTCCCTAAATACCACCATTTATCAAAATTGCCTTATTCTGACGTTATTAGCGTCCCATTGCTCTCTAACAAATCTGTTCTGATATTCAGTTGCTGTACGTTACCGTAAGTCCTGCATTGGAGCCTTGTAATGTAGGACGCACAAGCGTCATTGGTAAGAACAAGGGGCGTGGTTAGTGTCACATGATCTGATGTCAGGACACATCTTACTGCCCTAAGGTATATAGGACAACAGAAACATGACAAACCAGGAAGTAGGATTAAAGCACGGGGGGGTAAGAGAGAACCGCAAATGAGGTAACTTCAATGAAAACTAGTTTATGGCACAACCCCTTTAAGTCCTACAGCACAGTAAACTAAATCAACTTGGAGCTCCTAAGTGGCATTGCAGAAAAGCTGGGGGATCCACTAGGTACTGTTTCTTTTATCATTTCCCACCATTGCACAGTTTTAATTTTTAAAGCGTCCGACAAAATCAGCAACTGAGAATTATCTGCCCATACCTTTTTGGCCAACAACTTTAAAAGGGTTTTCCGCGGTTTTTATACCGATTTGGGGGTAATACCATGCACAGTGCCGTACATTGTATAGTGGCTGTGTATGGTATTACACTCAGTCCCAATAATATTCTGTTCTGGAAAACAATGTAAATGGTTGATCCTTTGACATTACCTCTCTCTGGCTCTTTTGATGAAAACCTTGATAAGTTTGAGTAAGACGACGAGAGTCCAGTTAGGCTGCTTGGCCGGTTTAACAAACTCGAAGAATATAAAGAACTAGTGGATGACGACAGTGACGGCGTGGATGAGGATACAGCAGTAGTACTTGTTGATGATGGCTTGTATCTCTGAAAAATTAGAAATAGATTTCACTTCCACATCTAAGGAAAGATAGTTAAGATGAATAGCACTTCAGAAACTTTTCTATATCATTAATGTACTAAACGGAATAAAAACGAAATAATTTGCGTATGATATGCAGAAATATGAAGTCTATGGCACAATTTTGTTTAAAAAATATTCTAATCTTTCTAGTGTGTACATACACTCACCTAAAGAATTATTAGAAACACCATACTAATACAGTGCTGGACCCCCTTTTGCCTTCAGAACTGCCTTAAAGGGACTCTGTCACCAGTTTCTAACCCCCCCTTTTATAACTATGGTTCTCTCCATGGTCCCCTTCTCATTACAAAGCTGTTGTTATAAGTTAAATCCGCCGTGTAGTTTTCATAAAAATCGCTTTTATCTAACCTGTCAATCTTCAGGATAAGGTGCCCAGGGCGTTTCTGATGGTCTGAATCTGCCGCTCTTCGCCGCCGCCGTTGGTGCCCAGCTCCTCCCATGATCCTTTCAGCGCCACCTCGATGTAATGCAATCCGCCTCCGGCTCTCCTCAGTGCCCCCTCCTCCTTTTCAAAGATCTCGCGCGTGCGCACAGGCCTGTGCCTGATGCGCCCGTGCGGACGTTTAGATTCTGCCTCGTTGAGCGAAGTGCGCATGCGCGCGCACATGCGCGAACGCGCGCGAATATGCGCGAACGCGCACTTCGCTCCACGAGGCAGAATCTAAAAGTCCGCACGGGCGCATCAGGCACAGGCCTGTGCGCACGCGCGAGATCTTTGAAAAGGAGGAGGGGGCACTGAGGAGAGCCGGAGGCGGATTGCATTACATCGAGGTGGCGCTGAAAGGATCATGGGAGGAGCTGGGCACCAACGGCGGCGGCGAAGAGCAGCAGATTCAGACCATCAGAAACGCCCTGGGCACCTTATCCTGAAGATTGACAGGTTAGATAAAAGCGATTTTTATGAAAACTACACGGCGGATTTAACTTATAACAACAGCTTTGTAATGAGAAGGGGACCATGGAGAGAACCATAGTTATAAAAGGGGGGGGTTAGAAACTGGTGACAGAGTCCCTTTAATTCTACGTGGCATTGATTCAACAAGGTGCTGATAGCATTCTTTAGAAATGTTGGCCCATATTGATAGGATAGCATCTTGCAGTTGATGGAGATTTGAAGGATGCACATCCAGGGCACGAAGCTCCCGTTCCACCACATCCCAAAGATGCGCTATTGGGTTGAGATCTGGTGACTGTGGGGGCCATTTTAGTACAGTGAACTCATTGTCCTGTTCAAGAAACCAATTTGAAATGATTTGAGCTTTGGGACATGGTGCATTATCCTGCTGGAAGTAGCCATCAGAGGATGGGTACATGGTGGTCATGAAGGGATGGACATGGTCAGAAACAATGCTCAGGTAGCCCGTGGCATTTAAACGATGGCCAATTGGCACTAAGGGGCCTAAAGTGTGCCCAGAAAACATCCCCCACACCATTACACCACCACCACCAGCCTGCACAGTGGTAACAAGGCATGATGGATACATGTTCTCATTCTGTGTACGCCAAATTCGGACTCTGCCATTTGAATGTCTCAACAGAAATCGAGACTCAGACCAGGCAACATTTTTCCACTCAACAGTCCAATTTTGTTGAGCTCGTGCAAATTGTAGCCTCTTTTTCCTATTTCTAGTGGAGATGAGTGGTACCCGGTGGGGTCTTCTGCTGTTGTAGCCCACCTTTCTTTCCCATTCTGACATTCAGTATGGAGTTCAGGAGATTGTCTTGACCAGGACCACAACCCTACATGCATTGAAGCAACTGCCATGTGATTGGTTGACTAGATAATCACATTAATGAGAAATAGAACAGGTGTTCCTAATAATTCTTTAGGTGAGTGTACATTCAAAACACTTATCAATATAACAGTATGCCTAACAGGGCAGCAACATATGTTTAACAGAAAAACACATAAAAGGGTTTTCCAGGGGGAACAAAAATATATAATACCTGCCTCTCTACTTCCAGTTCTCTCTGACACACAGGAAACGCCCAGTCAATGGCTAGCTTAGTGGGGGGCACCATTACAGCCATTGATTGGTTGAAAGGGCCTTTCTACACGTCAAGATAGGTTCAGGAAAGAGACCAGAAGGGGCTTGTGCAGTGCGGGAACAGCAGTGGTGGGGACTGGAGAAGGCAGGTATCTGATCTTTATTATTTTTAAGCCATTCTTGGTCTGCTGCCACCAATTTTTGTTAGGCTAAATCCCATTTAACCCCTCCAGGACACAGCCATTTTTCAACTTATTGACTCTGCCTAATTTTGCTAATCTGACGCATCACTATGTGGTAATAACTTCGGAAAGCTTTTACTTATCCAAGCGATTGAGACACCTCATACTTCATGTTCGTGGTAAAGTTGGGTCGATATATATCAGCTTTATTTATAAATAGAAAATCCAAAAGTTACAGAAAATTTGGAAAAATTTGCGAATTTCAAAATCTGAATTTCTCTGCTTTTAAGACGGTGATGCATCCTAAAATATGGTAGTAATTAACATCCTCCATAGGTCTACTTTATGTTGGCATCATTTTGTAAATGTAATTTGTTTTTGTTTTTTTTAGTTCATTAGAAGGACTAGAATTTAAAAAGCTTTTTTTCCTATTTTTTATTTTAAGCCATATTTTCCTGTAACAAAGCAAGGGTTAAACATTTATAACCCTGATTCTGCAGTTTCAACTGCTGTATGGATATACCACAGGGCTCAAAATGAAAGGAGTGCCATGAGGATTTTGGAGGGCAGATTTTGCTTGAATATTTTTTGGGTGCCATGTGAAATTTAAAGAGACTGAGGTACGCCTACAGTGGAAACCCCCAAAAGGTGACCCCATTTTGGACACTACACCCCTCAAGAAATGTATTGTGGGGTGTACTGAGCACTGTGACCCCACAAGAAATACTTGGCAGTGAAAATGTAAAACTTCATTTCTTCCTATAAAATGTTTTCACTTGACATTTTTCATTTTTACAAGGGGTAAGAGGAGAAAGTGCCCCACAACTTGTTAATCATTTTCTCTTAAATATGTAAAACATCCTATATGTGGTCTTAACCTGCTGTATGGGCACACAGCAGGGCGTAGAAGGGAAGAAGCACCATATGGCTTTTGGAGGACAGATTTTCTGAAATGGTTTTGGGCAGAATGTTGCATTTGAAGAGATCCTGAGGTACCCCATTTTGGAAACCACACCCCTCAACTTAGTTAACAAGGTGTAGAGCATTTTGACACCTCAGGTGCTTTGCAGAAATTAATGGGCATGGGACTGTGCAAAATGAAAGTTTCAAGTTTCCATAGATATTGCATTTTAGTGCTTAATTTGTTGTGCCCAGCTGGTTCCATTTGAGACACATCACACCCCTTAAATTGTTAGGCAAGTTCTACCGGGTACTGAAATGCCATAAATGTGGACATAAACTGCTCTTTATGTATGTTTTTTATATGTTTAATCAATGGAGCTGTGTGAGGACTTTGTTTTTGTGGCTTGAGCTGCCATTATCATCGGTTGTATTTTGGGGTAGATACAACTTTTTGACCGCTGTTTATTTCACTTTTAGGGGCAGCAAATTTGCCATTGCTTTGTTGCTTTTGTTATTGTGGTGTACACCGTACGGGAAAAATGACATCTTCACTTTATTCTGCTGGATTTTTTTTACATTCTATCGCTTTGACACAAAGCATTTTTTTTATTTAATTTTTTTAATCATGCCTTTTTCTGAGATACACTTAAAGGGTGCTTTTATCACTAGACTTTTTTTTCATAAAACACTAACTTTTTATCGTACTAGGGGACTTCGGTTTCCCTTCTACAACGCATCACATTACATGGTTTATTGTAATGCATTGTGACTGTCAGAACTACACTGACTGTTGCCTACAGGACCCAGCCTGTGGGCTGGGCCTCATAAGCCTCTGTAGCTGGCAGGCCCCAAGGGCAGCTGATGGGTAGAGAGGGGAAGCTCCCACCCTCAGGAACCCCCTTACATGTGGTGGTAAGCATTGAACATTACATATAAATGAAAAGCTAGCTCACAAGTAAGAAGTGGCGTCCTCCAGCCTCATCTGCATGCTAACATACCGAATTATATAAAACCACTACCTCCTCCATGCTGCGAGAAAATCTATAGCGGTAATCATCATTTTTAATCTCTGCTTCCTTCTTTTCCTCTTGTTTTTCTTTGTCTTGTTTTTCTTTTTCTTCGCTTTCCTGATCTTTTGTTTGAAGAGGGCGACTTCTGCCAATTGTTTTCTCGGCTTCCTGGAGGTCTGTTAACGTCACACCCTGAGAGACACAAGATATAAAGTTAATTGATGTACAAAGTTTCATGTGGTTTTAAAAGTAATTTTAATCTGATTAGCTTAATTAGTGATATATACAAAGATCAACAAGCCGATTTAGACTGGGGTGTTCTGTCGCACAACAGCAAGTCAAACATTTTTGCAACTAGTCTGCAAGTTGTGGTGTGACTATTTTAGAGCTGTGGTTTGGCTGTAAAAAAAACACAACCAAAGCACAGAAAAGTCACATGCAACTTGCATTGTAGTCTTGCGACCAAAACGCCTACATGAGCTACATGTCACACAATAAATGTCCTTGTGTATCCACAGCCTTGGAATGGAAATATTCCATCACATTTTGAGAGCTTGAAAACGCTAAACCTTGAAAAGACCGATTCACACACTGCATTGTGTTTCTATATTTACAGTACAGCTATATAGCTTTAATTGTGTAAACATTGAATTTGTATAGAAGCAACAGACATGTACATTAACTGATTGATTACAGGGTACTGATAATGAATAGCATGTACACAAGGATAATACATAGGTCCCGATTACAGAAGGATTCAGACATACTTGTGTGGATCTTCTGGACTGTCTGGCTTGTCTTGATCTAGCTTTTCTTTGGGACTCTGACTCTTCATCCCGAACTGGAGTGAGATATGACCTGACAATATAATATATAAGGTGGTATAATTTAATACAAAAACGTTCCCCAAAGCTACCATTAAAGGGGTATTCCCACCTGGGACATTAATGGCATATCAATAGGATATGCAACAAATGACATAGGTGGGGATCCCACCAATAGGACTCGCTCCTATCAAATAGTGATGGGAGAGAAAGTTGCGCCAGCACAGCCACCCCTCCGTTCACCTCTATGGTACATACGAAAGTAGTCGAGTACTGGCTCTGCTACTTTTGGAGTCCAACAGCAGGGAATGGATGAATGCTGCACTTTGTTGTGCTCTCCGTTCACAGCAGGGTCTTGATCTTGAGAAAGGGGCGCTTCCCAAATGTGGAACCCACATCTATTGAACATTTCTAGCAGGTATCGGCAACCTCAGCACTCCAGCTGTTCTGAAACTACAACTCCCAGGATCAGCCGTTCAACTAAATGGAAGTTACAAAAGCCAAGCAAGTGTGCATGTTGGGAGCTGTGGTTTCACAGCCCTGGAGCTCCAAAGGTTGCTGACCCCACTGATATGCCATAAACATCTCAGAGGTGTTTTTCCCATCTGGACACCCGGTGGATACGCCATAAGTATCCTATAGTTGCAGGCTCCAACCATCGGACATCTCACGCCACTGGAAATTGAGAGACACACATGCACGTCTCTCTATATTCAATACTATGGAACTTCCGAAAAGTGTGTATAGCATGTGTAGTCAAGTATCCATTCGTGGCGCAGGCGGGATTCTGTTCCAAATATCTACGGGACATGCTATAAAAGTCCAGATGGGATGACCCTTGTAGATTAAAGCGCGATTCTAAAAATATCAAAGTGAAAAGAGGTCTTGTGGTCTCTTTGAAACATTTCATGCATGCCCTCAGCAGCCAGTATTGGTTTAAGTCTCAACTGTGTGGGTGAATACCCTTTTGAAGCTTGGCAGGTGGTGAAGTTTGTTGAACTGAGGTGATAAATTTAAGCTCAGATTTTATGAGGAAAGGCTTACGATACTCAATATTCAACACCACTACAACAAGCTTTCAGCAGACATCACAGGGACAATATAATTGACTACTAGACAATCACTATACAACATTTATTGCAATGCACAAACGAAACAGCAAGGCAAGAGAAGAGACTCATGCGAAATGTACACACCTGCGTCTTTCCCTGACCTCCGCTGTGAAAGGAACAGTGCCAGTGGAAGTTGTAGTCATAGATGTGTAAGTAGTAGTGGGATTTACAACAGTTGGTGCAACTGGATTGGTGACTGCCGTAGGGACAGTATCCTTGTCTTTTTCAGAGCTATCGTCTGCCCATAAACGGTTTGAGGTACTAAAACATGGCAAGTAGCAACACAAAGAAGAGAGAGAACACACACACAATGAAAGCACATACTATAAAGCACAATAACATTTGAATGCAATTAAACGAAATAGAGTGTTACACAGAGGTACAGTAAAATTGCTAAAGGGCTACAAGCATCCTGAGCAAAGGGGATTTTTATAAAGGATTTCCACCAAAAACATATTACAAAAACTAGTACTTAAAGGGATTATCCATTGATGGCCTTTCCTTTGGACATTAATATCACATCTGTAGGAGTCTGACTCGGCACATCTGTTATGAGGCACTGTGGTGCTGAGCTACCTCCATCAGTCCCACAGACTGTGGGACGAGTAATGCAGGGAATAGTCAAAGCAGATTATTGAGGTAGGAGACGTGGTTGTAATAAGTGTGAAACGGGAACACGAGCGTAGAACCCAGGACCCAAAACTAGCCGACTAGTCTGTATTTGTTGGTAAAAGCGCCTCTATAGAGATGCATCTATACGGAATAGAAGGTATATCTCCCCGATAACACTACCTGGCTGTGGGGGGGGGTTCGGGCGATCAGTGTAAAAAAGGAGGCACCCAGCAGCAATGGCTCTCACTCAGCTCGAGTGGGTGCCATCTTTATAGACCCGACACCTGCCATTCATTTACGGCAGGTGGTCGGGAAGGGATAAGGCATTGAGCATTAAATGTTATTTGAATACAATTAGACATGAAAAAAAAATTAAATGCTTTTGTTATTTACTTTGCTACAAAAAAAATAAAAAAAAAGGTTCAAGTTGTGAGATATTGCCTTAACTTCATTATACTAGTGCCCCCTGGTGTTTAATCTGTATAGTAATGTGCATGCCCTTCTACTGAGCTGAATAAGCAGGTCACATGTTCAGTTCAAGCCTTCCACTGCCACCAGCTGGATCTTCTAGTGAGGAGAGAACTGCCAGACTAAAGAAAATTTAGACGAGCAATTGGAGTAATGAGGTACAGAACTGGTTCTAATTGTTAGGAAGAGACTCGTGTACTAAATTATGTCCGATTTACATTTTACATATTAATCATGGGATAATCCCTTTAAGCATCAAGTGATATTAATGGACTACTTCAAGGAACAGGTTGTGTTGGATACAAAGAAGGATCATTTTGTCAACAGTTAGCAGTTAAAGTGTATGGAAAGAAAATATAACTGCAATATTAAAAGGTGTTATATTATTTGAAATGTAACATTGCACAATACATTTATGCTACAAGTACCAGCAAGCAAGTCAGAATTATTAGTCACTTCATGTAGCGTGGTATCTTATAGAATTGGACAACACGACATTCATTTATATTGTACTTTGCTCTAATGAGATCAATTAACTTTAACAGAAACCTGCAAAACAGTTTGATGACAAATACCTGCTTGATAAGCCTGAAGAACCTATAGTACTCCTTGAAGTAGTAAAAGTGTTAGACAGACTCCGTGTTAGCCCAGAAGAGGTAATAGTAGGTGTAGATCCAGATGTGGTACTTGGAGCACTAGAGCTTATGAGATCATCTTGTCTTCTACCAAAGGAGCCACTGATTGAGAAAGAAGGTCAAGAGTAAAACCATTACAAACAGAAATACCATCAAGACTCAAAGGCTATGTACACCTTTGGGGCAATTTTTTTTATTTTAATTATTGCATTATACTTATTTTGAGCAAAATATTTTTTTCAATTGTCTTTATTAACCATATGGAATCCTTTTTTCTGTACAGAGCTGAGATGCTCTACTAGCTGCCTGTGGATTTTCTGTCTTTTCCGACTTCTGAGGAGCAGACTACTCCTCATCTCTGCTCTCTCACGTTATAAACCCTCATTACATCTCAATCCTTATCTTACTTAAAAAATGTGGCTTACATAAGCGTTTATGATTCAGTAGTTTAGAAATAAGGGTTATTAAAGGGAACCTGTCACCGGTATTTTGTGTATAGAGCTGAGGACATGGGTTGCTAGATGGCCGCTAGCACATCCGCAATACCCAGTCCCCATAGCTCTGTGTGCTTTTATTATGTAAAAAAAAAAAAAGATTTGATACACGCGGCCATTTTTAGCACCAATGAAAGTCTATGGGGCTATTCACATGGCCGTTCTTTTAACGACCAGTGAATAGTGTCCGTCTAAAAATAGGACATGTCCTATTTTTGGCCGTTTCCACGGTCAGACGGACCCCATTTAAATCAATGGGATAGTTTTTAACAGCCGATTGACAGGAGTGCATCCGTCTAACAGCCGTTAAAAACGGGTACACTTTATCTATATGGCCATTTAGGGGGGGGCATTATTAAAGCTGGGGACATTAAAAAAAAATTTTTATACTATGGGGGACATTACCAGTATTTAAGCTGGGGGCATTATTAAAGCTGGGGAGGGAGGTAAAAAAAATAAAAAACACACACACTATAGGGGACATTATTTTACCAGGGGGCCTACATGGTGGCATTATTAAAGCTGGGGGCAGCAAAAAAAAAAAAAAATTGCTATATTATGGGGGACATTATTTATACCAGGGGACATTATTAAAGCTAGGACAGGAAAAAAATAATTATAAACTATGGGGGACATTATTTTAGCTGGGGGCCTACTATCCTATGGGTGTTCTCAGAAGGGTGGGTCTAGAAACAACTGCCAATCAAATTCATCCATCTTTCATGTCAGTTTTTAACGGACATGAAAAACGGACACATTGCCAGAAAATGGATGCACACACTGATGCAACATGGCCATGAAAAACTAAGTGTGTCCGTTTTAAATGGACGTTTTTTTTTCACTGTTGTGTGCATGTAGCCTTAGATGACCGGCACAAAGCGAGAGTGTGAAAGTACCAGTCGGACAGTTAGAAAAACAGTTAACCCTTTGTGACTGAACAGCTCAACATTTTTAATGAAGACCAACTGAAAATATGATTTTTAGCCAAAAATAAGTTAAATGCAAATCATAAAAAAAATTAAATATTTACTCCAAATGGTGTACATAACCTTTAAAAGTGTTCCAACAGATAATAGCGAGTAAATGGGTTCAATTTCCATAATCCTAGGTATAATGCGATTATGTCATTTAGCTATTCTCCACATATTTCCTGATATTTATTCCAAACTTCTGGTAGCATGTACCTTACAATCCACTAAGAAGTTGGCTACAAACATGCGACAGCTTTCAGTGTCTGACTCGCCCATAAACATGCCAAGCTGAATGTGCCTATTTCTTCAGTAGAAGGGAGATAAGTAGTTAACATAGTTAGGGCAACACTGCCAGGAGGATAGACTGCTGGGAGATTCATCTGCCAAGTAAAATCTAAATTTGGACAACGCTAGGGGCACCAAATCTACTTTATCTACATTTGCTGGGCACTGACAACAGGGCAGGGGTTCCAACATGGGGAGGAAACTGGAATATTTAATATGAAAGAAAAGCAAGTCATAGAAAAAGCCTCTAGTTGTAGATGGTGGCAGAGCCTGCATGTGAAGAGGGCAGTAGGCCAGTGACTTATCTACCAGAGAACAAAAGACCAGGCGTGCTGAAATCCAACATGCACAACCCTTGTTTTTAGCAACATCTGATGTCGTGGGGAAGTGGCCTCATACATGTTCGATTGTTGGTGGGTCCAGCCAAAATCAGTGGGCTCGGACGATATTCATTTAATGTGTATGGCCACATCAAGTTTGATATGATTTTTTAAATAGTGAATACTAAGGATAATATTTAGTTGCGTCTGTGTGAGAAAAAGGCAAGTTTGGCTGACGTTCATATAAGGTCCAGCGAAACATACATACAGAAATTTAGAAGCTCTTTTTTCAAGCTGACAATGTGAGGCTGAATGGAAATTATGAATAAAAAAAAAATTTACATGATTAATTGCTATTTTCTATATGAATGTACCTTCTATCCAAGGAAATAGCAAATCTAAGTCCATGTTCAGACTCATGAGGTCTCTGAGCACGCAATAACTGTTTAGGACCGGATGAATAGCTTCCATCCATGGTAAATATGAGCTCAGCTCTCATGGTAGAGGTATGTTATTGGAATGGGGTGCCTTGGACCAACCAGTAAAATTTGCTGCAAGAGGATTGATTATGGGGTTCCCTGCAGCAACTCCAAGAAGGCAGGTTCCTAATAAAGAAGGATACTGGCTGGTAGCCTGTGGACCTACAAGTCATCTCAGCCACCTGATGGATCTATAATAAAGTGGGTAGTAGTGGGTTTGTTTTATGAACAAAGGCTGGTTGAGGTGCTGTTCAAATACCTGTATGTAGTGCAGTGTCATATGCCACTTGTACAGGGGGCAGATGACTGCGGGCCCACTGGGGGATTAAATCAAATACCTGTATGTAGTGCAGCGTCATATGCCACTTGTACAGGGGGCAGATGACTGCGGGCCCACTGGGGGATTAAATCAAATACCTGTATGTAGTGCAGCGTCATATGCCACTTGTGCAGAGGGCAGATGACTGCAGGCCCACTGGGGGATTAAATCAAATACCTGTATGCAGTGCAGTGTCATATGCCACTTGTGCAGGGGGCAGATGACTGCGGGCCCACTGGGGGATTAAATCAAATACCTGTATGTAGTGCAGTGTCATATGCCACTTGTGCAGAGGGCAGATGACTGCAGGCCCACTGGGGGATTAAATCAAATACCTGTATGTAGTGCAGCGTCATATGCCACTTGTGCAGGGGGCAGATGACTGCGGGCCCACTGGGGGATTAAATCAAATACCTGTATGTAGTGCAATGTCATATGCCACTTGTGCAGGGGGCAGATGACTGCAGGCCCACTGGGGGATTAAATCAAATACCTGTATGTAGTGCAGCGTCATATGCCACTTGTGCAGGGGGGCAGATGACTGCGGGCCCACTGGGGGATTAAATCAAATACCTGTATGTAGTGCAGTGTCATATGCCACTTGTGCAGGGGGGCAGATGACTGCGGGCCCACTGGGGGATTAAATCAAATACCTGTATGTAGTGCAGTGTCATATACCACTTGTGCAGAGGGCAGATGACTGCAGGCCCACTGGGGGATTAAATCAAATACCTGTATGTAGTGCAGCGTCATATGCCACTTGTGCAGGGGGCAGATGACTGCGGGCCCACTGGGGGATTAAATCAAATACCTGTATGTAGTGCAATGTCATATGCCACTTGTGCAGAGGGCAGATGACTGCAGGCCCACTGGGGGATTAAATCAAATACCTGTATGTAGTGCAATGTCATATGCCACTTGTGCAGAGGGCAGATGACTGCAGGCCCACTGGGAGATTAAATAGATTAATTCTTTTGGAGACAGGACCCACAGATTCTACAGTAGTTTCGCAGGACAAACAGTAGTGGACCTTTGTCGAGATCTGTGACCACAATTAAAAAATATAATGTGGCACAAATGTGTGAAAATACCTTAACGGTTAATAAATGATAAATTTTGCTATACTGAAACCTGCACATAACAGTACACAAATGTATACGTTCATTACTTAGTGAGGAGGAGTGACTATAGCGAGAGTGGTCACTAGAAAACGGTTATGTAGACTGAAATATCTCCAGTTATGCAGACCTTCTTTGATAGCTGCTATTTAAAATTTCATTAACAGAACTGTTCTTCTTCAGATCGTCATCCCATCTTCTTCTTGCATAGGACCCACCAAGACGCGACAGCCCAATAGAGGACTCTCTGTGGAGGGGGAAAAAACAAACAAAAAAAACCACACAACTTAATTTAGTGAATGGTGCGGGAATTTAGCTGCACTCGAGCACAAGCCCTAGATGTTTTTACTGCTCATTTCCTTATGTGGATCTGAAAAGGTCAGTCAAGGCCTTTGTAAGATAATGGATTCTGCAACTAAGCCTCAGATGCGAGTATAGCCTTATACCGACTACTGGTCATCTTTCCATGTATGCAATCATTTTGGAAGTTATGTAACCCTCATGTTTTATTAAAACCCATTGTTAGTCACCTTACCCCTACTTATGAAAAAAGATGACGTTAAAAGTTCTTCATGGTTTCATTCAGTCTACAAAACTAGGCCCTTATCCATTGGATGTATTCAGCCAAAGTGTCTCTGTATTTCTCCCTTTCCTTCCCCCAATCGTTTTTGCTTGGTTGTCAGGGGTTAATGCCACGGCTGTGGTAAATCTTCAATGGCTGAGCTTGCACAGTGAATGGGGTATCTTTTCCTTCTTTGTTGGCCAGGATCGTGGAAGCACATCATCAGCATGGCCCAGCCACAGCTCTGCCCATTTGTCGCTTTCATTGTCAGAGCTCCAGGGTAAGCTCAGTAACCCCGGATCTCAACAGAAAGGAACGGGAGTGCGCATGATCACACAAGCAGTGCAATGATGTCAGAAAAGTGACTGCCTCTAACGTCCATCTAAGTGAAGAGTCCCACCTGCCTGTAATGTCCATCTAAGTGAAATGGTGACCTATGCTGTCTGTAAAGAATGTGAGAATGGGAAAATGCTAATTTGCACCAAAATAGCATTTTAGATACTTTTGTGCCTTGCTAGACAAGCGGGAGTATCTAAGTGTGAAACGGGTGGTTTAGTTGGAAAGGTCTGTGGCTTACAGAGAGCCAAAACTGCGCCAATGTGCAGAAAATTTTGCCACAAAGTAAGCCAATATATATGTAAATTTATAATAGCTTGCTGGTAATTTAGTAGTTGCATCTCTCCACACCCCATGTCAGATCAGGCAGTATGCCCGGACAACCCCTGTCAGTTTGAGGTTATCTACTGGTAACCTGATACATATGCCCAAGTATTTGGTAACGAGAGAGACCATTAAAAGTTTGTTATATAGAGGCACATCACCATCTGGGATAATTACAGATTTAGGTAATTTTTTATTTTTTAAATAGCAGAATGCCTTTCAAACACTTCAGCTGCATGGAATGCAGAGTTTACTAACAGAAGAATATGGTCGGCATATACTATAACATTTCTTACTTTAAAGTGGTTCTTCAGGAATTAAAAAAAAATTAAATACTTAATATATTCTTAAATACCTTTCATTACTTCTTAGAATGGCTTGTTTTGTCTGGGGAGCAATCATTAGGAGAAATAAAATGGCCGCCGTCCTATTAGCACACATAAAACCTGTCCTAATCACACAGGAGGACAAGTTACTCACCACAATGAGCCATAGTGCTGCCTCATCCTCCTCTCTGCTCGTCAGGAATCATGATCCTGAATACAGGTGAATCTCTGTTGGAATGAAGATGTTGAGGAGACACGAAAGGAGGGTGAGGTGTGGCTAATGAGCAGCAGCACTTGTATGCAGTCTCCATTACCACAGCCTGTCCTGTCCGTCCTCTCTGTATTTCATGCCTCCCCATGAACTAAATTTCCCAGAGATTCAGCTAAAGTTCTTATCATCTGTATTCAGGATCATAATTCCTGACAAGTAGAGGGGAGGATGAGGATGTGTGATCAGGACAGTTTTGTTTGAACTAATGCAACAGTGGCCATTATGTTTCCCCCTGATGATTGCTCCCTAGACAAAACAAGCCATTATAAATAATGAAAGGTATTTCAGAATATATTTATAATAAAGTTATATTTAAGTATTTTCATTTTCTTAATTCCCGGAGAACCCCTTTAAAGCATTTGATATCTTGACTATTGTGTATATAAAAATGGCCTTTTCCTTTTATCAGCCATTGTCAGCAATCTTTAACTTAAAAGGGTTGTCCAGCTTTTATTAAAAATGATAGTCCAGGGATCAGCAACCTCCGTCACTCCAGCTGTTCAGAAACTACAACTCCCAGAGTGCTTCATTCACTTCTATAGGAGTTAAAATAGCCGAGTATGTTTACATGCTGGGAGTTGTAGTTTCACAGCAGCTGTTCCCAGTGATAGTTTAGCCACAGGGATCGCCCTAATTAGTTGATGAGCGGGAGTCTGATGCCCCTCTGATCAGCCATTCAGCAATAGCTCCAGCATTGGAAGCAGACAGCGGTGACTAATTTGTAGTGGACTGTATTTCAATGTATTGACTTCATTGGGAGCAACAAAGCTATCTGCTTATGGAGCCACCGTCAAACAACTCATCAACAAGGGTGCAGGGAGTCGTACCCCTGCCAATCAGCTAGCGATCGCCCATCCCGAGGATAAGTCATCACTTAATAAAAGGTGGACAACTGCATTTAAGAGTCTCTGAAGACTATACTATAGGTTGGGACCTGACCCATTAGGCATTTATAACATTTCTGTAGATTACAGTACTGCTGAAAATTAAATGGAAAATAAAGGAAATACATTACCTATTCTCTTTTTCCTCTATGTCAGATGTACTAGCAAGACGCCTTGGTATTGTTGGAGCAACATAAGCTAGCCTGGTCGCTCTGGGATCTTTATCCTAAAAAACAAAGAGCATTACATACAACACTCACCATCATACTCAACTCCAACAGCACACAACAGAAAATATAGGTTCAAATGAATCTCTTTTTCAAATGATCTATTGCATGTGACAGAGAATGTGCAATCTCCTTACATTATTCTTCAAAACCTCAAAAAAACAGCGACTTCTCATACACTCAACATTAACAGTAAGAGCTCTTACACACGAGCGGATGCCATGCATGGAATTCATTGCGTGAAAGAGAGCCAAGCCCCGTTCTGGACAGCAGAGACACGGAGCATTAACATGACTGATAATGCTCCGTGCCTCTCTGTGACCTTTTTACTACAAAATCACAGTGCCAACTTTATCTCACTGTGATTTCGCAGTAAAAAGATCAGAGAAGCATGGCGCAATATCAGTCATGTTAATGCTCCGTGTCTCTGCTGTCCAGTGCGGGGCTTGGCTCTCTTTCAGGCAGTGGCTTACCCGTACAGCATCCGCTCGTGTGAAAGAGCCCTAAAAGGTTTGATATTCTGACACCTATTGAGCCTGATGGTTCAGACCGCTACAATCAAATGAGAAGATCCAGGACCCCCGGTTCTCATGATCTGAAAGGGTCCAGGTGGTTGGACCCCCACAAATCAGACACTTATCCTGTTGATAGGGATGCTCATGAGAAAATCCCTTTCAAGAATAAGGCCTGATTCAGTGAAGTTCACATTAACACGGTGTGTAGGAGCCAAACATTTAGCACAAAATAACAGGGTGGGAAAGGTTTTTCCTTGATTCCTGGAACATCCATTTGTACTTATGGTCCTAAAATACAAGAGTTAGGCTCTGTTCACAAATGCATTGTAGTTTCAGTTACTAACAGAAACCACGGCAGGGCCGTGTCCGCAGCACAACAGACCCCAACGGGTATTAACAGGGTCTATCAGGTTCTGATGAGATATCCATTGCTGTGACAGGAAAAATAGGGCTTTGACAGAAGCCGACAAGTGAATACAGCGTTAAAACATGCAAGATATAAAACATGTGAGTAAGGCCTCATGCATACAACCCCCTGCTTAACATGTGGAATGTGACTATAATTTGACATCAAAATTCAAAAAACTAACATTGGAAGTAGGAGCTTTCAATAGATATAAAATCCACGAGTGACGATTGTTAAGACGTGTATATTTAAAGGGGTTGGCCACTTTTGACCAAGGTGTATGTAAGATGACTATATGACACTAATATAGCCTTTGTTTTCTGTGCCATCTGCAATATTTAATAAGTCATGTCCCCATATTGGGCAAATCTTCTGTGCCATCCACACACAAGACGTGCCTACAAGATGGCGGCTGATAGAGGGTCATGTGACCAGGCATCACTCAGCTGTCTCCACTCAAATACACCACATCTGCCATCAGCACTTGCAATGTTGAGAATTTAGTGCAGGTGTAGTGTATAGACTGAATGATTTGACTTGTCACATGACCCTCCATCAGCAGCCATTTTATGGACAGGACGTGTGTGGGCAGCACAAAAGAATTTGTCTACAAGGGACAATAACAACTATACAATGTAGGGTGCTATGCTTGGTAAGTTGCGAAAAGGACACAGGGCTTACAGGAGCACCACTGCCTTCTCAAACAGCTGATCGGCCGGGGGTCCCAGGTGTCAAAAGGATAGGTCATAATTATTAAAATCTCTGAAAAACCCTTTAATGTCTGATCTTAAAGAAAAACTAAGGCTAAAACCAGAGTTCTTCATGCAAATTCTGACCTTTACCTCATGTCTGATGCAGATGCAGTTTCTTGTAGGTTTTTGAATAACATATCAGGCAGAGTGACGACTCCAAACCTGCACAACCCTGTATATTCTGATTTATGAATTCTCCCCCAAGACATTTTCTGTAGAGGATAAAAGGCTATTTCCAACCAATCATCTCTGCCCCTTGCTGCAGTAAGCTGGAGTTTACACACCGTCTATGGGATGCATGCTGATGCACATGCAAAATCTGCAGTACCTCCTGTGCCTTAAGCCTACATCTACAGTTCTTATCCAGCATCTGACCACAATGTTAAATTCCAAAGCCTCAGTGATGTGCAAGATCAGATGTAGAACCCATTCGTCATTCAAAAGTCCAGATTACTAGGACATTAGAGGGGTCATTTAGTAAGATCTGCGTTTTAGAGGATGGTCTTAATAACCTCTATAGCTGGCGGTGGATCCGCTGAAGTTATGTAGATGCAACGGCCTCTAAATAACTTCAGTGTATCCAGCACCAGTCTAAATGTAAACCAGCTTCCTTGAAGCCTGTCCCTTTCCCCATCTGCACCAGAAACATGCTTAATATAGGCGTGTTTCTGGATAGTAAAAAAAACCCTATGTCTGTACTTCTGCATCTTGGTTAACATTACCTTTTCTTTATTGTCTAGAGTAGAGGAAAGCCTAGGACTTGAAGCTGAACGCATGACTCCTGTGAAGTCCCTCTCTTTTTGACCTTCTTTGGATGCAGTAATCTCAGACAATGCCCCATAACTTCCTGTCTTGCGCAGTCCTAGACGCCAGGAGGCTGGAGATTCATCCTTCCTTTCTTCTTCCTTAGGAGAGATTTTGGTTGCAGGAGTAGGGAACTGCAATTATAAACAATGAAGACATGATTTACTTTTACGTATATGTCCCGTTTCTCAAAAATCCCAACACCACAGCAATCATCTATTAAATTTTCAAAGGCATTTGATCAAGTTATGAAGGTGGAGCCTTAACGACAGAAGAATTTTACATCATGGTCATGAGGAGGGGAGGGCTTTTGATTAAATAACCCAAGTGTAAATCTCAATGGGGTTAAAATATCACTAAAAACAAAAAAGCACACAGAAAAACTTGTTAATAGTAATAAAAACGATGGAAAATGCCCATTGTTGAAACCAAACAGATTCCCTTTGAAAGTTAGACAAGTCATTGAACACAGCATATCACGCAGCTACAGGATCAACATTTGTAAGTTCAAGACCATGCAGTGATGTAGATCTGATTAAAGTACAGCCTGTGCCCACAGCGAGATGTGCACACCATTTCCTCACCATCGATTTGTCACCTTTACTTGGCACAAGGACAATGCCAGTTCTGCGCAAGCACTGTCTCCATGAATTAGGTTGTGCGGAATCCACCACTGGCATGAAAGGTGCAATGAAATCATACTGAACCCAAGATGAGCAAGACAGAATGAGAAGGAAAGCATAGCATGAGAAAACGAAAAAACGTAACTATCTTAACTTTCTGACTTATATACACAGCTACTGAAGTCGAAGTCTGAGGCCCTCTAGTTTTAGCGTACAGGTGGAAACAGGAGCCAGCCATAACTTCTCTTAAATCAAAAGTCACTAACAGAAGTCAAACATTTAGCTCCAGCACAAGGTTTAGGTTCGGCAGCCTGCTGTCTGAAAGCCTAGAGATCTAACTAGTGAGAGTAATGACAACTACAAGACACCAGAACATACATTACTAAATAAACAATTTGCTCACGAAACTTGAGCTTTGCTGCTTAATGAACAGCGAGCTATAAGAATAGATTCATGTCACAAGTTTGAGACTATGTTCCATCCAATCAAAAGGAACAAAAATAAATAAAAAGCAACTACAGGCTGTAAAGCATGAAAAAAAAAATTGTCCCACTTCAGAAGAAAAACAAAATGGTGACTAAAGGTTAATTACACAAAAAAAGAAATAAAATAAAAAAAAAACACAAAGTTTTCATAGCGTCAGTAGTAAATTAAAGACGTTCATCTTTCTATACTGGCACTTAAAGGGAGTCTTTCACCTAATCGGAGCGTTTTAGACCGCTCAGATCAGGTTATAGACTCTTTAACCCTCATTACGATCATACCCTTCTCTTATGTGTCCCTCGCCCAGATAATGAAAATAACACTTTTTAAACTTATGCAAATTACCTTCTGAAGGTGCCCAGGGGCGGCGTTACTGGGCGATGTGCCCAGAAAAACACACCTCCAGCCGGCGGACGTCACGAGCGGCACCAGAGGACGGCGGGCTGGGAACTGGCCCGCACCTGCGCACTGCTCTGCCCATTATGGGCAGATGAACAGCTTTTCATATTGCGCATGCGCCGGCCAACTAAAGACAGCCGGCCGGCGCATGCGCAATATGAAAGGATGTTCCTCTGCCCATAATGGGCAGAGCAGTGCGCAGGTGCGGGCCAGTTCCCAGCCCGCCGTCCTCTGGTGCCGCTCGTGACGTCCGCCGGCTGGAGGTGTGTTTTTCTGGGCACATCGCACAGTAACGCCGCCCCTGGGCACCTTCAGAAGGTAATTTGCATAAGTTTAAAAAGTGTTATTTTCATTATCTGGGCGAGGGACACATAAGAGAAGGGTATGATCGTAATGAGGGTTAAAGAGTCTATAACCTGATCTGAGCGGTCTAAAACGCTCAGATTAGGTGAAAGACTCCCTTTAAAACTATTCCAAAAGGTCCAAATATTGAGCGGTAATTAGCAGTATGGGAGTCTCCGAGGGAATACAAGCAACAACTGTGTGCAATGGCTACGTCAGTTGTTACTGCGACTTCCCACTGCTCACCACCTTACAGAAAAGTGGCCATGGCACCAGCAGTCTGACAGATTTGGGATCATTTATCACAAAAATTGGATTTGATTTTCTGACTCACTGGAGGGAGATTGATCAAAACGGGTGTAAAAGGAAAACAGAATTAGATGCCCATAGAAACCATATCCTACCCTTTCAATTTTTTCAGCACTCCTTTAGAAAAAGAAAAGGTGGACTCTGATTGGTTGCTATCGGCAAGTAAGCCAGTTTTCCTAAATTTCCTCCGACTGCCAAAAGATTTGGTACAACTCACTCCAGTGTATGGAACAGCTGATCTGCCTTACTTCCATCAAAAGAAAGAAGCAGCATCAAAGAAAAAAACAAAACAAAAAAAACACATTGATGAAAATGATTGTATATGTGAAGGATGAAACGTAACCAAAGAAAATGAGAGCTAGAATGCAGTAATAGTGAGACGATGGATACAGGGGTGGAAGTCACCAACATTAATGCAATAGTGGATTCCGTTGGTTTAAGCCATTTTAATACAAGGACATGCAACTCAACTACAGCCATGAACACAGTCTGACACAGCGTCAAGTCAGCCAGGCAAACCAAAGCTCATACCGTCACATGCAGTCACAACATGCAAAAACTGCAAGCCCTCTGCCACGTAGCCCTGACCGAGGATAATGACTACCTACACCTCTGTGCAAGTCGGTGCAGGACTCTCTCACCTGGGATAATACTTTCTGTAAAAAGTCTCCGCATCTTTCAGTTGCTAGTTTACAAAAGGCTAACCACAGACTTCACTGTGCTAAAGGGCAGGTCAAAGCATGCCTTGTATCTTACATCAGTGACGCAAGATGTCTCGAGTATTGATTCGATAAAATTCAGCCAAACCCACCGACGATCTAACGTGTAAGGGGGTGTCCCAACTCTACGCCAACATTCGAATGAAAGAAGGATTGGGCACTTTGATTTCAACATGCCCAATACTTTGCTCTCAAGGAAGAGAAGCTGGAACAAAGGGGTGTCTAGCAGCAGCATATTTCAGTCTCCCTATTAAGGAGACATGCCCAGTTGGTTGAGGTAAGGGTGCCCGTGTATGGGGACACTGGGAGCAATAGCTCGGGGACAAACAAGTGTTCATCCGACACCCATATCTGGTGTGGGGCACGTATAAATCCAATTCAATTACAGGTTTGCCTTTGTGTCAAGTTATAAAAGTTGCAACAGTTTTCTTCATTAAGTAGAAGAGTCTTAAGGGCAATTTATTTTATGTAGTAGAGGTACATCATTCCCAGAGATGACAAAGGAGTGGAAAGAGGTCTACTTTCTACCAAGCCCATAAAATACATACTAGAAAGCAACATCGACTTGTTAACAAGATACGTTACCTTCTTTACTGGTGATGTAGGGGTGACTTGCCCGGATGGTAAAGCTGAGGCAGGGGCAGTCACATTGGTCATCTGAGATCTGTTGTTCAGATTATTTGCAGATGGTTTGGTTTTATCTACAGGTGTCAAAGAAGCAGAAGAGTCAACACCTACAACCCAACACTTACTATACTGGGTTATATATACACAGGTGAAACACGAAAAATTAGACTATCGTGCAAAAGTCTATTTATTTCAGTAATGCAACTTAGAAGGAATTGCATTAATGCAGCTTAAAATTAGAATTTTGTGAAAAGGTTCAATATTCTAGGCTCAAAGTGTCACACTCTAGTCAGCTAATTAATCCATACCCCCTGAGCAAAGGGGACCTCAAAATTGTGACTGGGGTTTTCATTAGCTGTAAGCCATAATCATCCATTATTATTAATTATAACAAATAAAGGCTTGAAATATCTCGCTCTGCATGTAATGAGTCTATCATATATTAGTTCCACCTTTTAAGTTGCATTACTTAAATACATGAACTTTGCACAATATTCTAATTTTTTTAGTTCCACCTGTCAGTAGTAATCCCTCACAATTGCACCCACTAAAAAGGGGTAAAATGTCCAACAGAAGAAGCTACAATTTGCTAGAAATCGAACATATCCTGGATACTTAATGAATAAATAATGTCCAATCCTATGGATTTGGCCTGTCAGGGGAAAGAAGCATCGGGATGGAGGATTTCAACATGCCCTACCCTTTGCCCCTGCTGCCACACACGTCCAGCAGTGCTTACCCACCTTCCAAATGAAAAACGGACATGGCCGTGGGATTCTATGAATCTATGTATCAGCACAACAGCCAGATCTGAAAGGGGTATTCCCATCTCAAAAGGCACATATGTGAACAAGTCTAAGTTTTACAAATATCAGGGCACTGTGGCTTTTTAAAGGCACCTTGGACAACACCCAGTATAAATAAAAACCACCATTTCCTTAAACACAAATTGCTTAGCGACTCCAAACTTTTGTATGTCAACGCATGTACTTTTTTAATACTCATACAATATCACCAATTACGCAAAGATGCTGAGAGATTTACAGTGTGTTCACATTTACTTACCAGTTTCTGCTTCAGATTCCGAGTCTTCCTCCTCTTCTTCCTCACTGGAACAACTGGATTCATCTTTCTTTCCTTCATCTTCATCATCTGCCTTTTCTTGCTCAAGTGACTCAATGCTTGGAATGGTCTTTTCATGCTCAATAATTAAGGTCTCTTTGCTTGAAGCAAAAACAGAATTGTACTTTAGGAAACAATTGTCATTTCCCCTTGTGTGCCTAATGAAAGTGTTATGCACCAGCAGATTATGGTCATTTAAAGAGGTTTTCCAAGACTTTAATATCCTCAGGATAGGTCATCAGTATAGACTAGTGTTGGTCCGATACCCGGGTCCCCCCCATCAATCAGTTTTTGAGAAAGCAGTAGCGCTGTGGCCTTCTTTCAGCTTTTTCTAGGCAAGTGATGACACGTTCACCGGTCTTAGGAACAGCTCAGCTCCATTCAAGTAAATGGGGCTGAGCTGTGATACCAAGCACAGCCGCTATGCAAGGAGATGGCTGCGGCGCTCACAGGAATGCTGCTGCCATCTCAAACAGCTGATCGGCGGGGGTCCTCAGATACTGATGACCTATCCTGAGTTTTGAGAAATGTCCCAAAAATTTTATTTTTGGGGGACCAATTAAAAAAAAATAAAAAATTGATATGTCCGAATAACAAACATTAAAAAAAATTGTCGTTTTAGTTTATTTTAAAAGTGTAGAGACAGGGATGTTAAAAGTTTTTTAAAATATACTTCAAGTCTTCTTGCCTATATGACTTGTTACACACAAGGGTAGATCTACTAAGTGACGCACTTTGCACTAAGGATACGAATCACAGTCTTATTAGACAGTTTTACTATTCTGGTGCATGGACCTTTATAAATTTGGAGTACGACACCAAGTTTGTCCGAGTGTCATAAAAACAAACAAAAAACTGCCTAGTCACGACCCATAAAATGGTGCAGTTTTACTCCATTTAGGTCACTCCTCCTTTCCCTGAGAACATAGCACCTTACCAGGCGATGTGAGAACAGCTTAGAAAAAAAGTGTGTAAAAATAAATAAATAGTAGTTGGTAAGGCTCTCGTTCACACAAACGTTTTTTGCATTCCGTATACGGAACCATTCATTTCAATGTATTCTGTGAGCATTCCGTTTCTGTATGTCCGCATTTCCGTTACAATTTGAGACTTGTCCTATTATTGTACGCAAATCACGTTCCGTGGCTCCATTCAAGTCAATGGGTCCACACAAAAAAAATGGAACACATACGGAAATGCATCCGTATGTCTTCCGTATCCGTTCTTGTGGAACCATCTATTGAAAATGTTATGCCCAACCCATTTTTTTCTATGTAATTACTGTATACTGTATATGCCATACGTAAAAATGGAACGTAAAAACGGAACCGAAACGGAGACAAAAAACTGAACGGATCCGTGAAAAATGGTCCGCAAAACACAAAAAGCCATACGGTCGTGTGAACAAGCCCTAAATGTGATGAAAAAACATCCGTATGCCGTTTTTTTTTTTTTTTTGCGGATCCGTTTTAACAATGCCTGAAACAGACAGGAATAGGACATGTTATATTTTTTTTTTGCGGAGCTACGGAACAGACATACTGATGCGGACAGCACACAGTGCATTTTTTCCGGACCCATTGAAATGAATGGGTCTACATCGTATCCGCAATAAAAAACAAAACGGACACGGAAACAAAATACATTCGTGTGCAAGCCGTACTGTAATAAAATATATTACAAAAATGTTTAACCTCCCTGTCCTTGCACTAGATTAAAGAAACTAAAATGACAGTTGCACCTAACCCGGAAAGCATAAGAATCTCAATCTGTGGCGCTGTTCCAAACTGAAATGCTTCTGGGTAAATGGTACACATTATCTCAAACATGTTTTTAAGATAAAGGTCCCAACAGAACCAAGTTTTTATACAAGTGGGATAATTCCACATCAAACAAAATGGCTGTCCTAGCCTGTATAAAATGAGCCAGATAATCGTCAAAAACTGTTCATTTTGACAGTTTGCCAACACTTCCGGAAATCAGACACTTCATCTTAGGACAGTAACCGCTGGAAATACTTACTTCTTCAGTGATTTCAGAGACTGATTGTTTTCTGTAGTTGAGGACTCAATTAAAGGAGACTTCTCCTGTTTTTCACTCAGAAGCTGTAAGAGAATAATAATTATGTAAAATATGCTTTCTGAATAATCCTTCATAACCACTTTAACAAGAAGAAAACGCATGGTCTTCAGCTTCCACAAGAAATGACTTTCCCTTTACTGAACCCCCACAAGACCTAGAGAATTGTGTATACCTAAAGCCCTCTCTACAATTTGCTATGGTGTGAATGGCATCTCTATTCTATAGCAGTAGAGGAAAGGGACTGATGTGATGTCCACTTACCTTTCAGGAATGATTTGAGGAAAGTCTTAGGACATTTGATTTCCTCCATGGCTATAATCCCTAAATATCAAATTGCTTTTGCTTGTAAAATGTAATTAAGCCTTTATATCCTGGTGATACAAACCATGCTTTGTGCAGTACATGTCGTAGTTTAATCCTGGCTGCCTCAGCATGTTTGCCATGCGGGCGGCGGATCTCCGGCCCGCCACCATTATAGTCAATGGTGCCAGAGTGGTAGACCGGAAAGCACGCGTTCACCCGCCGGTACAGCCTGCCGGAGTTCCTTGCCGCTAGTGTGAAACGAGCTTAAGCCACAGAAAAAGGTCTCATACATACGACTGCATGTGTGTTTTGTGATGCGGAAATTGTGGATCCGCAAAGCACGGATGCCGCCCGTGTTTGCTCTGAAATTTGCAGAACAAAACTGCTTGCCCATAATAAAAATGCCTACTCTTGTCTGCAAAACGAACCCAAAAAAATGACACGTTCTATTTTTTATTTTTTAATTTTCTGGCTCCAAGGAATGGAGCAACGGATGTGGAAAGCACTCAGAGTGCTGTCCGCACCTTCTGCAGCCCCACTGAAGTGAATGGGTCTGCATCCAAGCCACAAAATATACGGCTCGGAACCAAACAAAGTTTGTGTGCATGTGCCCTAAAATTGATATATTTCATATACAAATGACCTCAAAGTTAAATTTTGAAGAAAAAAATAAAATAAAAAACACTAACTTTACAAAAGGAAAAGACTATGGGTATGTTCTGCCTACATCATGTTCAGGGCCTACATCTTGCATGCACTCCAGAAAAAGCAGCCTTCTGTTGGGGGCAAATGCCAGGGATTCCTCAGCCAACATAGGTTCCAAACATGATGAAAGCAGAGCCTAATGGAACAGGACAATGGCGGACAAATCGGGGGGAGGGGAACAATAATTAAAATTTACACCAACCAAATTTTGTTTCTTCTGAAGTTCTTCTAAGTATCCTAAAATATCTTCATCTGCAACATCACATGCAGTTTGACCCTGTAAGAAAATAATTTAAAATTACTTTGGACTTAAAAGCGGGGTATAACAGCTGAAAAACGGCTGATATTTAGTTTGGTATATTCTTCCTTTAGAGTCTGTTATCATTGATTGCAACCGGCATTAAAAAGCATCAACACTATAAAAAGTTGCAGTCTTACTGAAATTACCCTGCTATTCTATATCTCCAGCTGCTATGCAAATCTGTGCGTCTCCATGGTTAGACTACAAACCTGATCCTGTCAGCCACACTGAAGTGAATGTTGGTGAAAGACGCAGAACAAACATTTCTGTCTCACCTCAGGTGGCATTTGGGCAGTTGTCTATGGGTAAGCCACTTCCATGTACCCATTCCAAGCAGGAATATTAAGATCTTTCTCTGACTACAGTAAACATTCTGCTGTCTAAAGTGGGAGCACTGACCAGATAACTGGGTTCCTGACGACATGAACCACCTACCACTTTGTTGACAGCATCCATATCACACAGATTTTCTACAAGGATCCTACAAGCTTCTTCTTTACCCCAGTGAGCTGCTGCATGGAGTGGCGTCCACCCATCATAATCTTTAACATTAATATCATAACCTGCTTGAATTAAAAGCCTGCAAAGAAATAAAAAGCAGTTGTTTGCACAGCCCACATAATGGGTGACAAATAGACAAGAAAACACAAAAAAAAAAGTTAATTGGCATTTATGCTAGTTTATCATTAAATAGGATGTTCAGCCACACTTTACTCGTGATCCCCAACCTCATCACAGGGGAATCTCCCCAAAATAGGTTTTCAATCCAACCGAAACCCCATAACGGTATTTGCACCTCCAAAAACCTTGGTGTAAGGGCAGATAAAGCTGTAACTATTCCAGTGCTAGAATTTGGCTGTGACAGGTTTACGGATTTGTGAGCCGAAATCAGACCATGGGAGGCCGAAAGATTATTTTTATTTTTTAATTATTATTTTTAATTGTTTAGAAACCATGAAGTAACTGTATGTCACAGATTGGCTTGTATTAGGATCCCACAACATACAGTTATTTCATGGAGATCATGCTGGCCATTTCCTCTCAAAGAGGTAACAGTTATATGCACCCCAAAATAGTGCCACTGCAAAATGTCCATCAACCCATAAGAAAACAAGCCTTCATATGGTTTAAGAAAGCGGTGAAGCAAGAACGAAAAATTCCTGTGGCTTTAAGGCCAAAATAGGCTGGGTAGTTAAAGGGGTTTTCAGAGTTAAATAAAAAATTGGTTTGCCCCTGCTAATGTCCTAAAAATGTCCTGATGCTTCCAGCAATGTGGTCCTTCACAACTGACATCACCCTGGCTGCAGTACACAGGTCACCTGGTAGCCAATCACTGGCCTCAGCAGTACACGGGACTGTTGAGGCTAGTGACCGGCTGCAACCGTGAGCAGTGCACATGGGATGTTATTAAAGGGGTAAGCATCTCTTGTCATTTTAATCCGTTTATAGGGGCTGCACTAGTCTACATTTAACATTAAGGAGGAACTCCCGCATAAATGTTATTCTCCGACCTACTAGAAAGGTGCATGATGCAATCTGTAGTGCATGTAATCCTCATCAGTGACTGTATTTGTCAGTTATACCTCCCTTCTGATTCTCACCGGTGTCATGTGACCAGCTCTCTGATCTCTGACACAGGACAGGAAGTCAGTTACTTCTCTATTCATTCTATGAGACTGAGGCTCCCATAGGAATACATAGAGAAACTGACCTCCTAAACACACGTCTTACCTAGGGTTGTCACGATAACAAAATTTTGACTTAAATTCGATACCACATGAAAAAAAATCAAACTCCAAAAAAGCCGCATACATTCCACATTTTATGGAATGTCTGGACCATAATAGAACAGTCCTAACCTGATTTTTGTCGGGACAAGGTGACTTAAAAAATGGCAAATTGCACTTTTTTTCCCCTGTTGCGGCGTTCACCGCATAGGAGATATTTAAAAATATTTTAATAGTTCGCACTTTCGGGCGTGGCGATATAAAATATATAAACAATAAAAAAAAATACATAAGTAAAATTGGGCAAGGGAGTGATTTAAACGTAATACTTTGGTGTTTTTAACCTTTTATTTTATTTATTTTTTACTTTTTATTTAATACCCATTTACCCCCTTAGGGGCTAGAACCTGGGATCTTTCATCCCTTGTCCTATTCACCCTGATAAATCTCTATCAGGGTGAATAGGACCTCACACTGTCATTGCTGCTCTGTGCACACAGCATCAGGGAGCCAAGTCCTGGCTGCCATGGTAACCGATCGGAGCCCCAGGATTACACTGGGGGTCCGATCGGAACTGCCACCAATGATAATACTTGGGGGATGGGTGGCCACAGCCCCTCCCCTCCTCCTCCCTGCTATCAGTCCATTGGTGGCAGCGGCAGCAGCAGTACAGGGGGGGAGGGACTGCCTCCTTCTCCGCTGTGTTGTTAACATGGCACGCGCTGACAGCAGTGCGTGCCCTGTCAGTTTGTTAAAGTGGCAGAGCAGCGGCGGGTCTAGGCGCAAATGGTGACAAGACTACAAAGTCTTGTCGCCATTTAGCAATTCTAGGTCGCATTTGCGACCATTTTAGTTGCCATCTGGAGCCCTGTTTAACCTAATATACATATACTGTATTGCAAAATGTGTCCCTTATTAATAAAAAAAAAAGTTAGTCAAACTTTCAAGAAAAGAGAGTAAAAGGGTTTCACGCCATACTTTGGCTGTGAATACTTACTTTAAAACTTCAGTGTAACCTTTTGCAGCTGCTACATGCAGAGCGGTGCCCCCAGATTTCGTGTGTCGCACATCATTTATCTGCCCACTGTTCAGCCATTGCCTTGCATCTCGAAGCATAATCCTCTCTTCCTCTTTCCTAGCAGCTTCAACATCAATACCTGTTCATGACACAAAAAGCACATTACACTTCGTACAGTACAAATAACCATGGTCCTCCTTTCAGTTCTATAGAGTTACAAGAGCTGGAAAGTAGGTGAGCATGCTGGAAGTTATAGTTTCACAGTAGAAGGTTGCTGATCCCTGGTCTAGAACATGTGCTCAGCTTTACAATATTCTAGAAACAGATGGGGACACTTATCCATGCGAGCCAATAGGACCATGCGCCCGATCCAAGAATTCTTGATCTCAGACTCTGTTACAGAGTTATGATACTTTTTCTTATTATGCAACTTTGGTGCAATGAACGCCTCGCCATTGCTCTTGTATAGCCCCCAAGGTTCACTTATTTCTGTGGCCAATCCTTCCCTGGCTGACTTACCACTGCCTGGCCAATCATGGCCACAAGGGAGGGGCTGACCACTGAAAGGAGGGGAATTTGGGTGCAATAGTCATACCTTTATTGCACCAAAGTCTAATTTTCATATTAAGAAAAAGTATAACTCAGGAACGGTGTCTCGGACCAACAAAAGAAACCCCTTATAAACCAGCTGAACCACAGTCCTATGTCTATACAAGCAGCTGGATAAGGGGGGGGGGGGGTCACTGGTGACAGTCCCATTGTTCCTGGAATAAGTGGGCATACAACACCACCTGCTGCTTCTACTGAACAGCTCTGCTGTGTCCATCTTGGCAATCATAGTAACTGTGTACCACTCATAGGAAGATGACCCTTCAGAAGCAGGTGTCTCAACTTGCCAGGTATCCCTCCACATTCCTGAAGGAGCAAGACTGAGCATGCACGTCCACCACGATGCATTAACTGAGGTGGACACAGGCTGTTCAACAGAAACAAGTGGCGTACTAACCTTATTCCTGGAATATCAGGGGATAAGCATATTTTATTAAGAGTAAATAATAAAAATGTACATTACAATACGCTGGATTTAACTAAAAAATATTTTTTTGTGAGGTAAACCCTTTAACCCCTTAAGGACACAGGGCGTACAGGTACGCCCTTGTGCCCTGGTACTTAAGGACACAGGGCGTACATGTACGCCCTGTGCATTTTCGATCACTGCCGTGCGGCTGGCAGTGATCGGAACCCGGTGCCTGCTCAAATCATTGAGCAGGCACCTAGGCTAAATGCGCGGGGGGGTCCCGTGACCCCCCCATGTCGGCGATCGCGGCAAACCGCAGGTCAATTCAGACCTGCGGTTTGCTGCGATTTCTGCAGTTTCTGATCCCCGCGGTCCCTGACCGCGGGGATCAGAAACTTTTGCATTTGTAAAATATAAATGTATCCCTCCCCCCTGCACCCCTTAGTGATTTTTGCCCGGTGGGAGGTGCAGGGGGAGGGTTGCGGGCGGTGCGGGCGGTGCGGGAGGCGGGCGGTGCGGTAGGCGGGATCGCGATCCCCCGCCCGCCTCCCATTGCGTAATCGTTGGCGTCTAGTGGGTTATACCAGGGTGCCAGCACATTGCTGGCACCCTGGTATAAACGGCTGACATCGGTGATGCGATGTCAGCCGTTTAACCCTTTCCATACAGCGGTCCGTACGGACCGCTGTATGGAAAAGGTTAACAGTAAGAGGGAGCTCCCTCCCTCTCCGATCGGGGGGCTGCTGTGCCTTTGCAGCCCCCCGATGGGAGAGGGAGAGAGCTCCCAGGCAGCCCCCCCAAGCCCCGTCCTTACCCTTCCCCGTCTGCGAAGTTCTGGCCACTACTGAGCAGACGGGGAAGGTTCCCATGGCAACAGGACGCCTCTCAGGCGTCCTGCTGTCCATGGTGCTGAACAGATCTGTGCTGAAAGCATAGATCTGTTCAGTGTAAGTAAAATACAGTTAGATACCTATATAGGTTCTGTACTGTATTTTACAGACATCAGACCCACTGGATCTTCAAGAACCAAGTGGGTCTGGGTCAAAAAAAAAGTGAAAAAAGTGAAAAATAAAGTAAAAATCAAAAAACACATTTATCACTGATTAAAAATGAAAAAAATAAAATTCCCTACACATGTTTGGTATCGCCGCGTCCGTAACGACCTGATCTATAAAACGGTCATGTTACTTTACCCGAACGGTGAACGCCATAAAAATAAAAAATTAAAAACTATGATGAAATTGGAATTTTGCCCACCTTACTTCCCAAAAAAAGGTAATAAAAGTGATCAAAAAAGTCGCATCTACGCCAAAATTGTAACAATCAAACCGTTATCTCATCCCGCAAAAATCATACCCTACCCAAGATAATCGCCCAAAAACTGAAAAAGTTATGGCTCTTAGACTATGGAAACACTAAAACATGATTTATTTTGTTTCAAAAATGAAATCATTGTGTAAAACTTACATAAAAAAAAAAGTATACATATTAGGTATCGCCGCGTCCGTATTGAACGGCTCTATAAAAATATCACATGAACTAACCCCTCAGATGACCACCGTAAAAAAATTAAAATAAAAACGGTGTAAAAAAAGCCATTTTTTGTCATCTTCCGTCACAAAAAGTGTAATAGCAAGCAATCAAAAAGTCATGTGCACCCCAAAATAGTGCCAATCAAACCGTCATCTCATCCCACAAAAAATGAGACCCTACTTAAGATAATCGCCCAAAAATTTAAAAAACTATGGCTCTTAGACTATGGAGACACTAAAACATTTTTTTTGTTTTAAAAATGAAATTATTGTGTAAAACGTACATAAATAAAAAAAATTGTATACATATTGGGTATCACCGCGTCCGTGACAACCTGCTCTTTAAAATTACGTCATGATCTAACCTGTCAGATGAATGGTGTAAATAACAAAAAAAAAAAACGGTGCCAAAAAAGCAATTTCTTGTTACCTTGCCGCACAAAAAGTGTAATATAGAGCAACCAAAAATCATATGTACCCTAAACTTGTACCAACAAAACTGCCACCCTATCCCGTAGTTTCTAAAATGGGGTCACTTTTTTGGAGTTTCTACTCTAGGGGTGCATCAGGGGGCTTCAAATGGGACATGGTGTCAAAAAAACCAGTCCAGCAAAATCTGCCTTCCAAAAACCGTATGGCATTCCTTTCCTTCTGCGCCCTGCCGTGTGCCCGTACAGCGGTTTACGACCACATATGGGGTGTTTCTGTAAACTACAGAATCAGGGCCATAAATAATGAGTTTTGTTTGGCTGTTAACCCTTGCTTTGTAACTGGAAAAAAAATATTAAAATGGAAAATCTGCCAAAAAAGTGAAATTTTGAAATTGTATCTCTATTTTCCATTAAATCTTGTGCAACACCTAAAGGGTTGACAAAGTTTGTGAAATCAGTTTTGAATACCTTGAGGGGTGTAGTTTCTTAGATGGGGTCACTTTTTTGGAGTTTCTACTCTAGGGGTGCATCAGGGGGGCTTCAAATGGGACATGGTGTAAAAAAAACTGTCCAGCAAAATCTGGCTTCCAAAAACCATACGGCGCACCTTTCCCTCTACGCCCTGCCGTGTGCCCGTACAGCAGTTTACGGCCACATATTGGGTGTTTCTGTAAACTACAGAATCAGGGCCATGAATAATGAGTTTTGTTTGGCTGTTAACCCTTGCTTTGTAACTGGAAAAAAAATATTAAAATGGAAAATCTGCCAAAAAAAGTGAAATTTTGAAATTGTATCTCTATTTTCCATTAAATCTTGTGCAACACCTAAAGGGTTAACAAAGTTTGTAAAATCAGTTTTGAATACCTTGAGAGGTGTAGTTTCTTAGATGGGGTCACTTTTATGGAGTTTCTACTCTAGGGGTGCATCAGGGGGCTTCAAATGGGACATGGTTTCAAAAAAACTGTCCAGCAAAACATGCCTTCCAAAAACCAAACGGCGCACCTTTCACTCTACGCCCCGCTGTGTGGCCGTACAGTAGTTTACGGCCACATATGGCGTGTTTCTGTAAACGGCAGAGTCAGGGCCATAAAGATACAGTCTTGTTTGGCTGTTAACCCTTGCTTTGTTAGTGGAAAAAATGGGTTAAAATGGAAAATTAGGCAAAAAAATGAAATTCTCAAATTTCATCCCCATTTGCCAATAACTCTTGTGCAACACCTAAAGGGTTAACAAAGTTTGTAAAATCAGTTTTGAATACCTTAAGGGGTGTAGTTTCTTAGATGGGGTCACTTTTATGGAGTTTCTACTCTAGGGGTGCATCAGCGGGCTTCAAATGGGACATGGTGTCAAAAAACCAGTCCAGCAAAACATGCCTTCCAAAAACCAAACGGCGCACCTTTCACTCTACGCCCCGCTGTGTGGCCGTACAGTAGTTTACGGCCACATATGGGGTGTTTCTGTAAACGGCAGAGTCAGGGCAATAAAGATACAGTCTTGTTTGGCTGTTAACCCTTGCTTTGTTAGTGGAAAAAATTGGTTAAAATGGAAAATTAGGCAATAAAATGAAATTCTCAAATTTCATCCCCATTTGCCAATGACTCTTGTGCAACACCTAAAGGGTTAACAAAGTTTGTAAAATCAGTTTTGAATACCTTGAGGGGTGTAGTTTATAGAATGGGGTAATTTTTGGGTGGTTTCTATTATGTAAGCCTCGCAAAGTGACTTCAGAGCTGTAGTATTCCCTAAAAATTGGGTTTTTGTAAATTTCTGAAAAATTTCAAGATTTGCTTCTAAACTTCTAAGCCTTGTAACATCCCCAAAAAATAAAATATCATTCCCAAAATAATTCAAACATGAAGTAGACATATGGGGAATGTAAAGTCATCACAATTTTTAAGGGTATTACTATGTATTACAGAAGTAGAGAAACTGAAACTTTGAAATTTGCTAATTTTTCCCAATTTTTGGTAAATTTGACATTTTTTTATGCAAAAAAAAATATTTTTTTTAACTTTATTTTACCAGTGTCATGAAGTACAATATGTGACGAAAAAACAATCTCAGAATGGCCTGGATAAGTCAAAGCGTTTTAAAGTTATCATCACTTAAAGTGACACTGGTCAGATTTTCAAAAAATGGCCTGGTCCTAAGGTGTAAAAAGGCTGTGTCCCTAAGGGGTTAAGTGCATTTACACTTTGTTTACACTTTGGCCAACCACCCAAATATGAATAAAATGGGAAGGGAATACATATGAGCATGGTACCCAGGTCTGCATAATGTCTCTCCCTCAGCGGTGCCATAATATGCAGCATATTGAACACATTTCCTCTATTCTTATTGGAACACAAACACTAAATCTACCAATATTAGTGGAAGCAGGAGCAATTTGATGAGCTTCACGGCAGTTGTTTGGGTCCGCATACGAGCCGCCGTTTTGGCGGCTTGGATGCGGACCCATTTACTTCAATGGGGCCGCAAAAGATGCCGACAGCACTCCGTGTGCTGTCCGCATCCGTTGCTCCGTTTGGTGGCCCGCAAAAAAAGTAAACAAAACATGTCCTATTCTCTTTGCGGACAAGAATAGGCATTTATATTGACGGCCGCCCGTTCCGTAAATTGCGGAAGGCACACTAGCGGCTGACCGCAAAAAACAGCACGTAGTGTGCATGTAGCCTTAACAATATGATAGGAGTGTAAAAGGAATACATTACTATTATGTTACAGGGTAGGAAAAGGTTAAAATTAGTGTTGAGCGAACTTGAGTTTTAAGTTCGGCATCTAAAGTTCAGGGTATCGAAGAATCACGTTATGGATTCCGCTACCACAGACCATAACGGGATTCTTCGATAACCCAAACCCGAACTTTAGACGTCGAACTTAAAACACAAGTTCGCTCAACACTAGTCCTTATAGGAGAACATGACCTACACTGATGTGAAACAAGCCAGTTTACTGATGGCCCCATATAGTACTTTCCTGGAGAACAGTTAGACTACTCTCTTGGTCCACCAGCCGTGCTTCCTCACAGCCCCCCATTATCAGGAGGTTAAAAAGCTGTTCAGTGGTGCTCACAAGGCTGTGTGTCACACCATTTAAAATCTCAGCTGCATTCCTTAATAAAAGGGTAATCCCACAATTAATGTAAAAAACAAACAAAAAACAGACATTATATAGTACAGGAATCAGGAACCTCTAGCACTCCAGCTGTGGTGAAACTACAACTCTCAGTACGCACACTTGCCTGGTTGTTCGCAGAACTCTCAGAAGTGAATAACGCATGATGGGAGTCTGTTTCAACACAGCTGGAGTGCTGGTGGTTAGCGATCCCCAATATAGTACATGACAACCTCTCTCTAAAGCCTCTTTCACACGACCGTTTTTTTTTTTTTCATCTTTTACGGGCCGTTTTTTGCAATCCGTATACAGGAGCATTCATTTCAGGGGTTCCGAAAAAAAAAAAAAAAAAAAAAAAAAAAAAAGTACATTTTTTGCAGAACCATCTAATGAAAATGTTAAGCCCTTATGTAATTACTGTATACCCCATACAGAAAAACGGAAGAGAAACACAACAGAAACAAAAAAACGGAACGGATCCGTGAAAAACTGACCTCAAAACACTGAAAAAGCCATATGGTCGTGTGAAAAAGGCCTAACAAAGCTAGATCCAGCCCTGTACCTCACATGGGTCCACAGATGTCCCCTTTCATTGCTCTGGTAGATTTATATCAAGCTGACAGCTCGGAGGCATGTCCTTTCTGCACACGATCATGTTTGTTGCCAGCATCAGATCCGCATTTTGTGCGGATTGGAGGTGGACCCATTCGCTTCAAAGGGGCCACAAAAGATGCGGACAGCACTCTGTACTGTCCGTATCCATACGTCCATTCAATGGCTACGCCAAAAAAATGGAACATGTCCTATCCTTGTCCATTTTACAGACAAGGATAGCACAGTTCTATAGAGGGCAGGGCGGAATGCACACGGACGGTATCTGTCTTGCAGATACACAATTTGTGGACCACAAAAACCATCAGCGGTCTTGTGCATGAGCCCCGTCACAGCTTCTAACAGACGACAGGGCCGGTGGCAGTTGAAGGATGGAACTGAGCATGTGTGTCCAACTCAGCAAGGTGGACAGAAAAAAAAAGGAAAAGAACAAGACAGGTTTTAATAACTCAGCTGCTACAGTTGCAAGAAAAAGTATGTGAACCCTTTGGAATGATATGGATTTCTGCACAAATTGGTCTGTAACATTGCGATGTTGCAGCAGGAGGAGGGGGGAGGGAGAGCAGGAGACGTCACAGCAACCTTACAGCAGCAGGAGGAGGAGGGGGGGAGGGAGAGAGAGAGCAGGAGGCGTCACAGAAGATTATGAAGCGGCGCTGGGCACGAACGGCAGCAGGTGAGGGCGGAAGCTTGGAGCCATTTACATCCCCTTGGGCACCTTATTTTTATGAATGACAGGTTAGTAATAGCGTTTTTTTTTTTGGCAAAATGAACCTACAGATTACATTTATAAGACCACATTAGGAATGGTTAAAGCTCCCTGAACATAAAAATATGGTTATCTGGAGGGGGTGAAACCTGGTGACAGAATCCCTTTAATATACATTAACACGGAAAAAATTGTTAAACATAAAAATGTGATTTAAACAAAAGGTCATTTTCTGATGACACATTCCCTTTAAGAAAGTCCTGAAGCTATAACACAAACACAAGAGAAGCAAAGCAGTCAGTAGGACAATACATATGGAACAGTAAACAACTTGCTGGTACCTTGACGATTCACTTCATTCTGGAGCAGTTCTTCCATCGCCTCTTCCTCGGCAATGTCTAATGGAGTGTCGCCTTCACTATTCACTGCCCCCACATTTGCTCCTTGACTAATTAAATATCTGTAAGACAGAAGCAGTCAGTGTGATGAGCAGGTTGGACAAACCAAGTACAATTTTACCAACTAATTTCATACCCAGAATACTGTGCGTCTAAATTTCTGTCAAACCTATAATATCCCTTGCACTATATGTGTGTACATATATATTATATATACACATACACACAAATCCACAATGATAACCTATTACCCAGAAAAATTAATTTTATAATTGTATACATCTGTCAGCAGATTTGCACCTATGACACTGGGTGACCTGTTACATGTGCACTTGGCAGCTGAAGGCATCTGTGTTGGTCCATTGTTCATATGTGTCTGTATTGCTGAGAAAAATTAGGTTTTCATATTTGCAAATGAGCCTCTAGGAGCAATGGGGGCGTTGCCATTACACCTAGAGGCTCTGCCCTCTGCAGTTGGACAGCACCAGGCAGTATAAATGTGATCACGCCTGGTCGTGTATGCCAGGTATATCACAAACTGTATAAACACACAAGTGCCACAACCATTCCTCCACCTCACTGTTCAGCACCCCAAGACTCTGACGAAGCTGATGAAAAGCATACAAGCAAATGGGTCAGTCATCCTGACAAATTCTCTTAAAGGGAAGGTCATCTTTTCAAGTTTCATGAAGTAGAATTTAATAGATAAAAGTAATGTAATGCGGCCATCTAAGACGGGCTCTTCCTTCCTGAATTGTGTGTACAGATAGTACAGCAGGATGTGTGTGCTTACAGAAGCCGAAACAAATGGCAGTGGTGGGAGAGAAGGGGGCGAGGATAGGCGCCTGAACCTGCAAACTCTGTAGCTGACCTAAATGCCCAAATCTTATTCTCATGGAAGATGGGCCACTGCTGGTAGGGGCTGTTCACACCTAATTTTTCTATTGTGTCCCTGTCGCCGTTCTCCTAAAAAACACACTTTTATAATAGGCTAATGAGCCTCTAGGTGCTATGAGGGCGTTGATTCAGCACCTAGACACTGTCTACTAACCATTTATCCCCCCAGGTCCTCCGTTTAGCCTGCCCCGCTCCTCGAGTGACGTCCACTTCTGTATTCGCTGCAGGCGCAGTGAGTGAAGGCCGCGCTCCTGGTGCCATCTTCCTCACTGCGCCGACTACGTCACAGAGAGGAAGCTGGCACCAGGAGCACGTCCTTCACTCACTGCGCCTGCAGCGAATACAGAAGTGGACGGTACAGGCACGGGATTTCTTCAGCGATCCAGCTAAAACAGAGGACCTGGGCGGGATAAATGGTTAGTATACAGAGCCTCTCGGTGCTGAACCAATGCCCTCATAGCACCTAGAGGCTCATTAGCATATTGTAAAAGTTTTTTTTTTTTTTTTTTTAGGAGAACGGCTGCAGGGACACAATTATAAAGCCCACCGTTATGTAGTGCTGACATCAGCACATCACTAATGTCAGCCAGCTACATAACAGAATTTCTGATGATAGAAACCCTTTAAGCAGATGTTTGAATACAGCAAAAACGTACTTAAACTTAGAGAATGATGTACCCATAGATTATAACTAGGAAAATGTCAAAGGTGCGTATATTTGACTCAAATCCTTGACTTTTTACCTTGCAGGCAACGAGACGCATAGAAACATAAGACATTAAGTGCATCCATTAAATGCATTCTTTTTTTCCCCAAATCTTTTTTTTTTTTCAAATCAAATACACTTGCAAAAAAAGATACACAAACATATTGAAACAACTGGACATCTGTTTAATATGTGTTAAAAAACTGAAATATAACCATAAAATTGCATACTTTTTTCATGTACATCTAAGGGCTCTTTCACACCTGCGTTCTTTTCTTCCGGCATAGAGTTCCGTCGTCGGGGCTCTATGCCGGAGGAATCCTGATCAGTTTTATCCTAATGCATTCTGAATGGAGTGAAATCCGTTCAGGATGCATCAGGATGTCTTCAGTTCCGACGTTTTTTGGCTGGAGAAAATACTGCAGCATGCTGCGCTTTTGGCTCCGGCCAAAAATCCTGAACACTTGCCGCAAGGCCGGATCCGGAATTAATGCCCATTGAAAGGCATTAATCCGGACTTAAGCTAAACGTCGTTTCGGCGCATTGCCGAATCCGACGTTTAGCTTTTTATGAATGGTTACCATGGCTGCCGGGACGCTAAAGTCCTGGCAGCCATGGTAAAGTGTAGTGGGGGAGCAGTATACTTACCGTCCGTGCTGCTCCCGGGGCGCTCCAGAGTGACGTCAGGGCGCCCCACGCACATGGATGGTGTGATTGCATGGCACGTCATCCATGCGCATGGGGCGCTCTGACGTCATTCTGGAGCGCCCCGGGAGCCGCACGGACGGTAAGTATACTGCTCCCCACTACTACTATGGCAACCAGGACTTTAATAGCGTCCTGGATGCCATAGTAACACTGAACGCATTTTGAAGACGGATCCGTCTTCAAATGCTTTCAGTTCACATGCGTTTTTCCGGATCCGGCGTGTAATTCCGTCAAGTGGAGTACACGCTGGATCCGGACAACGCAGGTGTGAAAGAGGCCCAAGGCCGAAATCTGCACATTAAAGCCTCATGCACACATCCATGAGATACCGGCCTGGATTTCTAATGAGTGCAGGAGCGCACAGCGTCATTGGTTGCTATGACACCTTGCGCTTCCTGCTGCCGCAGTACAGTAATACACTGGTATGATCTATACCAGTGTATTACTGTACTGCAGCAGGAAGCGCACAGCGCCATAGCAACCAATGACGCCTGTGCGCTCCTGCACTCAGAAGAAATACAGGCCGTGCGGGCATGCTGGGAGGTGTAGTTTTGCAACAGCTGCAGGCACACTGGTTGGGAAACACTGGTCTAGAGCCCTCTCTTCCCTGAAACCCTCTCTATTAAACCTGGGGCAGAAGGATTTTTTTTAGGGGCCCTTTCAAGTAGATTGTCGAGGACCAGGCAAAATAAAAATTCCCCCTTATACAATGGCACAAAGCATAGATTTGGAGCTAGCATCCCCGTTCCAGCTTTTTAACCAGATGGCTCTACGGGCAGAATTAGATGAAGCGGAAGCTCCAGCCAATAATCTTAGAGATTCTGCCAAAGCATCCGCCCAAAAATCTAGGGCATTATAAAAAGGAGACAAGGAAAACAACTGCTCCCTAGGGGTACCCCCTTAGATGTGATCCTCCAACTCCTTCATCCATACCTTAAGGGATCTAGCTACTGAAGTAGCAGCAATAGCTGGTTTAAAGACCCCTGCTGAGGCTTCCCAATTTTTCTTTAAATAAATCCCAGCCCTTCTATCCATAGGATCTTATAGAGAACCCATATCCTCAAAGGGAAACGCAGCTTTTATAATAAAAAAAAAAAACACAAGCTTTTTGGCAACCGGGAGAATCTAGCGTTGGGGCTCTATCCCAAGAGGCAGTCACTTTCCTCATCAAAGGGCTATTTACGCTTAACAGAGGATGGTATTAAAACTTCCTATCAGGCTTTTTCCATTCTTTAGCCCTTTCATGACCAAGGGTCATTGATGCCCCAGTGTCCAGGTCAAAATTTACAAATCTGACATGCGTCACTTTATATGGTAATAGCTTTGGAACACTTACTTATCCAAGCCATTCTGAGATTGTTTTCTCGTGACACATTGTACTTCATGATAGGCATATATTTGAGTCAATATATTTCACCTTTATTTATGAAAAAATCCAAAATGTAACCAAAATTGTGAAAAATTCACAATTTTCCAAATTTCTATTTATCCGCTTCTAAAACAGAAAGTGATACCTAATAAAATATTTATTACTTAACATTCCCCATCTGTATACTTTATGTTGGCATCATTTTGGAAATGTAATTTTATTTTTTTAGGGATGTTAGAAGGCTTAGAAGTTTAGAAGCAATGCTTAATTTTTTTAGAAAATTTCCAAAACCCACTTTTTAAGGACCAGTTCAAGTCTGAAGTCACTTTGTGGGGCCTACATAGTGGATATCCCCATACATGACCCCATTGTAGAAACTACACCCCTCAAGTTACTCAAAACTGATTTTTACAAAAACGTTGTTAACCCATTAGGTGTTCCACAAGAATTGAAGGAAAATGGAGATGAAATTTCTAAATTTCACTTTTCTGGCAGATTTTCCATTTCACAACTTTTTTTTACACATTGAGGGTTAAACAGCCAACCAAAACTCCTCAATATTTATTACCCTGATTCCGCAGTTTACAGAAACACCCCACATGTGGTCATAAACTGCTGTACAGGCACACGGCAATGCGCAGAAGGAAAGGAATGCCATACGGTTTTTGGAAGGCATATTTTGCTGGATTGGTTTTCTAAACGCCATATGTTTATTATTTTTCTGCCGATAGTCTTGTGCAGGGGCTCGTTTTTTGTGCAGAAAGAGTTGAGGTTTTTATGGGTACCATTTTTGATTTTGAATAGATAGGATTTTTTGATCACTCATTATTACACTTTATGGGGCAAGGTGACCCAAAAATTGGCTGTTTTGGAAGTTTTCATTTATTTATTTTTACAGCGTTCATCTGAGTTAGGTCATGTGATCGTTTTATAGAGCAGATCGTTACGGACGTGGCAATACCAAATATGTATACTTTTTCTTATTTAAGTTTTACACAATAGCATTTCTGAAACCAAAAAAAAAATTGATGTTTTAGTGTCTCCATAGTGTGAGAGCAATAGCTTTTTTTATTTTTTGGGCGATTGTCTTAAATAGCGGATCATTTTTTGCAGGAGGCGGTGATGGTTTGATTGGTACTATTTTGGGGGTCATAAGCCTTTTTGATTAGCCTGCTGTTGCACTTTTTGTGATGTAAGGTGACAAAAATAGCTTTTTTGGCACTTTTTTTATGGTGTTTATCGGACGGGGCTCTATCATGTGATATATTTATAGACGGTCGTTATGGACGCGGTGACACCAAATATGTGTATTTTATTTCATTTTTTTATAGGAAAAAGTATTTTTTTAATTTACATTTTAATTGTATTATTTATTTTCACTTTTTTTTTATCAAGTCACTCGTGGATCATGAAGATCCAGTGGGGCTGATGGCTGTACTATACTTTGCAATGCTCTTGCATTGCAAAGTATAATACTATTAGATGCCCTGTAAGTGGCAACAGCGGGCGCTTTTGCAAAGCGTCCTGGTTGCCATGGCAACCATCGGGTGCTGCCATCGCAGCGCGGCAGCCCCGATGGTTAAGAGAGCGAGCTCCCTCCCTCTATTAACCCCATGGATGCCGCAACCGCAGTATCTATGGGGTTACAGCAGAGTGTCAGCATAGAGCTGACACTCGCTACTGATGGCGGCGGTTCAGGAATGGAGCCGCCGCCATCACACACAGCTTTGCAGCGCTTGGATTAAAGAGTTTGCCGTTTATAGACGTGATATACTCCACGGGGCATGTGCAAATATCACGTATATAAACGTATTGCAGTCGTGAAGGGGTTAGCAATAACAGCCGGAATATTCTTATGCACATCAAAGACCTTTCTTCTCCTAGGGCCCAGACCTTCAAACAGAGTCTTGAACAGACTGTGGGGATTTGGGTCATTTAAACCCATAGCAACCCTACTACTTTTACTAGGAATTAATGCTCTCTGCATGAAAAAGCAGCTTCGTCAACGGAGGAGTCATTCGATGAAAGCCATTCTCCATCCTCCTCCAATCCAGAAAGTACATCACTGTCGTTAGAGGGGGGATTTGATGCAGCTGCAGAGGTACTAGGGAGGCTCTTTAGTAGACCGCTAACCGACTCCTTAACATGTTCCTGGATCATGTGCTTGATGCTGCCCAGAGACTGAGCTTCCTCCTCCATTAACTTGCTCACATATGCTAGGCAAACTGGCTTTTCCCAAGCAGAGGGTAGCTTCTTTTTACATACAGCACAACCCTTATCTTTAGATTTGGAGACCTTTTTAGACTCCTTAGACACCTAAACACAGAAGATGACCCCCATGAGTAATCAGCAACATGCACATAGGGGGAATCACCCCTCTTACCCCACTGTGGTACCGGTGTATCATTGGTAGTTTCAGTGGCTTCTGCACACTGAGACTACTCCATGTTCAGACACTCCAATGGAGGAACTGCCCGCTTCTTCACCCAGCAAGGCAGCGAGCTGCCTGGGCATTTCTCTACCAGGCGCACAAACCGGCTGACCCCACTTCCGGCTTACAGCGCATGCTTCCCTCTACTGCCGCCCAGGAAGTACGCCACTGCTCAGGCCTCGGCGTCCAGGCACACGCCCCTCCCCCCCCTGGCTTCGGCCGCAGGGCCAACAGCCGGACATGCAACACGGCTGCAGACATCCAGGAAGGAAAAAACCCTCCTGGACCGAGAAGGAGCGGAGTGGGGAGGAGAAAGAAGCCCAGACTCAGCAGCGGCTCCTAAGGGAGACTTACGCCGCAAGGGTAAAGCCCTTTATATACTCTTTAAAACAGACAGGGCATCCGCAGCTTTATGCTATCCTTTCCAAATTCCTTCCTGTTCCCTTAGGACAGGAAACAGAACTGGAGGTAGAGGTGGTGGTCCCTCTTTTAAAGCGGTTTCTGGTTCTCGTTTCCTGTCCTTAGGAGGCGGTCTCTCCATGGGTGCCGTCATAAGCGACGAGGAAAAGTATCATAACTTAGGAACTGAGCACAGCATTTGAATCAGGTGAACAACAGATTTGTGTCTATACAAATAGTTTAATAAGGAGGTCACTGGTGACAGATTCAATATAAAAGGGTTTATCCAATGACTAATACTAACAATGAAAATCAGACGACACATAGTATGCCACAACCTGTCTCTAACAAAGCTAGAACCAGTCCTGTACCTCACATGGATCCAGAGATCTCCCCATTTATTGCTCTGCTAGATTTATATCAAGCTGACAGCTCACGGGGAGTGTCTCTTCTGCTGCAGCTCTGGAGGCGTGTCCATGCTCTCCCTATCACAGCTCAGGAGGCAGATAAAGGATGAAACTGAGCATGTGCGGCCATCTCAGTGAGCAGGTCAAAGAAATAAGGGGGGGGGAAAACAGGCAGGTGGCGCTATACAGATACATTTTATAGAATAACTCAGTGGCTATGCTACATTTTTAATAACATGCAATTGTGAAAGTATTCAGAACCAGGTGCTGGTTTGAAATTTGTATTACAACTGTATGAATATTTTTCAAGGAACAACCCCTTCAAACTCTTTTCTAGAAAGCCATACACCTTTATGTACAAAGCTAGTACACTGGATTTCATGTCCATGTTTTATGAGTTTCCTCTTCTGGCTTTCATTTCATTGTCACATGCCCCACTCAACACCAATATGGGCAACATTTTGGGTACTGAAATAGCGACATATGATGTTGAGATTTGCTTTCCTGACTAACATTAGTCCCATATACACATTTTATTAGCTAAATTCCAAGAATCACTTAACATGAAATCAGCATCTTAGTAATACGGTTTAGTTCACATTCTGATCCATGCGACCTTTGACGTTTAAAGGGAACCTGTCATGTGGATATTTGATTATAATCTAATTATATACAATCATTAACTACTAAAAAGTACCTTAGATGTATTCACTTACTGGTGTGACAGATGGTTACCTCATAATATACACACAGATGCCAGATGCCGCATGCTAATGAGCCGATTCGAGTCCGGCGTGATGCCATTGAGTCCAGCGCATATTTAATTCAGAGCTATAGCCACTCCCCTGCCCACCTGCTGCTGATTCATATGCAAAAAAAAAAAAACTGTCAATCAGCAGCAGGTAGGCAGAGAGAGTCAGGAGCTCATGAATATTCATGACTCCTCATTATAAGCTGGAGCTTTTCAATACAAGATGTTGGCAGATTGACTGGGTTAATTAAAGAAAGTGACCCAGCATTTTGCCAAGTGAATCAGTCACTTATTTATGTTGCCCTTAGATTGGACACCATAAAACTGGTGACAGGTTCCCTTTAACCATGGTAGTTTAAGTGACTAACTTACTCTGCTATGTCAACGTATCCACAGGAAGAAGCAGCGTGCAATGGTATCCAGCCTTCGTTGTCTGGTTGATTAATACTAGCGCCATTCTCCACAAGGAACTTGACCATCTCAAGGTTATCATCAATGCAAGCCTGTAGCGAGAAAGACGACATTCATGAACTTAAGTCATCCATAGCCATTTCTGTGCAATATGAAAAACAAACAAACAAAAAAACGAAGCCCCAGTTTTTGCAGCACTAAGGGTTAAAACGTCCTCACCAGACAAAGCAAACATTACTGATTACCTAGAAGGCTCCACTAAGTAACCTGCTTTACCGTAAAGTTGCAGGACCTCTCTTATAAAGGATCATTCCACACAGTGTGTTACCTTACAACAGCTTTTAATGGCGAAGACTAGCAACTGAAATCTAATAACCTTCTATTAACTTAGGGAGAGATTTATCAAGCTGGTGTAAAGTAGAACTGGCTTAGTTGCCCATAGCAACACCAAAAGGAGCTGTGAACAATTAAAGGTGGAATCTGACTGGCTGCTATGGACAACTAAGCCAGTTCTACTTGACACCAGTTTGATAAATCTCCCCCTTACTCACTATAGAATATACAAGTCTTGCGCCAATCTGAACACGCAAAGCTGCAGTATAAAGCATTGGGAGAACGTCAGCATGAACTTCCGAGACTGAAAGTTGATTTTAAACATCCTTGTGTAACTAGAAAAAAATGCAGTGCTGTTGTCAATGGCCAGAGGTACCACTTGTTTGATTTAAGAAGCATGATCAAAAGGAGCTCCCCACCCCCTTGATAGGGTCGCCATATATCCATCAGCCAAAATAATAAATTTACAAATTTAAAAAAAATTGGTGCCATTTGCTAATATAAGCACTGAAAGAATACAGCAGACTTTAGAAGCCAGTATATTCATGAGCAAAGAGCTCAGCCCCACTTCTGTGGACACCCTGTACACTAATCTGACCAATTTCTGTCCACATTGTTTATGGGCAATTGATTTTGACTGATGTAACATACATATAGATCTGCCTGCCATTCCCAAAGAACTCAGACCAATGACATCAGCCTGACTAGTCAGAAATCTGAGTGTATGGCCAGCTTACAGGGGACGTCACCTCTCCCGACATGTCACCTAAGCCCCATTGAAGTGAACAGGGCCGAGCAACGCTCAGGCCAGTGGTACTAGGCGTGACGTCACAGGAACTGCGGGAAAGAACGAGAAGGCCACTCCGCTACTGTCTTCTCAAACTGCTGATCGGCCGATCAGATGCCGATCTATCCAGAGGATAGGTCATCAGTAAGAAAAAGCTGCAGAACCCCTGAAACGCCTCCCTAGCATCGCGGGTGACTCTAGGGAGGCTTGTCCCCGTCACCACCTGACATTGGCAAACCCCCCCCCCCCCCCCCCCCCCCAACACAGGATGTGCTGGGACAAGGAGCAACGTGGGTTCGGGGAGCAAGGCAAGTATATTGGGTGTGAGGGGCCTGAGCGTATGGTGCAGCATTTCAGGGGTTGGATAACCCCTTTAATGCTGGTGATTGACAGGCTGCTGCATATACTGCAGAGATGGGTACGCTCTCGGCAGGAATACAGTGGCTTTGGCTACTTGGCGTAGGCAGCTGTAGCTGTATCATGCTGCCTGCACTTATTTCCACATATGCAACTTTAACCTTTAAAGCTCCAGTTCAAAGCTATACAGAACAGAGCAATGCACCTGCTTGCCAGATGACTGTTACACGGGAGTTCTGCTCAATGTTGGATTGCTGCAAAACTCGACAAGCATTTATCCATCCGGAAGATACGTAAATGATTAAAGGAGTGGTCTGATTAGACCAGTGATGGCTAACCTCCGGCACTCCAGCTGCGTTAAAACTACGACTCCCAGCATGATCTATTCATTTCTATGGAGTTCTGAGAACAGCCAAGCAAAGAGGGCATGTTGGGAGTCATAGTTTTGCCACAACTGGAGTGCCGAGGTTAGCCATCACTGGATTAGACTCTGGGTTCTGCCACAAGAGGGCGTACAAGTGTTTCCTGCTGCCCTATAAAAAGTCTCTCAGAGGCTACTTTTGTGCAGTGTACCTCTAAATGAAAGATTGCTAAATGCTAGACATGCATCTACGACGAGACTTTGAGAAGGGCTGCATCATCCTTGCACTGAGAAGCAGGATGGTCGTTTGGACAGACTGCCTGCCACCTAGGCCGTTCTGACCCAGCCATTAGGTGGTATTTGGAGCAGTGGATAAAGATGGCACAGACAGGCCACCAGCAGGGGGGTTAATATGATCCACCAACAAGTACAAGCAGCTCCTACGTTGTCCACCATCCAGATACAAGAAGCACTTTCATTACACATCCCTGTCTGTCCGGACCATTCCCAGGCACTTAGCAGAAGGAAATTTAGTGTAACCACACTCATTATGTGCCCGGCCACCGTCTCCTTCATTTGCAGTGGTGTAGTGAATAAAAACCAGGACAGCTACAGTAGTCTTTAGCGATTAATCAAGGTTCTGTTTGGAATCTGACAAAAAGTTGGGTTGGTGTATGGAGGCTTTGTGAAGAGCGCTTCAATGGACGAGCGGGCCCACACAATGCCATGAAAACATTCCCCAGGTTAGAACGCTTCCACCAGCAGCTTATGTACTTCCAGCAATAACTGCAGGATGGCCTATCCTCAGGATAGGTCATCCATATCAGAATCCCAAACAACCTTCTCTAGAAGGGACCCAGCTAGAGAGAAAACAGCATGAACTGGAAGAGGTTCTTGCTACAGACCACCACTAACAATATGGGGGGTAATATCTGAAGCCGGCTTTGCTAGAGTCTGCATTTATGTACTTTGGACCAAATTTAACAAATGTTGCACTTTTGCCTAGAAATGTAGCTTTTTTTTTTACGGTATTCCCACTACTGCAGCAACTTTTGGGCTTTTTTGTGCAAGTCAGCGACGAGACTAATATAGCTAACCACACCCACTGTCCAAATCTGGAGTGAGATGTAAAAACGGAAAAAGTCGCAAAATATTTGCGCAAATAATCCCAAAAAGTCACACGGATCTATTTTTCGACTCTGAAGTGATAATCCCCCCCATTGTCCCTCACAGGATGTCAGCTCTCTAGAATACTTATGATGAAACTGCATTCTTTTCATGAAAAGTAGCTAGAATCTGACTGGTTGCCACTGGCACAACGCTTTACGCATGACGGCCTGCGCGTTTAGACATCTTCCACATCGCACAAATGCATGCGTGTCACTCATCTTTTACGGCATCAGGAAATCTGACTGCAGGACATACTCCACATAGCACGGACTTGTTTGAACCACATATACATAGACAGAATCTGGCCCGACGGCATTCCAGGAATCTGAACTTACTGAACGAAAACCAAATGAGGTCAAAGAAAAAAAAGTGACAAGGCCTGTTTCAGATGGTGTATGAAGCACTGTCCGTGTGACAGACACATTTGACCTACATCATGTGAATATGGGACAGCAGACCTGGGAACTCACAGTATCATAAGGAATTATGGTGCAGTGAGATCGGGTTAGGCAAACTGCAGTCAGTCTGAGAAACGAAGCATCACACAAACTGTGTTGTATTGACCAAAGATGCCGGATGAAGAAGCCCCCAGGAAAGGGAGGTGATTTAAACTTTTAATATTTAGATTTTTTTTATATTGTTTTCAATCTTTTTTTCACTTTTTATTTAACAACTATTAACCCCTGTAGGGGGGCTAAAATATGGGATTTTTTGATCCCTTGTCCTATTCACCCTAATAAAGAACTATTAGGGTGAATGGGATATCGACACGCTTCCTGCTGAGCTGTGCCTTGTGCATAGTTCAGCAGGGAGCTTACCATGGAAGCCCGGGAAGCTTCAGAAGCGTCCAGACTGTCATGGTAACCGATCGGAGGATCGCGATTTAACTGCATGGGCTCCAATTGGAAGGCAGAGTGAGCCGCATCCCTCTGCCTAACCTCACAGATGCCACAATCTGTGTTGGATGTGGCATCTGAGGGGTTAAATGACAGGAGTCGGCGCACTCGCTGTCCTTAGTCATTGTGGCCAGGAGCCTGCCCCATACAATGGCCCATGTACTGCATTATGGGGTTAACTGCATGCAGTCTACATCACTTGAATGGTGGAGGAAGGTGTAATTACACTGCACTGCTGCTACAACACAGACGTTGTGCAGGTGGACACTGAAGAGCATGCGGCAAGTAGCTGGGTGTTAGTGCCCCACCAGTCTGATATTGATGATATGACTGATGTGCTGCTGTTTTTGATGAAATTACCTGACACCACATTCCCCCTTCTGCTTCAGTGAATGCACGTCATAAGACAGATATGCAAAGGCATTGCCTCCTTTTGAAACATGTGACAAACAAAGCAAATCATGGGAAATACTGGGGCAGATTTACTAAAGCTATAGATTGCATACATTTAGACAGGCTGTCTAGACCTGCAGCATTCGGCAAAGTATTCTATGGCAAGTATTGGTTGGCTTGATTTTGATTTAATACAGAATTTTACACCAGAATTGAGGTGCAAAAAGTTGCATCTTAGGCCACGCCCTTTCCCCCAAAGCCCCCTGTCTCTTGTTAAGCCACACCCAAACACTAAAGCTAGAAGTGTCAATGCGAGCCACTTTTTGGCACAATTTAAAATCTAGGAGCACTCATGTGAGTGAATGTAGGAAATAAGTTTGTCAAAAACCACAGAATCCTAATGCACAGTCTCATGGGAAGTAGCTAGACTGCATTGGTGTGCGTATCTCCATCATCAGTGGGTAATCACTGGTCAGGAATAGATCATGTGCACATTATCCTTAAGAACACCTATGGAGTGTGGCATGGGTTAAATGGGCCTGCAAAAACTGTACGGACTTTTAACCCGAGATATATAAGTGGCAGCATGGAAAAGCATAGTATACCACCTTTTTTTTTTTTGGGACTCATGATGCAAAAGGCATGTGTGTAGACCACAAAGGTAAATGACTACATTATAAAAGGGCTCATGAAGACAACCTTATCTTTGGTCCAACATCCAACCCGCATTTTTTTTTCTCCAGATCGGATGCGGACCTATTCATTTAAATGGGGCAGGAAAAGATGCGGCTAGCGCCTAGCACACAGTGTGTTGTCCTCATGCGCAGCCTTGCAAAAAAAAAAGAGCATAGCCTATTCTTGTGGTTTTGCAGACAAGGATAGGACATTTCTATTAAGGTGACATAAAACTGCAGCACGCACACAGCTGTAGGGTTGTTGCGGGTATCGAGATTTCGATACCCAATCGATACTTTTGTCCCGGTATCGATACGATACCGGGATTTCTATTTTTTCGATACTGGGTTGCGCTTCTGCGCAGTCTAGTACCTCTGAACATGAGCGCGCTGCTGGCGGCGCGCTCATGTTCTCTCAGCAGCACGGGGAGAAGGAAGCTGTGTCCCCCCCCGTGCTGCTGCTGCCACCACCAATGTACGGGGAGAGGGGCGGGCGCACTGCGCCACCAATGATACGACTTTTCCTACACAGAGCGGCGCCCAGCGATGTCCCAGCACTTACGATTAGTCCTGGGCGCCGCTCCGTTCGCCTGCTGTGCCCCATTACTGTCCTCTCCTGCTCCATATGCTGATTACCTATCGGAGCGATGGGGAGGAGACATCAGCTTCACTAGTGGGCGTTCCTTCTCCCTGGCTGTAGCGCTGTCCAATCGCAGCGCAGGAAGAATGACTAGTGAAGCTGATGTCTCCTCCCCATCGCTCCGATAGTAATCAGCATGTGGAGCAGGAGAGGAGACAGTAATGGGGCACTGAGGGTGAACGAAGTGGCGCCCAGGACTAATAGTAAGTGCTGGGACATTGCTGGGCGCCGCTCTGTGTAATCTAATACTCAAGGTCTGGAGTCTGGACCCAGGAAAAGTAGTCTAACACATAATACAGGAGGCGGGTGCCGGCAGCAGAATCGCATTGCCGGCACCCTGCCTCTGACAGGGAGCTGTGCAGCACCTGAGGGGTTAACTGCCGCTGATTTGCCAGTACCCGCCTCCTGTAATTATCATTGGTGGCACAATGCGCGCGCCCCCCCCCCCCCCCCCCCTCTTCAACCCCCATCCCATTAAAATAATGCGTCGGCCCCTCTCAACCCCCCAGTATTAAAATCATTGGTGGCAGTGGCCACAGGGTCCCCTCCCCCTCATTGGTGGTGCAGTGGCAGCTTCTGATCGGAGCCCCAGCAGTGTAAGCCTGGGGCTCCGATCGGTTACCATGGCAGCCAGAACGCTACTGAAGCCCTGGCTGCCATGGTAACATCCCTGATGCTGTGTGCACAGAGCAGCAGGGACAGTGTGAAGTCCTATTCACCCTGATCTCTATCAGGGTGAATAGGACAAGGGATGAAAAAAAAAAAAAAAAATCACAGGTTCTAGCCCCTAAGGGGGGGAATTAGTTATGAAATAAAAAGTGTAACAATAAATAAAAATAAAGTAAAAAACAAACCCCCCACCAAAATATAAAGTATAAATCACCCCCTTTTCCCAATTTCACATATAAAATGTATAAATAATGCGGTGAACGCCTGAACAGAAAAAAAAAAAAACTGCGCGATTCGCCATTTTTAAAAATGCGGAATGCACATGGCTTTTTGGGTTTATTTATTTTTTTCGTGTGGTATCGAATATCGCAATACTTTTTCATGGTATCGAAACCGAATCAACTCTACACAGCAGGCATCCATGTTTTGCAGACCACAAAACACTTCTGGCCGTGTGCATGAACACGGAGCAGGACCAACCACTGACAATAAGTGATGGACACAATACCAATGCCTTATCACAAAGCCACATGTCCATCTGACTGCTGCCCTATCATGTACAGTCAGAAAGGGATGAGAAAAACAATTACATGGATTTAAAGGAGTATTCCGGTAAAGTAACCTAATTTTTGAAAAACTGCATTAAGGCTGCAACCCAACCAGAACCCATACCTATACAAAAAAACAGAGCTTCCATTTACCTTGCAATCCATTGGTCTAGCTGCTGTGTGAGTGTCATGGCGCCTAAACTTCCCTTACAAAACTACAATCCCCACAATCCCTAGCTTTCTTGCTGTGAGTGTTGATGTTTACTGATTGGCTGCCTGATATACAGTCGGTCACGCCCCCTCTACTCAGTAATCAGCAGCACACTGACACTCCTTGTTTCACAAGACATCTAGCTAGAGAACTGATAGCAACACACTGAGCATGCCCGACCGGATCAGGACTACAGGTCGATGCGGTGGTAACTTATGAGGGGAAACAGCGAGTAAATATATGAACGGTAAATATATGAAATTTACATTAGGTAATTATTGATAATGAATTAGTCTAAAACATAAGTTCTATTTATGGTAACAGGAATACCCCTTTAAGGCATAGGAAGCACGGAGGTGGTCAGCATGCACCTTGACTACACACAATGCTAGAGAGAACATCTGCAGCACATTACAAAGAACAGCAGCAGCTTCTTTGACCACATTTGGTCAGATAATTGCTCATCCTTGGCAATAATCCACGTCAAACAGTTAAATAGGAGTTTTATCAGTCACTTTGGTGGAGAAAGTTACTCCACAAGTGGAATCACCAGGTGCCCAAAAATCTGCTACTACTATACTTATTGTGCACAAAAGCTGAGCTTTAGGCCTCTTGCACATGAACGTTTGGTGAAAAAACAATTTTAATGGGTCCGAAAAAAAAAAAAATTAGACTGTACTCCGTATGCATTCCGTTTAAAGATATAACATGTCCTCTTATTCTCTGCATAACAGACAAGGATAGGACTGTTCTGTTCCGCAAAATACAGAAAGCACACGGACATCATCCGTATTTTTGGTGGATCTGTTTTTTGCAGACCGCAAAATACTGAAAAAGCCATACGGTCGTGTGCAAGAGGTCTTAGCCCAACAGATTGATTGAAGCTCCTGCATATCTACATCACTGGCAGAAATCTGACAAGTCTCAATAATACCCTATTATATGGAAACATCCTTAAAGGGCATCTGTCAGCAGATTTGTACCTACGACACTGTTCATAGGTGTCCTTATTACTGAGAAAAATGATTGTTTAATATACGCAAATGAGCCTCTAGGAGCAACGGAGGCGTTGCCGTTACACCTAGAGGCACTGCTCTCTGCACTGTGATTGAAGGCTCATGCACATGACCATAGCCCGTTTCACATCCGCAAAACAGTCCTATCCTTTTCAGCACTGCGGACAATAATAGGACATGTTCTATTTTTTTGCAGGTCAGTGTAAAACTTGAAGATGACCCTACAGGGGCAGAAAACTATGGGAACAATTCCGCTAATTTAAAAAAAATATATTTTTGCCAGTTACAGCCAGCTTGTGACATTCTTTTCTAATTTGTTTTTATTTTCTATTTTTTATCCTATTATGTATACATGGATTATAGGACAATTTGAGATCTCATTTACAGCTGTCACATGAACTCACTGACGTCCATGAGTTTTCTAGGCATGCTCTGGGACCTCTGAGGAAGTGACCATTATCTAATATGAACGGCAGACCCTGTGTTATTTATACACAGGTGATACTTGTCATTGTAATCTTGCCTATGATAATGAGATGACTGCTGAAAAGGGATTGTACAGAACAGGAAGCAGCAGTTTATTGTAGGCTTAAAGGCCAGTGTGAAAACTGCTGAATTGTAGTGGTTTGGGGGAAAATTGATAAAATATATATATATATATATATATATATATATATATATATATATATATATATATATATATATATATATATATATATATATATATATATATATATATTACACACACACCTTTTTAAAAGTTTCCAGTAAGTCATGTTCCCTCATCATACAAGGCACAGAAAACTTCTATAGACCTAGAAGTGCCAAATTGTGCCACATGTGTTTAGTATAAGGTGTTTTTTGGGGTCAGTGGTCCAGTTAGGTTTTCCCCTGTGATCACTGCACGGGTGCGCAAATGAGACAGTACATTTCTGACTCTGGCCACCCAGTTTTCCAGGGAAACATCAGCTGGTTGTCAGGCAGCTTGGAGAGGGCAGTCCAGTTAGCATGGATTAGTACTGAGAATATGGAAAACATAGTAAGTTGGAGTCATAATTGCATTACTTCCATTGTTCTGCTCCCTCATAGAACTACTTAATAATGGCAGTGCCAGATGAGTGCCCGATGGATGCCAAGGACTAAGTCACGGTGTCTGGCATTTTTTACATAATCTGAGACAGACTGCAGACAAAGCCTTAAAGGGGTTGTCCAACCTCAATTTGTATTTATTTATTAAAGTGAACCTGTCACCATACCATGCAGTGTTGGAGCTGGAAGAGAAGAGCAGATTGATATCTAGTTTTATAAGATTTAGCAGAACTTGTCATTTCGAATAACTTTGTTTGATTTTTTAAAGTAAAGTGGTGCCTCGGAACCGAACCAGAGTTTGGTTTCAAGTTTTAAAGTAGTTTTCCACTTAAAAAATTAACTAGTGAAGTTATTCAACGACTTCAGGCGCGACTCATCAGAGCCCATACATTCTAATACTGTACAGAGACGGATCTCTATTATTCCAAAGCTTGGAACGAAGCGACTGCAGATGAAGCATCCAAAGCTCATATAGATCAACACTACTGAAGCCTTTCCTGTATAAAGGCTACATGCACACAAACGTTAGGGCTCCGTGCCCGTGCTGCGGACCGCAAATTGCGGTCCACAATGCACGGGCACAAACCGCGGGGCATCCGCATGAGGATCACGGACCCATTCACGGACCCAAGTGAATGGGGTCCGCCATCCGCATCAGACGGTCCACACCGAAAAAACTATGACGCCATATTTATTTGCGGTGCGGAACAACGGAAAGAAACACCACGGAAGCACTCCGTAGTGCTTCCGGTGTTCCGTTCTGTGACTCTGTTCTGCATCTGAATGGGTCCGCATCAGTGATGCGTGGTGCACATGGTCGGCGGCCGCTGCCGCGTGCATGAGGCCTAAATGTGTATACATAGATAGCGGTCAGTGACTGATCGGACTAGCCACTAGCCATAAACACCAATCTGCACACATTCTCCTGATCTATAACATGGGGTCTGCTGATTGCACTGGATTTTAATGGAAACGAGTTGCCTTTAACAGACCCCTGCACATTGTTTACCTGTTGAAAAACGCATACTCCCCTGCTGCCTACCGCTCCGTTCCAGCTGCCTAATGTGGTCTTCCAGTTCTCATCCTGTAAACTTTTGACCGATAGGATCACATATGTCGCTGCAGCAAAATACTAGCCTCAGTGGCAACATGTCCCCAAACAGCACATGAACCAGCAGTGACATGCTGCTTAGAGGGGTTCTGCACTTTGTTTAAACTGATGATCTAGCCTCTGGATAGATCATCAGCATCTAAATCGCCAGGTGTCCGACACCTGGGACCCCCGCCGATCAGCTGTTTGAGAAGGCAGCGGCACTTGCAGTAGTGCCACGGCCTTCTCGCCATTTACGCTGGCCCAGTGACGTCACAACTAGTATCAACTCGCCTGGGCGCGGCTAAGCTCTGTTCATTTGAATTGAGCTTAGCACCGCCCAGGCCAGTTGATACTAGTCGTGACATCACTGGGCCAGCAGTAAACAGCAAGAAGGCCGTGGCCCTGCTACAGTGCCGCTGCCTTCTCAAACAGCTGATCGGTGGGGGTCCCGGGTGTCAGACCCCCGCCGGTCAGATGCTGATGATCTATCCAGAGGATAGAGCATCAGTTAAACAAACTGCAGAACCCCTCTAAGCAGCATGTCACTGCTGGTTCATGTGCTGTTTGGAGACATGTCGCCACTGAGCCCCCTGCAATCACTAAGGAGAAAGAAGGGCTCAAAGTCTAGGAGCCATCTCCAGGCACATAGAGAGACAGAGCTCGTTTTAGAGATTGGCAAGGGTCTCAGCACAAGAAACATAAAATACACTGTAAACCATTTAATAAATCAACACCCATCACAAGCTAAATATTTATAGAGTCAAGCCAAATATGTAGACGCCTATAGAACCATTGTCCCCTCTTGTGATGGAAAGGCACTCCCATTAGAAAGGAGCCCAAACTGCTGAAAACGAGCAAAGTCCAGACACATTGCCACAAAAGGAATTCCAGTAACTGGCATAGTACCAGCTGCCACAAGACAAGAGTCAAACATGACATCACTGTATGGAGGCTTCCCCAAGGCCAGAAGAAAAGGACTTCTCAGTAAACCAGGGATACCCAACCTGCAGCCAAACGACAACTCCCTATAGCCATCAGGGCATGCTGGAGCAGCAGCAGGTTGGGCATCCCTGCATTAAACTAGTCTACACATTCATGAGGGCGGGTGCTATGTTCTAAGAAACTATTGGCAATGGCTGGTTTGTTCTTGATAATTGCCTGACACATCAGTCCGTGTAAAAGACCCTTAAAGGGATGTCCAGCCATATCGTCAGGATAGGTCCAACACCCCCACCGATCAGCTGTTTGAAGAGGTGAGCGCTGCTACCATTTATTACCCTGCACTCTACCTCAGAAGTGCAGGGTAATACAAGTACTCCATTTAAGTGACCCCACTGCTGCAAAGGAAACAATGTGTAGTGTAATGCACAAGAAGCAGCAGGTGTCAGACCCCACCAATCTGATCTTTATGACCTGTCCTGATGATAGGTCATCAATATATGTGGCCGGACAAGCCCTTTAAGGCACATCCTACAGAATTGCAAAGACATTTACAAAAACAGCACAAAGCAGACCTGCTGCACAACTAGTCCAGAGCTCCTTCTGAGGGCACAGCTCGTCGTGAAGTTCTGCTTTTTTCCTGCCTTAGACAGTAGTTTGTGGTTCATTAGATGAGAGATAACCATCAATAAACGAGGGTTAATTGTTGGCATGACAGCAGGCATGGCTTATGTTGCGGGGCATCACGGATTGTAATAAGGGTAATGCTCATCAGATCTTCACAATGAGCTCACAGGAGGTGAGGTCTGAAAACGCACAGGTCGCCTGGGAAGTTCTGCATCAGGTCATTACATAACTCCACAGTGATGAAACCTATGCGCTAGCAGTGAGTGAACGGAAGTGTGGAAATCCTTTTATCTGAGTTGTCACACAAATCATTTAGCGGTAAGCTGATCCATAACTGTGGGCACGCACCTCACTAGCCATATACAGCTGATATTTGGGGGGCATTATCTGCCTTCAGGGGACACAGCACACTACTAAACAAATACCTATTTCTTAGCTTTCTCCATCTTTAGTGTTTAGGGGATGGAAAAAAGGGCATATTCCTATCTGGATATTTATGGCATATCCAGAAGACCCTCTCCTATCTTGAGAATAGAGCCCTGTCTCGTTGCCACTGCGAATGGAGAGACGGACGTGTATTGCATGGATTTGCCTACTCACTTCTATGGGAGTTCTGAAAATGGGCGAGTAAGCCAAAATGTCCTATGTAAGCCTAAAAATCATATCTGTCAGCAGCACATTGCATAAAGATGGGATGTGCTGCCAACAATCTGCTGCTGTATGGGGACCAAACAACCTTGTCAGACCCCCACACAGTTTGCATCAGATAGCGCGAAAACCCTTTTAAATGAGCGACACTGAAATTATATCATCAGTTGGCATTTCTTATGCCCAGGCATCGGTCCATGTAAAATGACTAAGATTTGTCACAGATAACAGCAATTTTTAGGCTGCCAAAATAAATGATCAGCCGAAAAAGGTTTGTTTGCTTGTCTGGCGGCCAACTGCCGCCATGTTTACATGGGTCAATAATCTGGAACACGCTTTCTTATGCAAGTTCTTCCACTAGATAGCCAGTCTGTGTAAAAGGCTTCTTAATGTTAGAAAGCCCTGGCAGCGGCTGATCTTCCAAGGAATAAAAGGATTTGGCATGGCCGATCCTTCTATCCCTGATGTCAGGCTAGCCATGAAGGCACCAGCAGAAACTCAGTCAAATCCAGCGACACTCCAGTAGTTGCCACCAGCAATGATGTACCGTCACTGCTGCCGTCAACCCGCCTTCAATGGTCACATACTACTACCTCCAAGACCAGTGGAGGTGGTATGGTGGCACCATAAGTCTACCTCTTGCTCCACAGAGATGCCATGTATCACGTTCAGCTAGATACATGACGCAGAAGATATTCTGCCCTGAAATCAATGCTTCTAGAGAACCACACCATAATACAACATGCAATGAGATGTGGCAGACTGAACCAACCAGCACTTTGGGAATCTAGTATTATTTGACAGACCAACCAACTTTGGTGAGATTTATTTACCCCGAAAGTCCACTGGGTAAAGGAGGTTACCGGTCAGCCATGTATTGTTCTCAGTTCTCACAGATGCAAAGTTACTGGGCTGACATTTCTTCGCTACGTGGATAAAGGTGGAGAAACAGGAGAGACAGGTTTCAGACGTTCAATCCCATCAGATCACTTGATGCTAATGTTCTACCAAACAGCACACTTGTGCGCTAAGCAGAGCTGAAGGAACTTCTAGAAACTAAGAGCACTGACAGGAAGAGAAGGAATTTGGCACATCTTCCCAAAAATGTACTGCACCATGTGTGATCAGCGTTTATCTGACAACCATTTGCTAGGACTCTGTTTATCAGGTTGGATCACATTAGAGGGGGTTCATCAATAAAATGCACCATCTTACGTGCTGGTAAGAATTGCCACAAACTCAAAGGGAGTCTGCCACCTCCAAAAGTGGTTTCAAATGTGGTCCTCTAATCCAGAGAAATGCCTATTTTTATTTTCAGTACACTCCGTCCAGTGCCTCCCCTTTGTTTGATTGACAACCCGAGATTTCAGAGCTTGCAGCAATGACACAGAGGACGCCAGGTACATAACCTCAGCAGCCCTAACCACGGTCCAAGGAAAACCTCATTTCCAGAAAAATAAAAAAATGAAGAATTCTAGAGGACCATATTTTCATAAGAAATGAGCAATATGCTTACTCTGAAACAGATTTTTGGAGATGACCGGCTACCTTTAACAAAATGGAGCATGTGGCATGATAAATTTGGAGGAAATGGCAAGGTTTCCTTACACCACTTTATGGCTGGTAAAGTTTGCACCTGTAGCTTACCCCAAAAGATGGTGCACAGTGCACACCCTTAATAAATGTTGTGTTTTACAAATCTTCCCCGATAAATCCATTCTTCATACTTGAATAAACTGTCTGGTGCATGCCATGGGCAACTTTCCCAAATATTCTGCAGCATTTTAGATCTCACTCTTATTCCTTGTCCTTTACCTTTCCACTGGATATCACATTGATTTAGACAATGACAGATCTATTGAGTGCTCCTACCTCATTCAGCTCAGTTATATTCCTGGATAACTGACTGCGTGCTAAGGCTGTGTTCACATTTCATTTTTGTTCATAATATGTGCTGTAAGTAATCTTAATACCCCCATACAGAGCACATTAGGGTATTGTCAGCCAAAGCTGAATGGTTAGGGTGACTTAACATTTTAAAGAGTATGGAGAGACTTTGAACTACTAAACCCCCCTACCTGTATGAGCACCTTTAGGCCCTCATTCACTCTAAGGTCAAAAGAGTCTGGCACGGTCTTACTAAATGTGTCCAAAATCTCCAGTATCCACGAGTCATTATTGAAAAAAGTGAAAAAAAAAAAAAAAAAAAAAAAAAAAAAAAGATATGCCATCCGTACAAACCCATACAATAAGCTTAATACATTATTTATGGGTCACAGAAAACCCTTATTTGGGAAAAAAAAAAGGTTTTACTTTGCAAATGGTAATGTCTAAAAACTATATATACTCCGTATCATTGTAATCTTATTGACCAACAGAATAAAGTTAGTCCAACTGTTTTTTATCCCACCTCAAAAATGTATAAAAGATGTTTAACCCCTTCCCTTTTAAGTACATATGTTAAATGTCTTTGCAGATATCAGGCTGTGTAAGAGCTAGATTTTCAAGCCAGTTCTTGTTTTATAGATGACAGTCTCAGCTTTAAAACAATACCCCTTAGGGGCCCATTCACACGTCCGTAGTGTATTGCGGATCCGCAATACACCCGGCCGGCCCCTCCATAGAACTGCCTATTCTTGTCTGCAATTGCGGACAAGAATAGAACATGTTCTATTATTTTTCGGGAGCCGCACACCGGATGATCGGGGCCACGCCCCATAGAGAATGAATGGGCAACGTTGTGGAACAGATCCTGACTCATTCTACGGACGTGTGAATGGACCCTTAGAAAGGGGTCTCAGAGAAAGCTGCACACACCTGCAGGTTTCATTCCTGGCTGATTTCTAAGTGCTCTAACTAGCAACTTATTAGGTTACGGCTAGTGTTGAGTGAACTTGTGTTTTAAGTTTTGCGTTAATAGTTCGGGGTCAGGTAATCGAAGAATCCCGTTATGGAGTCCGCTACCACGGACCATAACGACAATTGGAATCCATAACTGGATTCTTAGATAACCAGAACCGGAACTTTGGACGCAGAACTTAAAACACAAGTTCGTGCAACACTAGTTACAGCCTCAATCTTGGGGCTCTTGCACACGACCTGGCCGGGCCCGTGGGGCAGCCACATGCGGATCGCGGACCCCTTCACTTGAATGGGGTCCGCGATCCATCCGTTCCGCAAAGATAGAACAAGTTTTTTTTTGGGCGGAACGGAAGCACTGAACGGAACCTCACGGAAGCACTCCGTAGTGCTTCTGTGGGGATCCGTTCCGCATCTCCAGATCCGCGGACCCGCCGGGGCTCCGTGTATTGCGGACCTGCCGTATACGGGCCGCAATATAGCCACAGCGGGGCAACAACCGCGTACAAGAGGCCTTAGGTCTTTAAAGCGGAGATTGTCAGCCATCCGAAAAGTGAAAGGGGGGGGGGGGGGGGGCAGTGCTGACAGGCTGCACCAGGAGAGACATAGCATGTCCATCTGTCCATGTTCCCAGGAAGAGAAGGAGGGCATGTTCAGATTTTGTTCAGAAGATTTTACCCTCAACTAAATCTGCCAAGCATCCCATGGCAGAAAACTGCTGCCCCGTTTCTGCCATGGGTTTTAATGTACAAAAAGAAGCAGTAATGCAATACCAATCCCCTGCTGATCCCATTCAAACTAGGGTTGTTTCGATAACAAAATTTTGATTCGGTTTTGATACCATAAAAAAGTATTTCGGATACTCTATACGATGCGGAATAAAAAAATTAAAAAAAACACCAAAAAAAGCTGCGTGCATTCCGCATTTTAAGGAACGTCCGGCCCATAATAGAACAGTGGCCACTGCGCCACCAATGAATATAGTTTATGCTTAATACAAACGCAGACTGAGCTGCGGGTGCCAGACAAATCCCATACCCGGCACCCAGCCTCTATGACTGCGCGCTGCGATCCGCCACTATTAAACCCCCAGGTGCGGCATCTGAGGGGTTAATAGCGGCGGATCGCAGCGTGCAGTCATATGTCTGGCACCCACATGGCAGCCTGCATTTGTATTAAGCATAAATGATATTCATTGGTGGTGCACCGAACAATCCCCCCCCCCCCCCCAACCCCAGTATTATAAAGTAAAATCATTGGTGGCGCAGTGCGCCCCCAACGTATTATAATCATTGGTGGTGCAGTGCGTCCCCAACGTATTATAATCATTGGTGGTGCAGTGCGTCCCCAACGTATTATAATCATTGGTGGTGCAGTGCGTCCCCAACGTATTATAATCATTGGTGGTGCAGTGCGTCCCCAACGTATTATAATCATTGGTGGTGCAGTGCGTCCCCAACGTATTATAATCATTGGTGGTGCAGTGCGTCCCCAACGTATTATAATCATTGGTGGTGCAGTGCGTCCCCAACGTATTATAATCATTGGTGGTGCAGTGCGTCCCCAACGTATTATAATCATTGGTGGTGCAGTGCGTCCCCAACCACCCATCCCCCAAGTATTATCATTGGTGGCAGCTCTGCACTGCCACCAATGATTTTAATAATGGGGGGGGGGGGGGGGCACTGCACCACCAATGATTTTAATACTGGGGGGTTAAGGGGAGGGGGTGCACTGCACCACCAATGATCATTAGCATTTAATACAGGAGGCACCTCCTGGATTTGTATTAAACAATTACTTTCATTTGTGGCGCAGTGCACCCACCCCTCTCCTCATTGGTGGCAGTGGCACATGGGGGAGGGAGAGAGTGCCTAGTTCTCTGATACTAGACTGCACAATAGTAAAGCCTAGTATCGAAAAAAGGCAAATCCCAGTATTGAGGTCGATACCAGACAAAAGTATAGATTGGTTATCAAAAATTCGATACCCGAAACAACCCTAATTCAAACTTCCCTAGTTCGTTGCCGACCAGTTTGCCAGGCTACAGTGATGATATGGCATGTTGACACATGACTTCTGCAGTCAATCACTGGCTATAGCAGTGACACATCAATACCAGTCAAGGCTACAGTGACCAGATGTCATGTCAATATAGCTGGAGACTGGGGAATTGCAGGGAAGCATAAGCACGGGGAAATAAAGCTCTGTGCCTACACCGTTCAACCAGTGTAAGCTAGTGTTGAGCGAACTTGTGTTTTAAGTTCGGTGTCCAAAGTTGGGGTTATCGAAGAATCCTGTTATGGACCGTGGTAGTGGAATCCATAATGCGATTCTTTGATAACCCGAATCTTGGACGCCGAACTTAAAACACAAGTTTGCTGAACACTAGTGCAATCTCTACTTTGCCAAACCCCATTGTTACTGCCTTTTGTCAAGTTTCAATGCCATGGCAGTAGTACAAATACCTATTAAGATCAAGTCAAATGTAAAAAGGGGAATGCAGAAAGTTTAAAACTGCACATTTTTGGAAACCGGAGTACTTTTCTCACAAAGACACGTGCTCCATTTTTATCTTTTTATACAACATGCATGAACACATTTGGAATCATGCTGGATGCACAAGAGGGGCGTAAGACCATGCAATGGCTCTGCCAAATATATTCTGGACTATCACCATTTACTTGTGTACTGTATTTGATGGTTAGCAGCAGAATGGGTTTTCTGCATTTGAAATTGATGGCCCTGTTGTAGAGAAATATAAACTTTTCTGTATATGCAAATGGTGTGTCCGACGCACCAATGGGTGTGCCTAGCTCCTTGGAGCACCACCATCATTCTTCCCCCTTAGCTCCTCCCCCCGAGGGGCATTGTCTTCCTGTCTGGCCCGGTAATCCCACACATTCACCGGAGAATAAAGGATCAGTGAATGCAGAGCTTGAATCTCGGCAGGCTATACCCATTGCTGAGATCCAGACTTTGCATGTGCCAATTCAAAACCCCTTTAATTGACTGAGCAGGCCTATCCTGAGTGTGAAGAGACACTAGGAAGGGGGAACATGTAAGTGTGCGAACAGCAGCAGTGGAGGAATCAATGAGCATTTTTTTTAACCATTCTGCCCTTTTTCAGAATTTTCTCTCTTCAGATAAACCCAGTAAACGTTAGTGGTCGCCCTTAGAACAAACACCACAGCAGAGTGCAGAAGATAATTTCAAGAAGTACTTAACCACAAACTTGTGAAGGTTATCCTTTTCCTCTTTTTCAGTTTGCCTTCCCATACAAAGAAAAAACTAAATGTACACCAAAACCTCTAGTACTCAACCCGAACATCCAAGTTTATTACTAGAATTACAAAATCACATTTGGCAAATTCATTACCGAAATCAGCCTTTCATAATTCCATTCGTAGTTCCAACAGGCTTCGCCGGATGTTACCAGAATTATAGTCAACGGGGCTGGTGGGCATTCCGTCAACATTTGGCAATGGCGGACCAAGAGAGCGCCGGTAGGCTGTTCTCTGCCGGAACAAACGGAGGTGTGAAACTAGCCTTCGCTCTTCTATTAAACGAATGAGGCTCGCAATGGAACTGATTTTCAGTCTATATATGAATATGCCTTACTAGTACAGCGAGTCCAAATCACCTACCAAAAGGAAGCACTAAAAAAAAGGTACATGATCCTGCATTTCAAGGGCATGTTCAAATGCAGCATAAACCATGCAGATTTTCCATCAGGATTTGCACAAATCCATAACCAAGTCGGGGATGTGGAGTCAAACTAAAGTTCGGACTCCTCCATAAAAGACCAATTTAGAAATCCTTTTTTTGTAGTAAAATGGTAACATTAGGCTTTTTCTTACCATCAGGTAAGTAATCAGGCTGCTAAGGCTACTTTCACACCAGCGTTTTTGCTGGATCCGGCAGGGTTCAGCAAAAACGCTTCCGTTACTGATAATACAACCGCCTGCCTGCGTTATGAACGGATCCGGTTGTATTATCTTTAACATAGCCAAGACGGATCAGTCATGACCGCCATTAAAAGTCAATGGGGGATGGATCAGTTTTCTACTGTGGCAGAGAAAACGGATCCGTCCCCATTAACTAGCATTGGGGGTCATGCCAGATCCGTCTTGCTCCGCATCCCCGGACGGAAGGCAAACTACAACATGTTGCGGTTTGCTCTCCAGTATGGCAACGCAACTAAACGGAACGCATTTCAGAGCATTCCGTTCTGTTCGGTTTTGTCCCCATTGACAATGAATAAGGGAAAAAAAACTGAAGTATTTCCGCTATTGAGCCCCCGTGACAAATAGGTAGTACATAATATTTACTGGAATTCAATTTCAGAAATGTTTTAAATTCCAGTTAGTAAATACACAATACACTATGGGAACCTGGCAGCACGCAATGCAGTGCAATCTGCAAGCAGCATGTTATAGAGCAGGAGGAGCTGAGCAGATTGATATATAGTTTTATGGGAAAGATTCAGTAAAACCTGTATTTTATACATTTACACCTCTGCATCAATCTCACGTGGGCCGACAGCCTTCCCTGTATACCTAGTCACACAGAATTAGCGGTCACTGAATGGCACCGCCCTCATAACGGATGCATAAAAAGAGCAGAGATATAAGTTACTGAACCTTTTCCACAAAACGATTAATCTGCTCAGTCTCCAATATGCTCCCGGCAGATTGCATTTTTGGGGAACGGGTTCCCTTTAATAACTGGAAAATACTGTTATACACTTAATTATAAGAAATCTACGAATTTGTCATCAGAAAAGCTCTATATACTGTATGTACGTCCTGGAAATGCAGAGAATCGTGGAAGTCTACATAGGAATAGAAGAAACATGTAGAGTGCATAGCTGCTATATTCAGTGCTCAACATGAAAGGGTTGTCCGGGAAGCAATAACTTTTCACAGGATCCCCATACTTACAGGTCCTGTCCTGCACCCTGGCTCCCGTGTGTCCACCTTCTGGTCTACAGCTCGTTTACCTCCTCTCGGATCTGCTGCAGACAATAACTGATGTCCACAGGAGACACATGACTGCTGAAGCCAGTTACTGGCTGCAGTGGAGCAGAGGATCCTGCCCATGCAGGGGGATGAATAAAACATGGACAGACAGAACCGACACCAAGGACTGGACCGGTGGGGAGTGGGCAAGTATGATTCTTTTCAAAGCAGAGACAGTATTCAAGCACCTTGGGGGGGGGGGGAGAGATCCTGTATTTTAAGCATCAGTTATGCTCATTTATGCACATTTGCCATCCGTTTTAGCCATTTCTGTCCGGAGCATAACGGATGCTTAAAATACAGGATCCATTTTTGGTTTATTTTTCTGTTCTGTTACAGATCAGAAGAATGAAAAACTAAGTGGTAATGTGAACTGTGCCTTATACGGTCTTCCTGTTCCGTGGGGACTGCATGTATGCCAGTGGTGACCTTCCTGCTCTGGTCTTCACTACTGAGCATGCGCAGCACAAGATCAGGCATAGTAACTAAGGGCCTTAAAGCAGCATGAAGTTACCTAGTATAACAGGTGGCATCATGGGCCCCACTGATCAGCTGTTCTGCAGTAGCTCCATCCACATTGACTCAGCTGTGTACTTCCAGCACCTATTTCTGAGATGGAGGGACTTCGGAACACCATTAAAAATAAAAGTTACGGAAAACCTCTAATTTGGACAACCTCCTTACCCTGACCAATCTTCTGTTTTGCCTTAAGAGGGTTAGCATCTACCCAAGTCCTCAGTAAGGTTTCTGACAGTAAGGCCTCTTTCACACGAGCGTGACAGATTAGGTCCGTGTAGTGAAACTCGCACTATTTTATAAACAAGTTCAGTCAGTTTTGTCTGCAATTGCGTGCAATGCGTTTTGATACGTTTTTCACGTACGTGATAAAAATAAAAAAAAACTGAAGGTTTACAAACAACATCTCTTAGCAACCACCAGTGAAAGACGCACTGCAGCCACACTTTCTTCCAGATGCAATGCGATTTTCACTGAAGCCCCACTGAACATGCTGCGTTTTTTTTACGCAACACTGAACTGATCCGTGGAAAAAAAAAAAAAACAACGCTCATGTACACAGACCCATTGAAATGAATGGGTCAGGATTCACTGCGGGTGCTATGTGTGCACGTCAGGCATTGAACCCATGCAGAAAACTTACTCGCGTGAAAGGGGCCTAAAATTAGTATTACATACTGTTTCTTCCAATAAAAAGGGGGGAAAAAGCAAAACGGCTCCATAAAATGGATTAGGGCGGAGGCTAACAAACTCGCCATGGATCTGTAAGGATGGGTTCACACACGTGGCAGATGCGCCACAGATTTGGAGAGGCAAGCCTGCAGCATTGTACAGTACTAGCAAAGTGGTTGAAATGATCAATAAGGGCCCATTCACACGACCGTATGGCTTTGCGGATCCGCAAAACACAGACACCAGCCATGTGCGTTCCGCAATTTGCGGACCGCACATGGCCGCAACCATAATAGAAAATGCCTATTCTTGTCTGCGATTGCGGATAAGAATAGGACATGTTCTATCTTTTCTGTAGAGACAAGGTACGGAATAACGGATGCGGACGGCACACAATGTGCTGTCCGCATCTTTTGAGGGCCCATAGAAATTAATGGATCCGCAGACCTTCCGCAAAATTGCGGAACGGCTACGGATCCGTACATACGGTCGTGTGAATGGGCCCTAAAGGTCATGTGTTTTGTGCTGCTGACCCATGCCAAGATACACAGTGGACTTTCCTGTTGTATTACAAGTCCATTGTCTCTGTACCATAAAGCCCGTTCACACAGCATTTATTTTCCGGCAGAAATTCCATTGGAAAAAAAACACTGTGAACGGTCCCTTAACCCCTTAAGGACACAGGGCGTACCGGTACGCCCTATTTCCCGAGTCCTTAAGGACCAAGGGCGTACCGGTACGTCCTGACTTAAAATCGGCATTCCGGCGCCGCGGGGGTTAATCGGAACGGGATTTCGGCTGAAATCATTCAGCCGGCATCCCGTAACAACGCAGGGGGGGGTCATTTGACCCCCCCGTATCGGCGATCGCAGAAAACCGCAGGTCAATTCAGACCTGCGGTTTTCTGCGTTTCCGGTCCATTCGGGTGTCCGGTGACCCGATGAACCGGAAAAAGACTGCGATCGGTGGCGTAATTATACACCACCAATCGGAGTCCGAGGATTTGAGGAGGCGGTGCTGGCCCTGGTGCTGAACACTGCTGTCCAGGGTGCTGATTGGTGCAGGGGAGAGAGGCGCGAGATTCAAACTTCCTGCGCTCCTCTCTCCCCTCCTCTTCCTGTTCTGCACGAGCACCCGGCAGCATCGTCCAGCACCAGCTCCTGTGTCCCCCTAATCGCCATCCATCACCCTCCTGCACCCATCGCCACCCAGGTAGGTTAGGGTCAGTGAGGGAGAGGCATCGTTAGGCAGGGAAAGAAGGGAAAAGTTAGTTAGGAAAAAAAAAAAAAAAAAAAAAACTTTTAACTTTTACACAAAACTTTTTTTGATCCATCTATCAGACCCCAGACCCCCCCCTGCCACTTGCCCCCCCCTACCAAAAACGGTGCCAAAACACCTATTTTTGGGCAAAATTTCAATTTAAATCCATTTTGCCGGTAATAAAGCAAGGGTTAACAGCCAAACAAAACTAAATATTTATTGCCCCGATTCTGTCGTTTGCAGAAACACCCCATATGTGGTCGTAAATGGCTATATAGCCGCACGGCAGGGCATAGAACGAAGGGAACGCCATACGGTTTCTGGAAGGCAGATTTTGATGGACAGTTTTTTTTTTGACACCATGTCCCATTAGAAGCCCCCCCTGATGTAGCCCAGACTAGAAACTCCAAAAAAGTGACCCCATCTAAGAAACTACACCCCTCAAGGTATTCAAAAGTTACTTTACAAACTATGTTAACCCTTTAGGTGTTCCACAAAACTAAATAGCGAATGTAGAAACAATTTTAGATTTTAATTTTTTTGTTACATTGCCTCAAAAAAGAGTAATATAGAGCAACCAAATATCAAATTTACCCCAAAAATAGTCCCAAAACAACAACCACCTTATCCCGTAGTTTCCTAGATGGGGTCACTTTTATGGAGTTTCTACTCTAGGGGTGCATCAGGGGGCTTGAAAGGGTACATGGTGTAAATAAACCAGTCCAGCAAAATCTGCCTTCCAAAAACCATATGGCGTTCCCCTTCTTCTATGTCCTGCCGTTTAGCCAAATAGTAGTTTACCACCACATATGGGGTGTTTCTGCAAACTACAGAATCAGGGCAACCCATTTTGAGTGTTGTTTGGCAGTTAACCCTTGTTTTACTCCTAGAAAAAATTGATTATATTGGAAAATTTTCCAAAAAATTGAAATTTCATAATTGTTTCTCCATCTGCCATTAACTCTTGTGGAACACCTAAAGGGTTAACAAAGTTTGTAAACCCAGTTTTGAATACCTTGAGGGGTGTACTTTCTTAGATGGAGTCACTTTTTTGAAATTTCTATTCTAGGGGTGCAACAGGGGGCTTCAAATGGGACATGGTATAAACAAAACCAGTCCTGCAAAATCTGCCTTCCAAAACCCATATGGTGTTCCCCTCCTTCTATGTGCTACCGTTCGGCCAAACAGTAGTTTACGACCACATATGGGGTGTTTTTGCAAACTACAGAATCAGGGCAACCCATTTTGAGTGTTGTTTGGCAGTTAACCCTTGTTTTACTCCTAGAAAAAATTGATTATATTGGAAAATTTTCCAAAAAATTGAAATTTCATAATTGTTTCTCCATCTGCCATTAACTCTTGTGGAACACCTAAAGGGTTAACAAAGTTTGTAAACCCAGTTTTGAATACCTTGAGGGGTGTACTTTCTTAGATGGAGTCACTTTTTTGAAATTTCTATTCTAGGGGTGCAACAGGGGGCTTCAAATGGGACATGGTATAAACAAAACCAGTCCTGCAAAATCTGCCTTCCAAAACCCATATGGTGTTCCCCTCCTTCTATGTGCTACCGTTCGGCCAAACAGTAGTTTACGACCACATATGGGGTGTTTTTGCAAACTACAGAATCAGGGCAACCCATTTTGAGTGTTGTTTGGCAGTTAACCCTTATTTTACTCCTGGAAAAAATTTATTATATTGGAAAATTTTCCAAAAAATAGAAATTTCAAAATTGTTTCTCCATCTGCCATTAACTCTTGTGGAACACCTAAAGGGTTAATAAAGTTTGAAAAAACAGTTTTGAATACCTTGAGGGGTGTAGTTTCTAGAATGGGGTCATTTTTGGGAGGTTTCTATTATCTAAGCCTCACAATATGACTTCAAACCTGAACTGGTCCATAAAAAGTGGGATTTTGAAGATTTCTCAAAAATTTCAAAATTTGCTTCTAAACTTCTAAGCCTTGTAACATCCCCAAAAAATAAAATATCATTCCCAAAATGCTACAAACATGAAGTAGACATATGGGGAATGTAAAGTCATCACAATTTTTGGGGGTATTACTATGTATTACAGAAGTAGAGAAACTGAAACTTTGAAATTTGCTAATTTTTCAAAATTTTTGGTAAAAAATGTATTTTTTTATGCAAAAAAAATAACTTTTTTGACCCAATTTTAGCAGTGTCATGAAGTACAATATGTGACGAAAAAACAATCTCAGAACGGCCTGGGTAAGTCAAAGCGTTTGAAAGTTATGAGCACTTAAAGTGACACTGGTCAGATTTGCAAAAAATGGCCCGGTCCTTAAGGTGAAAATGAGCCCGGTCCTTAAGGGGTTAAAATAATAAAAGCAATTACTGCCCTTGCTCCCGATTTATTTTGGACCATAAGTGGCTCCTTCTGCACAGCCCTCCAGCGCAGTTATAAGCCACTACTGACCTTTAACTGGAGCAGGCATCTGTCACCGACAGCTGAGCCCCTCTCCACCAGCCCTGGAAAGGTGGAATGCCAAGAAGGGGTTAACCCCTCTTGAATGGTGGACAGCGCTGGCATGCACATAGGTGCACAATCATACAGGAGATGCAGGGCAAGGAGCCAAAATTCTTGACATTTTTCAAATACTAAAGCTGAAAGCAGCTGTCCTAGCGTAGCCTTATTTTACATACTAACAGTTTATGAGGCCGAAAAGAGACATTTGTCCATCCAGTTCAGCCTGTTATCCTGCAAGTTGATCCAGAGGAAGGCAAAAAAAAAAAATGGAGGTACAAGCCAATTTTGATAATCTTTCAGGGTACTGTAGTTGCCCCATTCCAATATTCCAGCTGCGCCAGATGACCTGGCCTCCACAGTCACTGGACCTGAACCCAATTGAGATGGTTTGGAGTGAGCTGGACCGCAGAGTGAAGGCAAAAGGGCCAACAAGTGCTAAGCATCTCTGGGAACTCCTTCAAGACTGTTGGACAACCATTTCAGGTGACTACCGCTTGAAGCTCATCAGGAGAATGCCAAGAGTGTGCAAAGCAGTAGTCAAAGCAAAAGGTGGCTACTTTGAAGAACCTAGAATATGACATTTTCAGTTTCACACTTTTTTGTTATGTATACAGGTCCTTCTAAAAAAAATTAGCATATTGTGATAAAGTTCATTATTTTACTGTAATGTACTGATAAACATTAGACTTTCATATATTTTAGATTCATTACACACCAACTGAAGTAGTTCAAGCCTTTTATTGTTTTAGTATTGATGATTTTGGCATACAGCTCATGAAAACCCAAAATTCCTATCTCAAAAAGTTAGCATATCATGAAAAGGTTCTCTAAACGAGCTATTAACCTAATCATCTGAATCAACTAATTAACTCTAAACACCTGCAAAAGATTCCTGAGGCTTTTAAAAACTCCCAGCCTGGTTCATTACTCAAAACCGCAATCATGGGTAAGGCTGCCGACCTGACTGCTGTCCAGAAGGCCATCATTGACACCCTCAAGCAAGAGGGTAAGACACAGAAAGAAATTTCTGAACGAATAGGCTGTTCCCAGAGTGCTGTATCAAGGCACCTCAGTGGGAAGTCTGTGGGAAGGAAAAAGTGTGGCAGAAAACGCTGCACAACGAGAAGAGGTGACCGGACCCTGAGGAAGATTGTGGAGAAGGACCGATTCCAGACCTTGGGGGACCTGCGGAAGCAGTGGACTGAGTCTGGAGTAGAAACATCCAGAGCCACCGTGTACAGGCGTGTGCAGGAAATGGGCTACAGGTGCCGCATTCCCCAGGTCAAGCCCCTTTTGAACCAGAAACAGCGGCAGAAGCGCCTGACCTGGGCTACAGAGAAGCAGCACTGGACTGTTGCATGTCATTCAGAAATCAAGGTGCCTGAGTCTGGAGGAAGACTGGGGAGAGGGAAATGCCAAAATGCCTGAAGTCCAGTGTCAAGTACCCACAGACGATGGTCTGGGGTGCCATGTCAGCTGCTGGTGTTGGTCCACTGTGTTTTATCAAGGGCAGGGTCAATGCAGCTAGCTAGCAGGAGATTTTGGAGCACTTCATGCTTCCATCTGATGAAAAGCTTTATGGAGATGAAGATTTCATTTTTCAGCACGACCTGGCACCTGCTCAGTGCCAAAACCACTGGTAAATGGTTTACTGACCATGGTATTACTGTGCTCAATTGGCCTGCCAACTCTCCTGACCTGAACCCCATAGAGAATCTGTGGGATATTGGGAAGAGAAAGTTGAGAGACGCAAGACCCAACACTCTGGATGAGCTTAAGGCCGCTATCGAAGCATCCTGGGCCTCCATAACACCTCAGCAGTGCCACAGGCTGATTGCCTCCATGCCACGCCGCATTGAAGCAGTCATTTCTGCAAAAGGATTCCCGACCAAGTATTGAGTGCATAACTGAACAAAACTATTTGAAGGTTGACTTTTTTTGTATTAAAAACACTTTTCTTTTATTGGTCGGATGAAATATGCTAATTTTTTGAGATAGGAAATTTGTGTTTTCATGAGCTGTATGCCAAAATCATCAATATTAAAACAATAAAAGGCTTGAACTACTTCAGTTGTGTGTAATGAATCTAAAATATATGAAAGTCTAATGTTTATCAGTACATTACAGAAAATAATGAACTTTATCACAATATGCTAATTTTTTTAGAAGGACCTGTATAATTCCACGTGTTAATTCATAGTTTTGATGCCTTCAGTGTGAATCTACAATTTTCATAGTCATGAAAATAAAGAAAACTCTTTGAATGAGAAGGTGTGTCCAAACTTTTGGTCTGTACTGTAGGTAAAAGTCGTTTCGCCCGACGTTGCGTGAGACCTTTGTGAATTACTTCGGTATTCCTATATGCACATCTAAAAACATTTAAACGGGTTGTACGGGACATACCTCCATTTTCACCTCGGCAGCCCCCCTGAGAGTTCATGCTCCTATGTTCTCCTTTGCCCTGCGCTAAATCGCATTTTCAGGAGTTCCGGTGACATACCGGGGCTCTCAATGGGGCTGCCAGGAAGCCCGGTGACGTTACTGGCACTGATGGACGGGCTTTAGCGCTGCCCTAGCCAGTTAAATGGCTAGGACATCGCTAAAGTCCGCCCATCAGAGCCGTTGTTGCCACCAAACACACTGTCGGGTGGAAGCCTCCGCCCGGCAGTGTTATAGTAAATAAAAGAGCCTTTTCCCTGCGCAATCCAGCGCATCGGAGCATTAGATGCAAACATCAGGGGGCTGCCTAGGGGAAAATATGGGTATGTCCGGGTTCAGCTCGGAACCTGGACAACCCCTTTAAAATAGCAATCCAAAGTGGGCTTTGTTACGGACTAGTACCTCGGTACCACAGCAGACTTTGGATTCCTATTAGGAACACCGAAGTCATGCACAGAAGTCTCACCCAACTTCAGGTGATAAGAAGAAGTTTTCCTACACTGAGCCAATACATTTTATTGCTGTACGGAATCAGCAATAAAAACTAAGTTCTTGAATGAATTGACTTCAGGTCTAGGATCTATTCTCTCAAGCCTAACTGCCCACATTCCGGACATGGATCATAGGACAGTCCTATTAGGGGCCAGCCGCTCAGTTCCACATAGTGCACACGGCCCGGGATCTGCGATTGTGTGCATAAGCCCTTATTCACGTCAGTTTTTTTCCACTGAACAGATTTGCAGAAAACCCTGAAGCAAAACTGAGGCAAAAATTGTTTTTTTCTGAAAAGTTCTGTATTGCTCATATGAAAGAGGCCTACAGCCCACCTGACAGGAACCTGGCATGCCATGGGATGAGTTGTACCATCAGTGCCCCTCTGATTCTCTGGGCCAACAGATGTGGGGGGGCAGGCATGTCCTATGGATTCTCAGTCTTGATATAAACTAAAATCTTTCCATTCACTGACAGCTCTTGAAGAATTTTTACAGAAAGCATTGCGGAATTAAAACGGTTTTCCAGGATTTTTATACTGATGACCCATTCTGAGTGATGAGGATAGGTCATCAGTATCTTCTGAACTGTGGGGGTCCGACACCCAGGACCCCCGCCGATCAACTCCTTTGAGAAGGCACTGGAGCTCCTGTGAGCCCCGCTGCCTTCTTGCAGCTTACCAAGCACAGTGCCACACATTGAATAGTGGCTGTGCTTGGTATTGCACATCATACTACATCAGTCCAAGAATTGTGGCTGTCACACGGACTGTGATTAATGGACCGGGCACTCTAAACTGTCCTCGGACTGAGATTAGATACTCTGCACATCTCTCCAACCAGAGCCCCCTGTGACAGATGCAGTAGTATCCTCCACGTTTGGAATCGGATGACTAGTGAGCAAATCATTCCTGCCCACAGCAAACCTACAGTGAGGAGGCGACGTGCAACAGCATTTCACCGACTACTTCATCAGTTTTTCGAGGACTGTTGTGCGGAGTTGGGCTGGATAAATCCTCAGCTCCAGGTTGCCATGGCAACCAAATGACACCAGCGGAAGCCAAGCCTGTCATCTCAGAACGCTGTTAACCCCTCTATCTTCATGCCAAGTAGAACCATGGTGTGCTCAGCCGGGAAGAGAGGAGTCATGGCGGCAGCACCTTCCCTCTACATACATCGGCACAGAAATCCCTTTAAGAAGTACTTTAACGTCTAAAGCAGCAGCGGAAAAAATGGCAATAAGTCAATAAGGGGCTGGTCACATCACGGTTTTGTAACACGTTTAACACATACATTGGGGAAAAATGGATGCAGAAGTATAGTACACTGTGCTTTCCCAGCAAAGAAAGATACATTAATGGGGACTTTCTTTTACAATGGAATCCTATGAGGATGATGTCTGAGGCTCTAATCAGGATCAACTCTACAAGGCATATACCTCTCTTCCTGCCGTCAGTGGTCCGGAGGCGAAGAAAAATGAACCTTTTAAAATATGCGAATTAGGTATTCGAGCACCAGGAGGCGGGCTTGTGCGTTTGAAGCGCCACTCCAGCAATGCCCCTGGTGCTCCATAATAAGGCCCTCTGCTGTAGTTCACACCCCCTGCCTTTAGATTGACAGTGCTAGACCCTCTGGTGGAGCACTGAGTAGGGTTATAGCGGGTATCGAAGTATGTACCAGAGAACATGGAGCGTGCTGCTCTCAGCGTGCTCCATGTCCTCTTCAGCAGCACATGGGAGAAGGAGCCCCCCCCTCCTGTGCCGCCGCCAATAAGAAGAGAGAGGGGCGGAGGAGGGGAGGGGCTGTGGCCACTGCACCACCAATGTTTTTAGTACTGGGAGAGGGGGGCGCCCTGCCCTACGAATGATAACTCACCCATTAATACAAATACAGGAGGCGGGTGCCAGCAGCAGAATCACATAGGCGGCACCCGACCTCTGACATGGCGCTGCGATCCACGGCAGTTAACTCCTGGATCGCAGCGCCCTGTCAGAGGTTTGAATTAATGGGTGCGTTAACATCATTGTTGGAGCAGGGCGCTACCTTTAATTTAGCTTTTTCTGAATGTTACCATGGCTGCCGGGACGCTAAAGTCCTGTCAGCCGTGGTAAAGTGTAGTGGGGAGCGGGGAGCAGTATACTTACCATCCGTGCGGCTCCGGGGGCGCTTCAGAGTGACGTCAGGGCGCGCATGGATGACGTCATCCATGCGCATGGGGCGCTCTGACGTCATTCTGGAGCACCCCGGGAGCTGCACGGACTGTAAGTATACAGCTCCCCACGACTACTATGGCAACCAGGACTTTAATAGCGTCCTGGGTGCCATAGTAACACTGAACGCATTTTAAAGACGGATCCGTCTTCAAATGCTTTCAGTTCACTTGCGTTTTTCCGGATCCCGCGTATAATTCCGGCAAGTGGAGTACACGCCGGATCCGGACAACGCAAGTGTGAAAGAGGCCTAAGGGGGGAAATAGTTATATATATATATATATATATATATATATATATATATATATATATATATATATATATATATATATATAAATAAATAAAAAAATAAAAAATAAATAAAAAAAAAACACACCAAAATATTAAGTATAAGTCACCCTCTTTCCCCAATTTTACATATAAAATATATAAACATATTACATATCGCCACGTCCAAAAAAGTGCGAATTATTAAAATATTTAAAAATTCTTTTGTGGTGAACGCCGTAACAGGAAAAAAAGAATTAAAAAAAAAAGAAAAAAAAAATGTTCGATTGGACATTTTTTTTGTCACCTTCTCCCCCCAAAAAATAGGATCGGACTGTTCGATTATGAGCTGGACGTTTCATGAAATGCGGATTGCATGCTGCTTTTTTGGTGTTTTATTGTATTCGCATGGTATCGAATTGTATAGAGTATAGCAATACTTTTTTATGGTATCGAAATAGAGTGAAAATTTTGGTGTCAAAACAACCCTAGCACCGAGATCCTGTGCCTGCGCACACATCTTTAGCTTCGTCCCTGACTTGTGAGAATGTATAGTGCGTCACATCACTGAACCAAGAAGTGACAGCGCATGCGCACTGTACAGCTTCACAAGCCAGGAACAAAGTTGAAGTTGTGTGCACGCACCATTCTTGACACGGCACGGGATCTCAGCGATAGGCGCGTCATTATGGAGCACCAGGGGCGTCACTGCAGCGGTGCTCCAAACACATAAGCCCACCTCCTGGTGCTTGAATACATCATTTGCATAGGTTTAAAGGTTTATTTTTCTCCACCACCAACAGCATAAAGAAAGGTATTGTTTGTGTCAGCATCATCAACCCTACCAGGCTATATGACTGGGGGATAGGGTTGAAGAAAAAGTACACATTTTGTGTATATGTTAAACGTAGGACAAGAACGTGATGTGAACGCAGCCCATCAATCCGTTCGTGTTCTCCACCAACTTTGCCACTGTTCCTGATGCCATTTTTGTAGTCACCAGTAAGGCTAGTTTCACACTAGCGTTTTTTTTTGTGGCTCCGTCATGGATCTGCAAAAACGCTTCCATTACCATAATACAACGGCATGCATCCGTCATGAACGGATCCGGTTGCATTATATCTTCTATAGCCATGACGGATCAGTCTTGAAAGTCAATGGGGGACGGATCAGTTTTCTATTATGTCAGAGAAAACGGATCCATCCCCATCGACTTACATTGTGTGTCAGGACAGATCCGTCTTGCGCCACACCACATCGCGGACAGACTGCGATGGGAGCGCAACCAAACGGAACGGAATGCATTTTGGTGCATTCTGTTTCATTCAGTTTTGTCCCTATTGACAATGAATGGGGACAAAAAACTGAAGCCTTTTCATCCAGTATTGAGATCCTATAACGGCTCTCAATAGCGGAATTGAAAACGCTAGTGTGAAAGTAGCCTAAAAGGGGTGTGGATTTTAAGTTGACAACCATGTGAAGTCAGACTGGTGTACAAGGCAGCAGTACCACCAGAGAAGGGGTGCACATCAGGAGGATTTCCCAGCATACACCTTAGGGCACATTCACACGAACGTATTTTGCATTCCGTATACGGGTAGCTTTCTGCGTTCCGCATGCCGTTCGTATACGGAACCATTCATTTCAATGGGTCCGCAAAAGATGCGGACAGCACTCTGTGTGCATTCCGCATCTGTTGCTCCGTTCCATGGACCTGCAAAAGTCAGTTTTGCGTACAATAGGCATCTCTATAATGGGCCACTTGTTCCGTTCCGCAAATCGCGGAAGGCACACGGGCAGCATCTGTTTTTTTTGCTAATACGCAATTTGCGTACCGCAAAAAACGGCACGGTCGTGTGAACAAGCCATATGGATGCCTACAACCCAAGCATATGCATATACCGCCCATCGAATCCTATTCTTAAAAAAAACTAAAACATTCCTATACTTTTCTTTTAGTGGATGCTCCTGTATAGACTATGCTAGCACGGGGGGGTATGCTGGCTTATAGCAGAGCATGGATGGGGGGGCGATGAGAAACTTCTGGCCTCCATCGACTTGCTGGACCCAATAGATGGAGAAATGTACATTAAACTTACACAGTACAACCAACGTGATCAAACGTCTTAGGCCTTGTTCACACCTGGAGCAGAACAGAAATAAACACATCAAATCAGTTGCGTGCATGACACACATGGCACCCAACAGTGTATGAAGGGTCACAGGACGAGCGTGCGCTGCATGCTGCTCTACTCTGCCCGGCATTTTCAATGGAAAGATGTGAACAAAGCCCTATGTGCCAGTAGTCAGTGCTTCAATACATGGACATCGCCGCAACTGGAGGAGCTGGGACAGGGAAGGTCAATATCGAACCCAAGTCCGCTAAATCTAGTGACTGGTGACTAAACTTCTGCTGCTCTCTATTAAGGGGAGCGAAGACGGGCATGCAGCCGCGCTCCTCGTTTAGATGCACAGTAAAACACTAAATTGACCTTGACCGAAATCTCAGATTCCTTCTGTTTGTGCAAGTCCAGTCCCAGCTAAGCAGCTGTAGACAAAGCGGAGCAGTGCAACCCGAGCCTGCCGGCGCTCAGCACCTCCTGATCAGCTCCATTGCTAACCTGCCCTTATTTGGCCAACGCTGAGATTCCAATCTGCCGGCCACAAAGCCCTCATGCTAAGGAACCTCCACCGGCAGCGCCTCTCTACCAACTGCTGGTGGGCAGAGGACACATCACATCGCTCCCCAAGAGATCCTCACATCACAATCAATAGGACGCTGTCATCGACTGCAATCGTACCACAATTCATTGATTTCCACCCAAAATGCCCAAGTAAACAGGCGTTCCATTCCACAGGTCGACAACTCGGACATCAGCCTCTTCCTTTTCAGGTGACAGCAGGAAGCTGCCGTCACGTCAGGTCTCAGGGGCGGTCATCAACATCAATGAATGGCAGAGCTGAATAGGTAATAATCTAGCGGGAGCAAGGTGATCAGAACCAGAGGATCACAACCTGGTCAATACAGCTTTTCTGGAAACAGATAGACCCAAGAAATTATTGAATGGAACCCACAGCTTGAAGGAAGAAACGCAATGGATGTGAAGGAACGTTACGTTATCGAGGTGAAACGCGGCTCCTGTATACTAGACAGCAGCAGAATACACACGGCCGTGGAAGGTGGTCTATACTCTGCAGACACTTCTATGACTCCATATGAAGAAAGCAAGCAAAGAATCGCCAAGATCCTCCAAAGAAACCAGGCTAGAGGCGGCCCTAGTGCTGGAACGCACCAGCCATCACTCCCCACCGCTTCCAGGGGGTCGCTGCCCATTGATCTACAATGACCCTGGATGGTGATGGCAGACATTAGGGTGGCACCACTTTTGACCCTTCCTGAGGCCTGTGCCCACACTGCCAGGGGCTGGGCACATCACCTGAGGATCGTGGTGACATTTGTGAGGAAGGGATGTGACACTATGAATGACATGTCACGGGTACCTGGTGCAGGGCGGTGAGCCCGTCCACATTGGCGTAGTTGATGTCAGCCCCCCGGTCCAGTAACTTCAGCACCTCCTCGCTGTCACCGCTGGAGCAGGCGGCCAGGAACACGGCCCCGTCGTCGAACTTCACCTTGGTCTTCTTCCGCTTGATGACGTGCGGCTCCAGGTCCGTCTCTGAGCCGATCCAGCGCTTGAGCTGCTCGTTCCTCTTCTGTTTAGCGTCCGCCATCTTCATGCCCTCCCCCTCCCAGCCCCGGGTCCTTCCCTTCCTGACTGGCTGCCGCGGTCTCCCTCTAGCCTTCCGCGAGGTTTCCTACAGGAGGGCTCCGAGGCCGCTCTACACCGCAGCCTCCGTGTCTCGGCGGAGTCCGGGGCCCACACCCAACACCTCTCTCACTGACACACAGACGTCTGCAGGCCCCGACCGGCTGCGCACACACAACGCGCGCCCGCGACGCTCATTTGCATATTCTCGCGAGACAAGCGGGCGGCAGAACATATAGCTGTTGCGGGGCTGCTGGCCGCCACCGCCTTCGGAGAGGGGAGGGGCTATGGGCGCAGAGAGGCGCTGTGTTTGGCTGGTGGCGTGCTGACGTCATCGCTACCTTGTTTGGATGAGGATGAGTTGTTACTTGTAGTAAGGCAGTGGTTGCGCCGTGTACCGGGCGGCCGGCCAGCTGATCCTCCGATAGGGAGAGCCCTCGCTCACCTCTTCCTCATGCTGTCCCTGGAAAATGCTGTGTGTACATGCCACTGGGTGGTTGTAATTATAGCTCCCCTGAGGTAGTGTGTCCTGGGCTGCAGGACAACCTAGGGTGGGCAGTAGGTAGTCATGGCGCCATGCCCAGCACTTTGCCTTTACACAGGGGAGCTGCCAGAAGTTTTGTGGATGGAGTTATATTTGTAGCCAAATATATCAATATAGCTTTTTGCAAAAAGTGGCGCGTCCTCTGGAACCTTAAAGGGGTTGTCTCATCTATGTCTGATAGCGGTGGGACCCACAGCTATCTTCTAAACAGAGCCCCTTCACTGCTACTGTTCCCACACTTAGGGTCCATTCACACGTCCGGAAAATGGGTCTGTATCCATTCCGCAATTTTGCGGAACAGGTGCGGACCCAATTTTTTATTCAATGGGGCCGGAATGTGCTGTCCGCACTTCCGTTCCGCAAAAAAAATGAAAATAGAACATGTCCTATTGTCCGCAATTGCGGACAAGAAAAGGCATTTTCTATGAGAATACCGGCAATGTGCGGTCCTCAAAACGCATATGGACGTGTGAATGGACCCTTGCACTCAGAAAATGCCTACTCAGTCAATTAAAGGGGTTTTCCCATCTCAGATAATAGGGGCATATCGCTAGGATATAGCCCCATTGTCTGATAGCTGCGGGTCCCACCTCTGGGAGGCCACACCTACATCGAGCATGCGCAGCTGCCCTTCATTCATTTCTATGGGGTTGCTGAAAATAGCCAAGCACTGGCTCGACTTTTTCCGTCAGGCCCATAGAAGTGAATGGGATCGGTTGGCCGGTCATGCGTGGTGCGCTCCCATTCACTCCTATGGGGAGAAAGATTGGTGGTGGCCAGACCAGAGTCCGCCAGCCACCACTTTGGCCTGCTCCGTTCTCGATATATATGCCCCCATTGCAAGAACCTCCCTCTTCCCTGGACAGCCCTATAAAGGGAAGCCTACTTACCTGCTTCCCGATGCTGGCTCCCTGCTCTTTCTCCTCGCGGCCTGCGATGCTCCGCTGGGCTCCATCGCCGTAAACAGCTTTGACAAATAGCCACATGATGCAAGGAGATCTGGTTTCTGCCATGGCCAGTGATTGGCTGCGCAATGTCAGACCGGATATTTGCATGCTGCATAGCATCGCAGGCCAGGAGAAGGAGGTAAGTAATCGTCCCGTTACAGGTCCAGCCAGTTCTTGCACAACCTCTTTAAGGGTACACTGAAAATCAGTCATGATGGCTGTTTTTTAAATGGCTGTCGTATGCCCGTTTTCAGAACCATTGGAGTCTATGGGGCTATTCACATGGCTGTTTTTTTGTTTGTTTTTTTTTACAAACTGTGAATAACCAATGTCCTAAAGTAGGACGTATCCTATTGTCAGCCATTTTGACAGCCAGACTGAAATCAATGGGGTCATTTTTAACTGCCGTATAGGCAGAGGTGTACCAGTATAATGGTCATTAAGAACTGTTACTATATATGTGGGGGGCATTATATGTCCTGGAGGCACTGCAGAGGGCCATTATTTGTACTGAGGGCACTATGGGAGCATTATATGTGCAGTGGTGGGGTGCATTATATATCCTGAAGGCATTGCAGGAGTTGGGGATCACATATAAACGACAGGAAATGGAAGCTAAATGGCCAAGAAAAACAAACAATTTATCACTTTTTAACGGCTGTTTTTTTCCCTTTCATGTGAATGTAAACTTAGATGAAAAAATCCTTAGGTATAGTGGGGGGGGGGGGGGGGGGCAGTTTTATCGTGACCAGTGTGTGCTGCAGCGGTTTTGATAGGGCCTGTGGTGCCGAAGGTTGTGCCTAATTTATGGCAAGGTGCAGGCCACGTTGTAAATTAGGTGCATCCTACGGTAGTCCATGAGCCTAAACTGAAATCTATGGCAGCTCAGAGCTGTTAACCCCTATAATACATCTAGAAATATATACTATAAGAAATATGCCCATTACTCACAATCTCAGTAGCAATCAGCAGTCTTCTAAAATGTCCAACATGTTGGCCCAAGAAATGGTGAATAACTAGTTCTTAGTGAGTATGGAAACATACATTTTCTGTATAAAGCAATAAAGGCCATTTAACATAATGTTATAAAACATAGCAGACAGCACATAAAAGATCATTTATAAGTTTTGGGTAGAAACTGGCTGGCTGTTTTATAATATGTAAATGAGCCTCTAGGAGCAGTGGGGGCGTTGCTCCTGCACCTAGTGGCTCCCGTCTCCCACCTCAAGTCACGCCTTCCAAGTGTTGATTGAAGGGGCCAGGCATCGGTCGCATCCTTCTGCCTGCCCTGTGGAAATCTCGCTCCTTTCGGTATTCTGTTTTTTATAAATTTTTTCTACTTTTTACAATTTTCTATGTGTTTATTATGGGAAAGGGGCTTTGTTGTTGTTTTTTACTTTAAACTTTTTTTTTATTATGAAAAATACTTTTCTAACCTTTTTTTTTCTTTTAGTTTTTGTTCCACTGTGGGACATTAACTTTTGGGGATCTGATCCCCTCCACAATGCATTACAAAACATGTGAATTGTAATGCAGTTGCCGTCAGTGTATTACCAGTGTGGGTCTTACAGGCTTCCATAAATCTGAAAATGATTTATTTATTCTCATAGTCTAATCCACACTTTATTCCATATTGTGTAGGATTTGTTTGTGGCACATGTGGTCCACTGACGGCATCCTCCATTGTATGCATTAATTGGAGGTTTTGCTCCCCCGGTTATAAATACGCTACAGTATTTGGGGTTCTGAGCATTTCCTCCCATTAAGGCCACTTTATTCAGTGATTTGTCTTTATATGTCTGGAATATGCCATTTTATATCTTTGGCAACATTCTGGTGCACCTGGTAGCCTGTTATAGGTGGGGCTCACAGCCTCCCCCCATTGTATTTGTGATCTCACTTAGGCTACTTTCACACTAGCGTTCGATCGGATCCGTTCTGAACGGATCCGATCATAATAATGCAGACGGAGGCTCCGTTCAGAACGGATCCGTCTGCATTATTTTAGCATATAAAAGCTAAGTGTGAAAATAGCCTCGTACGGATCCGTCCAGACTTTCAATGTAAAGTCAATGGGGGACGGATCCGCCTGAAGATTGAGCCATATTGTGGCATCTTCAAACGGATCCGTCCCCATTGACTTACATTGTAAGTCTGGACGGATCCGTACGCCTCCGCACGGCCAGGCGGACACCCGAACGCTGCAAGCAGCGTTCAGCTGTCTGCCTGTCCGTGCGGAGGCGAGCGGAGCGGAGGCTGAACGCCGCCAGACTGATGCAGTCTGAGCGGATCCGCTCCATTCAGACTGCATCAGGGCTGGACGGCTGCGTTCGGGTCCGCTCGTGAGCCCCTTCAAACGGAGCTCACGAGCGGACACCCGAACGCTAGTGTGAAAGCAGCCTTAGGAGGGTTGAGGAAGCGTGGCTGTGAGTCGGGTCATAGAACCTATCAGACAGTGTTCACACACTATAGGTAGGTTTAGCTGTAGGTCCTGCGCCAACTGAGATACCTTGACGGGGTACGCGGGCTCTGATATGTTCTTGAATGGAATATATTGGCTAAAGTCTCATTTTAACATCTAGCGTGAGGGTTTAGCCTTGTATTTTTATTTGCATATATTGTAGTGCACCTTTTGCAGTGATTTATTTATTCTCATAGTCTAATCCACACTTTGTTCTATATTGTGTAGGATTTTTCTGTGGCACATGTGGTCCGCTGCCGGCATCCTCCATTGTATGCAATAATTGCTGGGGATTGGCGTTTGCAGCGGATCACATGTGGAGGTTTTGCTCCCCCGGTTATAAATACGCTACAGTATTTGGGGTTCTGAGCATTTCCTCCCATTAAGGCCACTTTATTCAGTGATTTGTCTCACTGGCTTCCATAGAAGCTGACTGCGGCATACAGAGTGTTATAGCGCCGGAATACACAGCAGGGGCATTGATCAGCTGGGCACAGCCCCTGCACCCACCCAGTCAGCGCACTGTAACTGTATGGCGGCTGTTGGGAAGTCACTTCCTGATGCGCCATACATGCACAGTGGATGTCGGGAAGCGGTTAATAGCTGACCATTCTGGCTCTGAGAAACATACCACAAACAGACAAAATAAATGATTTTAAATAATGGCTTGCTTTTCTAGATCGTGTAGAGGAAAAATATGGGATTATTTTGTAATTGTGTAAGTTAGACAGCAGTTAAAAGGGAGTGTTTACAGCGTGACCTTCATGAACCATTGATCAGGGGTGCGCAGCCAATTAGGGTGGCGGCAAGGATGTGGGAAATGAGTGCTTCCATTGTGGTAGCGCTAATCTATCTATATTCAACTGTATCACCATCCTATCTGCAACACAGAAAGGGGCATTGGCATACATTATGGGGGCATTCACTCTATCGAGGCACTAAGAAGAGGTATGTTTTGTTCTGGCACACACTGTTAGGGGTCTTTTTTACAGGTACACATTTCAAAGGGACACTTTTGTACTAACACACATTAGGGGTAATTTTTTTACTGTCACACTATATAAGGAGAACTATTACTACTGAGGGACATCATGGTGAACTTTATTACTACTGACAGACTATGGGGAACATGATTACTAGTATGCACACCTTGGGGGATTATTACTGTTGGGGGCCCTTTAGACACACTATTACTACTAAATGCACTCTGGCAGAGAATTATTACTATTGGTGTGACTTTTGGGACCACTATTACTGTGGGGGCACCCTGGCACAGTATCGGCTTTGCACAATTATTTTGGGGGGACATTGTATTTATATTATTAGTATCAGAGACACTGTTTGCTTGGCACAGTTATTTTTTAGAGTACCATGTGGCAATAATCATTGAAGGGCGCACTATCTGTGTGGTACTAGTATTTTCAGGGGGATTATCTGTTTCTTCAGTATAGTATTGGGGAGAATAGCAGGCACAATATTGGGGGGGGGTGGCAGGATGGGGTGTTCAGAAGGTGTGAGGATGATGGAAAAGTAGGAAATTAAGATGTTGTATTGTCAAACTCTGTAGAGACAAGAGAGGGCTGAAAGAAATCATCATGGTGGTCAGGTTGAATTGAAGATATGGCCTCAACAAAAGTTGTCAACTGATATAATGGAAAGGATATAACAACACCTTCAAGATGGAAGTCCCATATGAATTGTGACAAAAGATGTTGGCTTTTCTTATTCAGAAAGTATAAACCAAACGGGAAGTTTATAAATAAAAAAAACTAAGGGGCATAGCATGGAAGATGTGAAAAAGTCAAGATAGAAAACTCAAAGTGTAGCGAGCCCCTGAGGAGTTGGTGCAACGGATGGAAGTGGTAGTGGCCCTGATGAGATGATGTGTCACGGTGTATTCCCTAAATCCGTGGCTCCCTGGGGATCGGTGCAGTGAAAAGGTAGTATAAGGAATCAGGGCAGAAGTGGAAGAATAAAATTCTCTCTTTAGTATGTGTAAAATAGAAGTTGCAGTACATTCAGCAGTAGTTTGTACACAAACATTACAAACAAAACTTTGCAGATACCCCCAGGTCTTAGGTACTATGCCTTTTATCTGATGGATGGTGTACTAATGAGACATAGAAAGAAGGGTCGTCCCATCTCAGTGTTTCAATGGTGAGATACGACTACTGCCGGGCTTACCAAAACAGCCAAAAGGGCTGGCATTCTAGTGTTTCTGTAACACCCATTTTGGTGATTGGCTAACCTGCTTCCATAACTACCGTAAGTAGCTTGTTCTGTTATGCTATTTGCATAGCTCTTATTCACTACAACGAGAGTTACTGAAACAGTGGCATATTGGCTGTTTCCATAAGGCCAGCCACCCAAGGTTAGTGCTTAGTCCTATCTCATCGTGGAAATTAGATGGGACAACTCCTTTAAAGGTCCAGGGGATGTGGGAAATACATTAACATTTTGGACACTTCTCATTCCATAATAAAAACATAAGTTCGAAGATGATGAAAATGGATTTAAAGGGGTTTTCTGGAAGTACAATGATGATTACCAATCCTCCGGGTAGGTCATCAATATCTGATTGGTGAGGTTCTGATTCCAGGCATCCTTGCGGATCAGCTGCTTGAAGCTGATCAGTGACATCACGTTTAATGGTCACATGGCCTATGTGCAGCTTAGTCCCATTAAAGTGAATTGGCCTGGGTTGCAATACGAAGTGCAGCCACTATACAATACAGGTACATCTCAATAAATTTGAATATCATCAAAAAGTTAATTTATTTCAGCAATTCAATTCAAAAAGTGAAACTCATACAGTATATTCTATGGATTAATTACACACAATGTGATCTATCTCAAGCGTTTTTTTTCTTTGCAGTTTGATGGTTATGGCTTACAGCTAATGAAAACCCAAATATTATTATCTGAGGCGATCAGCCTGTAGCACTGCTGAGGTGTTATGGAAGCCTAGGTTGTATTGATAGTGGCCCTAAGCTTGTCTTGACTGTTGGGTCTGGTGTCTCTCATCTTACTCTTGAAAATACCCCTTAGATTCTCTATGAGGTTTAGGTCCGGCGAATTTTCGGGCCAATCAAGCACAGTGATACCGTGTTTATTAAACCAGGTATTGGTACTTTTGGCAGTGTGGGAAGGTGCCAACTCCTGCTGGAAAATAAAATCAACATCTCCATAAAACCTGTCAGCAGACGGAAGCATGAGATGCTCTAAAAATTTACTGATAGATTACTGCACTGACTTTGTACTTGATATAACACAGTAGACCAATATAAACAGATGACATGGCTCCTCAAACCATCACTGGCTGGAAACTACACACTAGACCTCAAGCAACTTGGAATGTGTACCTCTCCACTCTTTCATGTCCTGTATGTCTGTGTATGGTGGCTCATGAAGCACTGACTCAAGCTGCAGTCCACTATTTGTGAATCTTTCCCAAATTCTTGAATAGCCTTTTCTTGACAAGTATCCATTAATATGCTTGGATACAGCTCTCTGTGAACAGCCAGCTTCTTTAGGAATGACCCTTTGTGGCTTACCTCCCTTGTGGAGGATGTCAATGACTGTCTTGTGGACAACTGTCAAGTCAGCAGTCTTCCCCATGATTGTGTAGCCCACTGAACAAGACTGAGGGACCATTTAAAGGCTTAGGAAACCTTTGCAGATGTTTTGTGTTGATTAGCTGATGACAGTGTGACATGTGAGTCTACAATAACTGAAAATTTTCACAATATTCTAATTTTCGGAGATACTTACTTTTGGGTTTTCATTAGCTATAAGCTATATTCATCAACATTAAAATAACTAAACACTTGAAATAGACCACTCTGTGTGTAATGAATCTATATAATATATTAGATTCATTAAATTACTGAAATAAATTAACTTTTTGATGATATTCTAATTAATTGAGATTCACCTGTACTGTGCTTGGTATGCTTTTAGGAGGTTGCAGTGCTCACCAGATAGCCTCTTCAAACACATGATTGGCAGAGGTGCCTAGTGTCTGACCACTACCAATCAGATTTTGATGACCTATCCTGAGGATTGATCATCAATATTGTACTCCTGGAAATATCATTTAAGGTTTTAAGGGTCTGCAGGCACCCCACTAACTTTAAATAAATTATCTTAGTAGTTTACAACCTACACTGTATTTTTAGGTGGTGCAGAAATGTATGCCTCCACCATGCTTCTCATTATAAGACTGGTACACTGAAATCTAAGCACATAAGCTATAAGTTTAAATAGGATAGCCTGTCCCATAAATGGTTCTAATAGATTTCACATGGCCAGTTTTTTATTTGGCCAGTTTTTAATCTTTAGAATCATTTTTGAGATTCATGAAAACTATATAGTCCTGGCTCAACTCCTCTCATTACTTAAAGGGTCTCTCAGAAAAGAACAAAAAAATAAAATAAAAATAAAACATGTAATTATAATTACATTTGCAAATAACTTTAATTAGCAGAGCATGTTTATTTTATCAATGGGGTAATCACTGTAGTAAATTAAGGAAAGTAATTGAAATCTGCCAGTCTGAAAAGGGTTAAAAAGCCATGTCTAAGGATTTGGGATTCCAGTGAACCAGAGCCATTATCCACAAAAGGAGAAAACATGAAAGAGTGATGAACCTTCCCAGGAGTGGCTAGCTTACCAAAATTTTACCAAGAATGCATCAATGACTCATCCAGGACGGAGGCCACAAAAGAGCATCAATTATAAATTTTTATTTCATTAGAAAGGCAAGGCAACCAAAATCAGCACGTTTGGTGTTTGTTTGTTTTTTTCTTTTATGGTGGCCATTGTGTGAGTAAAATCACATATTTTAGTAGATTAGACATTTTTAGAAGTTAATTTTATTTTAATTGTTACATAGGAAAAGTTCTTTTTATAGTTTTTGTTTAAAAATTAAATGGTATCCAACTAATTTTTCCCTTTTTTTTTCTTTTGTTTTTCAAAAGGGGGAATTGAACCTGTGATTGTTCAATCACTTGTAGAATTCACAGCAATGTGTTGCTGTGAATAGCGATATTACAGGCATTCTTTTGAACACATGCTAGCCCGGGGATCTTCCGAAGTTTCCTCGCTGCCGGCACCCCGCAATTTCGCCATGGGGTGGAATGATCGGAGGACAGAGAGAGATCTTCCTTTCTCTAAATGCTCAGTTGAGGGGATAAACCATCTGGATTTGAGTTATTGCTGATCCTGGCCACAGCAGGATGCAGCATTTCCCAAAAAAAAAATAAAAAATCTAGATGACCCCATGACTTTTGTTATAAAACTCTATAGACTGATGAGTCAAAGGTGGTACTTTTTGGAAGACTTGAGTCCCATTAGTAGATGAAGTACAAAGCTAATACTTCTTTCCATGTTAAGAACATCATACTAACTGTCAAACATGGTGGTGGGCAGGCGATGGTCTGGAACTGGCTTCTACTTGTCATAATTGATGGAACCATGATTTCTGCTTTCTACTAGAAAATCGTGAAGGAGAATGTCCACTCATCAATTTGTTATCTAAAGCTCAATCGTAGTTGGATTATTAACTCCAAATAACAATAGGGCTCCCTAATATTCATGCACTTCGTATGCGAAATGCCAATAGCAACATTTATAATAAATATAAGGTTTGTACACAAACATAGAAGAGGATTCTTTACGGTAAGAGCAGTGAGACTATGGAACTCTCTGCCTGAGGAGGTGGTGATGGTGAGTACAATAAAGGAATTCAAGAGGGGCCTGGATGTATTTCTGGAGTGTAATAATATTACAGGATATAGCTACTAGAGAGAGATCGTTGATCCAGGGAGTTATTCTGATTGCTGATTGGAGTCGGGAAGGAATTTTTTATTCCCCTAAAGTGAGGAAAATTGGCTTCTACCTCACAGGGTTTTTTTGCCTTCCTCTGGATCAACTTGCAGGATGACAGGCCGAACTGGATGGACAAATGTCTTTTTTCGGCCTTATATACTATGTTACTATAACGCAGTGCTACATAAGTACAAAAGTATATAATTGTTTATTAATTCAAATAATTTTAAAATGATGAATAGTAGATAGCGGTAGCAAACAGATACAGACAAATAAAATACACTGTCTATAGTTACATCATAAACTCCTGGAATGATGGTGACATAAACAATACCCTGAGTCTAAAGTATCTCATATAGCATAATAAAGTGCATAGTGCAAGGCATGACAACCATACTAGTACATAAAGATCAAGAAAGTAACACAATGACACAGTGAGGCAATCATCTAGTATCAAGTAACATAAGAGTAAATACCAACCAGTGTGATCATATACCCCGATGCGCGTTTCGCATCTCGCTCCTTCAGGGGATAGTGTGCAAGTAAACACCTCACATATTTATACCTGAATACTCAATACAATTAGAAACAGGTGAATAACTACCTTAGGGATAAAAAGTATGGCAGATCATGTTGAGCGGTGTGCATTCCACGCTGGAACGCATAAGGTCTCTTCCTGTTTCGTATGGGAATGTCCTGATGCCCTTAGCTAGTCCTGCTTAAACATATTAAATAGCCTGGTGATATAGCCTAAACCCACTCTGCACACAGCAGAGTCACGCTGGATACATGGAGTATGTAAAATATTTAACACATAAAAATCGAGCATCCCCGCGATGCGTACCACCGTGGAACGCACGCCTGAAATATCAGGCGTATGCTTCACAACACAGGCGCGGAAGAGCAAGAAAGGAGGAGCCACCTCCTCACTAAGCCCAAGTGAAGGAAGACACAGAGCACTCCAACGTGGAAAGCATAGCACATCCGATGAATCCATTAGCGTTCCACCCTGGAACTCACCTCATACCAGGCTAATACATAAAACTGACAGGCCTGAGGGGGATAACAAGCACATAATAAGACTGCATAAGGAAAACCATTTTTCCAAAAATGCAACAGAATACATAAAAATGAACAGGGCAGAGACAAAAAATAGCAATATATATGTGAAAAAAACAGATACTGAATGGTGAATAATGATGTCAGTGATAAATAAATAAAGTGAAAAAGTGCAAATCTGCAAGTGCCAAACAGTGAATGAAAGGGACATACAAGTGCCATAAGTGAAAACATGATTTTATAACCAATAATCCATCATTGTTCATAAATGAGGAATATGTGTGTGTGTGTGTGTGTATATATATATACAGACGTGGACAAAATTGTTGGTACCCTTTGGTCAATGAAAGAAAAAGTCACAATGGTCACAGAAATAACTTTAATCTGACAAAAGTAATAATAAATTAAAATTCTATAAATGTTAACCAATGAAAGTCAGACATTGTTTTTCAACCATGCTTCAACAGAATTATGTAAAAAAATAAACTCATGAAACAGGCATGGACAAAAATGATGGTACCCCTAGAAAACACAGAACATAATGTGACCAAAGGGACATGTTAATTCAAGGTGTGTCCACTAATTAGCATCACAGGTGTCTACAACCTTGTAATCAGCCATTGGGCCTATATATATGGCTCCAGGTAATCACTGTGTTGTTTGGTGATATGGTGTGTACCACACTCGACATGGACCAGAGGAAGCAAAGGAAAGAGCTGTCTCAAGAGATCAGAAAGAAAATTATAGACAAGCATGTTAAAGGTAAAGGCTATAAGACCATCTCCAAGCAACTAGATGTTCCTGTGAGTACAGTTGCACATATTATTCATAAGTTTAAGATCCATGGGACTGTAGCCAACCTCCCTGGACGTGGCCGCAGGAGGAAAATTGATGACAAATCTAAGAGACGGATAATCCGAATGGTAACAAAAGAGCCTAGAAAGACTTCTAAAGAGATTCAAGGTGAACTTCATGCTCAAGGAACATCAGTGTCAGATCGCACCATCCGTCGTTGTTTGAGCCAAAGTGGACTACATGGGAGACGACCAAGGAGGACACCATTGTTGAAAACGAATCATAAAAAAGCAAGACTGGAATATGCCAAACTACATGTTGACAAGCCACAAAGCTTCTGGGAGAATGTCCTGTGGACAGATGAGACAAAAATCGAAGTTTTTGCCAAGGCACATCAGCTGTATGTTCACAGACGAAAAAATGAAGCATATCAAGAAAAGAACACTGTCCCTACTGTGAAACATGGAGGAGGCTCTGTTATGTTCTGGGGCTGCTTTGCTGCGTCTGGCACAGGGTGTCTTGAATCTGTGCAGGGTACAATGAAATCTCAAGACTATCAAGGAATTCTAGAGAGAAATGTACTAGCCAGTGTCAGAAAGCTTGGTCTCAGTCGCAGGTCATGGGTCTTGCAACAGGACAATGACCCAAAACACACCGCTAAAAACACCCAAGAATGGCTAAGAGGAAAAAATTGGACTATTCTAAAGTGGCCTTCTATGAGCCCTGACCTCAATCCTATTGAGCATCTTTGGAAGGAGCTGAAACATGCAGTCTGGAAAAGGCACCCTTCAAACCGGACACAACTGGAGCAGTTTGCTCATGAGGAGTGGGCCAAAATACCTGCTGAGAGGTGCAGATGTCTCATTGACAGTTACAGGAAGCGTTTGATTGCAGTGATTGCCTCAAAAGGTTGCGCAACAAAATATTAAGTTAGGGGTACCATCATTTTTGTCCATGCCTGTTTCATGAGTTTATTTTTTTACATAATTCTGTTGAAGCATGGTTGAAAAACAATGTCTGACTTTCATTGGTTAACATTTATAGAATTTTAATTTATTATTACTTTTGTCAGATTAAAGTTATTTCTGTGACCATTGTGACTTTTTCTTTCATTGACCAAAGGGTACCAACAATTTTGTCCACGTCTGTATATACACTCACCTAAAGAATAATTAGGAACACCTGTTCTATTTCTCATTAATGCGATTATCTAGTCAACCAATCACATGGCAGTTGCTTCAATGCATGTAGGGTTGTGGTCCTGGTCAAGACAATCTCCTGAACTCCAAACTGAATGTCAGAATGGGAAAGAAAGGTGGGCTACAACAGCAGAAGACCCCACCGGGTACCACTCATCTCCACTACAAATAGGAAAAAGAGGCTACAATTTGCACAAGCTCGCCAAAATTGGACTGTTGAAGACTGGAAAATGTTGCCTGGTCTGATGAGTCTCGATTTCTGTTGAGACATTTAAATGGTAGAGTCCGAATTTGGCGTAAACAGAATGAGAACATGTATCCATCATGCCTTGTTACCACTGTGCAGGCTGGTGGTGGTGGTGTAATGGTGTTGGGGGATGTTTTCTGGGCACACTTCAGGCCCCTTAGTGCCAATTGGCCATCGTTTAAATGCCACGGGCTACCTGAGCATTGTTTCTGACCATGTCCATCCCTTCATGACCACCATTTACCCATCCTCTGATGGCTACTTCCAGCAGGATAATGCACCATGTCCCAAAGCTCAAATCATTTCAAATTGGTTTCTTGAACATGACAATGAGTTCACTGTACTAAAATGGCCCCCACAGTCACCAGATCTCAACCCAATAGAGCATCTTTGGGATGTGGTGGAACGGGAGCTTCGTGCCCTGGATGTGCATCCCTCAAATCTCCATCAACTGCAAGATGCTATCCTATCAATATGGGCTAACATTTCTAAAGAATGCTATCAGCACCTTGTTGAATTAATGCCATGTAGAATTAAGGCAGTTCTGAAGGCAAAAAGGGGGTCCAAAACAGTATTAGTATGGTGTTCCTAATAATTCTTTAGGTGAGTGTATATATATATATATAGTGCAATCAAATATGTATATCAAAACTATCCCCTTGATAATTACAATTAATGAACACCCTATGTAAGGAAATAAATATATATACACACAATAGCATAAAGAATGTATTAAAACCGTATTAGTAATTTTTCTTTATTCTGTACATGTCCACTAAAATGTGTGGCCCAGATGTATAAGGTATTCAAGTTTATAGCAGTCCCTTATGTGGACATCTCCCTTCTCTCGCTCATACTTCTTGATTACTAATATAAGTAAAGAACAAAAAAAAAAACATTAACAAAAGATGAGATTAAAGGTAATGATGTGAGCAAAACGGAAAAAAAAACATAAATGATGACACATAATAGGACCAACATAGTTAAAATCATAAATAATATACTACCTATTATTATCAATATACTTAATAATAAAACCACGCACACTAAAAATAATAACTATGGAATAAAGAGTGATATTATCACAGTATACAATGAACATAACTCCACTACATATATATCGTTTAGATACCCTATTATAAGAAGGGTGAGAAACGTAAGTTCTCATTGAGACCGTAGGGAGCAACTGTATCCAATAAAAAAATCCACCTTGCTTCCCTCTGTGCCAACAACCGTTTTCAATTGCCCCCTCTTTTCCCTATCAAAATCCTATCTATCCTATCTATCCCCCTTACCTTTAAAAGGGATCCATTACTCTCATGATGGGATTTAAAGTGACGATGTATAGTCTTTAATTTTGTAATGTCCTTTTCTTCTTTCGCTGCTTCAATACCTAGAACATGTTCCCTTATCCGCCTCTTCAACTCTCTGGAAGTTAAGCCAACATATAACAACTTACACGGGCAACTGGGCATATAAATAACCCCAAATGTATTACACAAAATCGTGTGTGTGATTTGATATGTTACACGGCTAGTTCTATCAGTTAATAATGTTGCTCTCTCAACACTAGGGCACGCGACACAGTCACTGCAGGGGCGACATCGCTATTTGGGGCCCTTCCAGCCAAATGCTCTATTTGGGCTAGTACCCTCATGGTGACTAAACCAGGATATCACGTAAATTCCTCTCTCTCCTATAGGTGATGGATGGACGGGGGGGGGGGGGGGGGCAGTTTTCAATGTTCTATCCATTAGTAATATGTTCCAATCTTTCTGTAAAATCCTTGTCATTTCCTCATGACATGAATTGAAGGAGTTGATGAATCTCACTTTATTACCTTCCGTTCTTTTTCTCAATGGATGATGTTGTAACAGTGTGTCCCTTGTAGAGTGCTTGGCCCGCATATAACCCTTTCTCAGGGATGTGTTGTTATACCCTCTGGCCCGAAAGCGATCACTTAACTCACTTGCACGTACCTCAAATGTATCCTCACAGGAGCACAGTCTTTGCAGTCTCAGGAATTGACCTATTGGAATCCCCTCAATAAGTTTCTTCGGGTGTGAAGAGCTTGCGTGGAGGACACTGTTTACCGCAGTTGATTTCCGAAAAATGTCAGTGTAAATGGAACCCCTTTAATCAACCTGTAATACGATATCCAAGAAATCCATGTTATCCCTACCTACTTTGTAGGTCAATTTGATATTCAGATCGTTATCATTCAATGATTCCATGAAGTAACCCAACTCTTCTGTCGTCCCCTGCCATATCATCAGGACATCGTCAAAGTATTGGTTCCAAATATGTACCTTCTCAATGTGTTCACATGGCTCAGTGAGAAAGATCCTTCTCTCCCACAGCCCCAGGAACAGATTGGCATAAGTGGGCACACATGCCGCCTCAGTAGCTGTTCCCTGGAGCTGTATGTAGAAGGAGTTCTTAAAGCAGAAAAAAATTATAGCTCAGAGCAAAATCTAACAAGTTGAGTATAAAGTTTCCATACTCACTGTCGATATTTGACGTTTTGATGAAATAGGAGGCAGCCCATATCCCATCTTCGTGTCGTATTGAGGTATATAACGATTCCACGTTGCAAGTCACAATGACCATATCATCCTCTAGTTGCATCCCTTCATCCTTTCACAGAACATCTCATGTGTCCTTCAAATACGAGGGGAGACTCCCAACGAACGGTCTCAACACATAATCAATGAGTTTACAAATCAGCTGACAGAAATTATTTGTACCTGACACAATGGGACGTCCAGGTGGATTCTTTTTGTTTTTATGGACCTTTGGCAGCATATAGAAGATCGCTGTTGTCGACACCTTCATCATAGGCTTCTTGTAAGATTTTCAACAGTTCACCCTGAAAATTCACCAATGGATTGTATGTTAATTTCTTATAGCACTTCTGATCCCTCAATTGCCGGAAGGCTTACTTTTCGTATAGTAATGTAGGCCAAATAACATTCCCACCTTTATCGGCGGGTTTGATGACCACTCCTGGTAACTGGCTTAATTCCCTCAGGGCCTTCCGTGGTTTCCTATTCATATTGTCTTTTGTAATTCCTCCAGAGGAATTACAGAGATACTCATATCCTCTGTTACTAATTTAACAAAAATATAGATATTAGGATATGGTGTCATCGGGGCAAATTTCTTTGACCTAGGTATCAGTGTGTGTGGTATTCGGCTTACCTCAATACTTTGTTCCTGCTCTTCCAAAAGATCACAGAGTGTTCTTATTGCTGTGTGTTCATCGTCTGTGTAAGTCACCAAATCCCCTTTCATCCTTGTGAAAAAAATAAAATAAAATTCAGTGCAAACAGGTTTAGGTCTTTGACCTCTGTAAAAAATTATGTTCAGGAACAAAACTCAGACCCAGACTAAGGACATCCAATTGTGTTTGCGTCAATTTCACATCTGACAGATTAATTACCTGTAGTTGCTGATTTTGAGCCTCCCCTGTGCGAAAATTTATTTTATTTGTAGATCGATATGGGGTATCCCCTTTTCGTTTCTACCCAATCGAGTGAAGTATGGTCTTACATTGCCTTCTTGGCTCCCTCCTTCAGTGTCAGTAGATACATACGAGGAGTTCAATGCACTCCTACCACGTGGTTCCGAGACCTCGCTTCCATCTGTATACCCGATTTTGCTCTAAATCATTTAAATCCCTCAGAAATTTCTTAACCTCATGTTCTTTGATCTGTCTTTCCCATACACTGCAGGAATCCTCAATATCTCTTCCGAAGCTCTCAACTTCATTGGTCTCTAGTGTCTGGTTCAGTTATGCCTCCATTGATGTTATTTCTTTGTCTAACTTATCAAGTGTACTTTCATTTGCCATTATGAGAAGTTTCATAAAGTTAACTGAGCAGCTGTTACACATTTCTTCTCACTTGGTGTTAAATTGGTCATTTTCCAGACCGAATGACGGAAAGATTTGAATCCTCAACCCCTGGGGGATTAGGTTTTTTAAAATGTAGTGTTCCATGGACGTTTTGTTCCACCATGTGCATAGACGTTTATGCAGTAGAGATTTCAAAGTACCTTTTAATTCCTTTAAGTTTCTTGGTTCCATATTCTGTACATGATTGTTGCCACCGCCAAAAGCTTCTTCAGCCTGGGTTTTCCATGCTGCTTCACGGGCCCGGAAATCCATCTTTCTGGATAGACAAAGTTCTGCAACAAACAAATAACATCTTTGCAGTTATACTAACCCCAATAAACAATAGGGCTCCCTAATATTCATGCACTACTTATGCGAAATGCCAATAGCAACACTTATAATAAACATAACGCAGTGCTACATAAGTACAAAGTATATAATCGTTTATTTATTCAAATAAGTTTAAAATGATAAATAGCAGATAGTGATAGCAAACAGATACAGACAAATAAAAAAACACTGTCTATAATTACATCATAAACTCCTGGAATGATGGTGACATAAACAATACCCTGAGTCTAAAGTATCTCATATAGCATAATAAAGTGCATAGTGCAAGGCATGACAACCATACTAGTACATAAAGATCAGGAAAGTAACACAATGACACAGTGAGGCAATCATCTAGTATCAAGTAACATAAGAGTAAATACCGACCAGTGTGATCATATACCCCGACGCGTTTCGCATCTCGCTCCTTCAGGGGATAGTGTGCAAGTAAACACCTCACATATTTATACCCGAATACTAAATACAATTAGAAACAGGTGAATAACTACCTTAGGAATTAAAAGCATGGCCAGATCGTGTTGAGCGGCGTGCGTTCCACGCTGGAACGCATAAGGTCACTTCACTTTGTCATTGTGTTATTTTCCTGATCTTTATATACTAGTATGGTTGTAATGCCTTGCACTATACACTTTATTATGCTATATGAGATAATTTAGACTTAGGGTATTGTTTATGTCACCATCATTCCAGGAGTTTATGATGTAACTATAGACAGTGTGTTTTATTTGTCTATATCTGTTTTCTACCGCTATCTATTATTCATCATTTTAAACCTTTTTGAATTAATAAATTATTATATACTTTTTTTACTTATGTAGCACTGCGTTATATTTATTATAGGTGTTGTGTAGTTGGATTATGCAGCAGGACAATGATTCAAAGCACATAAACAAGTCCACCTCTGAATGACTCAAAAGAAAGTTTTGAAGTGGTCTAGTCAAAGTTCTAATTTTAATTCTATTGAGATCATTGTGCAAAGTCCTTAAAGGGGTTATCCCATCTTAGACAATGGGGGCATATTGCTAGGATATGCCCCCATTGTCTGATAGGTGCGGGTCCCACCTCTTGGACCCGCACCTCCAAGGAGAACGGAGCGGAGAAAGCTGAGGAGGGCGCACTGCGCAGCCGCCCTCCATTTATTTCTATGGAGCCGCCAAAATGGGAGCGGCGGGGAGCTGCGCCTGGTGGTGGACGGCCCCCGGGAAACCCGGGGTCCTCCAACCACAGCTCTCCCCGGCTCCGTTCTCCTTGTAGGTGCGGGTCCCAGAGGTGGGACCCGCACCTATCAGATAATGGGGGCATATCCTAGCGATATGTCCCCATTGTCTAAGATGGGATGACCCATTTAAACAGACAGTCTGCAATCAAAAAACTGTCCAAGATAGCCAAATTAAAGGAATTCTACAAAGAATGGTGAACCAAAATTTCTCCACAGCAATGTAAAAGACTCATCACAAGTTTTCACAAACATTTGAATGCAGTTGTTTAGCCAGGGTTTGCAAAACCAGTTATTAGGTTTGGGGGGTGGAAAAATCATGGGTCCCATGGGTGACATAATTTTACTTTGAATAAATCTTTATCGTCAATAAATAAAAATAATAATTATTTAAAAGCTGCACTTTGTGTTTTTCTTGTGTTGTCTTTATCTTATATTAAAAATATCTGGAGGATCTGAAACATTAAAGGACTTGTTCGCATCTGCTTTAGGGCTCCGTTCAGGCCTCTGTCACAGATTCTGTCAAAAAGACCAGACATGCAGGGCTTTTTTGTCTTTTGACGCTGTTCAGCTCCGTTCGGGTCAGTTATACATGTCTCCCAAATTTCTCTCTGTTGGTGGGACAATTGCTTTTTTTTGACTCAAGTCTTTTGCTCCTTACTAAACTATCTGTATTCTTTCTATCTGTATATTAGACCTTAACTTCATTATTTGGTGCAATTTTTAACTTTAAATGATCTATAGTCAGATGATTTATATGCTAATATTTAAAGTAATATTATAACTTACAATCACCCCACTGATCCCCAGATACTGCAGTTCTGACGACATCAGGTCCTGCAACTCACTTCCTGCTACTATCTTGAAATGGCTATGAATGCTGCTTAATCACTGACTGCAGCAATGACCCGCCTCAGCCAGTGATTGAATCCTTTACAAAATAAGCTCCAAGTGTCCCTCTTTGACCATCTAAAAAGTTGGGTGGTATGGTATGGCTCTAAGGGAGCAGAACAATGGCACCACATAGTGGTGATGTGAACTCCCCCTAAATGTAACTGTGAGGAATATGGATTATTATTTAATGTCAGCCATGTTCCCACACCAGCCATCTGCTGTCATATAGAAGAGGTAGTGGGGCCCTTGCCTCCACAGGGGGGGCCCTTGCTTTAAAGCCCAGCCAAATGGCAGAGAACTTCTAGGAGGCCACCTTTGTTTACAATTTCTCACCTCCATTCAGATAGCACAGATCCTGCAGGAAAGCTTCCCTGCAAGGGGTCTAGGCCATTCCCCAGTTCAATGAACATTATCAGACATCATGGAACCGGTGATTCATAAGGAATTATAAATCGCCCATCCATAAAAGACATAAACCAGATACATATTTGTGTCCCTGTGGCCACGATGAACAGGTCAGTGGTCATAGTTTGGTGGTGAGATGCCAGGGAGGGGAGATATACATATCTCCTCACAGAAACTAAATAACTGCACCATGCTTGGAATCTACTGGTAGCCGGAACCCAGGTGGACCCATTGGTCCAAGAACCACCTCCTTGCGACATTCTGGTCTGAAGCCATGAGCCCTAATCGGTTTTGTGGCCCATTTGCTGCCCGCCCCAGCAGAGGGGGAGTGGAACCCTCCCAGAGGCTGGGAGGGGAGGGTCCGGATACATGCCAAAAGGCTTGTGCCAGCAAGTGGGCTTGTCTTTTCTTGTTTGGAAGGGACCTGTAAATGGCTGACATCACTGCCTCCCATGTGACTACAGCCAAGCCTTTCAGAACCCCATGATTCATCATCACCCAAAGGACTCATCCATCTGGTAAACTGACTTTTGTTCTGCTTAACCCTGTTGTACCACGCCATCTGTATTTACCACTCAGACCACTGTATATTTTCTGTGTATATTGTGTTATGTCTAGTGAGCCCTTAAGGCAATTAAATATATAATTTAAAGGGAACCTGTCACCTAAAAAATGCCTCCCAAACCCCCAGCATTACAAAATGTGTTCCAGAATTGTTATATTTACTAAAACTGACATGTAAGGAGAGCTACCAGTTTCGTTGCAGCACCATCACAGGACAACGTAAGAGCAAAACAGTTCTTACAGAAATCAGTGTGTTATCTGTGCATAGACGTGTTGGGTCCTCATAGTAAAGAGGTTTCTCAGTGGGTACATTGTTCTTCAAAAGGGCTCAGAATGCCTTAAAAAAATAAAAGAAGCAATACTCACCGATCTCACATCATGGCCATTCCAACACTTCTGGGGTCCTCCACTGGTCTCTACTTTGAGGTCCCTCTCAACCCCCCGGAAACAGTGATGTATCTTTATTGGAGGCAGCCCACGTGACTGCTTCATGAATGGGGGTGTGGGGGGAATACTTCTATGGGGTCCTATAAAATCTGTGTATGCCCTTGACATTAAATGTCCTCTTACCCAATCACTACCTGAGGTGGGTTTTTACTGTGACCAGTGATTAGCTTTGAAGTTATTTCTTGTGTGTGGAGAGGGACAAGTAAGGAGAAACCGGTAAGTCACTCCTTGTACTGTATCTCTTTCTTCCTCTTCTCAATCTTCACCTTATCTTTCAGCATTGAAATCAGTAGTATTGCAACTCAGCTTTTTGGCTTCAGAAAATGTATGTTGTAAATAATATGTGTCCTCCAATTAATCTGTGCTCATGACTGATAGTATGCTTTAAAAATGAGCACATAGGAATGATAACTCAGTGACTTGCCGCAGCCAGAGATTGGCCAGGGGGGCATTTTCTTTGTGTCAAGAAGGACTTTGGAAGTGTTGTAACTGAAGCAGCAGGGATCATAAAAGTCAGTATTGCTTCTTATGTTTTTAGTCCATTCTGAGCCTTTTGTAAAAAAAAAAAAAAAATGTTTTTCATCAAGACAATCCTTTTTAAGGGATTATCTTTGTAGGCACTCTCCATTCTGGCTAATGAATAATGGTCTTCCATGGGGGATCTCCCCTATATTAACCCAGGATTCCCTTTTAGGGTATAATTTTTTTTTTTTTAACTAGATAATCTCTTTAATGCTACATAGGGCCTGAACTTCATCACTAGTAGAGCAGATTCAGGAAGTGAGTTTAGGATCTCCCTATTTCCCTTCAGGGATGATCCTCTGTCTTAGCCTGGTTAAAATGCTTGGAATTCCAGTCTACTTCTGCATTAAGCACAGTAAGCCACATCACCAGAAAATCATAAAATTACTCATTTGCCCATTCTTCTTATCTTTTTCTTGAGCATTTCTGGGAATAACCACTGTTCTCTTGTTTTCTTATATCCACAATAAAGAGGTATTCCAGTTTAGCAATATTAGTGACCTATCCTGAGGTTAGGTCATCAATATCAGATTGGAGGAGTCTGACTCTCAGCATTCTTGCTGATAAGCTGTTTGAAGAAGATGCGTGAGTGTGAGAGCTGCGTCCTCTTCAATGTTTACCTGCACCCCATCTACATTGTAATTGTATTGCAGGATACCTACATGTTCCTCTCACATTCACTTAAATGGGAAAAAAAGCTGTAATTAAACTGCACCACCACTACAATATAGGCGGCAATGTGAGGACGCAGCTCTTACACTAGTGCCACAGCCCCTTTCAAACAGCTGATCAACGAGGGTGCTGAGATTCAGACCCTCACCAATCTCATATTGATGAGCATAATGCCCCATTCACGATGTGCGGTCCAGCTTCGAAAATGCTGACCCGCACTTCCGGGTCCGCATTTCCGTTCCCGAAAAAAATAGAACATGTCTTATTCTTGTCCGCGATTGAGGACAAGAATAGGCATATTCTATTAGTGTCGGCGATGTGCGGTCCGAAAAATGCAGAACGCACATTGCTGGTATCCGTGTTTTGCAAATCCGCGGATCCGCAAAAAACACTACGGACGTGTGAATGGAGCCTTAGTCCTCAGTTTCATGAAACTGGAATGAATTCTCTTCTTCCCTTAGGGTATGTTGACATGGTAAATATACCTGCAATAAAAACCTGACATGTATTTGCTACGGAATAGAAATCCAAGGTTTTGTGGACTGCATCCCGCAGATCTGCCTCTGGATTTAGCTCCTTTCAGTGGGGCTAATCTGCATGCAGACACCTGCCACAGTTTTTCTTAGACACCTCACGTACAAATATCCCCATCATATAAACTACAGTGCAGATTTACTATTTAAAATAATGGGAGGCCATTAATACACACAGAAATCCCATGCATAAAGGCCTTTGTGAGCATAGCCTTAATGTAATATTTTTCCATAATAATATTCCTTAAAGAAACACTGCCAAAAAATGTACACCAAATAGCTCCCAGAGCTTGCTGAGTTACTTAGAAACATGTGCACACATACTTTTATTTTAATTGAGAGTCCCAGGTTGGTATCCACATAGTATCACACGAGTGCTGTTTGTACCTGATGCATGGATGGCATGTTTTCTGCTGCGGATAACAGCCTCACAAACGGGTAGCGCATGCGCTGGCCTTAGAGAGAATGGTACATGTGCAAGATTTCAATAAAGCCTCATTCACACGTCCGTGTCCGTGCTCAAATCCGTGAGCAGGTGGTCAGTGATGCATCCGTGAAGCTGTCCGTGAAGGATCCGTGATGGGTCCGTGGTTTTCACAGACCCATAGACTATAATGGACGCGATGGATCTGTGAACACTGACAAAATAGAGAATGCATCCGTGCTAAAAACACACATTAAAATGAATGGGGACGTGTGCTGTCCGTGGAGAACACGTACAGCACACGTCCGTAAAACACTGACGTGTGAATGAGGCTTAAGGAAAGCTGGCTGGTAAAGGCTGGGGCTCTCATTCAGGGCAGGAGCTGGGTAGGGTTTGCATGAGAGGCCCGGAGCACTTGCCGGGATTAGGACCGTCCTCACATGTTTCTATGATTTTGTAATCATACATATTGGCCCATTCACCAGCTCTTCTGTCTGATCGATTAACATGATCAGTAGGGCTTGGGTAAAGAGGCCTGGGAGACGTCCTTAGATTGCTGACCAATTCAGAGCTCCAAAAGAGAGTAAAGCCCAAATAATTTGTCTAATGCCTACACTTTCATTGATAATGTGTACTTTAATAGTTCAAGGGCATCGTAAAGTTTATTTTTTTTATTCTGTAATTAACGGTCTTGTTATAAGTGCACTTTAAAGAGGACCTGTCACCACATAATGCAGTGCAATCTGATAGCAGCATGTTATAGAACAGGAGAAGCTGAGCAGATTGGTATGTATTTTTGTGGGAAAAGATTCTGTAAAACCTTTAATTTATACATTTATATCTCTGCTTTCGGTACAGGAGTGAGGGGTTATCAGTGACTGACGGCATTATGTCTATAAGTGTCCATACAGAGATAGCTGTCAGTCACTGATAACTCCTCCCTCCTGTACCGATAGCTCTTCACAGGAAGTGGAAATAGCAAACATAGAAATGTATAAATTACAGGTTTTACTGAATCTTTTCCTATAAAACTATACATCAGTCTGCTCAGCTCCTCCTGCTCTGTAACATTGCATTTTGTAATGAAAGGTCCTCTTTAATCACTAAAGATGTCTCTCATGGTGCCATAATTAAAAACCCTGGTGTCAATCTGTTACATACATCCTAAGGGGGGCATACACCACTGATGTTCATTGGCTTACACAATAGATTTTGGGAATAGTCATTAGTCAGTCTGTCTTCCTTCATGCCATGATCATGCAAACAACAAACATCCCTCTGAAATCTGTCTTGGATCTTCATCTGGCATGTAGGATTTCTTCGGTCATTGGTAGTGAAAAGACTTCCCAGAAGTCTGTGTTTTGCATGACATAGCTCTTTGAATAGCATACTGTGATGTAAGGAACCCACTGCTACAGCTGCCTTTGTATCATATTCTTCATTTCTTCTTCTCACTCCTCACCTCAATACAACTTCTTTGGCTTTTGAGAATGCATGTTGCAATAAATGTGCACTGAACTAATCTGTGCTCATGAATGAATGATGGAACCTCATATGAACTGTTATTTCAGAAAAAATGAACATGTCATAATGGCAAGTCAGAAGTTTTGATCAGCCCAGGTACTGAGACCCCCTACCATTCCCAAGTGAATGAGCTGCAATATGCTAGCATGGCCACTATACAGTGGATGAAGCCTTCTGCTTCTGACTCACTATTTAGTTTCTAATGCCATTGGCTGTCCGAAACAGCTGATCATAACCGCACCAGACCCTCCCCAATTGGATATTAATGGATGAGCTATCTGGAGGATAGGTCATCGCAGTATTAAAAAGCTGGAATACCCCATTAAGCTTGTGTGGCCATCTTTGAGTCCTGTATGTTTATGTGCATTCAAGTTAGGGTTGTATAACTGTTTGTGGCCTATTTTACTATGATAAGAAGCTTGATAATCATCTTTGAATTATGTGAGCTAGTGATTATAGTTTTCTTTGTTTTATGTACTAAATTATATCTTTTGATTCTGGGGAGTGGCTAGGGTCTCAAAAGATCCAGGTCCCAAGCCCCAATTCATATGTGCCATATTCTCAGGCCAACCGCCCCCCATTCTTGCACTAAAGACATATTGGCCCTGATTTATTAAGAACAGTCTTGATAGAGCCTGTGCTGCTGGAGGAGGAATGCAGTTTATGACATGATTTCTCCAGCTGCCCATGCGTCACCATTGCTCTTGTTGTACCCAAGCTCCACTCATTTCTGTGGCCAGCCACTCCCTCCACCAGCAGTGGGAAAGCAGTGAGGGGGGGGGGGCTAGTTACACAAATGAGGTTAGGTGCAATGAGAGCAATGATGACACCCTCATTGCACCAAAGGCCTTATTAAGAAAATGGCACCTTAAATCAGGTGAACAACTTAATAAGGTGAACTAGAGCTATGTGTCTAGGCAAGGGATGCCCAACCTACGGCCTTCCAGCTGTTGTAAAACTACAAATCCCACATTGCCCTGCTGTAGGGTAATAGCTATAGTCTGTCTGTGCATGATGGGAGTTGTATTTTTGCAACAGCTAGAGGGCCGCGGGTTGGGCATCCGTGGTATGGGAAAACAGTTTGATAGGGAGGTCACTGGTGCCAGACTCCCTTTAAAGAGGACCTGTCACCACTGAAATAAATATAAACATAGTACATGTACCAAATGCAGCTTCCCCGCATAGTGGATCACTTTTTATTTTTGTATTCTTTAAACCGTTTTTATGTAAAATTCAGAATCAAATGAGGAAAGAGATTCACCCCAAGCTTGAAGTTGCTTTACTATCCTTTGCTGCACACTCTCATAGGGTATCATAGGAAACCTAAGACATCTGCTTGATGCATTATGAAATTCTACTACACTTAAATGGGTATTCCTATGATCATCATGCCCCATATTGCCAAATGTGAAATCAGCAGCATGTCAATTTATGCTGCAGATTTCAACAGCGAGTTTCATCTTTTGCCATTCAAAAAGTAATTCCGAAGCAAATCCTCTGCGTAAAATCAATCCGACGTGGTCGTACCCTGAGAGAGAGTATTTTATATGCTACAATGTTATAGAATATTGCTAGGTTATGCCTCTGATACCCCGTCAGATCTAGAGAATAGTGGGACAAAGGTACCTTCAGCTTTTCTCCAGCACACCGCTCTCAGTCCGCCACTGTTTGGAGAACTGTCACCACGCAGCTCCATTCAAGTAAATGGGGTTGTGCTGTAGATCCCTACACATTGGGTGGTAGTTAGCATCCATGTGCAAGGAAAATCAAGGAGCAGAAGCTCTTTAGTAGAAGATCATTGGGGATCTTGGCCTTTGGACTCTCATTGATGCACACGTTATGACATAATCTAGCAATATGCTATCACCTCTGATAGTGGGGAACCCATTAACACTGGAAAGTCTCTTACCTGGTCAAGTCATTAAACATTTCTGTCCATAAGATGTTTTTTATTAAAGAGAGTTTGTCGCCACCTTTTTCCATTCTAAACCACTCCTGGTGCCTTGTATCCCACAATTACTGGATCTCAGACATATCTTTTTGTTGATATATCAATCTTTGTTTAGCTGAAAGAAATTGTTGAAAAGAGCCCAAGTGCCCTTGGGCATTGGAGCCCAGCCACTCCCATTGGAATTGAGGCCTGCTACTTCCATCTTCATCTTTTCTACACCTCCCTCCACTCCTGATGTCAGGAACCCAGCATTTGAAATCTCATGCAGGGGCATATGACCAATCTGTTTGCGCTTGCGCTGTCTGCTCCAATCTGTGGTGTATGTGCACTAAAAAAAGCTGATGCCACAAGAAGGAACAGACGGTGCAGGCGTAACAGACCGGTGACATGCGCCTGCCCGAAATTTCAAGCAATGGATTTTTGAGGTCAGGAGCCGAGGGAGGTGTAGAGAAGATGAAGATGGGAGGAGCAGGCCTCCAATCTAAAGGTATTGGCTGGGCTCCAGTGCCCAAGGGTACTGCCCCTTGGGCTCTTTTCAGATCATTTGAATGTTTGAATAAAGATCTTTTTGGGGGGAAACAAAGCTCGATATATCAACCTGGGATACAGTAAATGTGATCTACATCTAGGCACCTGGTGTGGTGTTTAGAATGGAAAAAGGTGGTGAGTGACTCCCTTCAAGTTACTCGGTGCTTAAAAAGTGCAAAGCGCTTTTCTTAACCAGAAATCTGGACATTTGTCATATGATTTCCCCCAATCCTCTTGCTCCAATGACAGGGCATGCCAATTGCATTACTCAGAAAATAGATAGAGATAAGGAAGACAACAGAGGGGCCTCTCTGAGTAAAAATAATTTGGCATTAGGTAAGGGACATGAATTTTGCTATTCAGGCTTACTGAATTTTTAAAGCTGTAGATTCCTCCCACATAACTGTATAAAGAGATTAACACTTTCAGAACCTTGTGTTTTTATAATAATCTTTAATGTTCGTCTTCATGCTTTGACAGAAAAACAGTTAATTCTCAGCCATGCAGAAATGGTTTTGCTATAAATCAAAGCATCTCCATGGCAACTATGATTCATTTCAGGCAAAGAACAAGCATTTGCCTTGAGTATTTTTCTCTTATTTTTCAGACAGATTAAAATAAAAGATTATTTTGATTCGAATGTCATCTCCTCATACATGAATGTAGGGCCCTCTGCTGAGCTAATAACATTTACCAGCAGGTCTTTAATTGTAGAATGTATTGTAATTTGAACATTATCATCAAGTTTCGTCTGAGTCATACTTCTTTTGTATTTCATTGAGCAACCTTGCAAGATGTCAGAGACTGTGAGTGTGGTACCATGGCATTCAGAAGTACAATAAGTTCTTTTACATATTGTTGTTAATGGTTGCTCCAAAATTCAAAAAGAGTTGCACTAGCAGTGACTTTGCAATTAATAACCAATAGGAATGAGCGAACCCATGGAAGTTCGGGTTCCAGGGTTCGGACGAACTTTAGGTCAACGTTCGGGTTCGGGACCCCAACTTGAACCAAACTTCACCCTGAACCCGGACCCCATTTAAGTCAATGGAGCCCCGAACTTCACTTTATTATTTTCCATTATACCATGGTTATAACGGAAAATAATAGCATTCTTAAAATAGAATGCTTAATAAAATGTCTATTGAGGGGTTAAAACCCAAAAAAATCTCACCTCATCCACTTGATCGTGCAGCCGGTATCCTCTTTTCTTCAGGACCTGCAAAAGGACCTGTGGTGACGCCACCGTGCTCACCACATGGTGAGCGCAGTGACGCCACCGCAAGTCCTGCTGAATGAAGATAGAAGGACCTGCGGTGATCCCACCGTGCTGGTCAAACAGCTAATCTTGGGTGACAGGAGTTGTACACCCACCAATCTGATACTGATCACCTATTCTGCTATCACTCTTCCACTGCTCTGCCCAGTGGTGACACATGGTTTGTCAAAATAGTTTTAAATAAGGAAGAAACAGGTTTGAGCAATCCATTTCAAAGAGACACTTTAGCTAAGCTTTTTTCTTTTTTTTTTTTTTACTAATTTCTTACAACCACAAAGAGAATGTGTGTCAATGCTTGAAATTGTTTTACAGATACATTGTATCAATTTAAACACAACATTTCATTTTTGCTGTATATAATTTATGAACAAACATAAAATAAGGTTTTTGTCCTTTTACACAGGCTGGTTTGCATGCAATTATTGGGAATGAACTATTCGTTCCAGATCATTACCTGACCTTTGAGCAGAGAGATCTGCTCTATATGTGGACATGTGATCGTTACTGCGATTGCTCGGCCTCATACCGATTCATCGTTAGTGTGCAGCAGATCACTGTCTACACAGGACCATTTGCTGCCCAAAAACTATGATTTTGGTTGCAAGTCAAAAGATACAATCATCTAATAAGCATTTGTTCACATTTACATGGGGCAAGAATCAAGAACAAACTTTCCTATGAACGCTCATAATTGGCCCCATGATCATGTAAAAGGTTCTTTAGAATAGGGAAAGGATTAATTTGCAAAAAGTCCTTACAGGCATTATTACATGCTCCTGAGAACTAAAAACTTTGACAGTACCTAATCCATGGTCACTTGAATTGATCTGAGAATGCTTGAGAATTTCATATTCACCATAATCCACCCCATTTGTCTGATTAAATCTAAAGGTACCTGTTTTACACAATTGTCTATCAAATATGACAGTTTGTGAACACTGCCAGTGATATTTCAGTTGGTTGTCATATTTTTAATTAATGTTTATAGTTTAGAATAACAATATGCACCATACTTGCAAGACTTCTTTCACAAACTGAAATGTAAAATGTAAAATACAATATGAATAGTGTTGAGCGAACCCAAACTGTAAAGTTCAGGTCCGTAGTGAACTTTGCGAGTTCAGGTACCCGGACCCGAACTTTGCCGGAAAAGTTTGGGTTCGAGTTCGGTGTTCGGGCATTTAATAAAGCTTTTGAAAGGCTGCAGGGCAGCCAATCAACAAGCTTTTAAGCTATCACAGCCATGCCTAGTAATGGCATGGCTGTGATTGGCCGGTGCATTATGTGACCCAGCCTCTATATAAGCTGGATCACGTGTAGCTTCGCCCATCAGCTCTCAGTAGTGCAGGGACAGGATGCAGACAGCTGAAGCGAGGGAAAATGTTAGGAATCTGTCTATTTGTTTTGTGGGTGACCTATAATGATTTTTGTGGGTGCAATACACCAGCTTTGGACCCCTGACACTGAAATATAATAATACATCTGGCTGTTAATTCTGTGGGTGACCGATAGGGATTTTTTTGTGGGTGCAGTGCACCATTTTTGTACCCCTGACACAAAAATATAATAGTTAATCCGTCTGTTAGTTCACCCACATATACCCATTTTTGTTGTGAGGTACTCTGCAGTTTCAGCAGGGGTCTGGGTGGGAGACAATGTGAAGGAACTGGAGGCACTGTCAGCCATCCAATCTACTACACTGCATATGTGACAGGGAAAATATTATAGTTAATCCGTCTGTTAGTTCGGTGGGTGACATATTCCCATTTTTGGTGTGAGGTACACCTGCACTTCATATGTGACAGGGAAATTAATATAGTTAATCTTACTGTCAGTTCGGCCGCTGACATATACCCATTTTTGGTGTGAGATACACGTGCAGTTTATATGTGACAGGGAAATTAATATAGTTATTCTGACTGTTAGTTTAGCGGGTGACATATACCCATTTTTGGTGTGAGGTACACCTGCACTGCATATGTGACAGGGAAATTAATATAGTTAATCTTACTGTTAGTTCGGCCGGTGACATGTACCCAATTTTTGGTGTGAGGTACACCTGCACTGCATACGTGACAGGGAAATTAATATATTTATGTCTGTTAGTTCGGTGAGTGACATATACCCATGTTTGGTGTGAGATACACGTGCACTTTATACGTGACAGGGAAATTAATATAGTTAATCTGACTGCTAGTTCAGCGGGTGACATATACCCATTTTGGTGTGAGACACACGTGCACTGCATATGTAACAGGGAAATTAATATAATTAATCCGTCTGTTAGTTTGGTGGGTGGCATATTCCCATTTTTTGTGTGAGGTACACCTGCACTGAATACATGAATGACCTCAAAGAATAAGGAGAACATCAAATAAGGGACGTGGCCCTGGTCATGGTGCTGCTGGTGCTGGTGGAGCTCCTGTTGCAGGGCGAGGACGTGGTCTATCTGCACCAGCTAAAGGGTCAAATAAAACACCTTCCTCAGGTGCACGTAGGCGACAGTACGTCCAGCGTCATTTTGTAGGCCCGAATACCGGTGTACAAATGGTGAGGCCAGAACAAGTAGAGGAAGTAGTAGATTGGATGGCTGACAGTGCCTCCAGTTCCTTCACATTGTCTCCCAGCCAGTCTCCTGCTGAAACTGCAGAGTTGGTACCTGCAACCCATGGGCATCTGTCTTTCACCTCACCCCCTTGCAAATCAGCCAAGCAGTCTGAGCCCAAAGTCATGCAGCAGTCTCTTATGCTTTTTGATGACTCTGCTGGCGGGGTTTCCGTGGGCCATCCACCTAGCCCTGCCTCAGAAGTGGAAGAGATTGTGTGCACTGATGCCCAACAACTTATGTTTCAGGATGTGGATATGGGAGGATTTCTGCCGTGTGCAGGCTGGCAAGGAGGGCAGGGGTGAAGAGTGGGTGGAAGATGATGTGGAGGTTGATGAGGTCCTAGACCCCACATGGAATCAAGGTCATGCGAGTAATGTGTGGAGTTTGGAGGAAGAGGTGGTGGTCACACAGTTCCAGCCGCACAACAAAAGAGGGAGCAGTGTGCAAAAGCAGAGTGGCCGTCCCCTAGCCAGTATGCCTGCTACTGCCCAGCGCACCCAGGGGCTGAGCACACCAAAGCCAGCTCCAAGGAGTTCCCTGGTGTGGCAGTTTTTCTGACAATGTGCTGACGAAAAGACATGAGTGGTTTGCACGCTGTGCAATCAGAGCCTGAAGTGAGGCATAAATGTTCTAAACCTGAGCACCACCTGCATGACCAGGCATCTAAATGCAAAGCACGAGCTGCAGTGGCGTACACACCTGAAAAACCACAAAAGATCTCAGGCTCCTCTTGCTCCCTATTCTGCTGTGGTCTCGGCCTCTTCCTCTCCATCTGGAGTGACAGTGGCACTTGCCACCGCGCAAACAGAGTATGTGGCAGCAACATCACCACCTCCAGTCGATTCGCTCATCCATATTCAGAACCAATGGCATGACTAGAAATGACTGTGCCCCACATCAAATGTTTGAAAAGGGCTCCCCCTTTCCCAAGATTGCTCTTTCAGACCAAGCCCGGTAGTTGCTCCATCCATTTCCTACACTGTATATACTGTCACTGTATATAACGTCATTGTATAATACTGTTCAGGGGGCCCTGACAATAAAATCTTTAAGTCCTACCCCTGGGTGGGCCCCTTCTGAGTCTGGGCCCCAAAGCAGCCGCTTTCCCTGCTTGCCCTATAGCTACCCCCCTGGTCAGAACCAGGGATCAAACAAATGCACAGCAATATACATTGCAGGGTCATAACCAGGAGGCAACATCAGAACCAGAATCAGCAGGAAGAGGCGGTCACTAAAATGCAGAAGGTCAGAAGTTCAGGAATCTGCATGAAACAAAAACTAAGCATGTAAGGCAAAAAGACCAAAACATAGCCAACTGTCGCCTGTCAGGAAGCAAATGACACCGGTGCTGATGGTTTACCCACTCCCTGATAGGCAGTCCAAACCCACTGTCAACAGGGCTGGTTGCCACAGCAATAGAGAGATGCCGGTGACACAGTAATAGCCGGACTTGTCGCAGAAGCACAGCCAGATAAGTGCATTATATTAGGTAGTTCTTCTAAGTCTGCCCATACATGTTGTGATCCGCCAACAGGATCGGCATGCAGATCAGCACTAATTGCTGGACTGCACCTATTCTTTCCCGGCCATACCTGTACATGCTATTTGCTTAAATAATGTACAGACATGGTCCGGAAAGTAAGGTGCATCCCAGCAATTAGCAGTAATCTGCATGTGGATGCCACTGCTGGATTGCATCCTGCATGGGAAACCTTACAGGGGTATTTCAATAACCCTTTTTTCTGATTGCTGTCTGTTGTGAACAGCTGTATTACCCTATGATAGTGTGAACTGTATTTAATCCTCTTTCTCATCTAGGTCTTCTTTGGGATCCTGCTCTCCCTCTCTAGGGATATGTGTTGTACTTTTTCATATGTTGTTATTAGTGTCCAGTGCTGCTCTCTGTGGTTTCTGTGGTTTTAATGCTTCCTTTCCTGTTTTAGTGTCTTCATGTTTTTCTGTTAAACCAGGCATACTGCCTGCTAGAGTGATCATGGTGACTAGTATTAGCCTTTTTTTATTTTCTGCAATTGGTATTACTAATGCTGAGAATTTTTTATCTATATGCAAATTACGTCCTCAAAGCACCAAGAAGATTGCCTAGCCCCTCAGAGCACCTCTGCACCTTCGCCTCTCCCTGTTGCCACTCTAACCCCATGAGATTAACAGGGCCAGGCACTCTCACAGCTCCGATGTCTGGCCATGAAATCAGGATGGGGACTGCCGCTCTGAGATTTTTACTTTGCTGACACATGTGCGCATTGGAGCAGTGAGGATGTCTGGCCCTGTCAATGTCACTGAGAGAGGGACTGGCAACTGGGAGAAGCAGAAGTGAAGCAGTGCTCTGAGGAGCTAGGCCAGCCCCCTGGTGCTCTAAGCAAGTCAGTTGCATGTGGCTAAAGATAAAAATTTCTCAGCATCGCAGGTGATGCTAGGGAGGCCAGCCCCCTTGTGCTCTGAGCATGTCATTTGCATGTAGCTAAAGAGAATCGTGGGTGATGCTAGGGAGGCCAGCCCCCTGGTGCTATAAGCATGTCATTTGCATGTAGCTAAAGAGAATCGTGGGTGATGCTTGGGAGGCTGGTCACTGTCGCGGTTTGCTATTGGTTGCTCCCCCTTTAGACGGATGTTTTGATCCACGCAACGGGGAGATGCAGCAGCGGCTGCGCAGGGATCCAGAAGGATGCGGATACCAGGGAGCAGGTGAGTATGCTCTAGAGGAGAGGCCCAGGCATTCTGGGGGTCATTATAGGGATTGGATACCCCTTTAAGTGTCCCTCATAGTTTCTGTGTCTTTTTTATAGAAGTGCTAAAGGTCTCATTACAGTGATGTTGCTGTACAAGAGTAATGTTTGGGACAGGTTCTAAAAGATTTATGTGGTTTACTGCTCTCCAGGGAATGTAAGGGTCTACTTTGCTTTACACCCACTACTGTCTCTAGCTGCCAAGTAGCTGTTCCATGACAGATATATACAGTTTGAAAACCAAGAATAAAATATATTGTGGAGATTTAAAAATGAGAGAAATGTTGCTTAGCTACTAGGCAATGTAGAAGATGTACTGGAAAAATACAGTTTCATCACATAATAATCCCTCATATTGCTGTATTAAAGTCTACTTGAATTAAGTATATGCTAACAGTTTGGAAACATATTACCATGTGAGTCATTTTTAAAGCAGAGGTTTAAGTAGTGGTTTTGGAAAACATTTAATTATCTAGAAGAAGCATGTTCGTATACGTGTATATCTATACATTATAGAACACTGTGAGCCTTTCTCAAACATGGTACAATATGATAGATACTATCTATCTATTAGTGATGAGCGAGCACCAAAGTATTCGGCCCGAACACATTGCTATATTCATGTGCTCAGCCGAGCACCCGAGTATAATAGAAGTCAATGGGAGACAACCAGTCACCCCCTGATCGGAAGAGAAGAGGGTGTCTGGGTCATAAAAAAAGTATAGAAAGGTTATTGCATATTATGTTTGGACAATCAGAAAACTTTTTGTCGCCCTAATGATATTGATCTAGGTGTGCAGGTCCACCCAAGCCATCTAACAGATGCAAAATAACTTTGAGGTTTACTGGTTCTCAGTCAGATGAGAGCTGGTTTGGAATGTCTCACAGTGCACAAGGCTGCCATTGTAAGGTATGCTGACTAAGCCTGTCATCTGTCTCATGGATAGATTGATGGCTTGCACATACCTGGCTTTTGGCATATAGGCTTTGTGTGGTTGTCTATTGTATGTCGTACATAATAGGAGTCTAAGCTGCATCCAGCTATCCTCTTAATGCTGTTTCCAAACCATTTTGATGGGGTTTCCATCAATTTCTAACCTTTTTTTATGAACCAGACACCCTCTTCTCTTCTGATCAGGGGGTGCTCTCCCATTGACATCCATTATATTAAATTGTATTCCAGCACCCAAATTATTTGGCCGAGCACTTGGATCTACCGAGCATAGCGATGCTTGAGCCGAACAGCAGTTCGGCCGAGCATGCTCGCTCATCACTATCTATCTATCCTAAAGTATATGCATAACATTGCCTGGGTGTATATCTAACTACAGTGGGATCCGAAAGTTTGGGCAACCTTGTTAATCATCATGATTTTCCTGTATAAATCGTTGGTTGTTACGATAAAAAATGTCAGTTAAATATATCATATAGGAGACACACACAGTGATATTTGAGAAGTGAAATGATGTTTATTGGATTTACAGAAAGTGTGCTATAATTGTTTAAGCAAAATTAGGCAGGTGCATACATTTGGGCACTGTTGTCATTTTATTTTTTCCAAAACCTTTAGAACTAATTATTGGAACTCAAATTGGCTTGGTAAGCTCAGTGACCCCTGACCTACATACACAGGTGAATCCAATTATGAGAAAGAGTATTTAAGGGGGTCAATTGTAAGTTTCCCTCCTCTTTTAATTTTCTCTGAAGAGTAGCAACATGGGGGTCTCAAAACAACTCTCAAATGACCTGAAGACAAAGATTGTTCACCATCATGGTTTAGGGGAAGGATACAGAAAGCTGTCTCAGAGATTTCAGCTGTCTGTTTCCACAGTTAGGAACATATTGAGGAAATGGAAGACCACAGGCTCAGTTCAAGTTAAGGCTCGAAGTGGCAGACCAAGAAAAATCTCGGATAGACAGAAGCGACGAATGGTGAGAACAGTCAGAGTCAACCCACAGACCATCACCAAAGACCTACAATATCATCTTGCTGCAGATGGAGTCACTGTGCATCGTTCAACCATTCGGCGCACTTTACACAAGGAGATGCTGTATGCGAGAGTGATACAGCACAAAAAGTGCCGCTTGAGGTGGGCCCAAACCCTATAATTTAAATGTAAAAGTTGAGGGTCGTCTTGCCTTTGACTTTTTTTGTGTTTTGTTACATTACAGCCTTAGGCTACTTTCACACTAGCGTTCGAGCGGATCCGTTCTGAACGGATCCGCTCATATTAATGCAGACGGTGGCTCCGTTCAGAACGGATCCGTCTGCATTATAACTTAGAAAAATTTCTAATTGTGAAAGTAGCCTGAGCGGATCCGTTCAGACTTTACATTGAAAGTCAATGGGGGACGATCCGCTTGAAGATTGAGCCATATGGTGTCATCTTCAAGCGGATCCGTCCCCATTGACTTCCATTATAAGTCGGAACGGATCCGCTCGCCTCCGCACGGCCAGGCGGACACCCGAACGCTGCTTGCAGCGTTCAGGTGTCTCCGCTCACTGAGCGGAGCGGAGGCTGAGCGCTGGCAGACGGATGCATTCTCAGTGGATCCGCCTCCACTGAGAATGCATTAGGGCCAGACGGCTGCGTTCAGGGCCGCTTGTGAGCCCCTTCAAACGGAGCTCACGAGCGGACACCTGAACGCAGGTGTGAAAGTAGCCTTAAAGGGAATCTGTCACCTATTTTGACCATATAAAACCGTTTACATAGCAATGTGAAATAAAGTACCTTCTTACCTACATGTGTCTTCTTTCTTTTATTCAACTTTTCAGTCTTATAAAAAAACGATTTTTCTGATATGCAAATGAGGTTCCAAGGTGCCCAGAGGGCCGTTATTACTTTGCTCTAGTGCCCAGTAATGCCCCCCTGCAGTGCCCAGCCGGCCTTTCTTCCAAGCCCAGCACGCCTCCTAAGAAATAAATGTCCTCCCACATACTTGCCGAACGGCGCCGCCCCCTCCCCACTACGTCATTTAATTTATTCATTGCACCATCGTGCTTCCTCCTCTCTTGGCCTACGGCGCCGCCCCCTCCCGATTACGTCATTTAATTTATTCACTTTATCAGGCGTTCCTTCCTCCTCTCTTGGCCTACGGCGCCGCCCCCTCCCCATTAGGTCATTTATTTTATTCATTGCACCGGGCCTCCCTTCCTCCTCTCTTGCCCTTCAAAATCCTGCGCAGGTGCAGTATCGGTGAGTGCCTGCGCCTGCAGGATTCTCCTGTTCCAGAGGGCAACAGCCTCAATAGTGTCACTGGGCATGCGCCGCGCCCAGTGACACTATTGAGGCTGTTGCCCTCTGGAACAGGAGAATCCTGCAGGCACAGGCACTCACCGATACTGCGCCTGCGCGGGATTTCAGTGGACAAGAGAGGAGGAAGTGAGGAAGGGCGGTCCGGTGCAATGAATAAAATAAATGACGTAATGGGGAGGGGGCGGCGCCGTAGGCCAAGAGAGGAGGAAGGAACGCCCGATGAAGTGAATAAATTAAATTACGTAATCGGGAGGGGGCGGCGCCGTAGGCCAAGAGAGGAGGAAGCACGATGGTGCAATGAATAAATTAAATGACGCAGTGGGGAGGGGGCGGCGCCGTAGGCCAAGAGAGGAGGAAGGAACGCCCGATGAAGTGAATAAATTAAATGACGTAATCGGGAGGGGGCGGCGCCGTAGGCCAAGAGAGGAGGAAGCACGATGGTGCAATTAATAAATTAAATGACGCAGTGGGGAGGGGGCGGCGCCGTAGGCCAAGAGAGGAGGAAGGAACGCCCAATGAAGTGAATAAATTAAATGAAGTAATCGGGAGGGGGCGGCGCCGTAGGCCAAGAGAGGAGGAAGCACGATGGTGCAATGAATAAATTAAATGACGCAGTGGGAAGGGGGCGGCGCCGTTCGGCAAGTATGTGGGAGGACATTTATTTCTTCGGAGGCGTGCTGGCCTTGGAAGAAAGGCCGGCTGGGCACTGCAGGGGGGCGTTAACTTACTGGGCACTAGAGCAGAGTAATAACGCCCATCTGGGCACCTTGGAACCTCATTTGCATATCAGACAAATCGCTTTTTTATAAGAATGAAAAGTTGAATAAAAGAAAGAAGACAAATGTAGGTAAGAAGGTACTTTATTGCACATTGCTATGTAAACAGTTTTATATGGTCAAAATAGGTGACAGATTCCCTTTAAGTTCAATGTTTTGTTAATCTAAATCTTATGTGATGGATCAGAACACAATAGTCTAAATTGGTGAACTGAAATGAGAAAAATATTTAAAAAAACCGATTGTTTAGAAATAGAAAACAAAAATTGGCATCTGCGTATGTATTCACCCCCTTTATTAGGAAGCCCATACAAATCTCTGGTGCAATCAATTACCTTCAAAAGTCACATAATTTGTGAAATGATGACCACCTGTGTGTAATCTAAGTGTCACATGTTCTGTCATTACATATACATACCTTTTTTTAAAGGCCCCAGAGGCTGCAACACCTAAGCAAAAGGCATCACTAACCAAACACTGCCATGAAGACCAAAGAGCTCTCCCCAGGAGCACCATCAAATCTATGATAACCAAATGGAAAGAACATGGCACAACAGCAAACCTGCCAAGAGATGGCCGACCACCAAAACTCACAGACCGAGCAAGGAGGGCATTAATCAGAGAGGCAGCACAGAGACCTAAGGTAACCTTGGAGGAGCTGCAGAGTTCCACAGCAGACACTGGAGTATCTGTACATAGGACGACAATAAGTCGTAAGCTCCATAGAGTTGAGAAATTATGGCAGAGTGGCCAGAAGAAAGCCAATACTTTCAGCAAAAAACAAAAAGGCACATTGTGAGTTTGCGAAAAGGCATGTGGGAGACTCCCAAAATGTATGGAGGAAGGTGCTCTGGTCTGATGAGACTAAAATGTAACTTTTCAGCCATCAAAGAAAACGCTATGTCTGGTGCAAACCAAACACATCACATCACCCAAAGAACACCATCCCCACAGTGAAACATGGTGGTAACAGCCTTATGCTGTGGGGATGTTTCTCAGCCGGGACTGGGAAACTGGTCAGAGTTGAGGGAAAGATGGATGGTGCTAAATACAGGGATAATCTTGGAATGGCCGAGTTAAAGCCCAGATCTCAATCCAACAGAAAATTTGTGGTCAGACTTAGATTGCTGTTCACAAGCACAAACCATCCAACTTGAAGGAGCTGGAGGAGTTTTGCAAGGAGGAATGGGCAAAAATCCCAGTGGTAAGATGTGGCAAGCTCATAGAGACTCATCCAAAGCGACTTGGAGCTGTGATTACCGCAAAAGTTGGCTCTACAAAGTATTGACTTAATACTGGTAAGGTGAAGGTCCAGCAGCACCACAAAACATAAACCAAACCAAAATAAACACCTGCCCGTCTGGGCTCTGGCTAATACAGTGAAGATCCTAGCTCACCTATTGAACACAGGTCACACAGAGAATTTGGCTTCTCTAGCCAGCAGCGCAGCCATTTTCCCAGACTTCCTCCAGGCATTACTCTGCCCAGACTGACAGCCTGGACTGTTCCCCTTGACGATCCCAGCTGGCTTCAGCTGGGGATCCCTCAGGCTAGGGAAAAACCTGTCCCGGAATAGGGTGGACTGGGGAGGTCCCTCTACCAATCCTACCTTCTCCCAGTCCAATAAAATCCAGCCCATAAACTTAAGAAAACTGTCTCAGTAACCTACACATTGCTGAGACCATTTTAGCCTTCTGGATTTTACTTACCTCACCCAGTTGAGGAAGCTGGGTGGGATATACACCCCTTCCAGGACTCTCCCATACACTTTTCTGTTCACCTTACCACTATATATATATATATATATATATATATATATATATATATATGTATATATATATATTTATATATAGAAGGGGTGGGCAATGACAATGTCAGACTTCACCAGTCCAGAAACAATACAGTGACATCCACATTATGCAGTCTGCACTTTGAAAAGTCCATATTAAATAATAATAAATAACAAAAATAAAGTACTTGCCCGTCTAGGCTCTAACTAAACAGAGTTTCAACCTCACCTAAGTACTCAGCATATACAAGATAATGCTTTACTTCTGCCAGCACGTCATGTACCTTCCAGGCTCTGACCCTGAATAAGACTCTCATCCCTGTGTTTATTCCCACCAGTAAAGAGGCCAGCAGCTACACCTGGATTACTTTCGGCTAGGGAAGAGTGCAAGTCCCACTGCCAACACCTACCTGCCATTTCATAAAAAAATACAGCCCATTAATAAACTTGAACAAAGTGCCTCAGCAAACTACAGGGAGTGCAGAATTATTAGGCAAGTTGTATTTTTGAGGATTAATTTTATTATTGAACAACAACCATGTTCTCAATGAACCCAAAAAACTCATTAATATCAAAGCTGAATATTTTTGGAAGTAGTTTTTAGTTTGTTTTTAGTTTTAGCTATTTTAGGGGGATATCTGTGTGTGCAGGTGACTATTACTGTACATAATTATTAGGCAACTTAACAAAAAACAAATATATACCCATTTCAATTATTTATTTTTACCAGTGAAACCAATATAACATCTCAACATTCACAAATATACATTTCTGACATTCAAAAACAAAACAAAAACAAATCAGTGACCAATATAGCCACCTTTCTTTGCAAGGACACTCAAAAGCCTGCCATCCATGGATTCTGTCAGTGTTTTGATCTGTTCACCATCAACATTGCGTGCAGCAGCAACCACAGCCTCCCAGACACTGTTCAGAGAGGTGTACTGTTTTCCCTCCTTGTAAATCTCACATTTGATGATGGACCACAGGTTCTCAATGGGGTTCAGATCAGGTGAACAAGGAGGCCATGTCATTAGATTTTCTTCTTTTATACCCTTTCTTGCCAGCCACGTTGTGGAGTACTTGGATGCGTGTGATGGAGCATTGTCCTACATGAAAATCATGTTTTTCTTACCTTGCAGACTTCTTCCTGTACCACTGCTTGAAGAAGGTGTCTTCCAGAAACTGGCAGTAGGACTGGGAGTTGAGCTTGACTCCATCCTCAACCCAAAAAGGCCCCACAAGCTCATCTTTGATGATACCAGCCCAAACCAGTACTCCACCTCCACCTTGCTAGCGTCTGAGTCGGACTGGAGCTCTCTGCCCTTTACCAATCCAGCCATCTGGCCCATCAAGACTCACTCTCATTTCATCAGTCCATAAAACCTTAGAAAAATCAGTCTTGAGATATTTCTTGGCCCAGTCTTGACTTTTTAGCTTGTGTGTCTTGTTCAGTGGTGGTCGTCTTTCAGCCTTTCTTACCTTGGCCATGTCTCTGAGTATTGCACATCTTGTGCTTTTGGGCACTCCAGTGATGTTGCAGCTCTGAAATATGGCCAAACTGGTGGCAAGTGGCATCTTGGCAGCTGCATGCTTGACTTTTCTCAGTTCATGGGCAGTTATTTTGCGCCTTGGTTTTTCCACACTCTTCTTGCGACCCTGTTGACTATTTTGAATGAAACGCTTGATTGTTCGATGATCACGCTTCAGAAGCTTTGCAATTTTAAGAGTGCTGCATCCCTCTGCAAGATATCTCACTATTTTTGACTTTTCTGAGCCTGTCAAGTCCTTCTTTTGACCCATTTGGCCAAAGGAAAGGAAGTTGCCTAATAATTATGCACACCTGATATAGGGTGTTGATGTCATTAGACCACACCCCTTCTCATTACAGAGATGCACATCACCTAATATGCTTAATTCGTAGTAGGCTTTCGAGCCTATACAGCTTGGAGTAAGACAACATGCATAAAGAGGATGATGTGGTCAAAATACTCATTTGCCTAATAATTCTGCACGTAGTGTACAGTTTGCTGAAAGTACCCTGCTTGTTAAGGTACTTTACCAGCCACCATGTTACAGTACTGTACAAAAGTTTGTCAGATATTAAAAAAAATGCTTCAAAATGAGAACACTTAAAAAAATTGAAGTGTTAAAAAAAAATTTTATGAATTAAAAAAATGCTGAGTTAATGATCAAAAATCCAAATCAACATTTGGCGTGACCTTCAAAATATTTACAGTTCTTCTGTCCAGCAGACAGTTTTTGAAGGAAATCATCAGGGAGGTTGTTCCAAACCACAGATCTTCTGTGGACGTAAGCTCGCTCAAATCCTTCTTACTCTTCATGTAATCCCAGACAGACTGGATGATTGGTTGAGATCAGGGCTCGGTGGGGATCATATCATCACTTCCAGGACACCTTGTTCTTCTTTACATTAAAGATAGTTATTAATGACATTTGCTGTATGTTTAGGGTCATTTTCCTGCTGTAGAATAAATTTTAACTATTAACACTTCTGTTTTTGAAAGCATTTTGCAGTTACTTTGCAGAATTCTTTGAATACCTACCGAAAACTTTTGCACAGTACAGTGTATATATGTGCGTGTAATAAGAGAAAAGGGTTATCAGAGCACTCACCTACTGCTCACTTCGGATGCACGTAAATGCCTGAGGCACACTATAAGGAACAGCTTGAAATGAAGAAAAAATTTACCTTCCATGTCATGAGTAAGGATCCTCACATCATGATCCGAAACGCATAGACTAATGCGCCTTGTGTATTTTGGATTTTAATCGCTGGAACAATATCGGAAGCTGGATTTTTTCTTCATTTCAATATATGTGCATGTGTATGTGAGATCATGACATGCTTTTTTTTCAGAACCAACTCATTATGGGTAATTTTACATCTTCATTAATTGGGTTGTCCGGGTGTTTAATAGTGATGACCTATCCTCAAATTCGATCATCAATAACCTATCAACACCTTTGCCATTCAGATATGTGAGGAAACCATGTCTGTCTGGAGAGCTCCTCCTCATGAACACTGGCATTCATTGGATAGCAGCTATGCTTTGGTATTCAAATCTTGACTGACTACCAGTATGAACAGACCCCAAAGGCAGGTGAGTTCATACTCGGTAATACCTAGAGTCCTATGAAGCCCGGTAGAACCCTGGTACTAATGGCAGGGACGAGACTACCTGTTCCTCCAAAAGGGCCTAATACAAACAATAGGGAAATGCAACACACAGAACCCAAACAAAATACAAAAAAGAAAGGAAAGACTTAACTTTAAAGGAGCAATGGAAGCAGCAGGAACTCAGCCGAGATACAACCACAATCTATCCAAAGGTCCAACCAGAAGCTATAAACCGCACAGCATTGTGGGAGAAGCAACTATAAATAGAGAAGGTTAAATGACCCTAATAGCCACACCTGGGGAAAGAAGGTGTGGAAAGCACCATAAACAACACAGACATCATTTGATCCAAACAGAAAACATGTCAGATCAAACCACGTGTTGCCAGTCTCACCGATCTCCTGCCACCTGTCACAGGAACGTCCGTGACACCTCTACATTCAAACCTCCTGACACAGAATGTGGAAACCCTGGCACATGCCTCAAACTTATTTTCTTTAGTGGTGCGCAGTGAGTGCCAAACTTCTATGGAGAAAATGACATATGACAGCACATTTCTTCCATTACAAGATTATTCTCAAAATAACTATATACAGTGACATGCACAAGTTTGGGCACCCCTGGTCAAAATTACTGTTACTGTGAACAGTTAAGCAAGTTGAAGATGAAATGATCTCCAAAAGGCATACAGTTAAAGATGACACATTCCCTTTCTATTGTAAGCAAAAATATATATTTTTTTAATTTTCATCTTTTACATTTTCAAAATAACAAAAACGTAGCCAGCCAAGAGTCTTTTAATTCTTGTTTGAGGGATTTTCATCCATTGTTTCTTAGAAACGTCTTCCAGTTCTGTGAGATTCCTGGGCTGTCTATGATGTTCATATCAGGGGATTGTGAGGGCCATGGTAAAACCTTCAGCTTGCACTTTTTGAGGTAGTCTATTGTTGAGTTTGAGGTATGTTTAGCATCATCATCCATTTGTATAAGCCATCCTCATTCCAACTTCAGCTTTTTTACAGTTAGTGCTATGTTTGCTTCCAGAATTTGCTGGGATATAATTGAATCCATTCTTCCCTCTACCTGTGAAATGTCCCCCCGTGCCATTGGCTGCAACACAACCCCAAAGCATGATTCACCCATCTTCATGCTTAATGGTTGGAGAGGTGCTATTTTCATCAAACTTTGTGCCCTTTTTCTCCAAAATTACAATTGCTCATTGTAGCCAAAGAGTTCTACTTTAAAGGGACACTGTCAGGCCTTCTGAGCATAATTAGATCTTTATATGCTCGCTTAGATCTTGTAATAAGTTTCCAATTCATAAAAGTATTATCCCTGTGCGCATTGTAAAACGTGAAAGATAATATTTATAATTACCTGTCAATCAACTGTCCTTTATGCCCAAGGGGCGTTCTTTGCGACACATTTGTGCCCAGCCACGCCCCAACTACCAGATCCTTAGACACGCCCATCTCATTAGAATTCACTTCGCTGGGCGGTATTTTCCTGACCCCGACATTGCGAGATCCTGCACATGCGCCCGGAACCCTCACTCACCGGGATCACATTGCGCCTGCGTCCCCTATTGAGGCCGATGACCGTAACTTCGTATTGGGCATTCGTGGAATCTCTGAATGTCGGGGACAGGAAAATACCGCCCAGCGAAGTGAATTCTAATGAGATGGGCGTGTCTAAGGATCCGGCAGTTGGGGCACAGCTGGGCACAAATGCGGTGCAAAGAACGCCCCTTGGGCATAAAGGACAGTTGATTGACAGGTGATTATAAAGATTATTTTTCACGTTTTACAATGTGCACAGGGATAATACTTATATGAATTGGAAACTTATTACAAGACCTAGGAGGGCATATAAAGATCTAATTATGCTCAGTAGGCCTGACAGTGTCCCTTTAACTTCATCAGTCCACAAGACTTGTTTCCAAAAAGCATCAGGCTTGTTTAGATGTTCTTTTTCAAACTTCTGATGCTGGATTTTGTGGTTCAGAAGCAGGAGAGTTTTTTTCTGATGACTCCTCCATAAAGGCCATATTTATCCAGGTGTTGCTGCACAGTAGAACAATGTACCACAACTCCAGAGTCTGCTAAATCTTCCTGAAGATCTTTTGCAGTCAAGCTGCGGTTCTGATTTGCCTTTCTAACAATCCTACTAGCAGTTGTTTCTGAAATTTTGGTCTTCCAGACCTTCTCTTGACTTCCACTGTTCCTGTTGACTGCCATTTTTTTATTACTTTTTAAACTGAGGAAATGTCAACCTGACAACGCGTTGCTGTCTTGTAGCTTTCTCCTGCTTTGTGAGCCTCAACCATTGTAATTTTAGGTTAGTAGAGTCTGGGTATTTATAAAGCTTTGGAATTTGCATCACCTGGCCTCTCCTTATGATGATTGTGGACAAGGCTTAACCCTAACAGGCTAGTTAAGGTCTGAGACCTCAGTCAAAGTTATTTGAGCATTTAAATTTCCTTGGGTTCCCATATTTTGCAAGGTTCTCCTTTCCTTTTTTCACTCTAAAATTGTACAAAACCAAAATAATACACTGATGTTGCTTAAAACGTGAAAAGTGTGTTTCAGCTTTAACTTTATGTCTTTTGGAGATCCCTTCATCTTCAATTTGCTTAACTGTTCACAGTAACAATAATTTTGGCAGGGGTGCCCAAACGTTGGCATACCACTGTAACTCCTCCCTTCACCTCGCCAAACAAGACAATTTCATCATCTAATAATCCAAAATGAATTTGTGATACTTTTCACTCCCTTCTTTGTTCTAAAGTACATGTGCCTATCACAAATCTCAGTGTTGAAGATCTGGCCACTTATTTTAAAGTAAAAGGGGACTTGTCATGTCTTCAAAGAAGATCAATAGGCTGCACACATTTGAAGTCGCATCATTGCTGACTCTGGCTGTTAAATTTGGGGTTTGATGGAGGGTCTTCTCTGTATCTTTAATTTCTACCCAAAGGATCACTCTGTCTTGTCTTTTTGCCTGTATAATTTTATTCAGTGGAAATTTGTAGAATTGTATCTAGCTATTTATAGTCTATTTCTACTTTATGAGAGTCAATTACCTTTAATTTCAGGGCCAGTTAGGGACAGTTTTCACCTATGGTGTAGTCCATTTAAGGACTGTTCTCTTAATTAATACACCTGTTATCAGCTACTTATAGGGAGTCTGACATCTCAGCTATGCAATTTTAACTGCCCCATCACCTTATTCATGCACTTATGGAGCTCTTGAATTAGTTCTTGTTGCAGTATTCTAACTAGTAAATGCACTAAATATGAGTCTTTTGTAAGTCAAGGAGGTTGGTGTTTCCCCACCCACCCCCGACTCCTGCAGCTTAATTGATGGAGCCTGTGTGGGATCTAATAACGCCTGGTGATAGCGTTCCCTGCCTGAGAGACCATCAATCAAGCTGCAGGAGGCAGGGGCAGGTGGGGAAACATTGACTCAGAGTAGTAAAATACCAGCCTCCGTTACTTGAACAGACTTATTTCCATATAATGGGAAGAAGATTAAAATTGCATTTAGCAAATTTGCTAGTTAGAACTGCTTCTAGAGCCCCAAAAGAGCAGGGAATAAGGCACTGTGCGCAGCTAAAAGTGCATATTTGAGATGTCAGGTTTCCTTTTAATGGGATTGTTTAGTTTAAAAAATTCATTTTTATTTTCTCTTGGACTGAGCATAAAGCATTTACAAGGAGCGCCTCTTAAGGTCTTATCCAGGGAAACAGGTAACCATAGGGCTCCATAGCAAAGCCTAGAATGGGAGCCTCATCCTACCATGGCCACTTTCAGCAGCCTGCTCAGAAAAGTCTTTGATTGGTCACCATGATGCACAGGGCTACGGCATGCAGGAAAAATGTAGCAAAGTCCCAGCACAGGAATAATGTAAAAATAAATGCCACAAAGAGGGGTTGTATTTTCCATTGCATCTTACATACATTTAACCTGAGGATAGGTCATCAATATTAAATGCTTGGGAAACCCCTTAAAGCTGATCAATGGGGGTTACCATAGGAGAACAATTTTGTGATCAGCTTTTTGTCAAGGGACCTTTCTTACACGCACCCCTTCAAGGAAGATCAGTGCACTTTCAGTGTCTGAGCAACATGTTCTGTTAACTTTGTGACCCGGGTTCTTCCCTGTTTTTTCTCACTACCTGCTCTGACCTCTGGCATCAAACCCCTGATGAAACACCATTGAAAACTTGAGTAAATCTACCCCATAGGTGTAAAGTGTAAACACAGGGGCACATTTATCAAGCTTGCCTAAAATTAGACTGGCATATTTGAGTCAGCTGTTGATGAATAAGACTAGGCATATTGTTATTAGTCTGACCTCTGGTGGTTATTTCTGAGTTAGACAGGTTAATACTTACTTAGACTTGTCTAATTTATTTGCACATTAAAAATAGTCTCATCTGTGGGGAGAAAAGTTGCACTTCTCCAGGAAAATTGGACTTTTAATGTGAAAAAAACTAAACTGGCACTGCCACTCAAAACTGTCGAATAAAAATAAGCCAGACAATTTTTTTACCTAATTCATGCTTAACCCCTTAAGGACTCAGCCCTATTTAACCTTAAGGACTTGGCCATTTTTTGCAAATCTGACCAGTGTCCCTTTAAGTGCTGATAACTTTAAAACACTTTGACTTATCCAGGCCATTCTGAGATTGTTTTCTCGTCACATATTGTACTTCATGACACTGGTAAAATGAAGTAAAAAAAATAAATACCTAATTTGCCCAAAATTTTGAAAAATTAGCAAATTTCAAAGTTTCAGTTTCTATATTTCTGTAATACATAGTAATACCCCAAAAAATTGTGATGACTTTACATTCCCCATATGTCTACTTCATGTTTGAATTATTTTGTGAATGATATTACATTTTATGGGGATGTTACAAGGCTTAGAAGTTTAGAAGCAAATCTTGAAATTTTTCAGAAATTTACAAAAAAACAATTTTTAGGGACCACTACAGGTCTGAAGTCACTTTGCAAGGCTTACATAATAGAAACCGCCCAAAAATGACCCCATTCTATAAACTACACCCCTCAAGGTCTTGAAAACTGATTTTACAAACTTTGTTAACCCTTTAGGTGTTGCACAAGAGTTATTGGCAAATGAGGATGAAATTTGAGAATTTCATTTTTTTGCCAAATTTTCCATTTTAACCCATTTTTTCCACTAACAAAGCAAGGGTTAACAGCCAAACAAGACTGTATCTTTATTGCCCTGACTCTGCCGTTTACAGAAACACCAAATATGTGGCCGTAAACTACTGTACGGCCACACAGTAGGGCGTAGAGGGAAAGGTGCGCCGTTTGGTTTTTGGAAGCCAGATTTTGCTGGACAGTTTTTTTGACACCATGTCCCATTTAAAGCCTCCTTGATGCACCCCTAGAATAGAAACTCCATAAAAGTGACCCCATCTAAGAAACTACACCCCTCAAGGTATTCAAAACTGATTTTACAAACTTTGTTAACCCTTTAGGTATTGCACAAGATTTAATGGAAAATAGAGATACAATTTCAAAATGTCACTTTTTTGGCAGATTTTCCATTTTAATATTTTTTTTTCCAGTTACAAAGCAAGGGTTAACAGCCAAACAAAACTCATTATTTATGGCCCTGATTCTGTAGTTTACAGAAACACCCCATATGTGGTCGTAAACTGCTGTACGGCCACACGGCAGGGTGCAGAAGGAAAAGAATGCCATACGGTTTTTGGAAGGCAGATTTTGCTGGACTGTTTTTTTTGACACCATGTCCCATTTGAAGCCCCTCTGATGCACCTCTAGAGTAGAAACTCCAAAAAAGTGACCCCATTTTAGAAACTACGGGATAGGGTGGCAGTTTTTTTGGTACTAGTTTAGGGTACATATGATTTTTGGTTGCTCTATATTACACTTTTTGTGCGGCAAGGTAACAAGAAATAGCTTTTTTGGAATTTTTTTTTTTGTTATTTACAACATTCATCTGACAGGTTAGATCATGTGGTAATTTTATAGAGCAGGTTGTCACGGACGCGGCGATACCTAATATGTATACAATTTTTTTTATTTATGTAAGTTTTACACAATGATTTCATTTTTAAAACAAAAAAATGTTTTAGTGTCTCCATAGTCTAAGAGCCATAGTTTTTTCAGTTTTTGGGTGATTATCTTAAGTAGGGTCTTATTTTTTGCGGGATGAGATGACGGTTTGATTAGGGGTGATTGGAGTGCATATGACTTTTTGATCGCTTGCTATTACACTTTTTGTGACGTAAGATGATAAAAAATGGCTTTTTTTTACACCGTTTTTTTTTTTTTTTTTACGGTGGTCACCTGAGGGGTTAGGTCATGTGATATTTTTATAGAGCCGGTCGATACGGACACGGCGATACCTAATATGTATACTTTATTTTTATTTCTGTAAGTTTTACACAATGATTTCATTTTTGAAACAAAAAAAATCATGTTTTAGTGTTTCCATAGTCTAAGAGCCATAGTTTTTTCAGTTTTTAGGCGATTATCTTGGGTAGGGTCTCATTGTTTGTGGGATGAGATGACGGTTTGATTGGCACTATTTTGGCGTACATGCAACTTTTTTGATCACTTTTATTGCCTTTTTTGGGAAGTAAGGTGGGCAAAATTTCAATTTTCTCATAGTTTTAATTTTTTTTTTATGGCGTTCACCGTGCAGGGAAAGTAACATGACCGTTTTATAGATCAGGTCGTTACGGACGCGGCGATACCTAATATGTGTAGTGTATTTTATTTTTAAAATTTTTATTTAGTGATAAATGTGTTTTTTTAATCTTAACTTTTTCACATTTTTTTACATTTTTTTGACCCAGACCCACTTGTTTTTTTGAAGATCCAGTGGGTCTGATGTCTGTATAATACAGTACAGTACACTATATAGTGTTTTTGTACTGTATTTTACTTACACTTTGTCTGAACAGATCTATGCCTTTAGCATAGATCTGTTCAGCACCATGGACAGCAGGACGCCTGAGAAGGCATCCTGTTGCCATGGGAACCTTACCCGTCTGCTCAGTTGTAGCCATGCGTCCCTAAGGGGACAAAAAAGACACACCTACATAAATAGATTGACAGAAAATTGCAAAAAGTAGACAATTCCTGAATTTGTCTAAAACGTGAAAATAGTTGAATGGGGCACAAAAGGCTCCAAAACAGGGACACTTTCAGTAGTAAAGGCAACTAATCAAACAGTTTTTGCCCTGATATGCACCCCCTCACAGTAGTTTTGCCCTGATATGTGCCCCCTTACAGTAGTTTTGCCCTGATATGTGCCCCCTCACAGGAAGTAAAAAAACTAACTGTACATACCTGGTCTCCCTGATGATCTGTTCTCCCCAACAGCAGGCAGGGTACACATCACGCTGCTGGTCTGGAGGGGGAGTAGCACAGCTTACTGCTGGCCTACGCCGCCCCTCCTGCACAGACCAGCAGTATGGAGCGACAGTGGGGGGTGGGTGGGGGGGTTGGAATGGTGAAGCATGGTGCTTCCTGCTTCATCATTACAGGCATCTGTCTCTGCATCCAATGGGAGCAGAGACAGCTGCCTGAGAGTGGGACATAACTCACTCGTTTCGGGACTGCAGGACAGTCTCTGAAATCTGGGACTGTCCCACCGGATCCTGGATGGTTGGTAGGTATGTATTATCCATTGCCGGTGGCCTCCATCAATAGCTAAGTCCCAGAAAACCCCTTTAAAGTGAATGGCACTGAGCTGCAATGCAACACGCAACCTGTGTTGGAAGGAAGCAGTCATGTATTTCGGAACGCTTAAGTGTTAAAAATGTAAGTACATTCTGAGACCTTACAAACAAAATAACACTGTGAGTTAAACTGAAAAGGCACTCAAATGTTTCCAGTATTGCATGCTACATTTTTCATACATAAATGTGTTTGTGTTCCCTGCAACTGCAGAAGTTATAATAAGTTATTTTCATTTACAAAATCTTTAAACTCTTCAAGACCAGCGCCGTACATGTACTGCACATCCTGAAGGGGGTTAAGGACCAATGCCATACATGTACGATGCAGTGATTGAGCAGCCATCTCGATCAGTGGCAGGAGCCCAACTGTTCGTAATAGCTGGGCCCCTTCTGTATCTGCCAGCAACACTGAAAACTCCACTGCCAACAGATATAACTCTTAAATACAATGGTCAACACTGCATGTAAGGCAGTGGTCCCCAACCTTTTTTGCACCAAGGACCAGTTTCATACAAGACAATTTTACCAGGGACCGGGTTTAGTGGGGGGTTCTGGGACGGGGCTTAGGGGGTGCTGGTCGGCGCTGACTGATTCACACACATAACAAAACACAAGGTGCATATTAAAATATAAAACACTATATATCGACTATTTAAACTGACTAGGGTCTCTGCTGCACTGTACCGTATTTTTTGCCCTATAGGATGCACCGGCCCATAAGACACACCTAGGTTTTAGAGGAGAACAATAAGAAAAAAATATTTTCCATTACACCTCAGGTCAGACCAGCAATCAGACCCCCAATGTTAATCAGATCTCAGATCAGACCCCCAATGCCTCAGATCAACCCCCCAACCTTCAGCCATCTATCAGCCCCCATGTCAGCCATCAGCCCCCATGTCAGCCAGCCATCATCCCCCATGTCAGCCAGCCATCAGCCCCCATGTTAGCCAGCCATCAGCCCCCCATATCAGCCAGCCATCAGCCCCCCATGTCAGCCAGCCATCAGCCCCCATGTCAGCCAGCAATCAGCCCCCGTCAGCCAGCCATAAGCCCCCCTGTCAGCCAGCCATCAGCCCCCCTGTCAGCCAGCCATCAGCCCCCATGTCATCCAGCCATCAGACCCCATGTCAGCCAGCCATCAGACCCACATGTCAGCCAGCTATCAGCTACACATGTCAGCCAGCAATCAGCCCCCATGTCAGCCAGCCATCAGCCCCCAAGTCAGACAGCCATCAGCCCTCAGCCCCCAGCTATCAGCACACTTACCTCTCCTGCTCCTGGACACCATCGCTACTCACCATCGCGATCCTCTTCATCTTGCTATCGGCTGTGTATCGCAGGCGTGGCGCACACTGTTACAACACAGTGCGCCCTCACGCTGTGCGCAGCCTGCACATCCGACATCCAAGCCGAGGACCAGGAAGCGGTGATTACAGATCCTTCACCGCTTCCTGGTCCTCTGGTACTAATGAAGCGCTTCCATAATGGAAGCGCTTCATTAGTACTGCGTTAAAGACAGCCCTGATTGTCGCGGCCCGGCAAACAATCTTCCAGGGCCCAGTCCTAGGCCGCAGCCCGGCGGTTGGGGACCGCTGATGTACGGGGTTTACAGAGGGAGGGGGATCTCTTTCATTCTATCAGCTCCCTGTTTGGAAAAAGGGATCATATCCTCAAAGTTGAAGTTCCCTAGTGGGACAAAATTAAAGATAAAATAAATTGCAAAAAGGTGCTGTATAAAAAATAAGTTTCAGAATAAAAAAATTTGAAGTAAAAGTAAAAAAAAGTTAAACAATGCTTATCTTCAATCCATTTACATATAAAAAAAAAATTGAAAAAAGATTCAGCCGAGCCGGGTTATGTTGCTGAAGCCAGGGCATGCCTAGTACTACCTGAACAGGAAGATTCTCTAGAACAAAAAAGGAACATTTCTCTGAGTGGCAGACCCCAACAGACAGAATTATCTCGGGAGTACGGAGCTTTACCGTGCCCCCCAGCAGGGGGGTAGAGTCGATAGCGACCACCTGAATCGGGGTGGACAATTTTAGTATTGGGATTCCTACCCGTTCAAAAAATTTGAGATCAATAAAACTACAAAAGCACTGAATCCACAAAAGCACTTCCTGACCCCTTTAAGACCCCAAATGCAATTGAGACAGGCAGCAATAGTTTGCTTCTTACCACCTCCGGGAGTACCTTGTCCTTGGATCCCTCTGACTTGGAAGATCTTCCAGAAGAAGGAGCCTTGGGACACTGATGGACCCAGTGGTCGGAATCGCCACAATAAAAACAAGAGCCCCGGCGACGGCGTAGTTCTCTTCGTGTCATCCCGAGCTGCATTGGTTCATCCATCTGAGTCTCCACCTTGGGTTTGATAGGAGAAACCTCAGACCTTGGAAGGCTATGAGGAGAAAACAAATGCTCCCGCTGTCTCTCTCTAATCCGTCTGTCTAGTCTGATGGCAAACGTCATGGTTTCCTCTAAGGAGTCAGGACTAGGGTAACAGACCAGCATATCCTATAACATCTCTGTCAACCTTGCCCTACACTGGCATTTAAGGGCTGGTTCGTTCCAACCCGAAGGAACGCACCACTTGCGGAACTGGTTACAATAATCCACCACGGGACGATCCCCCTGGGTAAAGGCCTTTAGATTAGACTCAGCCACAGACGCTTGGTCAGGCTCATCGTAAGGGACCCCTAGGGCCTGGAAAAAGAGGTCAACAGAATTTAGACACCATTCCTGGGGGTCCCCTTGAAGTAGAGAGATGATTATCCTAACCCTTTGTTGGTCAGGACCAGAGGAGTGAGGTCGTAGTTGGATATAGAGCTTGCAGCTTTCTTTAAAAGCTAAAAAACGCCTGCGGTCACCCGAGAACTGATCGGATAATTTAATATGTGGTTCCACCTGAATGACAGCGGGAGCGAGAACGGGGGGTGTACGGGTGGTCTCCTGTGCCTGTAACCTTTCCCCTAATTCTTGCATAATTTGAGCAAGACCATGCACATGCTCGGTAAGACTCTGTAGAGGGTCCATGCTAATTAGGCCTGTGATTCTGTCACGGGAAGGGAAGGTAGAAGGAAGTGCACCCCCTAGACTGCCACCCTCAACCCTGTCCCTGCCTACTTGCACCACCCGCCCTAGGTGACGGGACGCAACTGGGCGACGGTCCCTAACCTCCGTAAGTGCCGGGTAGGGGAGGAAGGAACAGAGAGGGTACCGGACAGCTAGGCAAAGAACAGTACGCGAGATGCAGGCAGACAAATGGACAAGGAAGTGGACAAGAGAGAGGTACCCTGTGAAGGAGAAGGCAAAGGCGGGTCAGCTAGCCGAGGTCAGCCCGGGAAGTCACGTCAATACAAAGGGAAGAGGCAGGTGGAAAATCCGAGAACGAGCCAAGGTCAGAATCCGAGATGTAGCGTCAAAAACAAGGGAGCAGGCAAAGGGAGTTCAGGAAACGGTCAAGGTCAAATTCCAGAGGTCAATCAATAGAGTAGCTAACAGTACACACAGCCTAAGAGACTAAAAACACAGGCAACCTGTAGCCTGCAGGCCGCCTGTATTTATACTGGGGAGTGAGGGTCATGTGACATGGCCAGCGTCACATGACCAACAAGACAAGCACCGAGTGATCAGCTCGGCGCTCAAGGCAGACCTAGGAGCAGGGAGCCTCCCAGCTCGCAAAGCCACCCTGGGAACGAGGCCAAACACAGATCCTCGCTCCCGAAGCTAAGCAGCAGGTCTGCGGTTGATGGGGGACCGAGTGCGCCTTTGGCGCCCCGTTACAGTAGATTGCTGTGTGTTGGACCATATGCTCCTGTAATAGCCCCTATGGCCCCTGTAATTGCCCATACGGTGCAGGTAGGTTAGCGTTAGGCCCCGTGCCACTGTGAGAGACCTTGACAAGGTGTGCGGGCTCTGGTATGTTCTTAATATAAGAATATATTGGCGAAAGTCTCATTTTTAATATCAAAGTGAGGGTTTAGCCATATATTGTCAAATGCATTTAACATTGTAGTGCACCAAATTCTTGCAGTGTTTTGTTTTATGTAATTAATCACATCCACACATTTAGCTATCCTGTGTAGGATGTTCTTGTGGCACATGTGGTCTGTTGCAGGCATTCTCCATTGTATACATTTTTGCTGAGGATTGCTGTTAGCAGCGGATCACATGAGCAGGATCTGCTCCCCCAGTTATAAATGCGCAACAGCATTTGGGGTTTTGAGCATTTCTCTGCCTCTTGAGACCACTTTGCTTTGTCAGTTTGTTTCTTCAGATGTGACATGAAAACCATTCCAGTAAAATCTTCCCTCCAAAAGCCATATGGTGCTGCGGTGTGCCCAAACAGCAGTTTACAACCACATATGGGGTGTTTCTATATTCTGAAGAAAATGCATACCAGCTTGTGGGGTGATTTTTCTTCTGTTATTCCTTCTTAAATCTGGGGATAACTAAACATTTTGTTGGAAGAAATGAAATGTTTTTTATTTTCACAGCTAAGTGTTTCTAAATTCTGCAGTTTATGACCACATATGGGGTGTTTCGGTAAACTGCAGAATCAGGGTAATCAATATTGAGATTTATTTTTCTGTCAACCCTTGCTGGATTACAGGGAAAAAAATTGATTAAAATTTTAAATCTGCCAAAAAAAACATCTAAAGGGTGAACAAAGTTTTTCAAAAATGGGGCCATAAAGTATCTAAAATGGGGCCATTTATGAGTGGTTTCTATAAAGTATGCCCCTCAAAGTCACTTCAAAACTAAATTGGTCCTTAAAAAAGTCAGTTTTGGAAATTTTCTTGAAAATCTGAAAAATTGCTTCTAAAATTCTAACCCTTCAAATGGCCTAAAAACATAAAATGACATACAACATGATTCCAACATATAATAGACATATGGTTAATGTTAAATAATTATTTTATCACTGTCTTAAAACCAGAAAAATTCTAATTTAGAAAATAACAAATTTCCCCAAATTTTCTGTAAACTTTTGATAGATTTTTTTTTATAAATAGAGTTAAAACATATCGACCACTGAGGTGCGATGAGTCATGAGAAAACAATCTCACAATCGGTTGAATAAGTAAAAGCTTTTCAAAATTATTACCACATTAATTGTTATTACCACATACAATGTCAGATTTACTAAATTAGGCTCGGTCCTTAAAGGGGTTATTTCATGAATAATGTAAAAGATGTAAAATCATGCATCATATAGTACATAACAAGCTATTTCTAGCAAAGCTAGAACCAGCCCTGTACCTCACATGGATCCAGAGATCTCCCCATTCATTGCTCTGCTAGATTTATATCAAGCTGACAGCTCAAGGGGAGGGTCTTTTCTGCTGCAGCTCAGGAGGCGTGTCCTCTGACAACTCAGAAGGCAGAGCATGTGCGGCCATCTCAGTGAGCAGGACAAAGGAATGAGAAAAAAAAAACTAACGGCAGATGGAGCTATACAAATACGTTTTATTGAATAACTCAGTGTCTATGCTAAATTTCTAATTACATGCAATTACAAAATTCAGATCCAGGTGCTAGTTTGAAAACTGTAGAATTTTTTTCGTGGGACAACCCCTTAAAGGTAAAAACTGGCTTGGTCCTGAAGGGGTTAACAGTAATATGAGAACTATTCAAGCAGCCCCTAGATATATTCAGTGTCTCTAGCCCTGTAGAGGCACAGCATTTTAGGAAAGAACCATGTGATGACAGACTAAAGTATGGTTTGTAGATAAATGAGGCCTAAACAAATGTGTCTCTAAGCAAACAGTGATTAGAGTCGAGGAAGTATGCGCAATATGCAATATGGGTGTCTATCAAAGGTTACAATCCTGTGCCCAGCGGCTGCACAGTCATGTGTTACAGATGTAATTTTTAGATTTTCTAAAGTAATTACAATAAGACGACCACCTAAATTTGCACTGATCACCTTTTAGAAGGTGATTCTCTTAACCCCGTAATAACCATGCCTGTATGGGTCTTAGTTACCAAGTTTTTTTCTTCTATTTTCATATTCATATTTCAGGGGCCATAACTTAATTTTTTTTCCAGGAAATAGCTGTATAAGGCCTTTTTCGTTTTATTTTCAATGGCACAATTTTGAGGCACACATAATGCGCTGAAAAACTTTTACTAGTTGTTTTTGTAATGTTGTTTTTACAGCATTCACCAGTTGGTATAAATGACAATGCAGATACCTTATATGCCAATATATACACTTTAAGGATATGGCTACACGCCGACATTTGTTGGGTGATTATTTGCTGAACATTTTTTGTTATTATAGTTAATGATGTCACACTACGACATGCTGCGTCTGCAGCATGTCGTAGTGTGAAAATAACAGAATTGGTGGAGCACATAACTGAATAGAGCCAAACAGATGCCATTGACTGGTTTATTAAAGGGGTTTTCAGAGATTTTTTTTTCACTGATGACCTATAAAATACTGATTACTTATCAGATACTGATGAAAAAAATTAAATAAAATAAATATTGGCAAACCATTTTAAGGGAGAAACAAGTTCTGAATACAGGACTTTTCTTTCCACAGTTTTTGATGATATCTGCAACTAATGCCCTAAATGGAGCCTCTGATGCAGATATGAACAAACTCAAACTTTGTCATTTTATATAATTAGCAATTTTGTAATATATTAATATTGGCAAAACATGCAGAATTTAGCGGCCAGGGTGGTGTGGCAGAACTTACTTTTGTGCAACACAATGCCCTCTTCACCTTCACCATCCACAGGCTATATTTTACTGTGACCTATAATCGTTAACTTGCCACTTACTGCAGACTCTCATGAACTCAGGAAGGTTTACAGTTAGGCTAGTTTCACACATGCGTAAAAGAAATGCAGCAGGCTGTTCTATCAGGGACTATATGCCAGATCAGTCAGTAGGGTCTGGCGTGCACACAGCACTATTTGGCTATGCTAGATCCAGAGGCGTGAAAGTAGCCTTAAAGGGACACTGACAGGGCCAATAAGCATATTGAGTTATATATATGGCACTACAGGTCTTATAATGGGTATTACAATCATATAAGTATCCCCCCTGTCCACATTATACATACAGTAAACTTTAAGTTTTATAACCTGCTCCAACGGTCTTCAATCTGCCCAAGGGGCGGCGTTTCACCTCTCTTGCGCCCAGCCAGCCTCCCCCAACTGCCGCTTTGAAGCGCCGCCCAGCTCATGAATATTCAGTTTGCTGGGCGGCTTCTGCGGTCCCCGCTCTGAAGCGCTGCGCTGAACAGTGCCCTGCGCATGCGCCGGATCTTGTGAAGTCGGGGACAGTAAGCGCCGCCCAGCGAAGTGAATATTGATGAGCTGGGCGGCGCTTACTGTACCGGACTTCACAAGGTCCGGCGCATGCCCAGGGCACTGTTAAGCGCAGCGCTTCAGAGCGGGGACCGCAGAAGCCGCCCAGCAAACTGAATATTCATGAGCTGGGCGGCGCTTCACAACGGCAGTTGGGGAGGCTGGCTGGGCGCAAGAGAGGTGAAACGCCGCCCCTTGGGCAGATTGAAGACCGTTGGAGCAGGTTATAAAACTTAAGTTTACTGTATGTATAATGTGGACAGGGGGGATACTTAGATGATTGTAATACCCATTATAAGACCTGTACTGCCATATATATACCTCAATATGCTTATTGGCCCTGTCAGTGTCCCTTTAAACAATTTTCAACCGAGAATTTCTGTTAGCCTTCTAAAACATTGTAGGTGCATATACATTCTGCAATATGTAATACTCCTGTAGTATGACCGCTACAGTTCTGTTCATTCCATTGAAATGAATTCTAGGAGGTTGCGTTACTAGTTTTCAAGATGGATGCAGAATGTCATGTGATTGGCTGGCAGATGATAACAGTATGGCTGAAACCATAAATATTCATAAGTACCCTTGAGTTCTGCAACTTAGAACTGTAATAGACTGGCTGTATTTACACAATTAATTGCCTTATATTCTTACAAATGCCTTTCATGGTATGTCATCTATTGTGTGTTTGATGTCATAAAATGCCAAACTCCTATATTGTTTGATGAGACATACTTAATATTGAAAATCTGACATTTCAAAGACAATTAGTCTGACTCACTGACATTATGAAAAATACATAGGTAAGAGCTGAACCAGTCACAGTTTTAAAAATAATTATTTTTAATGTTAGGCACACCAATCCTCAGATAATATGCAAAGAATACAGTCCCTGACAAAAGTCTTGTCGCTTGTCTATTTTGTAGAAACTCCTGCTATTAACCTGACTTTTAATTAATCAATCGGTGTTAGAAGTAGCTCATATGAAAAGCTAAAGCCCTCCCAAATGATGTTTAATGCATTGAAATAAATTAGTTTCACTGAAAAAAGATTTATAATTTAATCAAGACAGAAAGGTCAACTTTTGGCAAGACAAATGTTTTGTCGCCTATACAGAAATAAACAACTTTACTGCAAATCCCAAAATATGTCAGCAAATTAGGTAGTGGTGTTGTGAGATCCAAATTTAATATCCTGTATGACTTCCATGAGCTTGAAGGACAGCATCCATGCGGTTTGGCAAGGATTCATACAATTTATTGATGAAGTCACCAGGAATAGCACCGAAAACAGTCTTGCATGCCTCCCAGAGTTTATCAATATTCTTTAGTTTTGTCTTCCATGCTTCCTCTTTCATCCTACACCACATATGCTCAATGATGTTCATGTCTGGTGACTGGGCTGGCCAATCCTGGAGCATCTTGATCTTCTTCGCCTTAAGGAACTTTGATGTGGAGATGGAAGTATGCGATGGAGCACCATCCTGCTGCAGAATTTGGCCTTTTTTATGGTTGGGAATATAAGAGGTAGCTAAGATTTCTTGGTATTTTAGACTATTGATGTTACCTTCCACCCTGCAGATCCCTCGCACACCCCCATACTGGATGTAACACCAGACCATGATTTTGCCTCCACCAAACTTCACTGTTTTCTGGATAAATCTCGGTTCCATGCGGGTTCCAGTAGGTCTCCTGCAATATTTGCATTGACTGTGGTGTAATTTAACAGAAGATTCATCTGAAAAATCCACCTTAGAAGGCTGTGGCCCTTGGCAAATGCCACACAGTTTTTCAATTGTCTTTTGTTTAGTGCTGGCTTATGGGCACTGATTCGACCATGGAGGCCATTTCGAGACAGAATCCGACAAACTGTTCTGGTTAACTCAGGGACTTCAGGTGACTAGGTCTCGTGGAGCTCTTCTGCAGTGGAAAATGGTCTGGCCTTGGATTTTCAAGCCAACAAACGGTCCTCTCAAGCAGTTGTCTTGCGGGGTCGGCCTGACCTGGCCTTGTCCAAAACGTCTCCAGTCTCTTCAAATCTTTTTTTTTTATCCTCTGAACTTGATGCTGAGCCACATTGAAGGTGTCTGCAACACTTTAGTCTCCGGGTGAATCTTAGGCATGCTTGCAGAGGTCTAGTTACAGTTGATGTGAAGGTCTAGTGTACTGGGGTTCTTTGTATACACACCTGAGACCTAATTGACCCATTATTAGTCACAGGTGAAGCTCATATGACAAGGCAACAACACTTATGTCTTGGCAAAAATTGACTCAATGGGCTTTACCAAGCTGTGAATATTAGAATACTTTTTGTCAGTTTTGTTTTGCACTGAAATATTATTACAAAAGCTGTTGGGATTAAAATGACCCATTTCTTGTAACAAAATCTTGATTAGAAATATATTTTAGTGACACTTCAGGTCAATTTGTACACAAGCGACAAGACTTTTGTCAGGGACTGTACATTTACCACAGCATTGGGAAATTTCTTTATTTCTGGCCTTCCAGGTTGTGCTTTCTTCTTGTTTACTTCTCATACTCTGCTGCATTCAAGGCACGGGTGTGAGATCATTCTCTCCAGGCTTATTGACTCAACCAGAAGAAGTCACCTACACTAAGATACTGAGGGGGTAAATGCTACTGAACATGTTTGTCCAACTCCTCAATCAACCTTGATCTTGGCCTAATAGTTGTCATGCCAGATCTGTAGCACATATTATCAATAGAGATGGTCTTGCGGTTCGCCCGGTGGTCTTTTCGTGGCAAACTTTGCTCGTTCGCGATTCGCTGAACATATGGCGATGTTCGCATGCGCCATATTCTTTTGCATTGCTCCGAACTTTGACCTATGACACATCTATCAAGTGGGACAGGACAGCCTATTGAGACGTTTCAGCACATGGACACACCCCCACCCTATAACAGAACCTGATCTGGCAGCCATTTTACATTCTGTGTTTTGCCAGTGTAGGGAGAGGTTGCTTTGTGGATAAGGGACAGACTGTTGGGGAAACCAAACTCTAGCTAATAGGGCCGCAAAAGTCCTTTTAAGGACTGGTATAGGTGTGCTATCGATAGGTGTGATATACTTATAATATACTTTCTAACATAGAAAGTATATTATAGTGCATTTGTATTGTGCAGCAGTTGTGTGCGGTTCTGCTGAGATACCGCAGCTAGATAGAGGGACGAACGCTATTGGAATAACTAATTGCAACTGGTGTGATATACCTGTTGCCCCCCCCAAAAACTGATTGAGGGGTGCGATATACCTACTTCCACCAAATATTGATTCAGGGGTTCTATATACCTGTTTCCACAAAATACTGATTGAGGGGCGCGATATACCTGCTTCTACAAGATACTTATTATGGGGGTCTATATACCTGCTTCCACGAAATACTAATTGAGGGGTGAAATATACAGTTGCAAGAAAAAGTATGTGAACCCTTTGGAATGATATGGATTTCTGCACAAATTGGTCATAAAATGTGATCTGATCTTCATCTAAGTCGCAACAATAGACTATCACAGTCTGCTTAAACTAATAACACACAAATAATTAAATGTTACCATGTTTTTATTGAACACACCATGTAAACATTCACAGTGCAGGTGGAAAAAGTATGTGAACCCCTAGACTAATGACATCTCCAAGAGCTAATTGGAGTGAGGTGTCAGCCAACTGGGGTCCAATCAATGAGATGAGATTGGAAGTGTTGGTTACAGCTGCCCTGCCCTCTAAAAAACACACACCAGTTCTGGGTTTGCTTTTCACAAGAAGTATTGCCTGATGTGAATGATGCCTCGCACAAAAGAGCTCTCAGAAGACCTACGATTAAAAATTGTTGACTTGCATAAAGCTGGAAAGGGTTATCAAAGTATATCCAAAAGCCTTGCTGTTCATCAGTCTACGGTAAGACAAATTGTCTATAAATGGAGAAAGTTCAGCACTGCTGCTACTCTCCCTACGAGTGGCCATCCTGTAAAGATGACTCCAAGAGCACAGCGCAGACTGCTCAATGAGGTGAAGAAGAATCCTAGAGTGTCAGATAAAGACTTACAAAAGTCTCTGGCATATGCTAACATCCCTGTTAGCGAATCTACGATACGTAAAACACTAAACAAGAATGGATTTAATTGGAGGATACCACAGTGGAAGCCCCTTCTGTCCAAAAAAACATTGCTGCATGTTTACAGTTTGCACAAGAGCACCTGGATGTTCCACAGCAGTACTGGCAAAATATTCTGTGGACAAATGAAACCAAAGTTGAGTTGTTTGGAGGAAACACACAACACTATGTGTGGAGAAAAAGAGGCACAGCACACCAACATCAAAACCTCATCCCAACTGTGAAGTATGGTGGTGGGGGCATCATGGTTTGGGGCTGCTTTGCTGCCTCAGGGTCTGGACGAATTGCTATCATCAAAGGAAAAATGAATTCCCAAGTTTATCAAGACATTTTGCAGGAGAACTTAAGGCCATCTGTCCACCAGCTGAAGCTCAACAGAAGATGGGTGTTGCAACAGGACAACGACCCAAAGCATAGAGGTAAATCAACAACAGAATGTCTTAAACAGAAGAAAATACACCTTCTGGAGTCCTGACCTCGACCCGATTGAGATACTGTGGCATGACCTCAAGAAAGTGATTCAAACCAGACAGCCCAAGAATGTTGCTAAACGGAAACAGTTCTGTAAAGAGGAATGGTCAAGAATTACTCCTGACCGTTGTGCATGTCTGATTTGCAACTACAGGAAATGTTTGGTTGAAGTTATTGCTACCAAAGGAGGTTCAACCAGTTATTAAATTTAAGGGTTCACATACTTTTTCCACCTGCACTCTGAATGTTTACATGGTGTGTTCAATAAAAACATGGTAACATTTAATTCTTTGTGTGTTATTAGTTTAAGCAGACTGTGATTGTCTATTGTTGTGACTTAGATGAAGATCAGATCACATTTTATGACCAATTTGTGCAGAAATCCATGTAATTCCAAAGGGTTCACATACCTTTTCTTGCAATTGTACCTGCTTCCACCAAATGTTGATTGAGGCCTGCGATACATCGGCTTCCACAAAATACTGATTAGGGGTTTGATATACCTGCTTCCACAAAATACAGATTGAGGGGTGTGATATACCTGCTTTCAGCATATATTGATTCAGGGGTTCTATATACCTGTTTCCATAAAATACTGATTGAGGGGTGTGATATACCTGCTTTTATGAAATACTGATTAAGGGGTTCTATATACCTGCTTCCACAAAATACTGATTGAGGGGTGCAATATACCTGCTTCCACAAAATACTGATTAAGGGGTTCTATATACCTGCTTCCACAAAATAGTAATTGAGGGGTGCAATATACCTGCTTCCACCAAATATTGATTGAGTCCTGCGATACACCGACTTCCACAAAATACAGATTGAGGGGTGCGATATACCTGCTTCCACCAAATATTGATTCAGGTGTTCTATATACCTAAAGAATGGAAGTGGGGCACTCTCTATAAATAAAGGGATCTTTTATTGAACATAATATAAATTAAGTAATTTAATACATATAAGAAATCGACAAAAATTGACAATAATATAAAATACAACAATGTTCTAAAATTTAACAAAGGATATAATATTGCACACTAATACATTTGGCAGGGAATGCTGGTGATGAGGTTAGAATAATAAAATTGACATAGATAAAATCAACATGAATAAGATCCCAATATACGAATGGTTAAAACCATAAATTCGGATATTTGATATTTTCAAATAGTGTATTGTTCACTGGTAATAATATATTTTTCCAATACAGAATTTTAGTCTCTTGGAATAATCGCTTGTTGTCGATTATACTGGTCGGCTTGTAATCGATCCTCTGGCATATAGATGTAATAGTTCGGTGCGAAATGTTAGTGATACAAATAATCGCTTGCTACCAAAATGTAGCCAGTTGTTCTCTTATGATCGAGAACATAGGCATGTGCAGCCTTATACAGTCTATGTTGACTAGATTTCGACTGCTTATGCGCACAGCGGCGTCCCGCTGTATTTAGTGTAGAAAGCGATCGCTTGGATGGGATAGGTAATGTCTTACCGGAGGTCTTGTGCTGGACTGTGGGCCCTCGACTCGGCGTATAATCTTTCGGATCCCGGTCTCAAGGGCTGCTTATACGGTTCGCCACTGAGGAAGGGGTCATTGTCTCAGATCCCCGAAACGCGTCTGGTATTAATCCCCCCATCAAGAAATAGGATATCGCCAGATCGAGGAGGCCTGGACACGCTCATGAATACAGCGAACTGCTAAAGTGAAAAAGCTGCCGTCATATAAGAAAGACTAAACCCACGTGGAAGCCAAACATTCTATTGGAGCGAAAATCAAGTTTGTATAAGCAGCCCTTGAGACCGGGATCCAAAAGATTATACGCCGAGTCGAGGGCCCACAGTCCAGCACAAGACCTCCGGTAAGACATTACCTATCCTATCAAAGCGATCGCTTTCTACACTAAATACAGCGGGACGCCGCTGTGCGCATAAGCAGTCGAAATCTAGTCGACATAGACTGTATAAGGCTGTACATGCCTATGTTCTCGATCATAAGAATTTATATGTACTAAAGAACTGGCGCAAGCGATTATTTGTATCACTAACATTTCGCACCAAACTATTACATCTATATGCCAGAGGATCGATTACAAGCCGACCAGTATAATCGACAACAAGCGATTATTCCAAGAGACTAAAATTCTGTATTGGAAAAATATATTATTACCAGTGAACAATCCACTATTCGAAAATATCGAATATCCGAATTTATGGTTTTAACCATTCGTATATTGGGATCTTATTCATGTTGATTTTATCTATGTCAATTTTATTATTCTAACCTCATCACCAGCACTCTCTGCCAAATGTATTAGTGTGCAATATTATATCCTTTGTTAAATTTTAGAACATTGTTGTATTTTATATTATTGAAAATTTTTGTTGATTTCTTATATGTATTAAATTACTTAATTTATATTATGTTCAATAAAAGATCCCTTTACTTATAGAGAGTGCCCCACTTCCATTCTTTATTTATTGACTTTATCAGACTGGGTGTTGTCTGTTAGTGGGAGCACCTCTGTTGGATTTCCAACTCACTCTAGTGCGACATTCCCCTTTATTTATGTTCTATATACCTGTTTCCACAAAATACTGATTAAGGGGTTCTATATACCTGCTTCCACAAAATACTGATTATGGGGTGCGATACACCTGCTTCCAAAAAATACTGATTGAGGGGTGCGATATACCAGCTTCCACCAAATACTGATTGAGGCCTGCGATATACCTGCTTTCACAAATATTGCTCTTCTCTAGGGACTTTGGCACAGGGTAAGTTTGAAAATGACAGGCAGAGGAAGAGTCAGGCCGTTCCGCACAGGTGGTAGGGGTCAGGCAGGTGCACCAGGCCGGAGCCCAAGTGGGAAGTTTGAGAAGGTGTGTGCGATTACATCAAAGGACGCACAAGAGTTGGTTGAGTGGCTCACTCAGCCTTTCGTTTCTGCACCCTCCTCATTCTCTGTATCTGCATCATCCTCACTCTCTGTTGTGTGCACCCCCAAAGACACCACCACCACCATAGCCCCGTTACTCGAGTCAGAGGAATTATTTTCCCATCATTCTTAGACCTTACCGATGCAGAGCCATTCTTGGCATCGGATGAGGAAGAGGAGGTAGCAACGGCCGCCACCCAGCAGTCTGACGACAGTACCCAGGTCAGCCCAAGGAGGGTGGTCCCCGCTGTTGCTGCCTACTCCGAGATCTCTAATGTCAGTGGTGGTGAAGGTGACGATATTGACGTGTCGAGGAATGTCACGTGGGTGCCCACAAGAGAGGAAGAGGAGTTCAGAGGGAGAGACAGAGCAGCAGATAGGGAGAAGAAGGAGGAGAAGAAGGCAGAACTCGCAGTGCACAGGAGTAAAAAAGCAGACTGCAAATGTATCTAGAGCGAGCCATCCACCATGCACGGTCACATCTTATGCTCCCAGGATGCCGGCATATGGCTCCGCAGTGTGGGCTTTTTTTAATGTGTCAGCTGCTGAAAATAGTGTTGCCTTCTGCAGCCTATGCTTTCAACGCATAAGTCACGGTAAGCCCAACACTCACCTAGGGATGACCACCTTAAGAAGGCACCTGACCTCCCATCACCGAGCCCAGAGGGAGCAACGCCGTCAGAACCCACAAAGCCACACTCCTGGTGCTCCACATCCTGCCTTTTCCCCTTCTCCTCTCTCCTCCTATTTGTCCTCCACTCCACCTTCCACCATGCCATTGCATTGCGTTCATCTGTCACAAGGCAGGCATCCGTGACCCAAATGTTCGAGCGTAAAAAGTTGATGATGCCAGATAACCCTTTTGCCCAATGGCTGACCACTGGCTTGTCGGAACTTCTAGCCTGCCAACTACTGCCATATAAACTGGAGGACTTGGAGGACTTTAGAAAATGTGTGGACATTGGCACACTGCAATGGAAGGCCCCCGGAAGGAAATATTTCTCCCAGAAGGGCATCCCATATCTATATGGCCATGTTCAGCGGCAATTGAATATATCTCTGGCACACAATGTCAGTGCCAAGATACATCTGACCACAGACACGTGGTCTAGCAAATACGGGCAGGGAAGGTACATAACTTTTACTGCCCACTGGGTGAACCTTCTGACGGCCGTCAAGCATGTAACCCGTAGCACCCGTGTGGATTTGGTGTTACTGCCACGGATTGCATGCAGGCCTGCCTCTTCTTCTCCTCCTCCTACTCCATCCTCTCTCTCCTCCTCGACTTCCTCCTTTTCCACTGCTACCGCCTCTTCCGCTGCACCCCCCAAACTCCCCAGAACCTATTCGACGTGCCAGGTGAGACATGCTGTGCTGCGGCTGTTGTGCCTGGAAGCAAAGAGCCACACCAGTCCTGCACTGCTTTCAGTTCTGCGGTCACAGGCCGATCAGTGGCTAACTCCACTCAATTTGACAGTTGGTAAAGTGGTGTGCGACAATAGTGCCAATATGCTGAGCGCGCTGAAACAGGACGAAATGACACACGTGCTATGCATGGCACACGTCCTGAACTTAAGATCTTACAGGGCCGAGGCTCGCCTTTCTGACGTTCAGCGGCGACACCACTGTCTGATTTGTGACAGCCCGACGCTCTGGAACTCCACCTTGTATATGCTTGATAGGCTGCTCCAGCAGCAACGTGCTGTTAATGACTACCTGTACGAACTCTGCAGCAGGACAGGTTCTGGGGAGCTTGGTTTCTTTTCACCGCGCTAGTGGCTGCTCATGCACGACTCATGCAGACTTCTGTGACCATTTGATGAGATCACCAAACAGGTCAGTTGCAGTCAGGGCACCATCAGTGACATCGTACCTTATGCCTTCTTTCTGGAGCATGCATTGCATCGTGTCATTGATCAAGCTGTCGAGGAGCAGGAGCTGGAAGATGAGGAAGTGCTGAATAAATTCCCAGGGTGGGTCTACTCCATCTGAGACATGTCACCAGAGGTCTGTAGAGGAGTCAGAGGAGGATGGTGGCTGGGGGGGAGGGGGAGCAGCAAGAAGATGACGCTTTGAGGGGGACTTTAAACTTTTCGTGGATCACTGTTGTTGTCCGTGGCTGGGGGAGGAGACCGAGAACGACATTCTCCTGGGCGATGAACAGGAGCCAGGGTGCTCCACCGCTTCCAATTTAGTGCAAATGGGGGCCTTCATGCTCCAGTGTTTGAAAAGAGACCCCTGTATAAAAAGCATAATGGGCAAGGACCAGTACTGGGTGGCAACATACTTAGACCCCCCCTAACAAACATAAAATGGCAGGCATGTTACCAGCATCACAGAGGGCTGGCAGAATGCAACATTTCCAGGCCTTGCTGTGAGAGATGCTGCATTCTGCTGTTGCGGGAGCTGGCAAAGGAATTTCTACCCACAGTAAAACAGGTGCAGGTACCAATCCTACCGAGCCTGCAAGAATATAGAAAAAATGAATTTAAAAAATTGGAGCATATATTAACAAAGCCAAATTTTAAACTAAATGGGAAACGCAAGGGATAGGAAGATACGGAATAGGCGCCAAGGGATACCCACTAGTGTTTTCTTAAAAATAGGGTGGGTGAATCTTTGGTTAAGGATTAAGGCTGCTCACATCAGGTGGGACCAACAGTCCACAGTGGTCTGTATCTCCGGCCGCAGCATGCAATAGATATATAAAAGACATTTTTTTTAATAGGTCTGTGGAACGCCCCAAAAACTTTAAATGACATGTGAGTCCCAGAGAGGGTTTGAATATTCCGTATCTAAAATGTATACCGTAGCTCAAATGAGTCTATGTTCAAATTGAGACAGGCACATATCCGCAATATTATGTCAAAAGAGTGGACCTCCACATGTGACTAGTTAGCCACTGTGGGGTCATTGTAAGGTATAGATAAAGATTGTATATAATTTATATTCTCCACACAATATCGTGTGTCACTCACGTCACTGGGGGGGTTTTGGTGTAAGATAACCTAAAGACACTTGACACCAAGGATGCCCCCCCTCGCCGAGGTAGCCTGTAGTGTAGTAGTCCCTTCGTTGTCTATATGAAGGATGTGGACTTCTCAGGTAACACAAAATGACTTTAATAGGAGCTTGACGCGTTTCGGGGTCTTAGTATTGACCCCTTCCTCAGGAGCATTATATCATACAATGGAGACAGTCGCACATATAAATACATTAGACAAACAAACAAACATTTCCTCCACCTGGTGAGGTCCGCCTCCGGTCTGGGAATTTTGACCCGGAAGTGTTCCCCCCAGTGACAATGTATGGCAGATGCTAAAAAGTAAACTTCAAATGTATCCTTATGGCATACCTTCAATAGTTTATACTTGGGTTAAAAACTTCATACAGAGGGCACAGAGTAGGGCAGAATTTCACCTACGTTTATTATGCTCCCTCTTCTTCTCCTGCGCCCCGATCCTCATCCAGTCCCGAACGCAAGGTGCAACGCAAGTCACACTCCCGGATCTGATGGCTCCCCTCCGGCAGATTTGCTGCGCTCCACTTGTGGAACACAGAGTGCGTTCACAGGCATGAGGATCGCATCGGGTTAGGACTTCCCGTTATGTGTTGCCGGAAGTAGAGGGAGCGTTCAACCCGTGGAACGCATCGGGTAGTACCAAAATAATCTGTACTTAATTCTTGGGGCGCATGGATCATTTTCATATCAAAGAGGCTATATTTCTCCTATGCATCATCCATACAGGATATTTTGAGACAAATAGAGGTATAAAAACATAGAAATCCTTTGTGTTTATAGGACTATACAACATAAATTACTAAAAATATAATTAAAATATGAATATAAATATAAAAACATCAACTGATTAAAAATGTATATATTAATTGGTCCATAAAAGATATTATGTGAAAACATATAGAGCAGTTTGCATATGAATCCATGTAAAAATACTGTACATAAAAAAAAAAATCACTTTCCATAGTCCCTATGTCCTGGTGAAAGAATGGGCTATATTTATTGTAATTCCAGGGCCGTTTACGTATAAATACATGTAAAAATATATATCAGAGAATTTATTTAGACCTATTTATACCTTTAAGTCACTTTCCGTATTCCCTATATGCTGATAGAAGAATGGGCTATATTGACTCACTTAAAAAAAAGGATGGGTAAGTAGTTACATTCTGTAGAGTTTAAGGAATAGAATTGTGCCCGCTTGCCCATATGAAAAAATGGGCCAAAGAAGTAATTGATCTGAAAATATGGATCTTTTCTGTTGACTTAATAGTGGCTATGCTCCAAGAACTCGTTGAGGCCAAAGGGTATCAGGGTGTTGAATCTAAAGATGCAATACATCTCTCTCTTACAGAGTTGAGAGTAGGATTGTGGAGAGAGTTATAGCGTGTAAGAAAATTGAATTGTAGTTTTTTTGTTTCAAAAGCTTTATTGTATAAAAGCAGGTGTACAGAATTGTCATGGTCTTACCTCCTTGCTGTCCTCCTTCGTTTGACATGTGCTGGCGGCCATCTTGGTTTCTGGGTTTCTTGTAGCCTCCCACCCTGCGGCTCCTCCTTCCCACTGGGAGGAGCTGGATGCCTAGCTCATATATATAGGAGGTCTGTGGCTTCAGTTCCTTGCTTGGTCCTCCTGTGCTCACATGCTTCTAAGACTGCTGCTGCTTCTGGTTCCTGATCCTGGCTTCGTCTGACTACCCTGCTGATTCCTGATCCTGGCTTCGTCTGACTACCCTGCTGATTCCTGATCCTGGCTTCGTCTGACTACCCTTCTGGTTCCTGATCCCTGGTTTCGCAAGACCCTGCTTCGGTTTAGCCATCCGTTTGGACTTTTGCCTTACAGCTTTATTTTCAATAAAGCCTTCTTATTTCCACTCATCTCTTGTTGTACGTCTGGTTCATGGTTCCATGACATTAGGACCAAGCCATGAATTCTGACGGTACAGGGCCATCCTCGCTACCTACGCTGGTTGCCAGACTTGATCAGCAGGATCACCTGTTGGGTCGGTTCGCTGTGGCGTTGCAAACCCTGCTTGAACGCACGGCTCATTTAGCTTCCGTTGCCGATGGGTCGGTTGTCGCTCCTGGGCCCGCTCCTACTGCCGCTCCGGTTGTTGCGCCAGAGTCTACCCCGACACCTGTTGCTGCGCCTGCGGTGTTTCGGGGTATGATCGGTTCTGCCCCCCTTCCACAGCGCTTTGGGGGAGAGCCAACTCAGTGCCGAGGTTTCCTTAACCAGGTGGGCATTTACTTCGAGTTGCTGCCACATGCCTTTCCTACTGAGAGATCAAAGGTGGGCTTCTTGATCTCGCTGCTCTCGGACAAGGCCTTGGCCTGGGCCAGCCCTTTATGGGAGAACAACAATCCGGTGGTTGCCGAGTTTTCTGGTTTTGTTGCTTCTCTTCGGAAGGTATTCGATGTGCCGGCTCGTGCTGCCTCTGCTGCGAAGCTCCTTATGTCCATCAGACAGGGTTCACGATCCGTAGCTGAATACGCCATTGAGTTTCGTACCCTGGCAGCAGAGGTGGGCTGGAATAATGAGGCTCTGGTCGCTGCTTTCTCTCATGGTCTCTCGGATGCCTTGAAGGATGAGGTTGCAGCTAAGGACCTACCAGAGGAGCTCGAGTCTCTTATTTCTTTCCTGATTTTGATTGACACCAGACTCAGGGAGAGACCTTCCTTTAAGGAGAGCCTGCGGAGGCCTTCTAACAGATTGGCGCCTACGTTTGCTGTCCCACCCGTGCCTCCCTCTCCTCCCACGCCTCCTGGGGATGACTTGTCTGGGGGTGAACCCATGCAGCTGGGGTTTGCTCGCCTGTCCGAGGGGGAGAGGGTACTCCGGAGACGCGAGGGCCGATGCATGTACTGTGGTCTCGGTGGGCATTTTCGGTTGGCATGCCCGAACCGTCCGGGAAACACTCGCACCTGAGATCCTGTCGGGGGCAGATCTTGGGTGGAGTCTCCTCGTCCCCGGTTTCCCGTGTTGACAAACCTCTGATTACTGTTGTCCTCTCCTGGGTCGGGGGCTCGGTGACGACCCAGGCGTTCGTGGACACTGGTGCTGGTGGTTTGTTCATTGATAGTGTGTTCGCTGCCGCCAATTCCATTCCTCTGCAGCCTCGAGGTTCCCCACTGGCTCTTGAGGCGATAGACGGCAGACCCCTTCTGCCGCCACACGTGACTCATGAGACCCTTCCAGTGGGGATGGCCATTGGTGCCGTTCACAGAGAGTCGGTCTGTCTCCAGGTTATTTCGTCTCCACACTACTCGGTGGTCTTGGGGTACCCCTGGCTCCAGAAGCATAATCCGACTTTCGATTGGAAATCGGCCGAGATCCTCTCGTGGTCACCGCAGTGTGGGGCTAGTTGCATCCATGGGCCTGTCAAGTTGCTGTGTACTTCCTCGGACTCTCTGTTGCCTCCTGAATACGAGGAGTACCGGGATGTATTCGATAAGGTGCGTGCGGTTGCCCTACCTCCGCACCGCCCATACGATTGTGCCATAGAGTTACAATCTGGTGCCGTTCCGCCTCGTGGCAGTGTCTATCCACTGTCGGTAGCGGAGAATGAGGCCATGGAGGAGTACGTGAGGGAGGCGCTTTCACGCGGACACATTCGCAAATCCTCGTCCCCGGCAGGGGCTGGATTTTTCTTTGTGAAAAAGAAGGGCGGTGAGTTGAGGCCTTGCATCGATTACAGGGGTCTCAATCGCATCACGATCAAGAACGCTTACCCGATACCCTTGATTTCCGAGCTGTTCGATCGCCTCAAAGGGGCCACAGTCTTTACCAAACTCGACCTGAGGGCGGCATATAACCTGGTAAGGATCAAGGCGGGCGATGAGTGGAAGACCGCGTTTAACACCAGGACCGGTCATTATGAATCCTTGGTTATGCCCTTTGGGTTGTGCAATGCGCCCGCAGTCTTCCAGGAATTCATCAACGATGTTTTCCGTGACCTGTTGCAGCAGTGTGTGGTGGTCTATTTGGATGACATCTTGGTATATTCTGAATCCATGGAGGCCCACATTCTGGATGTCAGACGAGTGTTGCAACGGTTACGAGAGAACAAGCTGTTCGGTAAGCTTGAGAAATGCGAATTTCACCGATCCCAGGTAACCTTCTTAGGTTACATCATTTCCGCTGAGGGGTTCTCCATGGATCCTGAGAAGGTTTCGGCTGTCTTACAGTGGCCCCAGCCCAGTGGTCTTCGTGCCCTGCAGCGCTTTTTGGGCTTCGCCAATTATTATCGGAAGTTCATCAGGGACTTTTCCATGCTAGCCAAGCCTCTCACGGATCTGACCAAGAAGGGCAGTAATCCCCAGGTCTGGCCGCCCAAGGCCATCCGAGCTTTTGAGGCTCTAAAGTCCGCCTTTGTGTCGGCTCCGATTCTGTCGCATCCCAACCCTGGGTTGCCGTTTGTCCTCGAGGTGGACGCGTCTGAGACGGGAGTAGGCGCCCTCCTGTCTCAGCGTAGAACACCAGAGGGTCCTCTGCTTCCTTGTGGGTTTTACTCCCGGAAACTGTCTTCCGCGGAGTGCAACTACCAGATTGGTGACAGGGAGTTATTGGCCATCGTGCAGGCCCTTAAAGAATGGAGGCACTTGCTCGAGGGCTCGGTGGTTCCGGTTCTCATCCTGACGGACCACAAGAATCTGACCTACCTCTCTGAGGCCAAGAGATTGACACCACGTCAGGCCAGATGGGCTCTGTTCTTGTCACGTTTTAATTACGTGGTCTCCTACCTACCCGGTTCCAAGAACATCAGAGCGGATGCCTTATCACGGCAGTACTCCGAGCTGTCCGGGGAGGAGTCGATTCCGACTTCGGTCATACCTCCGAATCAGATCCTGGCCGCCATTCGCACCAGCCTGACCTCTCCCCTGGGTGAGCAGATTTTGGCGGCTCAATCTGGTGCTCCCTCTGGGAGACCCAACGGCAGGTGTTTTGTGCCTGAGGAGTTGCGCACTCGGTTGTTGCGAACCTACCATAACTCCAAGGCCGCAGGGCATCCTGGAAAGAATCAGCTGTCCTGGGCTGTTTCACGTCTGTTCTGGTGGCCTTCTCTACGTTCCGACATCGCCGCATATGTAGCGGCATGCTCCGTTTGTGCCCAGAGTAAGTCCCCTCGGCACCTTCCGTTGGGCCTTTTGCAACCCATAGCCACCGGGGAGCGTCCATGGTCACACCTGGGGATGGATTTCATTGTGGACCTCCCTGCATCCCGAGGCCATACGGTCATTCTCATGATAGTGGATCGGTTTTCCAAAATGTGCCACTGTGTTCCTCTTAAGAAGTTACCCTCTGCACAAGAGTTGGCCTCGATTTTTGCCAGGGAGGTCTTCCGGTTGCACGGTTTGCCCAAGGAGATTGTGTCGGATCGGGGGAGTCAGTTTGTGTCCAGGTTCTGGCGCGCCTTTTGCTCCCAGTTGGGGATTCATCTCTCTTTCTCCTCGGCCTACCACCCTCAGTCCAATGGGGCCGCAGAACGATCCAATCAGGCCTTGGAGCAATTCCTTCGTTGCTATGTCTCCGATCACCAAGACAATTGGGTTGACCTCCTGCCTTGGGCTGAGTTTGCCAGGAACATGGCGGTGAACTCTTCCTCTGGGACGTCTCCCTTCATGGCCAATTATGGGTTCCAACCTGCCGTGTTACCGGAGGTATTCTCTCCCCAGGATATTCCGGCTGTGGAGGATCACCTTTCCGTCCTACATGCTTCTTGGGTACAGATCCAGAGGTCCCTTGAGGTCTCTGCGCAGCGCCAGAGACTCCAGGCTGATCGCAGACGAGCGCCCGCTCCTTCCTACCAGGTCGGAGACCGCGTATGGTTGTCCACCCGCAACCTCAACCTTCGAGTGCCCACTCCCAAGCTGGCGCCTCGCTTTGTTGGTCCCTTCCGAGTGCTTCGCAGGGTAAACCCGGTAGCCTATGCCCTTGCGCTTCCTCCTGGCATGCGGATCTCCAACGTGTTTCATGTCTCCCTCTTGAAGCCACTGGTGTGTAATCGTTTCACTTCCTCGATTCCTCGGCCTCGTCCGGTCCAAGTGGGCAATCGTGAGGAGTATGAGGTGAGCAATATCCTGGACTCACGCCTGGTCCGCGGCCGGGTGCAGTTTTTGGTCCATTGGCGTGGTTATGGTCCAGAGGAGCGTTCCTGGGTTCCCTCCGCAGATGTCCATGCTCCTGCCTTGCTCCGAGCCTTCCACGCACGCTTCCCTCAGAAACCGTTCCTTACTCCGTGGAGGAGGGGCCCTTGAGGGGGAGGTACTGTCATGGTCTTACCTCCTTGCTGTCCTCCTTCGTTTGACATGTGCTGGCGGCCATCTTGGTTTCTGGGTTTCTTGTAGCCTCCCACCCTGCGGCTCCTCCTTCCCACTGGGAGGAGCTGGATGCCTAGCTCATATATATAGGAGATCTGTGGCTTCAGTTCCTTGCTTGGTCCTCCTGTGCTCACATGCTTCTAAGACTGCTGCTGCTTCTGGTTCCTGATCCTGGCTTCGTCTGACTACCCTGCTGATTCCTGATCCTGGCTTCGTCTGACTACCCTGCTGATTCCTGATCCTGGCTTCGTCTGACTACCCTTCTGGTTCCTGATCCCTGGTTTCGCAAGACCCTGCTTCGGTTTAGCCATCCGTTTGGACTTTTGCCTTACAGCTTTATTTTCAATAAAGCCTTCTTATTTCCACTCATCTCTTGTTGTACGTCTGGTTCATGGTTCCATGACAAGAATGAAATGTAATAAGTGGAGGGTGCGAACAAACCTCCAATAAAATAGGCTATTAACAAGCAAGTTAACAGAAAATATGAACCAGGTAGGTCACAAGATGAATATACCGTAAGTCATTACGTTCTATTGAAGAAAGTTCTGGATAATTTCTGGAGAGAGTCAGATTTCTGTCTAGGTGTTGGTGAGCTAAGGTAGGACTAGCATGTTTGTTTGAAGGGAAGCAGCTAATATAGCTAAAGTGGAGGATGTTATCCACAAAATTTCATCACTTCCCAAAGCCCCTGTGGTTCTTCCATGCGAGCCAGATGGCGTTGAACTTGTGGATTAATCTCATTTCCCAGAAGGAAATTTCCTCAAGTTTGTAAATCTGATCCACTTTAGCGATCCATTGCTCAATAGAGGAAATATCTGTAGAAAGCCAGTGATGGGGAATCAGAAATCTAGCCGCGTTAACAAACTGTCTGAATAGGCCAAGATTGGGGATCCTACAAGATGTAGGGTAAAGGTTCAAGAGACCCATCTCTGGTAGAGGTTGCAGCGAGGCCCGCAGATTTGGTTACATAGGCCGAAAACCTGCTTCCACCAATCGAGTAAAGGAGGGCAATCCCACCATATATGTAGGAAGGAGCCTCTAGTTTTGGAACATCTCCAGCATGTGTCAGAGGCAGAAGCAGAGTATAGGCAGGATTTATCTGGTGTCTTATACCATTTGGCTACCACTTTAACTGTTCTCCTGTATTCTAATGCATCTTGATGTCTCGTGAAGGGAGATTAAAATGTTGTCTAGTTCCTGTGTGGAAAATGACCTGTTCAGGTCTTTCTCCCAAAGTCTAACAAACGCTGGGGTGAAGAAGGTGTCTGGAGTCCGTAGTCTATTATATAGTTGGGAGATTATTCTAGTTGGGGCCTGATCATTGCCGATTAGACTTTCCAGCCAGACTTGTGGCCGGGAAAGGTCTTGTAGTTTGACGTTTTGTTGAAGGTAAGTACGTACAAAATACAGGGGGGTAGGGTTAGGGTGCTGGTAATTCAATTTAACCCTCAAGTCTGCTATGGAAATCAGGTGAGAATCACCAAAAAGGTCTCTCAGTTGGATTGTATAATTTTTAAGGCTGCCCTTAACACTGTCAATCAGGGCTCTAGGGGCAACGTTTAATGCGTCTATGACTTGTAGTGTTTGAGAGGGAAATGGTATTAAGTGTTGAGTGTCTCGAAGCCATTTCCAAGCGAAAATAGTTGCTTTTATTAAGGGGGAGGCGATTGTAGGTAAAGGTTGAACTAACTTGTGGCCTAGTAGGTAGGCCCTAAAGGTGGAATCCAGGAGTGCTTCTGCTCAACGTTTTGTATGAGATGCGGGCTTTCGTATTGTTCCATATATAGGAACTGAAAAGGGATCTCACCTTGGTGTAAAAAAGCAGGGTACCCGGGATAGGGACAACTTGTTGTAGGTATGTTAATTTGGGGAGGATTAATGAAGCCAAGATGTTTTTCCTGCCAAACCATAAGAGTATGGGTAAATCTAAGTTATTGAGTGTTTTTGTAATGTCCTCCAATAGGGGAGTATAGTTCAGGGAAAACAATTGTGAGGGATCCGCACTGATCTTTACCCCTAAATACGTCAGGTGTGGTGCTGACCAGTTGAAAGGGGAAAACTGAGCTAAGTGTTTTTTAGTAGTTACAGGTAGACCGGAGCTTATGACTAGTGATTTATTGTGAGGGCATAATTTGTTAGGTGCTGGTAAACCCGCGGGAAAGCTAATTCTGGGTTGCTAATCATAACTAGTAAATAGTCTGCGAAGGCAGCTGTTTTATGTTCCTGATCCCCCAGTGTAATACCTTTAATTCCTGTATCTTGTCTAATAGCCTGCAGAAGGTGTTCTAGGGTTAGGACAAAAAGAAGAGGAGACAGAGGGCACCCATGTCTAGGCGGAGGCATTGAGGTACATGGCATCAATAGCATAAAGAAAAGAGCTCGGGAAGTTTTGGGAAGAAAGGACCTGTTTCATGAAAGACCAATTAATTCTATCAAAGGCCTTCTCCGCATCAGTGCTAAGAAGAACTAGGGGGAGGGATCTTTTTTTAACGTAGTGTAAAATATTCAGGACTCTGGCAGTATTATCTTTTCCCTCCCTACCTTTGATAAAGCTCACCTGGTCTCTATGTATTAGGGAAGGAAGGATTTTTGTCAATCTGTTTGCTAGCATTTTAGCTAAGAATTTTAAGTCTAGGTTGAGGAGGGAGATAGGTCTGTAGTTTGGGCATTGGATGTGATCTTTACCCTCTTTTGGAATGAGAGATTATGTGGGCTTTTGTCATGTCTGCCGAAAGGGGTTTGGTAAGTAGAGATGCGTTATAGACAGGGAGTAAGTGTGGGAATAATATGAGGTTGGGAAGCCGTCAGGGCCTGGACTTTTCCCTTTGGGGGAATCTCCAATAACCTACGAAAGTTCCTCCTTTGTAAAGGGGGATTTAAGTAGTGTTCTGTCATCATCTTACAGGTTTGGGAGTGCTAGACCTTCTAAGAAGGAACTAATTGGTGAGCTGAATTGTTTGTCATTGGTAACCTGTCATGGGGAGTCAATATTATAGAGAGCTTCGTAGAAGTTCCTAAATTGAGTCGCGATTTGGATGGGGTCATAAGTCAGGGAGCCTGAAATGTCTCTGAGTTTATGTACGTAGTTGTCCAGTTTCCTTTTCTTGACCCTTTGAGTCATGAATTTCGATGCTTTGTTACCGTGCACGAAGATCTTTTGTTGGGAACTGGAAGCCGTATTTAGTATGTTTTTAAGGGTAGTTCTAAGATCTCTAAGTTCCGTTAAATGTGTATGTTGTAATGAGCGTTTATGTAAACCCTCTAGGTGCCTGTTCTTATTGTGAAGGAGATCTAATTGTTATCTCTTTCCCTTTTAATATGGGAGCTTAAACTGATGCAGTGACCCCTAACGAAGGCTTTGTAGGCATCCCAGAGTGTCTGAGGAGAGACGTCAGGCATGTTATTAAGGGAGAAGTACTCCTCAAGTAGTAGCTGAAGACGTTCCTTAGTTTCAGGGTTCCCCAACAAATATTGGTTCAAGCGCCAGGGTTTATTATATGTTCTAGCTTTAGGTGCTGCTAAGGATAGGTAGATCGGGGCACGGTCCAATAAAAGGAAGGAGACCACGTCTGCCTCTGCACATAACTTGATATGATTTTTTGTAATGTACAGATAGTCCAGGCGTTGATATGAATTGTGGGCTGAGGAATAAAAAGTGTAGTCAATAACGTCTGGATGAAGGCTTCGCCAAGCATCTATTAGATGGGAGTTCCAGAGTCTGGATATGAGGGAGCTAAGAGCTCTCTGGGAATGGACTGATTTATGTGAGGAGGAGTCAAGTAGTGGGTTCACCGCCAAATTAAAATCACCACCAAATAAGGTTATGCCTTCCTGGAAAGATTCTGCAGCAACTAGACTCTTTTGAGCCGAGGGATTTGCTTAATGTGGGGGCATACACATTAATAAATGTATATGTATGGGATCCTATTTTGCCCTTGATCATTAGGTACCTTCCATCTGAATCAATGATTTGATCATATAAAAGGAAGGGGATATTCCTCACCACCAAATAAGGTTATGCCTTCCTGGAAAGATTCTGCAGTAACTAGGACTCTTTTGAGCCAAGGGATTTTCTTAATGTTAGGGGCATACACATTAATAAATGTATATGTATGGGATCCTATTTTGCCTTTGATCATTAGGTACCTTCCATCTGAATCAATGATTTGATCATCTAAAAGGAAGGGGGTATTCCTCTTGAATCCTAAGCTTACTCCTTTTGAGTTGGAAGAAGGGGAACCACAATGATACCACTGAGAGCAATGAGAGTAAGAGAGGTTTGTGAAGTGATTAATCTTCAAATGTGTCTCTTGGAAGAATAGGACGTTTGCTCTGTCTCTCCTCAGCAACCCAAATAATTGGCGTCTCTTGGATGGCGAGTTAAAACCATGAACGTTGATCAGCCATTGGAAATGATTAGGGAGATAGCGCAAAGCTAGTGTAGCTGGATGATCATGTAGTGGTGTAAAAACCAGAGTAGAAAGCACAACTGACCTAAGCTAAAAATAAGACGTCATGGACCCGAATCGATACAGCTTGACTCTCTCCAGAACTTGCTCTAGTGACCTTTGAACAAACAAGACAAAACAATCAACATGAGTGAGGCAATCAAAATGACAGTAATTATGTCTAAACACAGTGGGAGGGGGAGATTGGAATACAACCATTGGTAAACTGTGTCTCTACCAGGTAGATTTAGGACCTGAAAGCTGGGTCAACTGGCAAGCCTGACTGGCCCAGCTCCCAGGTACCCGACATGTCTGAAACCCTAACAGGTAAAACAAAAGGGCTTGGAACTCGGCGACGCAAGGATAAAGTGGGCTGTGTATATGGGTCAAGCCACCATCCGCCAAGTAGATAGGTAAATTTGGGAGTTAACTACTAGTACTGTGGTGGGGAGAGGGAGAGGGGGATAGGAAGGAGGGCGGAATGTAGTGGAGTTAGGGGGGGGGAGGGACTAGCTAAGGGGGAGGGATGGGGAAGGGTGGGGGGAATGGAGGAAAGGTGACAGCAGATGGGATGGTAAAGTAGAAGGCCCGGCAGACTAATGGTAGGTCAGAGCCATGAGGATAGAGGATCACCCCTATCAAGGTGTTATATACCGGGAGAGAACAATAAGCTGTAACTTAAAATTCCATGGGAGACTATGGAGGTCTAATGAACCAAAGTTAAGGAAAACTGTTCCTTGGGGGAAATGGAAACACCGTTGACCGCCGTGGCATCTCTGAGAGAAAAAAAAATGAGAACTTTTCTCCTGTGCTCTCGAGATGGGGGGAAAACGGATGAACATGAAAAGCTAGAGGAACTCGGAGATCAAGCGTCAGAAGTAATCCGAGCTGATTCTTCTTAGTGTTAGAGGCGAGTTCTTCCTCTTCTGGCATTGAGCTTTAGGTGTTCGTCTCATCTCAAACGGGACTGTTTTCGCAATCACAGGGAGAGAAGTTAGATCTTGTATGAAGTCCCAGTTCTTGATCTTCATAGGCTGTATCTCTAGGTGGTCGAATAGCTGGGCTAGGTCTGCATGGAAATGGACATTGTGTCTGTGACCATTAAAGGAAAAGAAGAGACCGAAAGGAAAGGTCCAGCGGTAAGGTATTTTTTGGTTTCTGAGCCAGTCCGTCAGAGGTTTGAGGACCTTGCACTTCTTTAGAGAGATGGGTGCTAGATCTTGATAGATGTTGATAGTTGCACCTTGGTACATAACTGCGGAGGAGTTGCGGGACTTAGAAAGAACAGCTTCTTTATCTTAGAAATTGAGGAAGCGATATATTATGTCCCTAGAGGGGTCTGATGGATTTGGCTGAGGAAGCAAAGCTAGGTGAGCTCTTTCTAAAATGATTTGTGAAGGGTATTCTGGACATAATATGTCTGCACATATGGATTGAATCGCTGTCGGTACCTCAGAGGTGATGATGGATTCTGGAACTCCACGGAATCTGAGGTTGTTTCTCCTTCCGCGATTCTCCTGGTCCTCTGAAGCTGTATGGACCACGTTGAGGTGATCTTGGCATTTCTGCAGGCTGTGGGAAGCCGCTGCTTGCCAGTCTTGCATGGCGGCTTGAATGTATGCCAGCATCTCAACTCTGCCCCCAATATGTCTCACATCTTGGCGGAGGGAGGCTAATTCGTGGGCCACAGGCTCTAGTGCTTTGGATAAAGCATTTTTAAGGAATTTCCTTGAAATCGGGAGGCTCTGTGATACCCTTGTCTCCTCCGTATCACTCTCACCCTCCGAGGCCTCATGTACGCTCATGGAAGCCTCAATTTGTGGTGCGTGCGCCTTCTTGGAGTCTTTGGCAGCGCATATTGCTGCGGCTTTCCTGATGAATTTATCCATTTCACCTTCACCAGTCGGGTTCTTTTGATGGCGGGAGGTGTCCCCTGGTTTGGAGTTTCCTATTTTTACCATCCTTAGTCGGGTTTGCTGGCGTAAGCTAGGTAGAGAAAAAGTCTGTGTAGCGGAGCTCAGGCGATTGCGACCATTCCCTTCTGGCGCTAGCTCCGCCCCCCTTGAATTGTAGTTTTGTTGGTTCTATTTTGGACACAGTAGTTCAGGGTTTTAGACATTCATCTTGACTTTCTTTCCAAATGCGGGCTCTGGAATCTTGTATTAGTTTTTTCGGGTACCCTTTGTCTCTAAACCTCTTCTGTAGGATTCCTATCTGAATGGCCAATAGTTTGTTGTCTGAGCAGTTCCTAAAGACACGCTTTATTTGTCCATAGGAGACATTTTTCTTCCATTTATGGAAGTGGCAGCTGCTGTATTCTAGAAAGCTGTTTGCATCCATTTCTTTGAAGTAATGCTGGTTACGATCTTGTTTTCCGGAGATTGAAGGTGTAGTTCAAGGAATATCACAGATTTTGGGCCACAGTGTGCTGTGAAGGATAGATTCCAGTCATTCTGGTTCAATTTCTGGATCAATGTTTCTAACATAGATAGATCACCTTTCCAGATAAAAATATTATCTAGAAACCTCTTATAAAAAATAATATTACCATGGGTGAGCAACCCTTCTTTATGTTCGAAAGCCCCCATAAAAAGGTTGGCATAAGAAGGGGCAAATTTGGTGCCCATGGCCGTACCGCATTTTTGTAAGTAGAATTCCTCCTTATACTGGAAATAATTATGTGTTAGTATGAATTGAATGGCATATAAAATTAATGTTTTCTGACTGTGTGGTAGGTATATATCTTCATTGAGGAATTCAGCTACTGCCCCTATACCCAGGGTGTGCCGAATATTGCTGTACAGTGCCGATACATCCTGTGTCACCCAAACATACTTGGTTCCCAATGGACCTCACGGAGAAGCGGAATTAAGTGACTAGAATCTCTTAAATACGAGGGCAGGTGTTTCACGTATCTTTGTAGGGTTTGGTCTAGGTATGCCGATAGATTGGAGGTAAGGGAATCTATCCCGGAGATGATTGGCCGGCCTGGGAGATTAATCAAAGATTTGTGTATCTTTGGTAGATAATAGAAATATGGAGTGGAAGGGAAAGTTATTTTCAAGAATTGCATTTCTTTCTTGGTTATTATTTGATCTGAATTTCCCCTGTCAATGAGGGAAGCAAAGATATTTCTTTCAAAGCGGACTCCTCATATTTCACAATAAGTTGCATAAGTTTTAAGAGGCAGGTTGACAAAGTCTCTTGCCACTGTGTCAGAAACAGATCTGAGTATATCAAGGTGGGTTTCTTTTTCAGTCTCAGTCCTCTTGGTATCATTGTTTTATCCAAATATTTCTTGAGGGACATGAGATCCCACCATGTGCGCATTTCTTTGGTACTGTATTTTTCACCCTATAAGACGCACCGGCCCATAAGACGCACCTAAGTTTTTGAGGAGGAAAATAAGAAAAAAAACATTTTTTACCAAAAGGTGTGCTTTTGGTGGGTTTGAACTAATGGCAGTCTGTGCATGACACTATTATGGGGGATCTGTGGATGATGCACTGTTATGTGGGGGATTTGTGGATGGCTATGTTATGTGGGGGATCTGTGGATGGCACTGTTTTGGGGGGAGCTGTGGATGGCATTATGATGGTGGGGGGGTCTGTGGATGGCATTATAATGGTGGGGGGATCTGTGGATGGCATTATGATGGTGGGGGGATCTGTGGATGGCATTATGATGGTGGGGATCTGTGGATGGAACTGTTATGGGGTAGTGGATCTGTGGATGACACTGTTATATGTGTCATCCAGAGATCCCCCCCATAACAGTCGCATCCACAAATCCCCATAATGCCATCCACAGACCCCCCCATCATTATCTCATCCACAGATCCCTAAGGAGGGGCTGTAGTAGGCGAGGAGAGCGGCGGGCAGTGCATGCACTGTACTCTGGACCCGCCGCTCAGTATGTACAGTATTATACGTAGTGTTAATCCTCATATCTAAACTGAATAATGATGCGCTCCCCCTGCTCCCCATGTTTACCGTACTTACTGGTACACGTCACGCTCCTGTAGTAAGCACTAGCAGCTAACAGGCAGGCCGTAACTCACGGAGGTCAAGTGCCTGCTCCACCTACTTTATGAATGAAGTAGGCTGAGCAGGCACGTGACCTCAGTGAGTTACGGCCACCTGCAGCCCGGCCTGCCTGCTAGTGCTTACTACAGGAGCGTGACATGTACCGGTAAGTACGGTACACATGGGGAGCAGGGGGAGCGCAGTTTAGATAATATGATTAACACTACGTATACTGTACATACTGAGCGGCGGGGCCAGAGTACAGTTCCTGCACGGCCCCGCTGCTCTCCCTGCCTACTCCAGACCCTCCTCCCTCCTCACTAATACATCGCAGTCTGCGATGCTGCAGCATCGCAGACTGCAATGTAAATTGCCAGCATTTGCCCCATAAGACGCAGGGGCACTTTTCCCCCACTTTTGGGGATAAAAAGTGCGTCTTATGGGGTGAAAAATACGGTAAGTAGTTTTTCCAGGGCTGTCATTTGGATGGTCAGATCCAAGGTGTCTTGTGTCGTGGGGTTGGGAACGTTAAAAATAACATCCATTTTTTTCATGCGATCCTTGCATTCTTCCATGGACCTTAAGACCGTATGTGCCATGTTCACCGACTCAGTATGTACAGAAAACCGCTTAAATGTGAACAGGGAGTGCACGCTGTCCCTAGAAACAATGGATAAAGAAGAGAAGCAACTGCAGCGCTCACCTGTATACGTATTGGGAGGCACAGATGAAAGCCCGGACCCGGCTTAACAATGTAGAAAAAGAAGGCTGGATCCAGCTTCCCATTTTCCTTTATTCTTGTTGCGGTAAAATGACATACATGGACACCACAGTCTACGCATTTCGGACAAAATAAATCTTAGTCCTTATTCATGACAGGGCAAAGTGTAAAAGAAAACCTTTTCCTTTTAAAGCAAAAAGACCAATATATTTATGGCATGGTGGGAAAAACATTTTTTGTTTGTAGACATTAATTCTTTTTTTTACCTCCATTAAGTGGTATGGCCGTTATATCGACGATATGTTGTTGGTGTGGAGGGGCGATATGGCGGACATACCACTTTTTGGAGATTTCCTTAATCAGGGAGTGGACTCTCTCAAGTTTAGTCTGTCATATAATACACAGTTTATTTCCTTTTTAGATCTTTGCCTCCGGGGTGATTCTGACCTACAGGTTGTCTCTACTACGACCTTCAGGAAGGACACTGATGGAAATACCACTCTTTTGGCAACGTCCTGTCATCCTATTGGTTATCCTATAATGGCAACTACAGATGTGGCAGCAATAGGTGCATTTGCTGTAGATACACGGAGACCAGCAAGAGTGTAATTTCAACAGCTAATGGTAAATCACACAAAATAAAACAGCTTATTAACTGCAATACAGAATTTCGGTTTATGTTATAACATGCAAGGAATGTCGATTACAATATGTGGGATGCACAACGAAACAGATTAAAGCAAGGATAAGTAAACATTTATCTGACATTCCCTATTTCAGGACAAGAAATATATCTGCCGCAAGTTCGCATTTTGCGATAGTTCACAAAGAAAACACTGCAGCTGTTTCTGTCCAGGGAATCGAAAGAGTATCACGCCCTATTAGCAGTGGTGACCACAAATCCAAGCTTCTGAGTAGAGAAGCATTTTGGATGTTTAGTTTAGGGAGCTGCGCACCTAATGGTTTAAATAAAAAACATGATTTGGTTTTACAATATAAATAGCAAGTTTTTCATGCTTTTAACATGTTTTCATACAGTACAGACCAAAAGTTTGGACACACCTTCTCATTCAAAGAATTTTTTTTATTTTCATGACAATGAAAATTGTAGATTCACACTGAAGGCATCAAAACTATGAATTAACACATGTGGAATTATATACATAACAAAAGAGTGTGAAACAACTGAAAATATGTCATATTCTAGGTTCTTCAAAGTAGCCACCCTTTTGCTTTATTACTGCTTTGCACACTCTTGGCATTTTCTTGATGAGCTTCAAGAGGTAGTCACCTGAAATGGTTTTCACTTCACAGGTGTGCCCTGTCAGGTTTAATAAGTGGGATTTATTGCCTTATAAATGGGGTTGGGACCATCAGTTGCGTTGTGGAGAAGTCAGGTGGATACACAGCTGATAGTCCTACTGAATAGACTGTTAGAATTTGTATTATGGCAAGAAAAAAGCAGCTAAGTAAAGAAAAACGAGTGGCCATCATTACTTTAAGAAATAAAGGTCAGTCAGTCTGAAAAATTGGGAAAACTTTGAAAGTGTCCCCAAGTGCAGTCACAAAAACCATCAAGCGCTACAAAGAAACTGTCTCACATGCGGACCACCCTAGGAAAGGAAGACCAAGAGTCACCTCTGCTGCGGAGGATAAGTTCATCCAAGTCACCAGCCTCAGAAATCGCAGGTTAACAGCAGCTCAGATTAGAGACCAGGTCAATGCCACACAGAGTTCTAGCAGCAGACACATCTCTAGAACAACTGTTAAGAGGAGACTGTGTGAATCAGGTCTTCATGGTAGAATATCTGCTAGGAAACCACTGCTAAGGACAGACAACAAGCAGAAGAGACTTGTTTGGGCTAAAGAACACAAGGAATGGACATTAGACCAGTGAAAATCTGTGCTTTGGTCTGATGAGTCCAAATTTGAGATCTTTGGTTCCAACCACCGTGTCTTTGTGCGACGCAGAAAAGGTGAACGGATGGACTCTACATGCCTGGTTCCCACCGTGAAGCATGGAGGAGGAGGTGTGATGGTGTGGGGGTGCTTTGCTGGTGACACTGTTTGGGATTTATTCAAAATTGAAGGCATACTGAACCAGCATGGCTACCACAGCATCTTGCAGCGGCATGCTATTCCATCCGGTTTGCGTTTAGTTGGACCATCATTTATTTTTCAACAGGACAATGACCCCAAACACACCTCCAGGCTGTGTAAGGGCTATTTGACCATGAAGGAGAGTGATGGGGTGCTGCACCAGATGACCTGGCCTCCACAGTCACCGGACCTGAACCCAATCGAGATGGTTTGGGGTGAGCTGGACCGCAGAGTGAAGGCAAAAGGGCCAACAAGTGCTAAGCATCTCTGGGAACTCCTTCAAGACTGTTGGAAGACCATTTCAGGTGACTACCTCTTGAAGCTCATCAAGAGAATGCCAAGAGTGTGCAAAGCAGTAATCAAAGCAAAAGGTGGCTACTTTGAAGAACCTACAATATGACATATTTTCAGTTGTTTCACACTTTTTTGTTATGTATATAATTCCACATGTGTTAATTCATAGTTTTGATGCCTTCAGTGTGAATCTACAATTTTCATAGTCATGAAAATAAAGAAAACTCTTTGAATGAGAAGGTGTGTCCAAACTTTTGGTCTGTACTGTATATGTAAGCACAAACTGGGTGTCTCCCTAACTTGTTTTTTCCTCCTCCCTTCACACAGGTGTCGGGAATAGGCAATCAGCACGGGGGTTGGGTCTTTTTGCTTTAAAAGAAAAAGGTTTTCTTTTACACTTTGCAATGTCATGACTAAGGACTAAGATTTATTTTGTCCAAAACGCGTAGACTGTGGTGTCCATGTATGTCATTTTACTGCAACAAGAATAAAGAAAAAGTTTTTTATGGGAAGCTGGATCCATCCTTCTTTTTCTACATTGTTAAGCCGGGTCCGGGCTTTCATCTGTGCCTCCCAATACGTATAGAGGTGAGCACTGCAGTTGCTTCTCTTCTTTATCCATGGAGACAGTAATTGTATACTTGACAAAACTGGTTTAGATCTAATTGGACTATTGGGGGAAGGGGATATATGATTTAGGGAAATTTGATCTGCCAAATTAGAGGGCAAGGGTAAGAAGGGGTCAGGACTTAATGATTCGGAACTATACACCGATATATTCTCAATTCTGTTGGAAGGGGAGAAACTATTAGATGTTGGCGACTGCGCTCCTTTAGGAGGTGCATTAGGAACGTTGCATGGTCGGGTCCTTAATGGTAAACGCACCTCTGGGTTGAGGGCGGTCTCAATTTAAGGTCAATGTGGTTGAGATCAGGGAGTGTAGTAACTGTTTGGGAGGGGCCTTCCACCTGTATCCCCAACTTGTCGTTATCAGCAATTATTTCTTGAATGTTGGAAGTGTCTAATATCGAACTGGTCCCTGTATGGGTCTCCCTTTCTAGTACCATACTAGGTTTAGGGTTTGGATATCTACCCCTATTGGATACCAAAATTGGGGGTTTGAATGTATGATTGGACAGGGGGGGAATTGATGTCTGCCGGTTTGGTGTTGGAGGAAACTTGGTATACATCATTCTCCCTTCCCTCTCCATTCCGTACTGTGAGTGGTCGTGGGGGGATTCCTGGTAATTCCCCTCTACGAGTATGAGCCTGCAAGAAGAGGGCGGTTTGAAGATGTGTTGGTGACTTCGGATATTAGATCATTCTTGCAGCCAACACATCGAGTGCAGTCCTCCTGATCCAGACTCAGAGAATGCCTAGACCGACAGTTGTCCGACTACATCGGGTTAACGACTGATGTGGATGCTCTGAGAAGTGAGGAACCACTGGACTACTGGGTGTGCAGGCTTGACCTGTGGCCAGAGCTGGCACGAGTTGCCATGGAACTCTTGGCTTGCCCCTCGTCGAGTGTTCTGTCCAAAAGGATGTTCAGCGCAGCAGGGGGGATCGTGACCGATAAGCATACTCGCCTAGCTCACGACAGTGTGGACTACCTCACATTTCTAAAAATGAATGAGGCATGGATCTCGGAGGAATGCAACACCTGTGACGACCACGTGTAATTTAATTTCTTCAGGCCAGCCCACACATATCCGCCACCACACAGAACAAAGAATGGTCCTTGTTTTATGTATATACAGTGGCATAAAAGGCCAGGTGAATGCCTAATTTTTGCGGCCCGTACTCCCGTGGCTTAACATAAAATAAAAATTTTCTAGGCTCCAGGAGGGCACATTTTTGAGAGTTTCCCTTTAAGACGCATAAAAATGGCCCCTGATTAAAATACTAATTTTTTGTGGGAATTTTTGCCATTGATCCCCCTGTGGTATGTCACTGTCCATGTTGTGGGACTATTTGTGCACTAGTAAGTATTTGGTGGAGCCAAATATGACCTGAAGGCTTTTCCGGATCGCCTGCCATTAAAGTAAATGGGGCACGCCGCAAACGATTGGTTCGAGTACATTTGATCGCGAAAGCGCATCTGTGAAATGTCCCGGCCATCACTAATTATCAATTACAAAAAGGTGGAATCCAAAGGGGTGAATAACAGGGGTTCAGGCAGGTAGTCAGCAACATTTAGTTGTAAGAAGCACATGAGGGATGAGATGAAAGATTAGGCAAATAAGTTGGATCAGAATTTGTGAAGAACAAGCACAAATAACTAAAGTAACCAGTAGTATTTTGGTCCACCTGGTGTCTCAGCCTGTGGTGTTCATAAAGGCATATTAAGCAGCACTAGAATTTCATATTCATGTTGGTCTTTAAACTAAGCACTGTTATGCTTTTTGGATCATACCGAATTCAAAGTTTTGTGTGGTAGAATGTAAGTGACAACCACTTTGAAAATGTCAGGTTTAATGCAGTGATTTACAAATGTTTGGCCTCCTTGCTGAATTCTTCTTTCACATGAAAAAAACATTTTCAAGTAGTCTACCATAAGACTGAATCATAATGGGTTCCAAATGTTTTGAAGCTAATGTTATTAGACATATTTCATACTGATTTGAATTTTTGTAAAAATGTATGTTATGCTAAATGAGATTTCCTGAGTATACAGTGGAATATTACTCGTGTTATATAATAAAGTAATCCAAAATCTTGACCATTGCATCTCAGAAGTGAATTTGACATTCAGCCCATTGCATAAACTTTACATAGTTTTTAAGCAAATTCTGGAAAACATGAATCATTGCTGACAGATGCTTGGATGAAATTTTAGGTGCAGAGTTTATAGCATGGAGATAACAGTCTGTTACTCTGGCATACAGCCAGTGCGGTAATTAAAATTAAATTACTTCTAGTACATGAACATCAATTGCAAAATGTATGTGGAATAAAGAGGATAATATTAATAATCTATTATAATGCCTTCTGTGGTATATACAGTAAACATGGCAATCTGATAAACTAACCTTTATGTGTGTTTCACCCCCTTTACATGTGGCTAACTATGAACTGTCTACTTTAAACAAAAAACACAGTAGTACATTGCCATCTTATCATTAATGTTTTTGACACACGTATGCTAATGAGAGAAATTTGTGGGATACAGAGAAATACACTTGGGTTAAGGTTGCATTATCATACCCTTAGAGGTCCTGTTTTATAGACTGATGATCTTCAGAGGAGATGAGAGCTACATTTACCTCCGCTATCTGGATGACCAATCACCACGATCGCTCAACCCTATACAGATTCATTGTCTCTGATCAGCAGATTCCTGTTCACACAGGGAGATTTACTGCACAGAAAATATGGTTTTGGCGCCAACCAAAAGACATTTTCATCAGGTAATCTCTGGCACCTCTACAGAGGCCAATCATTGGGAACGAGCGTTTCTACAAAAACTAATCTCTGATAATTGTCCCAATTATCAACCCATGTAAAAGTACCTTGAGAACACACAATGAAGCAATTACATTGTTAAAGAGTAACTGCACTTTTATAAAACATTTTATATCATAGCAACATGTCTATGGTTTTGATCAGTGGGGTCCAAGTGCTGAGAACCCCACAGATCACTAAAATGAGGAGTTGGAGGTTCTTAGTTGAGCTCTGTTTCTCCTTGCTGCTGAGCACAGAAATGAAGACACCCTCATAGACTTACTGAGGCCAATTTAATCTCCATGTTCAACAGCAAGCTGAGTGCCTCTAACTACTTGTGTTAGTGCTCACGGTGTTATCTGTGATGTTACATAGGACTGCAGGTAACTTATACTAAAATGTAATATGTCACCTGCAGTCCTGTGTAACACCACAGATAACAGAGTGATAACTCTGAGTACAGATAATGTAGTAACTATATTATCTGTACTGAGAGAGTTATTACAGTGTTATCTGTGGTATTACATAGGACTGCAGGTGACATATACTACATTATCTGTACTCAGAGCATTATCACTGTTTCTTTGTGGTGTTACATAGGACTAAAGGTAACATCTACTACATTATCTGTACTCACAGAGTTATCACTGTGTTATCTGTGGTGTTACTTAGGACTATAGGTAACATATACTACATTATCTGTACTCAGAGAGTTATCACTGTGTTATCTGTGGTGTTACATAGGACTGCAGGTAACATCTACTACATTATCTGTACTCACAGAGTTATCACTGTGTTATCTGTAGTGTTACTTAGGACTGCAGGTTACATATACTACATTATCTGTACTCAGAGCGTTATTGCTGTGTTTGTTTGTGGTATTACATAGGACTGCAGGTAACATCTACTACATTATCTGTACTCAAAGAGTTATCACTGTGTTATATGTGGTGTTACATAGGACTGCAGGTAACATCTACTACATTATTTGTACTCAGAGTTATCGCTATGATATCTGTTGTGTTACATAGGATTGAAGGTAACATCTACTACATTATCTGTACTCAGAGAGTTATCACTGTATTATCTGTGGTGTTACATAGGACTGCAGGTAACATCTACTACATTATTTGTACTCAGAGAGCTATCACTATGTTATCTGTTGTGTTACATAGGTCTTGCAGGTAACATCTACTACATTATCTGTACTCAGAGAGTTATCACTGTGTTATCTGTGGTGTTACATAGGACTGCACTGCAGACATCAGAGTTCCACAAGCCAGCCATTTGAAGGCTCATGTGGCCCTCGGTGAAAATGAGTGTGACGTCCCTGCTATACAGAGATGTTTCGGCTGTCCATGGGCCATTGACTAAAACTTGAACTCAGGGAGAATGTGGGAGCTGTGACTTGATAAGATAAAGATTACTTTTGTACATGATATGCTGCATTGGTGCAGTGATGGATTGGCAAATGTGTCAACCAAATAAATAAAAAAAGTACAAACGTCAGTAAATTCTAATTGTATAACATTTCTCCCTCAGTGTTATTTTTTTATGCAATGACCTTTTAAACATAGATCCATTGTATTGCCTGTGAGTGAATACAGCATGGTTTGGAGGATTATGTCATTTGGACTCTTGTTTATGGAAATTGCTTTTTCACATGAGTCACGCTTCAGATGGAGGTCACACTAAGTTCAATTAAAAGCTTTCATGAGACAATGAGCCAATATATCAGGATAAGAGATTTTTATACAATGACATCAGATTCTCCAACGAGAATTAGTGTTGTACTCTAAAAATATTGGGGGCGCTATTGAACGAAGAGAGATGCCACTTGGAATAACAGGTCAAGCAGTACAGTACAGTAGCATCGGCTTGGCGTAAGATGTTTAAATGATCAACAGTTGTCCTACTCCATTTTCTGAATGATCACACTATCAAGAGAATGGACTATAGAAAACTGCTGTTTGTAAAGTATCCTATTTTTATTCTCTAAAGTTATTCAGAAGTGGAGATGCAAGGAAAAAGCATTTGTTCCAACGAGGTGTATTGGTTTGTCATATCAAGTAGACTGGGATTTTCTTAATAGAATGCATACACCTGCCATGTACATTACCCCTTCCCTAGTGTTATTCTTATACTATTTTTATATAGATTTGCCTGATAAAATTCAAATCAGTTGCATTCTACATCAAGAATAAACTGCTAGAGGTGGCCACCAGTACCTAATTGCCACTCACAGAGAAGTAGCAGGTCAATTTATATAATCTCTATCTATCTATAATGTATAAAATAATTTTTATACATTTTTTCACTGTTAGTATTTGTTTTCCTTTTATAATTATATGAAGGGAATACAAAAGTACCAAAATGGCTCCATAACTATTGGATAGGATGTAGAACTATGGAATTTTACCAAACATGGTATTGAAGACTGTTTGTAAGGGAACTACTCATTTATATAATAAACATTTCAAACACTATGATGAAAATATGAAATTAAGCAGTATCTTCCATTTCCAGGAAAGGCCCAACAGAAATATAATATTCAGGAGATTGTTGGCACACAGTGTGCATAAAAATCACAGTTTAACTCGCAAATTAAGTTAAAAACCCTAGAAAGAACCAACACACAGGAGGAACATAGAAGCTTACACTTTGGGATTAATTCTGATTCATGGCACAAGTCCTTCGGTTTCTTAGTCATATTAAATAACAAGCCAATTAGTTACAAATTAAAAGCATATTTAATATGATACAATATAATTGCTGAAATGACATAATATCCACAAATTGAGGCAAATAATTTGCAATTATAGTGGAATCTCAGTTAAAAATTAACAATGATACATGTATTTGCTAACCCTCTAGCACAATATGTACAGTAAGTCATGGAATACCATACCATAAGGCATCATGACATACATGTATGTTATGGTGATCACCTGAGCTCAGAAGCTGTGCTCATACAATCACCACAGGAGTCTACTAGTGACTGACAGCTGGGCTCCCGCTCACAAACACATGGGTGGATGGAAGCTCTTCAACTATAAATATGGTACACGCCCCTGTAATCCCTTTGCTCAGGGATTGCAATAAAGTAGAAGCAATATTCTTTGGAAATTTGTTACACAAAAGATATGAGTTTTCATTTTTCATTCTTTGCCACTGTAATAGCCAGGATCAGATAAGCCTATGATCCTAGCCTTTTAAACTCTTACATGCAATGGTCAATTGCTACTGCGGTATCTAAGGTGTATATATTGGGGACCCTCTGTCAGCTTATCAGCACAACAAAATCCCCCATGTTTACAATTAGTATCGGCCTATTAGGCCATGTCTCTGGCACATGCTGCTGATGGAATGGGCAGAGGTGCTGTGCCTGTGGCATCCACTAGACCAGGCATCCTCAAACTGTGGCCCTCCAGCTGTTGCAAAACTACAACTCCCAGCATGCCTGAACAGCCTACAGGTATCAGCCTACAACAGGGCATTGTGGGAGTCCTAGCCTTTTAAACTCTTACAAGCAATGGTCAATATCTACTCCGGTATCTAAGGTGTATATATTGGGGACCCTCTGTCAGCTCATCAGCACAACAAAATCCCCCATGTTTACAATTAGTATCGGCCTATTAGGCCATGTCTCTGGCACATGCTGCTGATGGAATGGGCAGAGGTGCTGTGCCTGTGGCATCCACTAGACCAGGCATCCTCAAACTGTGGCCCTCCAGCTGTTGCAAAACTACAACTCCCAGCATGCCTGAACAGCCTACAGGTATCAGCCTACAACAGGGCATTGTGGGAGTCCTAGCCTTTTAAACTCTTACAAGCAATGGTCAATATCTACTCCGGTATCTAAGGTGTATATATTGGGGACCCTCTGTCAGCTCATCAGCACAACAAAATCCCCCATGTTTACAATTAGTATCGGCCTATTAGGCCATGTCTCTGGCACATGCTGCTGATGAAATGGGCAGAGGTGCTGTGCCTGTGGCATCCACTAGACCAGGCATCCTCAAACTGCGGCCCTCCAGCTGTTCCAAAACTACAACTCCCAGCATGCCTGAACAGCCTACAGGTATCAGCCTACAGCAGGGCATTGTGGGAGTTGTAGTTTTACAACAGCTGGAGGGTCGCAGTTTGAGAATTCCTGCACTAGACAAACCATTATGTCTTCTATCAGTATGAACAATGCAATTAGCACAGTACCTTCATTTGCAGAAAGGGATTCATATTTTTGAGTAAATGTTATAAGCCAACAGAGGTAGCTAATAATACACAAAGACATCTAAAAAAAAATTATTAAAAGCCTAATGTGAACAAGCAGAATACCGCCTAGTTAGGGCTCATGCACACGAACGTATTTTCCATGTCCTGTTCCGGTCTTTTTGCGGACTGTATGGAAAAATGTAAGTTACTCGGTGTGCATTCCGTTTCCGTATGTCCCTTCCGGAAAAAAATAGAACATGTCCTATTATTGTCCGCATTACAGACAAGTAATCTGTATTTTTTGCGGATCTGTGTTTTGTGCAAAATACATATGGTCATGTGCATGAGCCCTTAACTCCTTCCCGACTGCAATCCGTCTAAAAACGTGCTAATTGCACATACCCCGAGCAGCTAGCATGTGTATAGACGTCAGGCAGCTCTTTAATCCAAGCCCTAGCAAAACGCTTGGATTAAAGCTTCTGCCCCTGCCATGCTGCTGTCATGGACAGCATACAGTGCAGTAATGCCGGCAAAGGTCCAATCAGAGTGGTCCCTTGCCGGCAATCGATCCGATTGGTTAGTCTGTGCAGACTAACCAATCGGATCGCAGCAGTGAAATAATGCCTGTTCCAGACTCTGATCTGCGCTCTGCAGATCAGAGCCTGAAATCAGGCAATGTGTCCTGGTGCCACCCGATCTGTGTCCTCCTGTGCGCCTCCAACACCCCCCTGTCCCCCACCTGCCCCTGATGCAGTTCCCCCCACCCGCATTCATATTCATGTAGCCTGCCCCTGATGCGGTCCGCCCCCTTCCCGCCCCATACATTCATCCTGCCCCCATTTGTGCCCCCTGAATGCTAGCCTTATCTTCCCCCTCCCCTTTTCCTGAGCCGCCGCCATCAGCAGCGAGTATTCATGGCAGTATCCGCGGCAGCGGCATCCATGGGGTTAATAGAGGGAGGGGGGTCCCTCTCTCAACCATCGGGGCTGCCAGCGCTGCGAAGGCAGTGCCCGATGGTTGCCATGGCAACCGGACGCTTTGCAAAGGCGTCCGGTGTTGCCACCTACAGGACATCTGATAGTATTATACTTTGCAATACAAGAGCATTGCAAAGTATAGTACAGCCATCAGCCCCACTGAATCTTCAAGATCCAAGAGGGACTTGATAAAAAAAATTAATAATAAAAGTAAAACTAAAAAAATAAATAAAAATGTAAATTAAAAAAATAAATTGCCTGTTCCTTTAAAAAACAAAAAACTAATATTAGGTATCACCACGTCCATAACGACCGTCTCTATAAATAATCACAGGATAGACCCCGTCCGATAAACACCATAAAAAAATAAAATAAAAACTGTGTAAAAAAAGCCATTTTTGTCACCTTACATCACAAAAAGTGCAACACCAAGCGATCAAAAAGGTGTATATCAAACAAAATGGTACCAATGAAACCGTCACCTCATACCGCAAAAAATGAGACCCTACATAAGAAAATCGTTAAAAAAATAAAAAAAACTATAGTTCTAAGTACATTGAGACACTAAAACATAATTTTTTATTTCAAATATGCTATTATTGTGTAAAATTTAAATAAATAAGAAAAGGTATACATATTAGGTATTGCCACGTCCGTAACGATCTGCTCTATAAAACTGTCACTATGACATAACCCCTCAGATGAACGCTATTAAAATAAATAAATAAAACCTGTTCCAAAACAGCTAATTTTTTTTGTCACTTTGCCCCATAAAGTGTAATAATGAATGATCAAAAAGTCCTATGTACCCAATAAAAACCTCAACTCTTTCTGCAAAAAACGAACCCCTGCACAAGACGATCGGCAGAAAAATAAAAAACACATGGCGTTTAGAAAATGGACACACAAAAGCATAATTTCTTTTTCAAAAATGCTTTATTATGTAAAACTGAAACAAAGTACTCATATTTGATATCATTGCGTCCATAACAACCTGCTCTATAAAAATAGCACATGATCTACCCTGTCAGATGAATCTTGTAAAGAAAAAGAAAAAAAAAAAAGTGCCAAAACAGGCATTTTTCGGTTACCTTGCCTCACAAAAAACGTAATATAGAGCAATTAAAAATCATATGTACCCCAAAATAGTACCAATAAAACTGGCACCTTATCCCCTAGTTTCCAAAATAGGGTAACTTTTTGGGAGTTTCTACTGTATGGCTTTAAATGGGACATGGCATCTAAAACCAGTCCAGCTAAATCTGCCTTCCAAAAACCATACGGCGCTCCTTTTCTTCTGCACCCTGCCGTGCGCCCTTACATCAGTTTACGACCACATGTGGGGTGTTTCTGTAAACCGTGGAATCAGGGTAATAAATATTGAGTTTTGTTTGGCTGTTAACCCTCAATGTGTTAAAGCAAAAAAAATAATAAAATGGAAAATCTGCCAAAAAAGTAAAATTTAGAAATTTAATCTCCATTTTCCTTTAATTCTTGTGGAACACCTAAAGGGTTAACAAAGTTTGTAAAATCAGTTTTGAGTAACTTGAGGGGTGTAGTTTCTACAATGGGGTCATTTATGGGGGGTTTACACTTTGAACTGGTCCTTAAAAAGTGGGTTTTGGAAATGTTCTTAAAAATTTTAAGAATTGCTTCTAAACTTCTAAGCCTTCTAACGGCCTAAAAAAATAAAAGGACATTTTCAAAATGATGCCAACATAAAGTATACATATGGGGAATATTGAATAATAAATATTTTATTAGGTATAACTTTCTGTTTTAGAAGCAGAGAAATTGAAATTTTGAAAATTGTGAATTTTTCCAAATTTTGGGTAAATTTGGGATTTTTTCATAAATAAAGGTGAAATACATTGACTTAAATTTATGACCATCATGAAGTACAATGTGTCACGAGAAAACAATCTCAGAATGGCTTGGATAAATAAAAGTGTTCCAAAGCTATTACCACATAAAGTGACTCATGTCAGATTTGTAAATTTAGACCTGGACACTGGGGCATCAATGACCCTTGGTCATAAAAGGGTTAAGAAGTAAACATCCCAGTCAATTCCTTGTTCATTTTACCTATTCTTGAAATAGAAACCTGTAATGTCTTCTTTATGCACTGGACTCAAACATGTCCTTTTAGAAGCCAAAGACAAGAGTGGATACAGAATAGGGGAGGACATGCATTATGGGATAGCTATTTTGCCTGAACTGGTGCAACTGGAGTATTTGCTTTACAGTAGCTACCTGGACCCTAAGATAAAACAAGACACAGAGGAGCACATTTATTAAGACCGTCCTTTTAGACGCTGGTCTTAATAAAGCCACACAGCTGGCGGTGGATCTGCCAAAGTTATGAAGAGGTGCAGGCCCCTCCATAACTTCGGCGCATCCAGCTCCAGTTCAAAATGTAAGACAGATTTCGAGCTGTCTTACATTTAGACCATTGAAAGTATACTTACGTATTACTTTTATATCCACGTAATATATGATTCATATGTTTTTCTATATTATTAGTGAATATATTTTATCTGTTTCTATGTGTAAGTATTCATATGCAAAATCATAAAACGGGCAGTAGTAAAATGTAACTTTTAATGTTATACCTTAAAATTCAAAAGGCCCACAATTCTATTCACAGACACCACCCCTCACGGGGCCAAAACCACAAACATATCCCTACCATGAGAGTATGTTTATGCCTGAAAAGGATGAACCAGCATTCATAAATACATACACTTCTTACCGGAGAACATGTACAGGTGGGGCCTTGCTTGAGACTCACACCCAATCCGGTTGTTCCCGTCCCCAAAAGTGAAAAATGGGGATTCTGCTGTATTCCACAATCCGTGGCCACACCGATATCTCACCGTCTGGTCCGTGTATGTGTAATGTTGCAGAAAGAGCAGGAGGGTAGAGCCCTAACACTGATAGTTTAAAGAGTGCTAGCAAGCCTAAATATTAGTGCTCAGATAAATTGATATATGTGTCTCTACGCGTTACATCTATTTATATAGCCCCAGATTCATCAGGGGACACAGGGCTAGTGCTACCTACAAAACAAAAACAAAGGAAAATGTATATATTTGTTTATTAACCTATATGTACATTTAAAATTAGGGGTAATTGAATCGCCCATTATCACCATTCAGGGCATCCAATAGACCACTCATTTACATCTATATGGGCTGGTTAATCCCCGATGTAGCCGTCCTGGAGAATGTATGGTCGCATCTCCGGATATGTTACCCCTTACAGGATGAGGGTACTGTTACATGAGATGAAAGCCATTAGCGATACATGGCGTCCCATATCGTGTGTGGCATCGGAGCGCACGTCCTTTTAAAATGAAACTACCGCACCGCCTGTGCGTCACCGTGTCATTGCACACATGGGGAGCGTCATGTGGGTCCACCGGTCATGCCCAGAGGGCGGGGACAAGGGCTGACAGGTCCTGAAAGTTACCCCCAGTGCCCAGGTCCTTGAAGGTCAATACAACACTGATAATAGAAAATAACATGAGGGGGCGTGACACCATACTGTAGTATATCACACATACCTACAGCAATTGCCGATTAAAGGGGACTAGATAATAGAGAATCCTTAATGGGATCCTGTCCAAATGGACACAACATGAATACCAATGGACATTTTGGCCTGATTTTCGCTACGGTCATACACAAGAGTGCAAGACTAAATTGAGGGATGTGTGGGGGATTTAGATAAAGCAGCCAAAATTCAATTGCTCTTAGGGACTAGACGTATCAAGCTTGAAAATCCACCATCATTCTCTTTGCAAGATACGTCTATCCCAATCACCCCCACGTAATGGTTTGCGAACTCGTTCTATCCCCGTAAATTTAAGCACCATTGTACGTCCATTATGGACAGTATTAACGTGTCTGGCCACCGGGGTCTCTCTGTTATTCCTACGTTGCTCACCTGTAGTGGTGAGGAACGTAGGGCGATTCATGTGCTTGGGACGGATAAGTCCATCACAATTAAGCCCTCCGATAAGGGGGGCAATATTGTTGTGATGGACTCATCTATCTCTAATGATATGTGTCTAGACATACTGCAGGACAAGGGGGGCTACGAGATTTTGTCCAGCGATCCTACTGTACAGTTTCAGAAGGAATTGAGGGAGATCCTTGTGAGAGCAAAGAGGGACCTTCTTATTAGTGAGGACGAGTTTGAATTTCTGTATCTACGCCACACAGTTACTGCAACATTTTACTGCCTACCCAAGGTCCATAAGGGCACTACCCCTTTGAGGGGTCGCCCTATTGTATCAGGGGTGGGCAGTCTATCACAGAACTGTGGCATCTATGTTGACAAGATTTTGCGTTAGTTTGTACAGAGTCTTCCCTCATATATCAGGGACATGGGAGATCTTTTGACGAGATTGGAAGGAATTTCCATTGAACCAGATTGGCTTTTGGCCTCGATTGACGTGGAGGCCCTCTATTCGTCGATTCCACACAAGGTTAGCATTAGGGCCACCGAACATTTTTTGAGGGCCAGAAGGCAGCAATTTTTGCCCCATAATGCATTTGTGTTGGAACTTCTGAGATATATCCTCACCAGAAACGTCTTTCTCTTTGATAAAAAAACACTTCCACCAGCTTAGGGGCACAGCGATGGGCAGTTCTTGTGCGCCATTGTATGCAAATCTACTCCTGGGCTGGTGGGAGGAGACTGTGGTTTTTGGTGAGGCTTCTCCAAAAGAACTGGATAATGTTGTCCTTTAGTCCCGCTTCATAGATGACATTTATGTCATCTGGAGAGGGGCTGAGAGGGAGTTTAAACATCTGGTAGTGAAGCTTAACGTCAATCAGATTAATCTTCACTTTACTTTGGTGATCGTGGAGGACAAATTACCTTCTCTTGACATCCTAATATCAAAAGATAATCGAGGGGGACTCGATACTACCATCTACCGGAAACCCACCGCGACAAATTCATTACTTAGGTGGGAGAGCAACCATCCAACCCCACTGAAGCGTGGGATACCCATTGGACAGTATTTGAGGTTGAAACGTAATTGCTCCGCTTATCAGCGGGCACTTTCACAAACTCGCACAACATTGCTACATCCAACAAGGTACCCTGAACGTGATAGACCTGACAGGATCAGAATAATAGGGACCTATGATGCCGTGGCAAATGAGGTCAGGAGAATTATCAACCACCACTGGGAGACATTGTTAATGGACCCCGATTTAAAGGAGGTACTTGGCCCCAACCTGCGATCACCTACAGAAGGGGGAAAAACCTTAGAGACCAAATGATACATAGTCATTATGTCCCACCAGAGAGACCTCGTAGCTCGTTGGAAAATCCTATTAGAGGTTGTCTTAGATGTGGGGACTGTAGCTTTTGTGACTCCAATAAATCTGGCAGAAGCTTTACTAGTACCAGTACTCAAAAGTCATATGATATGACTATTACCTGCCGCACCACAGGGGTGGTCTACCTGATTACCTGCCTTTCCGGCTTACAGTATGTAGGTAAGACAGGTAGAGAACTGCGCCATCGGGGGGGGGGGGGGGGTGAACACCTTGGGGACGTTCAGAATAACAGCGAGACCCCGGTGGCCAGACATGTTAATATTGTCCATAATGGACGTACAATGGTACTTAAATTTACGGGGATAGAACTAGTTTGCAAACCATTACGTGGGGGTGATTGGGATAGACGTATCTTGCAAAGAGAATGCTGGTGGATTTTCGAGCTTGATACGTCTAGTCCCTGTGGCCTCAATGAGCAATTGAATTTTGGCTGCTTTATCTAAATCCCCACACTTTCCTCAATTTAGTCTTGTACTCTTGTGTATGACCGTAGCGAAAATCAGGCCAAAATGTCCATTGGTATTCATGTTGTGTCCATTTGGACAGGATCCCATTAAGGATTCCGTATTATCTAGTCCCCTTTAATCGGGCAATTGCTGTAGGTATGTGTGATATACTACAGTACGGTGTCACGCCCCCTCATGTTATTTTCTATTATCAGTGTTGTATTGACCTTCAAGGACCTGGGCACTGGGGGTAACTTTCAGGACCTGTCAGCCCTTGCCCCGCCCTCTGGGCGTGACCGGCGGATCCACATGATGCTCCCCATGTGTGCAATGACGCGGTGACGCACAGGCGGTGCGTGATGACGTGAGCACACGTCGGGAGGCGGTAGTTTCATTCTAAAAGGACGTGCGCCACGGCGCACGGTTGCTATGATGCCACACATGATATGGGACGCCATGTATCGCTAATGGCCTTCATCCCATGTAACAGTACCCTCATCCTGTAAGGGGTAACATATCCGGAGGTGCAGCCATACATTCTCCAGGACGGCTACATCGGGGATTAACTAGCCCATATAGATGTAAGTGAGTGGTCTATTGGATGCCCTGAATGGCGATAATGGGCAATCCAATTACCCCTAATTTTAAGTGTACATATAGGTTAATAAACAAATATATATATTTTCCTTTGTTTTCGTTTTGTAGTAGCACTAGCCCCGTGTCCCCTGATGAATCTGGGGCTATATAAATAGATGAAACGCGTAGGGACACATATCTATTTATCTGAGCACTAATATTTAGGTTTCCTAGCACTCTTTAAACTATCAGTGGTAGGGCTCTACCCTCCTGCTCTTTCTGCAACATTACACATACACAGACCAGACGGTGAGATATCGGTGTGGCCACGGATTGTGGAAAAATATATTTTTCACTTGTCGAGACGGGAACAACCTGATTGGATATGAGACTCAAGCAAGGCCCTACCTGTACATGTTCTCCGGTAAAAAGTGTGTGTATTTATGAATGCTGGTTCATCCTTTTCAGGCATAAACACACTCTCATGGTAAGGATATGTTTGTGGTATTGGCCCCATGAGGGGTGGTGTCTATGAATAGAATTGTGGGCCTTTTGAATTTTAAGGTATAACATTAAAAGTAACATTTTACTACTGCCCGTTTTATGGTTCTGGTTCTGTTTATTGCAGAAGTCTGCTAGGACTAAATTTGGTCTTAAAAGTTGAACAGTCTTCATGGTTGGATTTGTGTTTTTTGAGTTTTGAAGTATTCATATGCACATAATGGCTTAGTAAGCATTTATAGCAGAATGATGGCACATACTATTCTTTTTGCACTGAACAAGGTTAATTAATAAAATGTTTCAAAGGTTTATACACCTTTGTCTATTTCTATTTTGAGCGTATATTGAGTTTATATCCTGCCAGATGTGTTTATTCTGAGTGGTGTACAGCTAAATTGACAAATTCCTGGAAACTGGGCCAACTACTAATCATTGGAGTTGGAGAATAACATATTTACTTTATAGAAGTGTGTTGTGAGCATGCTCTGTGTTGTGTACAGCAGTCACTACGCAGGGAGGGGAAGAAGGTAAGCTGTCCTTATCAACTATTATCAATGTTGTATCTTGTGTTATCTGCCTTTAGCTGTATAATAGTGTTAACTTTCACTGTAATCTTGGCTCTGATGATACTTAGAAGTGATCTCTTAAAAATTGAATAAGGTATTGCTCTTGAAATGTGGCATCATGAAAAACGATTTCTTTGAGAAGTGCTATTATTATTCAAAAGTGGCATAAAATAAAACTATACATATTTGTTATTGGCTGCATTCATACTGACCCATAAAAGTAACCTGATAGTCATGCTGCATGGGGGGCATCATAACTCTGAAGTGCAATAATACAATGGCGGAATAGCTTTTTTTTATTCTATCACCGCCACAAAAAAAGTTATAAAGGGTTATCAATTAGTTATATACTTAGTTATATATTTGAGCCGCTGAGATTTCTATTTTAGTTATATACAGTATGCACCATATCTGCCTTTGAAAAATACAACTCATCCCACCCAAAAAATTACTGTGGGCCCTTATGCTAAAATAGGCTTGGTAAAAATTTTTTTTATAAAAGTTACTGATCTAAAGTTTCTATATTTTTATATTTGTGGGCTACATAGGCAGAATTAATGAAATGTGTAGTTTTACTAATGAGTCAAGTGTGTTTATACACTAGCGTGGAGATAGTATATTGGATTTTTAAATTGTCCTTGTTTTATTTGGCTTCTTCTTTTGGGAGCATATGACAATCCAATGTAGAAATGGAATGTCACAGGCCACATGACTGTGCCACAAAGAGAACAAACTGTTTTATGATATGAATATGGAATGCTTTTAGGATAGTGTCATTCTCTCCTGACCTTTCCTGATCACAGAAGGTCATAGTGTTGCTTTGCATTGAAACATTTACATTCATGTGAATAATAATGTGGCGCAGTTTCAGAAAATGTTGGTTTGGCATGCATTTAAAAGTATTGATTAACATAGTAAATCTACTTTGTATACAGTACTATAAAGACAATAGCTTCATTTAAAAGGATAGGACTTCTACACAACATTAAATATTTTTCCTAAATACAGCTGAGATACAGAGATCTGCAAAAAAGTTGCTTTTCAAGATTGAAAATACATGTAATAGGTTTTCATAGTCTTCCCAAGACAGAACTTGTTGGTTTCATAGGAGCCATATTTTACATGATAACCCAAAATCAAGGTGTTTAAGGCTACTTTTAACACTAGCGTTAATATTTTCCTGTATTAAGATCCATAACTTAACAGAACGGAACGCTCCAAAATGCTTTCCGTTCCATTCTCATACTGTCCCGGGATCCGTCATGACTCACAATGCGAGTCAATGGGGACGGATCCGTTTTCTCTGACACAATCTGACACAATAGAAAATGTATCCGTCCCCCATTGACTTTCAATGGAGTTCATGACGGATCCGTCTTGGCTGTGTTAAAGATTATACAACCGGATACTTTCATAACGGATGCAGATGGTTGTATTTAATGGAAGCGTTTTTGCTGCTCCCTACCGGATCCAGCAAAAACGCTAGTGTGAAAGTAGCCTTAGTTATTTAAGGCAAGTTTTCTTATTATATATGTATATACTTTCTATTTTAATTTCTTACCATATTTAAGAACTCTGCTTTCAGTCAGTATATGAAAACATTATTGTTTATGTGCACATGCTGCAGACCTTAAGGACTATGGACACCTTTGGTGGCAATTTTGTATTATTGATTTTAGGCTAAAAGTCATTTTTGGTCTCAAAAAGTTAAAAGTGTTTTTCCACAGCCTGCAGCTTTTAGTGTGTCTGCAAATGGTCCTTCTCATTAAAATTTGTCAGTGCTGAATCTGTATACCTTATCTCAGTTTCCTCGACAGCTCATAAATACTCATTTAGGCTATATTTGCATCAGTTTGACAAGAATTTACCTTAAATAAGTGTTTATGAGCTGTTAAGAAAGTAAAGATAAAGGCTACAGATCGAGCAATTGAAGATAAGAAAGAGCAATTGAAAACATGATTTTTAGTCAAAAATAAGTAGAACGCAATAATAAAATAATGCCCCCAAGGGGTGTCCATAGTCTTTAAGAGAGTTGTACCAAGATTGACCCTTATTACTATGTACAGAATAGGTGATAAGCAGATGTGACCGCTGGGACTCCCACGATGATACCTGGATAATGGATCTACCTCCCTTGTTTAAATTGCTCCTTTGAAACTCTATGGGTCTGCCCAAGATAGCTGAGCGCTGTACAGTACAGTGATCATCTATCTTCAACAGTCTCATAGAGATTGAATGGTGTGGCAAAAGTGCATGCTCGGCTACCACTCTGTACAATTAGGGAAATGGGAGCCATGTTTTTTTTTATTTGTGGGAGTCCCGGTGGTCAGACCTCTACCAATCAGGCACTAATCCATTATCCTGGTGCAATGTTGGTACAAACTATTTAGTACAAGTATATAATGATGTTGCCTGGCAGACGTTGAGCTGATGGAGGTAATCAATGTCACTCTAGAGCAATGGGCTGAGGTTTACCTGTGGAAAGAGACTGCTTGTAGAGCTATGAGCAGTCCTTTGCTGAAGCAACGTGGGCTGAGCGTGTTTTTAACCCTGACAAGTGTGCCGGGGGCTGTGAGAGCATCCAATACAGATTAGGCTGTAGAAGGCCTCAACTGTGAAGGAAGTTATCACTGGGACTGGAAGGCTGTGGAGTGCTGGTGATCAGTGTGTACTGGGAGAATGGCTGCCCTGAGGCCTTGAAGGTTTGATTCTCTAATGCAACGGACTGAGGGGGACTTGCAGGGGTTGAGTATGGAAGTGCTCAGAATTAGAGTCAGGCATAGGAACGACTCTCCTCTGTGTAACAGACAAAAAGTTGTGTTATACAAAGTATACTGTGAATTTAATGGGTCAACTTCCACAGGTCTGTGTGTCGGGATTCGAACCCATGACCAGCCACATCCCAGGCTAGCCCTGCTTACTAGGCTATTGTCCTCTCTGGACATTCCTTCATGAAGCCTATTATTTAGCCTCAGTCTTGCCAAGCCTTGCTCTTCACCCTTGATTCCCCACACCTGGTACTTCCCTATATAAGTACAGCCCCTTGTACCCCAGCTTGCTGATTATTGAGCTCCTGAGCCTTGATCAAGCTTTTCCTCATCTGCTGCTCTTGCTAATACTGGAAATCCACTGCTGACCAGGAATTGACTACCGACTACTCTTCTGCTTTGTCCCTACCTACTGAACTGCTACCACCGTTGCCATCCGGATTGTCTGACCACGCTTACTGCCGCCTGCCCTGACCCACAGCCTGCCTACCGACTATGCCTCTGCCAGACTTCCTGCACCTACTACCTGCCTGCGGTCCTTGCCACTGGGCTCCACTCCTACCTCCAGCCAGCTGTCCTCTGAGTCAGGTGAGCCTGTAGGACTGTTACACTGTGTGAATGCATAAGACCGGAGTTCTCTGTGGAATTAGCAGAGATATAATACGTAAATCCACGGCACACTCAACCATTGTTTAGTTTGCAAAAGAATATCGTATTTTTATTGTGTCCAACACCAACAAGATTTAGTATCAGAGAAAACTGAAAAAGCAGGGCCAACGTTTCGGTCCTAACCGGACCTTGGTCACGGCCTGTGGGCAATACAGAGAGATATATAGATACCATCAATAGGTTGTTGGAGTACAATCATCAAACACTGAATAGTAATCAGGAAAAACAAAGAAAAATAACAATCCACATAATAAGAAAAAATCATAACTAGGACAGCTGAATATATATATTTGGTGGTGGGGAAAAAAGAGCCCAGGGCGAGGGCTGGCCATGAGATCAAAAATCCGCTTAAGGCAATAAAGAGTATCGATATGGATACTAAAAAGTTATTAATGACACCAGGGTCAAAATAGTCCTATGAATATAGGCAACTATATATATAATGTGAATATAATCAAAAAATGCGCAAATAGGGGTCATATATGACTAGCTATCGGCCATGGAGCTCAAGTAGTCCACCACCAAAATATATATGAAATCCATCATAAGTACAGATTGAGGCTTCTAATGCATATCCTATCAGTAGAGCAAGGTAATATAACAAAGGAGTTTGCATATATTAGACATTCGAATTGCAGTCCAAGATCAAGGTAGAAACAATGGTCAAATATCTTACCAATGTGCTTCAGGAGCTGTGTGTAATCGTTGGTGGTATAGTCTGAACTGACAATGTGTTGCTCGTTTATAGTGAGCTAACACGTGGAAAGCGGCATCTGACATCATCGCGCCGCGTCATCAGATCGCGTCGACTATGTGTGGAACGCAGAGCGCATAAGTAATGCGTCATCACTAGGCATCTAGTGTTGCCTAGACGCGCGAGTCAGTAGATAGCGCATGCGTGGAAATGAATAGTGATCTCATCTAAGGGAATACACATAGCTCCAAGACACCGGGCAACAGAGTAAATAGCGGCATATGAATATATAGAATAACAGTGTAGATAACGGAATAAACATTATCATCAGATGTAGAAGAACTTTGGCAGTGATTTAAGTAAAAATATGATCAGAATTGGCAAATAGTCGAGTTGTTCGTTTTCCATAGGATAAATCATTATTCGTCTTGTATCTTGGGATATTGTGTTATGTACCATCGTCAAATTGAATTCCGGATCACAGTTCTTCTAAATCACTATAGATGTCTGGATTAGTTACAGAAATAGATTAGTATAGGTTAGTATAAGATAATATGAAGATAATATGAGAATGGGGGTAATATATATATATGAAATAGACTTAAGTATATTTGTTATTGGATAATAGACCCAATACAATCTATAATATCGGTCACCCTCATTGTCATTATCTAATATCTCTCAACATCCAAAACAAATTAAATAGACGAATTAGGAATATTAGAACAGCATATATTTACGTTTATAGGCCTACCTATACCTAAGTATCAGCGCGTCTGAATGGAGAGACAGGAGATAAAACGAGAAAAGAATATAATTAAGGAGACAATGATGGTCAAGCACTGCATACAAATGAATATATCAATACAAGTGTCAAATTAATCATAACAGATTATATAGTTTAGATTAATAGGTCAAACTCACGGTTTAGTCCATAAGGTGTAATAGTTTTTAGTTCGTAAATCCAGAAGGACTCTCGTTGCCGCAATAGCAGTTTGCGATTGCCACCCCGTCTAGGCATTGGTATGTGATCGATAACCTGGAATTGTAACTGGCTAACTGTATGCTGTGACTGTAAAAAATGGTGAGGTATGGGGAGTTCCGTTTTTTTACACCTAATGTCGGATTTTTGTTTACTGATTCGGTCACGGATGGATTGAGATGTTTCACCAATGTATGCCTGACCACATGGGCATTTAATCAGGTATACTACATAGGATGTAGCACAAGAATAGTAGCCTTTAATGTTGTATATTTTACCAGAATGTGGATGAGTGAATGTGTTGCCTTTTTTCACATTGGTACATTGAGCACAATTTAGACAGGGAAAAGTCCCATTTTTCCGAGGAGCCAAAGTGGGCTGTATAAATTTGGGTTTTTGTGGACCAATGTCAGCATGAACCAAGGAATCTCTCAGGTTACGGGGGCGCTTGTAACACATTCTCATTGGATAAGAGAATTCTGAAATTTCTGGATGAAATTTTTTGAGCAGTGGCCAGTGTTTACGGATGATCTGATGTATTTTTGGTACTAAAGAGTGGTAGGTAGTAATAAACGGTATTCGTGGAACGGGATTGGGTTTGTCGCTAGATCTAACGATGGAGGCCGCCTGTAAAGATATTTGTTTTAGCTCCTTGTCTAAAAGCGATTGCGGATAACCGCGTGTGCGGAACCTTTGAGCCATTTCTTGTAGACGGGTCTCCCTGGTGTGGGATTCACTCACGATTCGTCCGACCCGTATAAATTGTGACTTAGGTAGGGATGTTTTGGTTTTTTGAGGATGGTTGCTAGAAAAAAGAAGAAGGGTATTTCTATCAGTGGGTTTCTTATATAAATCCACTGTAAGTTTGCCATCAGTCTTGACTATTAGTGTATCAAGAAAATGAATTGAATGTTTACTGATGGTAACCGTAAATCGTAAATCTGCTGTGATATTGTTAAGAAAGTCAAAAAATTGGTCGAACGAATCGCGGGTACCTTCCCACACCAGGAAGATATCGTCGATATAGCGGCGCCATATTTTGCAATGTTGTTGAAAGATAGGGTAAGAATATACATGTGTTGACTCAAAGTGTGCCATGAACGCATTTGCGTAAGGGGGGGCTACGTTGGCCCCCATTGCTGTACCCTTCCGTTGTATGTAATATTCATCCCCAAACATGAAATAGTTACGTCGTAGCACTAATTGTAGTAAATCAATGCAGAACTTTTGTTGTATAGGAGATAAAGAAGAAGTCTGAAGAATATTGAGAACAGCCTGTATACCCCCATCATGAGGTATGGAGGTATATAGGCTGCAAACATCGAGGGTTACCAGGAATGCGTCCTGGTGTAAGGGACCCATAGTGGAGATGATATTGAGAAAATGGCTAGTGTCTAAAAGAAATGAGTCCGTTTTTTTAAATCAGTGGTGTCAGAATTTTTTCTAAATAAATAGATAGAGGAGAAAGTAGTGAGTTGGTCGAGGCTACGATTGGCCGGCCTGGTGGTTTTTCGAGGTTTTTGTGAATTTTGGGAAGTGTATATAGTACTGGCATCGTCGGGTGATCGTTGTGTAAAAAATCAAATGTGGCCTTGTCGATTATGCCATCTTGTAAAGCAGAATCTAAACATGAGTTAATTTCTTTCTGAATTTTGAAAGTAGGATTGGATGAAATTAGCTCATATGTTGCTGTATCTGAAAGTTGGGTTTGAATTTCTTGGATATAATATTTGGTGTCCATCACCACTATGGCGCCCCCCTTATCGGCAGGTTTAATTGTAATATTGGAGTCATTGGTCAGAGTCATGAGAGCTGTATGTTCAATGTTGGATAGATTCTTCGATGTTGGATATGTACCCTTTTTCTGGGCCTCTAGTACCTGTCATATTTCTTTATCAACGAGGTCAATATAAGCTTCGACACTATGATCAGATTTAGGGGGCATGAAAGTGCTTCTGGATTTAAGACCTAGGTGTACTACAGACAGATTATCATGACTAATAGACTTATCAGTAGGGGTTGACAATGCAAAAAATGCTTTTAATCGCAATGAGCGATAAAATCTATGTAGGTCTTGAGTAAGATCAAACTGATGTAAAGGGGAAATAGGACAGAAGGAGAGACCTTTTGAGAGTACCGATATCTCAGCGGGAGATAAGGTTCTAGCAGAGATATTAATGACTAGGTCACTACCTGGGACCTGGTCTGCATTGACGGTATCTCTGTTTCGGTTTGAGTGTCGTCCCCTCCGTATCCTCTTTGTTTTCGGCGGGATCGATTCCCGCGCCGGTTGAAAAAACGTTGTCTGCGGTAATTTGGTCTTTCGCTGCCCGAAGAGGAAGATGCATAGTCGGCATTGGGATAGTGTCCATATGTATTTTGCTCTTGCCATTGCCATCTGTATATGCGGTGTAACTGATAGTCTTCTGTATCACGGATGTATTTGGACCTTTTGGTTTGTTCTATATATTTACGATGCTCGTCCAAGGTTTTTTCAATTTGATTTTTGAGGTCACTGAGCTCCTGAGGGGAAATAGTAGCTGAAAGCTGTGTCTCAATAGCCGCAATTTTATCTTTTGATTCAAGAATGGATTTTTGTAAATAATCTATGCTGAGGACAATAATGTCCATCGAGCATTTATTAAGTATTGTTTCAAATTTTTCGCAGTAGTCTTTGTTACTTGGAAAGAGATTCGGTCTAAGGTGAACTCTTAGTCCACGTGGTATTAGAGCATTCTTGTAGTATTCGGCTAGAGTAGCACAGTGGAGCTCAGAGCCAATAAGTTTCTTACGTTCCCTTTCAAGGTCTCTAGTTTTAACCTCGCTATGCGAGATATGTAGGAAGTCACTAGAGGCTGTCACTTTAGAGACAATCCCATCAGCTGTAGCGGTATCGTAGGAGAAGGTCGAGGTGGACATAGGGACGGGTGCACAATCCCACAAGGCAGTATATATCAAAAAAGATTGGAATGGCACTCCGTTATATGAGGGGATAGATCCCAAAAATGGAGGTGCTCTGTGGAGAGGCTGTTAATGCCACTAATATATAATACGTAAATCCACGGCACACTCAACCATTGTTTAGTTTGCAAAAGAATATCGTATTTTTATTGTGTCCAACACCAACAAGATTTAGTATCAGAGAAAACTGAAAAAGCAGGGCCAACGTTTCGGTCCTAACCGGACCTTGGTCACGGCCTGTGGGCAATACAGAGAGATATATAGATACCATCAATAGGTTGTTGGAGTACAATCATCAAACACTGAATAGTAATCAGGAAAAACAAAGAAAAATAACAATCCACATAATAAGAAAAAATCATAACTAGGACAGCTGAATATATATATTTGGTGGTGGGGAAAAAAGAGCCCAGGGCGAGGGCTGGCCATGAGATCAAAAATCCGCTTAAGGCAATAAAGAGTATCGATATGGATACTAAAAAGTTATTAATGACACCAGGGTCAAAATAGTCCTATGAATATAGGCAACTATATATATAATGTGAATATAATCAAAAATGCGCAAATAGGGGTCATATATGACTAGCTATCGGCCATGGAGCTCAAGTAGTCCACCACCAAAATATATATGAAATCCATCATAAGTACAGATTGAGGCTTCTAATGCATATCCTATCAGTAGAGCAAGGTAATATAACAAAGGAGTTTGCATATATTAGACATTCGAATTGCAGTCCAAGATCAAGGTAGAAACAATGGTCAAATATCTTACCAATGTGCTTCAGGAGCTGTGTGTAATCGTTGGTGGTATAGTCTGAACTGACAATGTGTTGCTCGTTTATAGTGAGCTAACACGTGGAAAGCGGCGTCTGACATCATCGCGCCGCGTCATCAGATCGTGTCGACTATGTGTGGAACGCAGAGCGCATAAGTAATGCGTCATCACTAGGCATCTAGTGTTGCCTAGACGCGCGAGTCAGTAGATAGCGCATGCGTGGAAATGAATAGTGATCTCATCTAAGGGAATACACATAGCTCCAAGACACCGGGCAACAGAGTAAATAGCGGCATATGAATATATAGAATAACAGTGTAGATAACGGAATAAACATTATCATCAGATGTAGAAGAACTTTGGCAGTGATTTAAGTAAAAATATGATCAGAATTGGCAAATAGTCGAGTTGTTCGTTTTCCATAGGATAAATCATTATTCGTCTTGTATCTTGGGATATTGTGTTATGTACCATCGTCAAATTGAATTCCGGATCACAGTTCTTCTAAATCACTATAGATGTCTGGATTAGTTACAGAAATAGATTAGTATAGGTTAGTATAAGATAATATGAAGATAATATGAGAATGGGGGTAATATATATATATGAAATAGACTTAAGTATATTTGTTATTGGATAATAGACCCAATACAATCTATAATATCGGTCACCCTCATTGTCATTATCTAATATCTCTCAACATCCAAAACAAATTAAATAGACGAATTAGGAATATTAGAACAGCATATATTTACGTTTATAGGCCTACCTATACCTAAGTATCAGCGCGTCTGAATGGAGAGACAGGAGATAAAACGAGAAAAGAATATAATTAAGGAGACAATGATGGTCAAGCACTGCATACAAATGAATATATCAATACAAGTGTCAAATTAATCATAACAGATTATATAGTTTAGATTAATAGGTCAAACTCACGGTTTAGTCCATAAGGTGTAATAGTTTTTAGTTCGTAAATCCAGAAGGACTCTCGTTGCCGCAATAGCAGTTTGCGATTGCCACCCCGTCTAGGCATTGGTATGTGATCGATAACCTGGAATTGTAACTGGCTAACTGTATGCTGTGACTGTAAAAAATGGTGAGGTATGGGGAGTTCCGTTTTTTTACACCTAATGTCGGATTTATGTTTACTGATTCGGTCACGGATGGATTGAGATGTTTCACCAATGTATGCCTGACCACATGGGCATTTAATCAGGTATACTACATAGGATGTAGCACAAGAATAGTAGCCTTTAATGTTGTATATTTTACCAGAATGTGGATGAGTGAATGTGTTGCCTTTTTTCACATTGGTACATTGAGCACAATTTAGACAGGGAAAAGTCCCATTTTTCCGAGGAGCCAAAGTGGGCTGTATAAATTTGGGTTTTTGTGGACCAATGTCAGCATGAACCAAGGAATCTCTCAGGTTACGGGGGCGCTTGTAACACATTCTCATTGGATAAGAGAATTCTGAAATTTCTGGATGAAATTTTTTGAGCAGTGGCCAGTGTTTACGGATGATCTGATGTATTTTTGGTACTAAAGAGTGGTAGGTAGTAATAAACGGTATTCGTGGAACGGGATTGGGTTTGTCGCTAGATCTAACGATGGAGGCCGCCTGTAAAGATATTTGTTTTAGCTCCTTGTCTAAAAGTGATTGCGGATAACCGCGTGTGCGGAACCTTTGAGCCATTTCTTGTAGACGGGTCTCCCTGGTGTGGGATTCACTCACGATTCGTCCGACCCGTATAAATTGTGACTTAGGTAGGGATGTTTTGGTTTTTTGAGGATGGTTGCTAGAAAAAAGAAGAAGGGTATTTCTATCAGTGGGTTTCTACAAGAAATGGCTCAAAGGTTCCGCACACGCGGTTATCCGCAATCACTTTTAGACAAGGAGCTAAAACAAATATCTTTACAGGCGGCCTCCATCGTTAGATCTAGCGACAAACCCAATCCCGTTCCACGAATACCGTTTATTACTACCTACCACTCTTTAGTACCAAAAATACATCAGATCATCCGTAAACACTGGCCACTGCTCAAAAAATTTCATCCAGAAATTTCAGAATTCTCTTATCCAATGAGAATGTGTTACAAGCGCCCCCGTAACCTGAGAGATTCCTTGGTTCATGCTGACATTGGTCCACAAAAACCCAAATTTATACAGCCCACTTTGGCTCCTCGGAAAAATGGGACTTTTCCCTGTCTAAATTGTGCTCAATGTACCAATGTGAAAAAAGGCAACACATTCACTCATCCACATTCTGGTAAAATATACAACATTAAAGGCTACTATTCTTGTGCTACATCCTATGTAGTATACCTGATTAAATGCCCATGTGGTCAGGCATACATTGGTGAAACATCTCAATCCATCCGTGACCGAATCAGTAAACATAAATCCGACATTAGGTGTAAAAAAACGGAACTCCCCATACCTCACCATTTTTTACAGTCACAGCATACAGTTAGCCAGTTACAATTCCAGGTTATCGATCACATACCAATGCCTAGACGGGGTGGCAATCGCAAACTGCTATTGCGGCAACGAGAGTCCTTCTGGATTTACGAACTAAAAACTATTACACCTTATGGACTAAACCGTGAGTTTGACCTATTAATCTAAACTATATAATCTGTTATGATTAATTTGACACTTGTATTGATATATTCATTTGTATGCAGTGCTTGACCATCATTGTCTCCTTAATTATATTCTTTTCTCGTTTTATCTCCTGTCTCTCCATTCAGACGCGCTGATACTTAGGTATAGGTAGGCCTATAAACGTAAATATATGCTGTTCTAATATTCCTAATTCGTCTATTTAATTTGTTTTGGATGTTGAGAGATATTAGATAATGACAATGAGGGTGACCGATATTATAGATTGTATTGGGTCTATTATCCAATAACAAATATACTTAAGTCTATTTCATATATATATATTACCCCCATTCTCATATTATCTTCATATTATCTTATACTAACCTATACTAATCTATTTCTGTAACTAATCCAGACATCTATAGTGATTTAGAAGAACTGTGATCCGGAATTCAATTTGACGATGGTACATAACACAATATCCCAAGATACAAGACGAATAATGATTTATCCTATGGAAAACGAACAACTCGACTATTTGCCAATTCTGATCATATTTTTACTTAAATCACTGCCAAAGTTCTTCTACATCTGATGATAATGTTTATTCCGTTATCTACACTGTTATTCTATATATTCATATGCCGCTATTTACTCTGTTGCCCGGTGTCTTGGAGCTATGTGTATTCCCTTAGATGAGATCACTATTCATTTCCACGCATGCGCTATCTACTGACTCGCGCGTCTAGGCAACACTAGATGCCTAGTGATGACGCATTACTTATGCGCTCTGCGTTCCACACATAGTCGACACGATCTGATGACGCGGCGCGATGATGTCAGACGCCGCTTTCCACGTGTTAGCTCACTATAAACGAGCAACACATTGTCAGTTCAGACTATACCACCAACGATTACACACAGCTCCTGAAGCACATTGGTAAGATATTTGACCATTGTTTCTACCTTGATCTTGGACTGCAATTCGAATGTCTAATATATGCAAACTCCTTTGTTATATTACCTTGCTCTACTGATAGGATATGCATTAGAAGCCTCAATCTGTACTTATGATGGATTTCATATATATTTTGGTGGTGGACTACTTGAGCTCCATGGCCGATAGCTAGTCATATATGACCCCTATTTGCGCATTTTTTGATTATATTCACATTATATATATAGTTGCCTATATTCATAGGACTATTTTGACCCTGGTGTCATTAATAACTTTTTAGTATCCATATCGATACTCTTTATTGCCTTAAGCGGATTTTTGATCTCATGGCCAGCCCTCGCCCTGGGCTCTTTTTTCCCCACCACCAAATATATATATTCAGCTGTCCTAGTTATGATTTTTTCTTATTATGTGGATTGTTATTTTTCTTTGTTTTTCCTGATTACTATTCAGTGTTTGATGATTGTACTCCAACAACCTATTGATGGTATCTATATATCTCTCTGTATTGCCCACAGGCCGTGACCAAGGTCCGGTTAGGACCGAAACGTTGGCCCTGCTTTTTCAGTTTTCTCTGATACTAAATCTTGTTGGTGTTGGACACAATAAAAATACGATATTCTTTTGCAAACTAAACAATGGTTGAGTGTGCCGTGGATTTACGTATTATATATTAGTGGCATTAACAGCCTCTCCACAGAGCACCTCCATTTTTGGGATCTATCCCCTCATATAACGGAGTGCCATTCCAATCTTTTTTGAATTAGCAGAGATGACCTGAAGTTAGAGCCTACTTGTTTATAGCACTGTATATATAATGCTCTAGAATGTTCAAGGATTCTGCACCACCAGGATTGAGTAGTAGCTACCAAGCATAATAGTGCCACCTAGAGTGTACTACAACCTTTGAGATTTTTTAGACTTGTATGAGAATAGTAACCATCAAAAATTTTATGTCATGGTCGTGTGAAGAAAAAGTCAACTTTTCTGTTTAATCAATACGTTCTGCGACTGCTATTTAAAGGGGAAACCTTGTCCGTTTCTTACACAGTAGTATTGGATTCTCCTGTAACTGGTTGAACTATAACTAAAAGTATTTTGTTTACCTTGTATTGTTACATTTGAAACTGTGTGCCATCCAGCTTAGGCAATTAATAACTGGTATAAATAAATTTCCATAGCCCAGGTCTGCAACACTGCTGTTCTAGAAATTGTGAAAGTGAAAGTCTCCAATGATATCTGGCAAAAATACTTTTTTTTACTATCCAGGATGAGAGCTGTCATTTTTGTTTTTTACTTTTGTAATATAAAGGATATATTCCTACACGTTTAGAAACTTGCAGTGGAAACTCAGGGCTCCTAACACGTTTCCAGCCTCAAAATTCCAATTCCTTGGTCTAGATGATGAGCTAATGGGTGAATGAATACAAAGTAGATAGTTGTGGTAGTATGGAAAAATGCATCACTGACTGTTCCAAACAAAGCAAAGGGCAATGGAACCATTTCACTGCCTTTCTTTTCATGCTTCTAGTGCATAACTAAAAAATGTTTAAGCCACTTGGAAAGCACAAAAGACAATCTGGTGTCTTGGACTTGTTCCTGGAAATAATGATATCATAGTCAAGTTGTCTTCCTTTTGCTCGCTCTGGAAAAATATCAGACAAGGGAAGGATACACTTTCTTTCTACAACATGACATTCTGTGTGTTTGATAAAGAATATGGTGTATGCAAATTAACTATTGCTATTATTACACAATGCCTTCTACATAATACAGTATGTAGCTCTGTACTCCTAATTTACTATTTCTAGTGTGCCTTCACCCTAGCAGAGCTTCTAGTTCCATGTACAATAGTCAATTCATCTGTCAGTATTTTATTAAAAATGAAAGATGGGATATTATAAAGATGCTAGAAGAAGCCCATGTCATTACTGTAGGATAATGGCTATAAAAAAAACCTGAAAATCAGTGAGGGTGCTGGTGAGGGGGTGGACGAAAGGAGAGTTCCAGAACGTGGACTTGAAATAACTGAGGGCACTAAACTTGAAAACGAAAAGTTAAAGCACTTAAAGGTAATCTCACTTTAAAATCCTAACAGCTCCAGCACAAGCCAAACGATTCCCTATATTAATTAGCTCACACCTCTTCCCGCCCAGCTGCCTATTTTGTGCTGCACTGTGGTATGTGGTTTTGCTGGAGCTGTATTTTCTTCTGCATTATGGTTTTTGGTCCACCTACTTCTGTTGTACCTGCCTACATGTGTTGGCTCTGCCTTCTGTCAATTTGGACCCGCCTACCAGATGGAACCACTTTTAGTTTTTTTTTTCCAGGGCCATTTTAAGTTCCCAGTCTGCCCTTGCCTAAAATATTACAAAGTAAATAATATACTTTAAGGACAAGTCCTCAAAGAAATGATTGCCTTGCGGCCATTATAAATATAATTGCATTAGAGTTGTAGTAATGTAATAAAGCACTGCCTGAATCCACTCACACAATCTCTGACCTACCCTTTGAACCACAGCCTGGGAAAATTTTGCTGGCTACTGTACAAGTTTAGTCAGTGAATTTTTAGTGGAGTGGCAGGCAGCTCCTACCGAGGCTGACTGCCAGAAGTTCCTGGAGGATCTAGTTATGACCCGAAGAGAAAAAAAGGAGATCCTATTAATATCTCCCCATATACACAATTAATTTTTACATTTCTTTTTAGAGTCCAAAATAATTGTGCTTTCTTTACATAGGAATGAATACAGCATTTTATAATAAGATATAATTAGGAAGAATCACGTCAACCACAGGTGAACTTTGGTTTGGACAATATACATACAGTGCTGCCCATAATTATTCATACCCCTGGCCAATTTTGACTTAAAGTTACTTTTATTCAACCAGCAAGTAATTTTTTGACGGGAAATTACATAGGTGTCTCCCAAAAGATAACAAGACTATGTACAAGAGGCATTATTGTGGAAAAAAAACATTTCTCAGCTTTTATTTACATAGAAAAGCCTTTATTGGCTATTACAGCAATCAAACGCTTCCTATAATTGCAGACCAGCTTTTTGCATGTCTCCACAGGTATTTTTGCCCATTCAACTTTAGCAACGAGCTCCAAATCTTTCAGGTTGGAGGGTCTTCTTGCCATCACCCTGATCTTTAGCTCCCTCCACAGTTTCTCAATTGGATTCAAGTCTGGACTCTGGCTGGGCCACTCCAAAATGTTAATGTTGTTGTCTGCTAACCATTTCTTCACCACTTTTGCTGTGTGTTTTGGGTCATTGTCATGCTGAAATGTCCACTGGAGCCCAAGGCCAAGTTTCTCTGCAGACTGCCTGATGTTGTCGTTGAGAATCCTCATGTATTGCTCTTTTTTCATGGTGCCGTTTACTGTGATTAGGTTCCCTGGTCCATTGGCTTAAAAACACCCCCAAAGCATTAGGTTCCCACCACCATAGTTGACTGTGGGGATAGTGTTCTTTGGGTTAAAGGCTTCTCCTTTTTACACCAAATGAAGGAAACATCATTGTGACCAAACAATTCAATTTTTGTTTCATCTGACCATAACACAGAAGACCAGAAGTCTGATTCTTTGTCCAGATGACCTTTTGCAAAGGCCAAGCGAGCTTTTGTGTGCCTGATCTGCATCCGTGGAACCCAGCAGTGTGCAGTGTCCGTTGGATTGTCTGCCTTGAGACATTGCCACCAGCAGAGCCCAGATTTACCAGGATGGTCTTGGTGGTGATCCTTGGATTCTTTTTCACCTAACTATCCTCCTGGCCAGCACAGGTGTCACTTTTGGCTTCCGACCACGTCCACAGTGCGGAACATCTTGTATTTTTTGCTCAAATGTAAATAAAAGCTGAGAAATGTTTTTTTTCCCACAATAATGCATCTTGTTAATGCATCTTGTACATCGTCTTATTATCTTTTGGGAGACACCTATGTCATTTCCCATCAAAAAATTACTTGCTGGCTGAATAAAAGTAACTTTAAGTCAAAATTTCCCAGGGGTATGAATAATTATGGGCAGCACTGTAATTGGCTTCAGTAGTTGGCAAGGCTTATGCTTCTGTGTAAGGTCAGCAATAAAATCAGTAAAATCAGCAATATCTTTATTTATCATGTCCATAAAATAAAGACAATATCCCTCCTTTAAAAACATAAAATGTTGAATAAAAAGTTGAGTTATAAGTAGAAGAAGGGGGCCGGATATATAACTAATCACAGCTGGCTGTGAAATAATTAATTTATTCTAATACAACCCTTGATACAGTATGTCAACAACCTTTACCATACCTATTGATAATATTATGGCTTTCAACAAACTGAAAATTATATAAAAATATAACAATTTACCCAAAATGTTGACAGGAACCAGACCTGAATTGGTCGAAACGGTGAGAAGCCGGTAAGTATGAATCTTCTATTGGCAGAGGAAGTCTGAGAGCAGTACAGAAAAAGTCTTTATTCTTGGAGAACCCCTTTAAGACAGCAAGGAACTCAGGGAGATTATTGCCATAAATGCAGCTCGAAAGTATAATACAGGATGTAATTGAAGACCACTACCAGATAAGTAATGTAATGCATGATTCAACTAATATGTAGAATACTTCTGTAATACGTAACTGTAAAATGAGATTTAGAGGTAAGCATGAAGAACAGGGTGGACTTGGAACGTAAAGCGGCCCTAGAAAGAGGACGGGCCAACAAAAGTAGGTGAGCGCCAGCAGTACCTTAGTGCAGCACATAATACTGCTTCCCGTGTGAATGGCATCCACAGGTGCCCTCCTGAATTCAACTATCACCCTCCTGAGGACAGTGATACAGTTGAATTCAGGAGGGCACCTGTGGATACCAGGCAGGTGCATAAGTAGATCCGACTCCCATACCAGATCCTCAGATCAGACTGCTGCTTCTCTGCAGTTCTGGCTGTTTCTCCTGCAGTCATGCTCCCTGGGCCAGCACTGCACTGTCATCTGATTGCATGCAGTGTCACTACGCTTGCCAGCAGCGCTTCACTCACTGCTCCACGCAACTGTATATTAATGGGAGCTTCCCTAATGAAAGCACTCATTAGTATACACTTAGTATTAGTATTCACTAGTATACATTTTTAAAGAGCATCTGTCAGCAGATTTGTACCTATGAAACTTGCTGACCTGTCACATGTGCGCTTGGAAGTTAAAGCCAATGGTGCTAGTCCTGTGTTCATATATGTCCGCATTGCTGAGAAAATTTTTAATATACAGTCTGCAAATAAGCCTCTAGGAACAACCGGGGCGTTGCTGTAACACCTAGAATCTCTGCACGGCAGTTGCAGAGAGATCCTATAGGAATAACAACAACGCCCCCGTTGCTCCTAGAGACTCATTTGCTTATATAAAAACTTCATTGAACAAGGTACCAACAAAAATGTCTTCAGCTGCCAAGTGCACAGGCAACAGGTCAGCCAGTTTCATAGGTACAGATCTGCTGACAGATGCCCTTTAATACAATGGGACCTTCCGTGAAACCAAATACAAATCCCAAAGCTTCTACAGAATGTCTTGTTGTCTGCAGTGAATAGTGCCCGTCATGTGACAATGACGTATTGTGATGTATTTTCACTCTTGTCTAGCATTTCGCCTCACTGAGTACCTGAAAGTTAAAGTAATCTTTCCAACACTCATCCAGGAGACAAATGTGGGTTTTACTTAGTTGTGTTTGAGAAATGATTGACTTCTGTTTCCTTTAAATAGAAAAGGGACGTACCGAAATAGATTTTATCCCACTCACTTTTTGAAATAATGTGTCATCTGGCAGGAGATAAAACATGTCCATCCACTGTCAGCTTCTTCAGGTTATCGCTTACTTCCACACATCTATTCTGGGAACATTAGTGTAACCCCTTGCTGTCCGCAGGTCAGTTAATATTTATGTTAAAAGATTAAAATAGGTTAAATTACAGAAAATAATAAAACACAATGTATTACTAATGTATAACATGCAGCAGTGGGAGTTATTCTTTATTCTGGGAATGACCATATCATATGATTTCTTGGCACTCATATTAAAATTTTGAATTTAAACCAAAAGCCTATAGCTGTTGTGAAACTACAACTCATAGCAAGCCCATGCAGCTAATGACTGTCAGGGAATTCTGACACAAATACAAATCAGAAAATACAGAAAAAGCAGAATCATGATAATCTATAAAAGAAAGAAATACAATGCCGATTTAGAATGGGGTGTCATAAAAGCTCCCATATAGTATGTAGTGTATATATATTCAATGTGTATATACTGTATGTGCATAATGTGTATATGTATGTAAAATGTGAACATGCATGTGTAATGTGTATGTGTTTATTAGATATATATACGATTGTATGCATATGCGTGATATATATGCCCATTTATGTGCATATTTTAGTAATGCATATACATATGAATCTTCCCTGGTCAAGGTGATTGCTAGTATAAATATTCTGCTGATGAAACATAGACCACCACACTTTCTTCAGGAGAGAAACTTTGGCTCTCCTCCAAAAACATCCTCTTACAAGTTTGCTTCTTGTTTCATAAATCCTTACGAGGTACTGAAACAGTCAATCCAATGTGCTACATATGCTTGCAACCAACCTTTCGTATGCCCAATTCCTTTCACAACTCTCATCTTAAAGGGACACTGACAGGGCCAATAAGCATATTGAGGTATATATATGGCAGTACAGGTCTTATAATGGGTATTACAATCATCTAAGTATCCCCCCTGTCCACATTATACATACAGTAAACTTTAAGTTTTATAACCTGCTCCAACAGTCTTCAATCTGCCCAAGGGGCGGCGTTTCACCTCTCTTGCGCCCAGCCAGCCTCCCCCAACTGCCGCTTTGAAGCGCCGCCCAGCTCATGAATATTCAGTTTGCTGGGCGGCTTCTGTGGTCCCCGCTCTGAAGCGCTGCGCTGAACAGTGCCCTGCGCATGCGCCGGATCTTGTGAAGTCGGGGACAGTAAGCGCCGCCCAGCGAAGTGAATATTGATGAGCTGGGCGGCGCTTACTGTACCGGACTTCACTGTTCAGCGCAGCGCTTCAGAGCGGGGACCGCAGAAGCCGCCCAGCAAACTGAATATTCATGAGCTGGGCGGCGCTTCAAAGCGGCAGTTGGGGGAGGCTGGCTGGGCGCAAGAGAGGTGAAACGCCGCCCCTTGGGCAGATTGAAGACCGTTGGAGCAGGTTATAAAACTTAAGTTTACTGTATGTATAATGTGGACAGGGGGGATACTTATATGATTGTAATACCCATTATAAGACCTGTACTGCCATATATATACCTCAATATGCTAATTGGCCCTGTCAGTGTCCCTTTAAACTACTGTTTCTCAATTGCCACTCCAGGTCCCCAGTTTCTACTCCTGTGGGTTCTGAAGAGGAGTTTTTGGTAAAGTGCATCTCTGATGTCAAGACGTTTGGGAAGAGGACTTTCTATTTGGTTGGTTGAAAGGGGTGTGACCCTGAAGAAAGATCTTAGGAGCCTGCTGAAAAATCAATGCACCAGATTACATCTATAGCCTAAAGAAAAATTAAAGGGGGTGATGTAATGCCAGCGGTCTGTGCCTGCCGGCATCTCCTCTTTTCCAACAGGCATGGTAGTCGGAATTCCCACCCCTACTGCATCTCTTTGGTGCCTGCAGTCTATGCCCGATGGTATATTTCCTCTCCAAGTGGGCACAGCCTTTAAAGTTCAGAGTGTGCGTACTCTTCCTGGCCCCACACACCTTGCCTCTTCTGGATGTCCTTGCCTCCTGCCTACTAGTTTCTGCACCCTTATGGCTTAATTGGTTCTCAGCTAATGACTGCTTTATCTGGGTTACTTAACCCCTTAACACATAATGGCATACATGTATGGAATTATGGGCCTGGAATTGTATGGATCACCTGGCCGCCATGATGGGGAGTGGCAATCCTGGCAAACCTTGTTAATTCACCCCTCAGATGACGCATTTAACAGGGATGTGGCATCTGTGAGGTTAGGCAGAGGGATGTGGCTTCCTCTGCCTTCTGATTGGAGCCCACGCAGTGAAATCGCGGGGCTCTGATCGTTACCATGACAGCCTGGGACCCACTGGAGGTTCCCAGGCTTGCCATGGTAAGCTTCCAGCCAAAGTGTGCACGAGGCACAGCTTAGCAGGGAGCACGTCAGAATGCCTTTCACCCTAATGGAGCTCTATTAGGCTACATGCATGTGACACATGACGTCAGTCACACGGCCATTTTCAGAACCCCTGTTTTTTAACGGCCAGTGAATAGTACCTGTCAAAAAATAGGACATGTCCTATTTTTGGCTGTTTTCACAGCCAGACCGACCCTATTAAAATCAATGGGCCGTTTTTAACGGCCACTTAGACAGGAGTACACAAGTCTAACAGCCATTAAAATGGTAAGCTAGAACAATATGACCTTTTAGGGGTTATAAAAATGAAACAAACAAACAACCTCATCCAATTGCGTGTGCAGCAGCAGTCACGCTTGTCTTAATTGAAAAAGACCTGCTGAAGGAACTGCGCTCATTGTGATGACATCACCAGGTACTCATGCTGGGAGCGCATGGTGAAGTCAAAACCCTGGGTGCAGGTCCTTCGTCAGGTCCTTTTCAATCAAAAGAGGAGCACCTGCCTCTGCGCGTGCAAGTGGATGAGGTTTTATTTTTTATTTTTTTGTGCTAAACAGACAATACAGCTGGGGGTGTCACGAGGGTGTCAAGAGACACGTCTGACTCCGTTATACCCGGGGTCAGGAAGTCGCAGCGGGTGGCTGCGCGCTCTATGTCTAAAGATCACGTTGTTTCTTAGTGATTGTTTTCTGTGTTTGCCTTGCAATCCTTTTTGTCTCACTCAGGGATCCGTAGCTTCTCCTCCTCAGCTGTTTCTTGTCTGCCACTCCCAACCTCCTTATATTCTCCTCTCACACTTCTCTAGTTGCCAGTTATAGAGCTTCCTGCCTGGACTTCTATACTGACCCACTGGAGCTGTGAATCCTGGTTGTTGTTCCAGAGTGCTACCCTCCGGATCCCTGTTGGGCTTTTTGTTGTCTCCTGTTGTCGCCCACCTGGGATTATATGTTGAGTCTGTATTGTCTGTCCTCCCCTTGGTGTTTTCCTTTAGAGCTAGTGGTGCGGACTAGTGTTCCCACCGCCCTGTTCACTATCTAGGGCTCATCTTAGGGAAAGCCAGGGTTTTAGGCACGTGATCGGCGTACGGGTGAGGAACCCGTCTAGGGACATCAGGGCAGCCAGGTGCCAGCCGCAAGGTGAGTCAGGGGTCACCACCTTCCCTCTCACTTGGGCAGGGCCTTCCTCTTTCCCTCCCTCTGTGTCACGTATGTGATAGTCACGCCGATCGTGATATTATAACTGGCCCTTATTTTTTGGGGGAAAAAAAAAAAAATATATATATATATATATTTTTTTTTCTCTCTACTTAGAATCCAATATGGATCCTATTGCTGCTTTGGCAAAACAGCTTCAAGGCCTGTCTTTGGAGGTGGCAGGATTGAAGGCGTCTGTCCTCTAACAACAGCAGCAAATGCAGCAGACCGCAAGCCCAGCGGTTGCTATGGGTAACCAGGTTGTTACAGAACCCAAGGTTGTTCTTCCTGACAGATTTTCTGGGGGAAGGGACAAATTTGTGACGTTCCGTGAGGCCTGCAAATTATATTTTAAGCTGCGCCCTTACTCCTCAGGTAATGAAGAACAGCGGGTGGGGATTGTTATTTCCCTGCTTCAGGGGGACCCGCAATCCTGGGCGTTCTCGTTACCCCCTGGTTCCCAGGCTCTCCGGTCAGTGGAGGGATTTTTTGGGGCTTTGGGTCTCATATATGATGACCCTGACCGAGTCGAAGTTACGGAGACTCCTACAGGGAGATCGGCCAGCAGAGGAATATTGCTCAGAGTTCCGTAGGTGGGCTACGGATACTCAGTGGAACGACCCGGCTCTCAGGAGTCAGTTCTGCTCTGGGTTATCTGAAAGGGTTAAGGATGCGCTGGCGCTGTATGAGACCCCCCTTTCCCTTGATGCTGTTATGTCCCTCTCTATCAGAATAGATAGACGTCTTAGGGAGAGATCGAAAATTCCTGAGCAATTGGTAACCTCTCCCAAGCAGCAGTTAGTCTGTACTGACTTAGATGAGCCTATGCAGCTAGGAGGAACTTCTCGTCAGGTCCGTCCTCCTAAGGTTCGCCGTAGGTGGGGGGCTTGTTTTTTCTGTGGGGGGAGGGGTCATTTCATTAATGTCTGTCCCTCCTTTCTCAAAAACAAAAGACCGTCGGAAAACTACTAACCCCAGGCTGTGCGGAGGATGTCAGCCGGGGGGGTATACGTTTCCTCCATACGAACATCTCAATTTGTGTTGCCAGCGGTTATTGTTTTTGGTGTTAAGACGGAGTCTATTTCTTTTTTTCTAGACAGTGGAGCAGGGGTAAATTTGATAGATGCCCATTTTGCCCGCACTATGGGTTTGTCTCTCTGTACGCTGCAGAGACCTATTCCCATATTCGCTATTGATTCTGCTCCTCTGTCTCAGAGAAACCTCACTCACATTGTCCATAACTTACACCTTCGGGTAGGGGACCACCATAATGAGTGTCTTTCATGTTACGTTCTGGAGGGCCTTCCCTCTCCTGTGGTATTGGGTCTTCCCTGGTTGGTAGCGCACAATCCAGTGGTGGATTGGCAGGCCAGGGAGATATTGGAGTGGAGTGAGCATTGCAGAGAGAATTGCTTAAATAACAATTGCTTAATCGCCTCCATAGCTTCCCTACCTACATTTATTTCGGACTTTGAGGACGTTTTTTCTGAAAAGGGTTGTCAGAAACTACCACCTCATCGTCTTTATGATTGCCCGGTTAACCTGATTCCCGGTGCAAAATTACCCAAGTCCAGGTTGTATAATCTTTCGGGTCCCGAGAGACAAGCCATGAAAGATTATATCTCCGAGAGTCTGGCTAAGGGACACATCAGACGCTCTTCTTCACCCGTGGCTGCAGGGTTTTTCTTTGTTAAAAAGAAAGATGGGGGCCTGCGTCCTTGCCTAGATTTCCGTGAGCTAAACCGGATAACCATCCGAGACCCATACCCTCTTCCTCTCATTCCTGACCTTTTTAATCAGATTGTGGGTGCTAGGTGGTTCTCCAAACTTGATCTTAGGGGGGCCTACAATCTGAATCGTATCAAGGAAGGGGATGAGTGGAAGACAGCTTTTAACACCCCTGAGGGGCATTATGAAAATTTAGTCATGCCTTTCGGTCTGACCAATGCCCCTGCTGTCTTCCAACATTTCGTTAATGATATTTTTAGTCATCTCATCGGCAGGTTTGTAGTCATATACCTAGATGATATCTTAATTTATTCGGCTGATCTGAAAACACATGAAGTACATGTCAGGCAAGTACTGCAGGTCCTACGGACGAATAAATTATATGCGAAAATTGAAAAATGTGTCTTCGCCGTTCAGGAAATACAGTTCCTGGGATATCTATTATCTGCTTCAGGTTTCCGTATGGATCCTAGGAAGGTCCAGGCAATTTTAGATTGGGATCTTCCTGAGAACCTTAAAGCTCTACAACGGTTTTTGGGTTTCGCAAATTTCTATAGAAAGTTCATTAAAAATTATTCAGTGATCGTTAAACCCCTTACTGACATGACTAGGAAGGGGACTGATTTTTCTAAATGGTCTGACGCCGCTAAAATAGCATTTTCCTCTCTAAAAGAGAGATTTACCTCGGCACCTGTTCTAATTCAACCTGATGTCTCCCAGCCTTTTATTGTTAAAGTAGATGTGTCAGAGGTGGGAGTGGGGGCTGTATTGTCTCAGGGTCCGTCTCCTGGCAAATGGCGTCCTTGCGCTTTCTTTTCCAAAAAGTTATCTACTGCAGAAAAGAACTATGATATTGGAAATAGGGAACTGTTGGCGATTAAACTGGTGTTTGAAGAGTGGCATCACTTCTTAGAGGGAGCAATCCACCCCGTCACGGTGATTACGGATCACAAAAACCTTCTGTACCTAGAATCGGCTAAGCGTCTGACCCCTAGACAAGCTAGGTGGTCGCTATTCTTTACCAGATTTAACTTTGTAATCACCTATCGTCCTGGGGCAAAAAATACCAAGGCAGACGCATTATCTCGTAGTTTCCCTGGAGGGGGTAATGTTAGTGATCCGGTACCTATTTTACAAAGAGGAGTGGTTGTCTCTGCTGTACACTCTGTTCTAGAGGGAAAGGTGTTAGAGGCCCAGGGGGACGCCCCGGCCTCTTGCCCCTCAGAGAAATTGTTTGTACCGTTAAACCTGCGTCTTGAATTATTAAAGGAACATCATAATTCGGCACTTGCTGGGCACCCGGGTAGTAAAGCAACCTTGGAGCTATTGTCTCGTCGTTTTTGGTGGCCAAGGTTGCGTCAGGATGTAATGGATTTCGTGTCTACTTGTTCTACTTGTGCACGCGCGAAAGTCTCTCATACACGTCCAGCAGGGTCTTTATTGCCACTTTTCATCCCCAATAGGCCATGGACACATCTGTCAATGGATTTCATCACTGACTTACCGTTGTCTGCGGGTAAAACAGTTATCTTGGTAGTAGTAGACAGGTTTAGCAAAATGGTACACTTTATTGCGCTACCCGCACTTCCTAAGGCTAAGACTCTTGCTCAGGTGTTTATCAGTGAAATCGTGAAGCTTCACGGGGTCCCTTCCGATGTGGTTTCTGATCGGGGAACCCAGTTTATTTCTAAGTTTTGGAAAGCTTTTTGTTCCCGTTTGGGGGTACACTTGTCCTTTTCCTCAGCTTTCCATCCTCAGTCGAATGGACAGACTGAGCGTACCAACCAAAACCTAGAAACATATTTAAGGTGTTTTGTGTCTGAAAAGAGGTGTGGTCATCATATTTACCGTTAGCCGAGTTTGCCATAAATAATCGCTGTCAGGAATCCACTGGCAAGTCACCATTTCTTGGTGCATACGGTTTTCATCCCCAATTTTGTACTTTCAAAGAGGGGGGGTCTTCTGGGGTTCCCGAAGAGGAACGTTTTTCTTCATCTCTTTCATCGGTATGGCAGAAGGTGCAAGCTAACTTGAAAAATATGAGTGGTAAATATAAATGCATGGCCGATAAGAAACGGTCGCCAGGTCCGGACCTAGGAGTGAATGACTATGTGTGGTTGTCTACTAGGAATATTAAGTTAAGGGTTCCCTCTTGGAAACTGGGCCCTAGGTTCATTGGTCCTTATAAAATAGTAGCCGTCATTAACCCTGTGGCTTTTCGCCTGGAGCTACCTCAGACTTTTAAGATCCATAACGTCTTCCATAAGTCGTTACTCAAGAAGTATGTTCCACCTCTAGAACCATCACCGCTGCCACCTCCTCCTGTTATTGTGGATGGTAATCTGGAGTTTCAAATATCCAGAATTGTTGATTCTCGTCGGGTCCGCCGCTCTCTTCAGTATCTGGTGCATTGGAGGGGTTACGGTCCCGAGGAAAGAATGTGGGTTCCAGCGTCAGAGGTAAACGCCAACAGGTTAATTCAGGCTTTCCATGCCTCTCATCCTGAGAGACCTGGTCCTGAGTGTCCGGAGGCCCCTCGTGAAAGGGGGGGTACTGTCACGAGGGTGTCAAGAGCCATGTCTGACTCCGTTATACCCGGGGTCAGGAAGTCGCAGCGGGTGGCTGCGCGCTCTATGTCTAAAGATCACGTTGTTTCTTAGTGATTGTTTTCTGTGTTTGCCTTGCAATCCTTTTTGTCTCACTCAGGGATCCGTAGCTTCTCCTCCTCAGCTGTTTCTTGTCTGCCACTCCCAACCTCCTTATATTCTCCTCTCACACTTCTCTAGTTGCCAGTTATAGAGCTTCCTGCCTGGACTTCTATACTGACCCACTGGAGCTGTGAATCCTGGTTGTTGTTCCAGAGTGCTACCCTCCGGATCCCTGTTGGGCTTTTTGTTGTCTCCTGTTGTCGCCCACCTGGGATTATATGTTGAGTCTGTATTGTCTGTCCTCCCCTTGGTGTTTTCCTTTAGAGCTAGTGGTGCGGACTAGTGTTCCCACCGCCCTGTTCACTATCTAGGGCTCATCTTAGGGAAAGTCAGGGTTTTAGGCACGTGATCGGCGTACGGGTGAGGAACCCGTCTAGGGACGTCAGGGCAGCCAGGTGCCAGCCGCAAGGTGAGTCAGGGGTCACCACCTTCCCTCTCACTTGGGCAGGGCCTTCCTCTTTCCCTCCCTCTGTGTCACGTATGTGATAGTCACGCCGATCGTGATAGGGGGCCACTATGGGAGACATTATAACTGCTGGGGCCACTATGGGGGACATTATTACAAATGGGGGCCACTATGAGAGACATTATTACAAATAGGGGCCACTATGAGAGACATTATTACAAATAGGGGCCACTATGAGAGACATTATTACAAATAGGGGCCACTATGAGAGACATTATTACAAATAGGGGCCACTATGAGAGACATTATTACAAATGGGAGCCACTATGAAGGACATTATGTGTACTGAGGGCACTGCAGGGGTTGGGATCTGTGGCAAAACCAACCTCGCCACTGGGTTTTGGAGGGGCCTGGCTACTAGCCTCTTGCCCCAGGATTATGGCCCATACTATCTTTGAAGGAAAAGACAGACCGGCCACACAGCTTAAATCTGTGGAACTGTTTTGGGGCAGGAAAGCCATGCTTGCGGCTGGCCAAATGTGACTTCCATGGAATTCGGGAACCCCTGCTCGGATCTGGGTGATTTTTGGATATGTTGTTCACCCAGATCAGAGCTATCCATGGATGTATACATTTTTGGGATATGTGGGGTTTTGGGGTGTTTTCTGTGTTTTGGGGAAAAATGTGTGTTTTCTGTCTGTGAGTGATTTAGTTAGCCCATTACGTTTGGTAATTTTATTTTGTTGATTGCGTCTCAGACAATGCCAGTGTGTTAGTTAATTGCGTCTCAGACAATGCCAGTGTGTTAGTTAATTGCGTCACAGACAATGCTCATTGTATTTTGTTGATTGCGTTACAGACAGAGGGAAGGGGATTTTGTGTACAATTGCTGGGAGGGTTTCAATACTGTAAATGCATGTGATTGGCTGTTTTTACAAAACCCTGTGGGTGGTAACCTTGTTGGAAGATGTGTATAAATCAAGGCTTGTGTGTTCAAATAGAGTGAGTTCCTGTTTTACCCTTTACCAAGTTGAGGCTGGTGTTTGGGCAACTGATCGACACTGGGGGATTGCTTTACGCTTTGCTATACTCCCCTGGCATAACTACTGGCTCTTGTAAGAGCTGTTCCTGCTCTCTGGATGTAGGAGAGGTTCACCCACTGGAGCCTGGAGCCTTGTCGTAGGTCCAGGGTGGGTAGGAGACGGTGAGACCTCAACCAAGCTTCGGAGGTTCGTGGGGTCTGCAGTGCGTACGGTGTCAAGTGGAGTGCTTGGAGTCCTCGGAAAGCACTAGGAGCATCTATCGACGGAGGTACCCGGTCGGGGTGCCAGGAGATCCGTTACAGGATCTATATAAAAAAAGATGCAAAACAACCATTAAAAACAGACAGACGGACAGAAAATGGATGCACAAATGGTTGAAAAATGGCCAAGGAACACTGATAGTGTCCATTTTTAACAGACTTTTGCATGTAGTTCACAGTGAATGGGACAAGGGGTTAACACTGTGTGCTGTCTGCATCTCTTCCGGCCCTATAAGGAATGAATGGGTCCAGATTCGTTCCGCAGATCCTGACCCATTCTACGGATGTGTGAATGGACCCTAACAGGCTAATAATACCATCATTAATTCATACCGAGGAATTCCACAGAATATGTAAAAGTCGTGGCAGGTTAACCATGTTAAACAATGTCAACCTATCGGCTGTACTGAGAGGTAATTTAAGTCATAGCCATACAGGTTAATATTAATAAGTAGACCCAAGTATTCAAAATTTCCCCCAGACTAAACCACCTGTCATTCAAAAGAATTTATACAAAGTTTATCTAAGGGCATCAAAATATATTTATTTCTGTCTAACTTAAGTCCAGAGACCTATTCAAACTCATCCAGTTTACACAAAACAAGCCTCAATATGCCAGATATATTTTTAAAATAATAGCACGTCATCTGCATAAAGAGAAATCTTTTCTATTGACCCTCCAAAGACAAAACCCCTTATGTGTCTATCCTCTCCAACTGCAATTGCTAAGAGTTCCATAATAATAAAAAAAAAGAGTGGAGGAGATAGAGGGCATCTCTGCCTGATACCCTGCTGCTGGCTAAACAGAGATGAAAATTCCAGTCTTAACCCGGGTAACAGGCTGAAAATATAATATTTTCACCCATTTAATAAACTCCCCCGGAAAAGCAAAGCATTCCAGAACCTTCCACAAAAACAACCATTCAACACTGTCAAAGGCCTTGAGCAGTCTCTACAAATCACCACCAAAAGCTTCATGCAATTGAAGCATGTCACCTCTTAGCTTAGTGGAGCAGGCAGAAGCAGGAGCCCGCTCTGCTCAGCTAATCCCGATGTTCTGCCACTTTTCTATACCCGGAAGTGATGTAGCTGCACCGGAAGTCACGTGGACGCGTTGGAATCAGTTGGAGGAGGGGGTGTGCGCGCTGCGCAAGCGCATTCAGCTAATGTATGTTAATCTGGCAAAACGCCCCTGCATTTTCCCAGCCCTCCATTTCTTTACTATCCATCTCTTTCTTTACTATCCATCTCTTTCTTTGCTATCAATGGCGGCATAGAATTCGTTTTAGCAAATGCCGAGCGCAGCGAGGCCGAGCCCGATGCGTGGCGAGCGTACAAATTAATGTAGATTACGGGCTCGCTGCTTTCTGCCAGATTACTATACTTTAGCCGAATGCGCTTGCGCAGCTCGCTCACCCCCTCCTCCAGCTGATTCCAACGCGTCCACGTGACTTCCAGTGCAGCTACATCACTTCCGGGTATAGACTTTTGTCCGGGTATAGAAAAGTGGCAGAACACCGGCATAGTACATGGGTACAGAGTACCCATGTGCTTTTCCAGGAGTTAGTAATTATCCTGGGAGCATGGGCAGGAGCAGCAATGTGCGCTCCTGCCTGTACTCCCTGCGCTGCTGCTGCCCATTCATAAAATGTGTACTCCATACACCGCTGAGCTGTCAGCTGTGTACAGAAAACTGAGTTTTAAGCGCACTGGGAATGGTATGCTTTAGGGAAGTAAAAGTGTAATAAAAATACAAAATTAATAAAGTATATTAGAAATAGTTTTATTAGGGACATCATATTAAAATTTCATATAAAGGTTTAGTTACTCTTTGAGAATTAAATTTCTTACATTTAGACCAATTGATTTGGCATGGAGCCTGACTGGCTAAAACTTCATAAGAGAAATAAGCTTGTAGGACTCTGGATCGCTCAGGCTTCCTTCAAGATGGGGGAAGTTTATTAATAACAAACACTTTATTGATGCACATTGGCCAGTAATTTACCCAGGCAGCCTGCCCCACTAAAATGCATATATTCTTGACCCCAAAGTCTGTCCCTAGCGTCTTGCAAAAGAAATTCAGATTATGCTTCTTAAGTCTCCGTATATTGCTTTCACCGCTTGAAGCAACCTGTTCTAACATATTTTGCTTCAAGGTTAGTTATAAGATCAACATAGTTATCCTGCTTCAATTGAACAACCTGTTTTAATGATTGATTTCTCTAAAATAACTTCCCCTTATATATGCTTTTAATGTTTCACACAGCACTACCTTAGAAGCAGATCACCCATCAACATCCAAAAAGGCAGAAAACTATTTTTCCAGCTTACCCTCCTCTATCAAAGGAAGCCAAACTGTATTAATCTTAAAAAGGGGCTATATGAATGTGCATTGCATAAATTAAACTGGATAATAAAAGGAGAACAATCGTATATACCAAATACCATATATTTAACCTTGCCCTATCCAATTTACAGTCTAGAATTATTAAAATTCACCAAGAGTGGTCCCACATGAAGACCCATTATTCAATTATTAATATTTATTGGGACAGAGAAGGAGAATGGTGGTGGAACATACACTGCCACCAGTGTCACTCTACTTGAAACCATGCAACCATACAAATCTACCGTACAATTTATGTCTGTTCCACATGTACTGTACATCCATTGGTTTATGGATCAAAATGATCACCCCCTTGCAAAAGGCGAATAAGCAGAATGATAGCCAAGGTTTATTCAAGATATTTGTGGTTTTAGATTAAAGTTAGTTATTAAATTTAATACTGTTAATCTTTCAGTTTCCCTTTAATCTCTCGAGTATTCCAAAACAGAATCCTCATTCTTATTCTATGTTACTGAAAAGAAAAAAAAATAGTAAAGCCCCACCACCAACTCCTTAGTGCACCCATCTCTTCCCCCCACATATTCCGCACAATAACCAACCGCCACTTGCAGATTCCTTTATACTCTTAGACCCCTGTCCCTTTCTCCTCCGACAACTATCAAAACAGAAGAGAAACACATAGTGCATACTCCCCCCCCCCCCTACCGTGGGCCATTGTTCAAATATCATTTGTCCCACACATATTCTATCCAGCCTAATATATAGCTCAGCGTACAAAGTTCCCAAATGTGTTAAGACATTACTGGCCTCTCGTGGGGTTGTAAAAAATTTTTATTTATTTTTATAGACTACCCACAACTTAGCTGAAAACCACATAAAAATACTTAATTTCTGCCAAGCGAAATTTTTTTTTTACTTTGTTAAAAGCCATTCATACCTTTTCAGCTGAAAAATCAGGAAAAACATCATCCTGCTGTTGTACATTAGTTGAGCCTTCTCCCGAGCCAGCCTACGGATAGTGTATTTGTCTGTAGAGGTCAACAATTTGCAGAGGACCGGTCGTGGTTTGGCTCCTGGAATGTGACCTCTTCTCAGAATCCTATGAGCTCTTTAAAAAAACTAGAAAGTATCCAAACCTGTTAACCACTTGAAAAGACATTGCATATAGTCTAAGCCCTCTGCACCTTCCGGAAAGCCCATCATTTTAACACTGCACTTGCAGGCTCTGTCCTCCATATCAGTCACTTTAGCTGCCAGATCTTTTATAGAGGCCTCAATACCTTTGACATCTTTTATTACTATAGCAAGGGCATCCTCTGCATTACTTATCCTAATCTCTGTGGCATCCAGCCACCCCTAAATTTAGTCATATCAGCTCTAAGTAATAATATATTTATCTTAACTTCTGAGATCTGGGAGGACAGTGTGCCATGAGCCACATTAGATGTATTTACTGCTGCCAGAGCCTCATTCAGAATTAAATTACTTGGTACTTGGCCATCTTTAATGTCAACAAATGAGGGTGGACTTCCACCAACATATGATGAAGACAACAGCAGAAACTGCTACCTCACCATCCTCATCCAGGGAGGACCCTCCAGCTGCAATGTCCCTTGCCTTTTATACCCAGCCAAGGGAGATTGTAAATATTTGCTAATCTTAGACTGATCTACGTGTCAGGTTTACTTACCTGCCTATATTTGGACATTTTTAGCCTCAATTTTGCTGAAACAGCATAGAAAATGTCACAAAACCATGCGAATATACCTTTTAAGGAGTTGTCCAGGAGTACCTAGTTCTTACAGGTGCTGGCACCTTGTCTCCCCTACTGAAAGTATTATACTTACCTGCTCTCCATTGCTTTGGTTCTTCCTCCCCGGCATGGTCATCTCATCCTCTTCATACAACAGTTGGCTTCAGCAGTGATGTGTCCACAAGACACACAGTGTCATGTTACCATGCCAGGGTGTTCAAACTCCCCGACCACAAGATGGAGATGCAAGAGACAGCACAGATGACCGAAGCAGCGGGGAGCAGGTAAGTACAATATGATTCTTTCAGTAGTAGAGGCAGGCACCTGTTAGAAATTATGTACAGTATTCCTCAACAACCCCTTTAATGATGATCTGCTACCATGAAGAATTCAAATAATTAGATAAAAATTACAAATAGTTCAACAAGTCACAGAAAACAATCAGTACTGTACATTTGTAGTTCCACTATTTTTGAACAATAGGATTTTGAAACAGCTAAAACTTAAACTCCTCTACAAATCTCTTGCTTTAATTTGCAGTTGTCACTTTAGAGTATTTTTGGCCTTTGTGCTGGTAAGTTGGTATAATAAATCAGAGGCCTTATGGTCAAAGCAGACAGTAATTTGTTCTAGTCTGGGTGTTGACAACAAATCAGAGAGCCAACACATGCTAATGTACATGAAATATGGGATACTTTGAGTCATTGGCCAGCTGAGAATAAATTGCTGATACAAAAGGTCTCCTTTTGCATTCCTTTACACTGTGTCTCTAAAATATCTACAATGTGGTCCTTGCACAGTAATCTCACCTAGAGGCATATCAGCATGTTGGTTAAGGCATCTGTTGTTCATATACATAAGATTGCTTTTAGATTTAGGGAAGATGACTGTGGACTGGATGAGTGTGTCTGGGCTGCCCATTATTTCTATAGGGAGATGGGAATAAGGTACTTCCACATCTGACACGGATATGTCCTAGATCAGTGATGGTGAACCTTTTAGAGACCGAGTGCCCAAACTGCAACAAAATACCCACTTATTTATCGCAAAGTGCCAACATGGCAATTTAACCTGAATACCAATATAGTATATCTTCCATGTACTTTATCATTTAGCTATAATAGCTTAATAGCCTACATACAATGCGCTGCCTGTGCTGTTCATAGTGCGTCCTGTGCTGATGAATGGTAGGAAAAGTCTAAATCATATTGGTACAGCATAGACTTTTTCCAAGGTGCGGGTGCCCACAGAGAGGGCTCTGAGTGCCGCCTCTGGCACCCGTGCCATAGGTTCGCCATCACTGTCCTAGATCATAAAATAATTGGGCATGTTAAAATTAAAAGTGGGCTCACATTAAACTGTTAGCAGTTGCCACTAAAATTGATTTGGCCAACATTAATTTGTTTAGTCAGTTTAAGGGAACACTAAACCTAAAAAAGATAGCTAAAAGTAAACAAGAAATATACTGTCACTGCAGCATTTTCTGCATGGCTCTGATGTCTTGTAGAAATCCTGCCGATTGCTTACATCTTACATCTTTGGCTGATGGCAGAGGGTTGACCTTAGCAAAGGGTCACAGTTCAACAATCTTTTTGTTATCCATCTGCATCGACGTCCAGACGTTATCACTGATCACAGACATTTAGGCTTTATGCACACGGCCATTGTTTGGGTCCGCATCAGAGCCGACGTTTTGGCGGCTCGGATGTGGACCCATTTACTTCAATGGGGCCGTAAAAGATGCGGACAGCACTCTGTGTGCTGTCTGCATCCGTTGCTTCGTTCTGCGGCCCAGCAAAAAAAAAATAACATGTCCTATTCTTGTCCGCGCTTTGCGGACAAGAATAGGCATTTATATTGACGGCCACCCATTCCGTTCCGCAAATTGCGGAAGGCACACGGACCGCAGAAAACGGAACGGTCGTGTGCATGAGGCCTTAAACCATCAGATGCAGTGGTCAATAGTGACCACAGCAACTAAGGCAAAGTTTCCCAGGGGCGCTACGCTCCCAGTGCCTGAATGTGATGTTCGGTAGACTTGTGTGCCTGTGGTAGACTCAGTACCTCTGAGGAATCCAAGGCTACCACAGCAGTAGTTCCTATGGAGGCCTACAAGGTGGCAGGGCTTCATAGGAACATAGTGCAATTCTTATAGGCAGCAATGGTAATTCATTGCAGTCTATGGGACAAGCAATCTAACAATAGCTGGTTAAAGGGACTTAAAATGTTTTTAAAGATATAAAAAAAATATATAAAAATTTAAATCACCCCCTCCCCTTTCCCCATAATAAAAAAATAAAGATAATTTGCACTGCCGCATCCCAAAACACCCATACTATTAAAATATATACTTATTTAACTCAGATGGAGAACATGGTAATGGAAAAAAACTAAAATCAAAATGCACTATTTGGCCCTATTTTCGTCGCTTCATCTCCCCACCCCCCTCAAAAAAAAAGTTATCAAAAATGAACACTCCAAAAGGGTGGCAATAAGGTTTGAGCAAATCGACCTTCGGATCATAAATCTGAAGTCAGTTTGTTTAAAAACTTTGATGTTAACCCCTTAAGGACACGGCCATATTTCACCTTAAGGACCAGGCCATTTCTTGCTAATCTGACCAGTGTCACTTTATGTGTGAATAGCTTTAAAACACTTTTACTTATCCAGGCCGTCACATGTTATACTTCATGACACTCGTAAAATGGAGTAAAAAAAAAAATACAAAATTTAGCAAAAGTTTGGAAAAATTAGCAAATTTCTATTTCTCTACTTTCATAATAGATAGTAATACCTCCAAAAATAGTTATTATTTTACATTCCCCATATGTCTACTTCATGTTTGGATCATTTTGGGAATGCCATTTTATTTTTTGGGGACGTTACAAGGCTTAAAAGTTTAGAAGCAAATCTTGAAAGTTTTCAGAAAATGTCTAAAACCCACTTTTTCAGGACCAGTACAGGTCTGAAGTCACTTTGTGCGGCTTACATAATAGAAACCACCCAAAAATGACCCCATTTTACAAACTACACCCCTCAAGGTATTCAAAAGTGATTTTACAAACTTTGTTCCAAAAGAAGTAATAGAAAATAGAGATAAATTTTGAAATGTTAACTTTTTGGGCAGATTTTCCATTTTAATCATTTTTTTTCCAGTTACAAAGCAAGGGTTAACACCCAAACAAAACTCAATATTTATCACCCTGAGTCTGTAGTTTACAGAAACACCCCATATGTGGTCGTAAACTGCCTTACGGGCACACGGCAGGGCGCAGAAGGAAAGGAGCGCCATATGGTTTTTGGAAGGCAGATTTTGCTGGACTGGTTTTTTGACACCATGTCCCATTTGAAGCCCCCCTGATGCACCCCTAGAGTAGAAACTCCAAAAAAGTGACCCCATTTTGGAAACTACAGGATAAGGTGGCAGTTTTGTTGGTACTATTTTAGAGTACATATGATTTTTGGTTGCTCTATATTACACTTTTTGTGAGGCAAGGTAACAAGAAATAGCTGTTTTGGCACAGTTTTTATTTTTTGGTTATTTACAACATTCACCTGACACGTTAGATCATGTGGTATTTTTATAGAGCAGGTTGTCACGGATGCGACAATACCAAAAACATTTTTATTTTTTTTATGATTCTTTAGTGTCTCCACATTCTGAAAGCCATAGTTTTATTTATTTTTTGGGCGACTTTCTTGTTAAGGGGCTCATTTTTTTGGAGATAAGATGACGGTTTGATTGGCACTATTTTGGGGTGCGTATGACTTTTTGATTGCTTGCCATTTTTGTGATGTAAGGTGACAAAAAATGGCTTTTTTTTTACACCGTTTTTTACACCATTTTATAGATGATCAGGTTCTTACGGACGCGGCAATACCTAATATGTATAAAAAAAAATATTTACTTAAGTTTTACACAATACCAGAATTTTTTAAACGGAAAAAATTATGTTTTAGCGTCTCCATATTTTGAGCCATAGTTTTTATTTATTTTTTAGGCGATTAGCTTAGGTAGGGGCTCATTTTTTGCGGGATGAGGTGACAGATTGGTACCATTTTGGGGGGAATACACCTTTTTGATCACTAGGTGTTGCACTTTTTTTTATGTAAGGTGACAAAAATGGCTTTTTTTTACACCGTTTTTATTTAAGTTTTTTATGGTATTTATCAGACAGGGTGGATCATGTTATATTTATAGAGCCGGTCATTACGGACGAGGTGATACCTAATGTGTGTGTTTTTCTGTTTTTTATTATAAAATAAGGGGAAAGGGGCTTTTTTTTTCTTTTATTACTTTATTAATTTTATTAAAAACACTTTTTTAAACTTTTTTTTTCTTTACTTTATTTCTGATGTTCACTTTTGGGGTCTGATCCCCTCTGCAATGCATTACATACATAGGGGTCAATACGCAGCGATCGCCGATACGGGGGGGGGTCACAGGACCCCCCTCGGCATTGACCCAGGGTGCCTGCTGATTGATTTCAGCAGGCACCTAGTTCCAATCACCGCCTGTCACGCGGCGGTGATCGGAAATACACAGGGTGTACATGTACGCCCTGTGTCCTTAAAGGGGTTATCCCATTTTGGACAATGGGGGCATATCGCTAGGTTATGCTCCCATTGTCTGATAGGTGCTGGTCCCACCTCTGGGACCCGCACCTACAAGGAGAACGGAGCCGGGGAGAGTTGTGGCTGGAGGATCCCGGGTTCCGTCCACCACCAGGCGCAGCTCCCCGCCTATCCCATTGAAGTGAATGGGAGCGCACCGTGCATGCGCGGCCAACGCTCCCATTCATTTCTATAGGGCCGACGGAAATAGCCGAGCCGTAACAGGTTAATTCTGTTTCCGTACAGCATTAAAATGTATTGGCTCCGTGGAGCCAAACTTCATCTCACCCGCAGTCACGTGAGACTTAGGTGAATTACTACTGTATTCATAATGTTTGTATTCAAAAACATTTTAAAATAGGAATCCTCGGTAACAAAGCCCACTTTGGATTCCTATTTTAAAATGCTTTTAAATATGCAAATATGAATACAGTAGTAATTCACCTAAGTCTCAAGCGAATTTTCTTTCTGCTTCCGTTCCTTTTTTTTTTTTTGCGGACCGTATGCAGAACCATTCACTTCAATGGGGCTGTAGAAAATACTGAAGTTACTCCATGTGCATTCCATTTGTCCGCATGGCCGTTCCGCAAAAAAGTAGTGCATGTCCTATTATTGTCTGTAAATCATGGTCCGAGGCCCCATTCAAGTCAATGGGTCTGCAAAAAATACAGAACGCACACGGAACACATCCGTATGTCATCCGTATTTTGCGGATCCATACTGTAGAAATGCTATGCCCAGCACATATTGCTCATGTGTTTGGTGATTAATAAGTTACTGTTTCTGTATATGATTCGCAAAAAACTGATCAAATACGGAAACCATACGGATATGTTTTGTGCAGTAACGGAATGGAAGAGGACGTAAATCTGAGAAAAAAAAAACTCAGATATGGAACGGATCAGTGAAAACGGACCGCAAAACAACAACGGTCGTGTGCATGAGCCCTAATGCTGTATAGAAACAGCATTAACCACAAAGGGTCTGAACAAATCTATTTTGTATCTATGATCTGAAGCTCGATTCGCTCAAGCCTATTGGCAATAAAAAATAAAGATTGCCCCACAAAAAAATTAGCCCTCAAACAGCAAAGTTGACTTAGTTCTAGAAAAAAAAAAAAAAAGTATAGGGGTCAGAATATAGTTATCCAAAGAAACTAAAAAAACAACAAGAAAAACTATATAAATGTGGTATCAATGTAATCGTACTGACCCAGAGAACGAAGGTTACAGGTCAGTTGTACCACATATGTAGTGAATGCCGTAAAAATGGAATCCATAAAACTATGGCGGGATTGCAAATTGCCTGGGACAGAAAGGGATAGTATTCCTAATTTGTGTACTACCAGGTCATCTTGCCTGTTTGCCAGCACTGTGGTCCCAAAATGGCAGTTGGTGTCGGGTAATGTTACCAGTGCCATCTGTTGGTGGAGGGTCACGTGACCAGTCCCATTCAAAGGTGGAGCTTCCCTTAAAAAGGCGGTTAGCCCATCAAAATTATTTATCACCTATCCGCAAGTATAGGTGATAAATATCGGCTCATGCTGGGACAACCCCATGATCCCGAGAACAAGGACTCCTCTCTCAGAATGTAGTGCCAGAGTGCATGTTGGCCTACTGCTCCATTAACTTCTATTGGACTGAATAAGCCCCGTCTACCACAGCCCCATGGACGTGAATGGAGCTGTGGACTGACTTTCGCACTACTGCTCTGTTCAGAGATGGGACTCAGGACCCTTCATTCTTGGAATTGCAAGGGGTATTTATCATGGATACTGTGAATAGGGGATAAATATATTTAGCGGAATTACCCCTTAAAGTATGCAAATTCTAATTGTCACTTGCTATATTTATGAACACTGAACATACAGTAGTGACAGATCTTGGGTGACGTTACTATGCCAACAAGAAAAACAACTATGTTATATTTTGATTTTTTCTTGTTCCCTGTCTTAACTTCCGTACAGTGATATCCAAACAAGTGAAAAGGCCAGAGGTATCATACCAGGACTTCATTGGAGCGATCAGTTGAACAAATTAAGTAAATAGCTTTTCCCTATATAAGTCAATAGACATGTTCAATTTCATGTTATGATTCTTTAAATAAGAATACTTAAGATGCCCATCATACCACAATAAAATATATTGATAATCTTTATCGACAGTTTCCATCATAACCCAGAAAAAAACATTTAACACATTAATCTAAAATATCTCCTATTACATACTCTAACTATAAACTTATTAAATACTGCCACATCCTGGGGAACATGAGAATGACAGTTACAAGCAGAATATGTGCAGTAGGTCAAAGTATAAATCCTTCTAACTGCACTAACCAAAATGAGAAATTCTTTCCATAGCTTATTGCCAGAGCACACACGGCTGATTTATTGTAGAAATTTCTGTGACCGTCCCGTTCATTTGAATGCATATGTTATAATGTGTAATATGTATAACTGTATGTATACCATGGTGCAAATATAACCCTATTCAGATATATGGAATAGATTTTCAGTTACACAAATTTCTGAAACAAATCTGCTGCATGTGTATATTATCTTAGGGACATATCACAACTGATGCCAGTCAATGGCTGCAGAGGTACAAGTGGCCGTGTCTATGCCCCAGCTGGAATATAACAAGCCAGGGACTGAAAAATGTAATATTCCCGGAGAACCTCTTTTGTGAATATCCCACAAACTATTAAAAACTTTTTTACTCACAAATCTGGAAGCCTACTTTTTTCTGTGGGTGGGCAGCAGCGTACATGAAACAATGAAGCACCAGAATCTCCCAGGATGAATTGCAATTAGCACGTTTTAAACCCCTCCTCCCCTGCATTGAAAATAGTTCCTCACATACACAGTATGTTCACTGACTACAGAGATCTATTGCTATATATTTCTATGAAAATATGGAGGGGCACTCACTAAATGGGAATTATGGTACACAGCAATATTTATTAAAAATAAAAAAACACTGTAGCTAATGAGACATGATGAAAAAAGAAAAGAATATAATAAAACATATCATAAAATGCACATAATAATAAAAATTCATGCGGTTAATACATAATAAAACACCAAAGCTGCCACAGGTGCTAGCTGAGACGAAAGGATAGTCTCAAAGGCACTGGTTGTGTCTTTGTATCATACAACCATACGTTTCAACTGTTAATATGTCCCCCGGATCAAGTAGTATATCTAATTCAGATAGTAGATAAGTCCTGACTAGCAACGTATATCTGGCGGTATAGGCGCATACAGCCTGACTTTACAGTAGTTATTTGTAGCGGTGTACCCGTGTTAGTAGAAAATATACCACTGGCCACTGATGAAGGGGTGTAGACCCTGAAACGCGTTTGGTGTTGGACAATAGACTCTTTGTATATAATACTGAGACTTCAGTGTACGGACATCCATTGCTATATTCCCGTATATATCTTTACCTCTAAGGCGGCTGTCCCAGAGGCTGAGGGGAATCTAAGACCCAGCAGACTGGAGAGAAGCTACAGGAAGCGGCTACAGGGTCACGTGGGACTCTACATTTGTGCACAGAGACTGCGCGGGACGCCGCGCTGGTCTTGCCGGTACTAAGAATTTATATCATCCACAGCATGAACCGGAGACTTCGGGAGCGGTAAAGTACTACGATTGTAGTATTACAAACTAACATCTCTCCACCCGAATCTAGGGAGGAGTATATTTTCTACTAACACGGGTATACCTCTACAAATCACTACCGTAAAGTCGGTCTGTATGCTCCTATACCGCCAGATATACATTGCTAGTCCGGACTTATCTACTATCTGAATTAGATATACTACTTGATCCGGGGGACATATTAACAGTTGACACGTATGGTTGTACAAACCGGATTCCCAAAAAGTTGGGACACTATACAAATCGTGAATAAATACTGAATGCAATGATGTGGAGGTGCCAACTTCTAATATTTTATTCAGAATAGAACATAAATCACGGAACAAAAGTTTAAACTGAGAAAATGTACCATTTTAAGGGAAAAATATGTTGAATAAGAATTTCATGGTGTCAACAAATCCCCAAAAAGTTGGGACAAGGCCATTTTCACCACTGTGTGGCATCTCCCCTTCTTCTTACAACACTCAACAGACGTCTGGGGACCGAGGAGACCAGTTTCTCAGGTTTAGAAATCGGAATGCTCTTCCATTCTTGTCTAATACAGGCCTCTAACTGTTCAATCGTCTTGGGCCTTCTTTGTTGCACCTGCCTCTTTATGATGCGCCAAATGTTCTCTATAGGTGAACGATCTGGACTGCAGACTGGCCATTTCAGTACCCGGATCCTTCTCCTACGCAGCCATGATGTTGTGATTGATGCAGAATGTGGTCTGGCATTATCTTGTTGGAAAATGCAGGGTCTTCCCTGAAAGAGATGACGTCTGGATGGGAGCATATGTTGTTCTAGAACCTGAATATATTTTTCTGCATTGATGGTACCTTTCCAGACATGCAAGCTGCCCATGCCACACGCACTCATGCAACCCCATACCATCAGAGATGCAGGCTTATGAACTGAGCGTTGATAACTTGGGTTGTTCTTGTCCTCTTTAGTCCGGATGACATGGCGTCCCAGATTTCCAAAAAGAACTTCGAATCGCGACTCGTCTGACCTCAGAACAGTCTTCCATTTTGCCACACTCCATTTTAAATGATCCCTGGCCCAGTGAAAACGCCTGAGCTTGTGGATCTTGCTTAGAAATGGCTGCTTCTTTGCACTGTAGAGTTTCAGCTGGCAACGGCGGATGGCACGGTGGATTGTGTTCACTGACAATGGTTTCTGGAAGTATTTACAGTAACATTCCTGTTTGTGGTGCAGTGTCGTTTAAGGGCCCGGAGATCACGGGCATCCAGTATGGTTTTATGGCCTTGACCCTTACGCACAGAGATTGTTCCAGATTCTCTGAATCTTCGGATGATGTTATGCACAGTTGATGATGATAGATGCAAAGTCTTTGCAATTTTTCGCTGGGTAACACCTTTCTGATATTGCTCCACTATCTTTCTGCGCAACAATGTGGGAATTAGTGATCCTCTACCCATCTTGGCTTCTGAGAGACACTGCCACTCTGAGAAGCTCTTTTTATACCCAATCATGTTGCCAATTGACCTAATTAGTGTTAATTGGTCTTCCAGCTCTTCGTTATGCTCAAATTTACATTTTCCAGCCTCTTATTGCTACTTGTCCCAACTTTTTGGGGATTTGTTTCCGTTAAAATGATACATTTACTCGGATTAAACATTTGATCTGTCATCTACGTTCTATTACAAATAAAATATTGACATTTGCCATCTCCACATCATTGCATTCAGTTTTTATTCACAATTTGTTTAGTGTCCCAACTTTTTGGGAATCCGCTTTGTATGATACAAAAAGACACAGCCAGTGCCTTTGGAACTATCCTTTCGTCTCAGCTAAAACCTGTGGCAGCTTTGGTGTTTTATTATGTACTATCAACTGCATGAATTTTTATTATTAATATGTGCATTTTATGATATGTTTTATTATATTCTTTCATTTTTTCATCATGTCCAATTATCTAGAGCAGGGGTGCACACCCTTTTCGGGTTGGGGGCCACATTGTCAGCCTGAACCAATTCCAAGGGCCGAAAGTAAAACTTAAAGGGGTATTACCAACTGAAATACTGTATTTTTGGCATATTGAACATACAGTATATACTATAGATGTCTAGTTACCGTTCTAGGACTCCCATCTAATAGGAGAATACATGAAAGATACATGTAAGAAGCCAAAAGACATAGACCTACATGTCTTTTTTACCAGATGTTTGGGCGCATGTGGCCCCCAGGCCGCAGGTTGTGCACACCTGATCTATAGTGTTTTTAATTAAAATTGCTGTGCACTATAATTCCTATTTAGTGAGTGCCCCTCCATATTTTCATTAATTTCATTGCTTTCTTTGGTACGGACAAGTCCAGCGAGGTGCGCACCCATTTTGTTCTATTCAATAGGTGAGCCACTAAATCATTCCTAACGTTATATATTTCTATGACCTTCGAAGGCAGGAGGGAGAAGGACAGAAGGAAGTAAGGGCAGGGAAAGAAGGACAGAGGGAAGGGAGGAAATTGAAAAGGGGGGAGAGGGGGGGAAGGAAAAATGGAAGGAACGATGGGAGAAAAGGGGTGTGAGAGAGACAGGGAGGAAGGAAATGAAGGGAGGGAGATGGGAAAGAAAGACGAAAGGAACAGGAGGAAGGGAGAGAGGGAAGAAAGAAAGGAAGGAAGGGGTGGGAACAAGAGAGGGAGGAAGGGAAGAAAGAAAGGAAGGAAGGGGTCGAAACAAGAGAGGGAGGTAGGGAGGAAAGGGGCGGGATGGAGAGAGAGGGAGGGAGGCACAGTGAAGCAAGGCAGAAAGGAAGGGTGGAGGGAGGAAGGCGTCTGTCACATCACCTGCTTCTCTAATAAAGAATCCTTTTGCATTTTGAATAAATATTAAAAAAAAACAGACTACGTAAGGCCTTCAACAACTTTATTTAAATTTATATAAATAAATTAATCATGCACATTTTAAATGTAAACCCAAGTGAACGTAAAGTGCAGACAAACCTGTAACCTTCATCATGCAGAAGGCTAACATCTGACGTTAAAAAATGAAAAACAAAGCAGCTTTAAAATACCAGGATATAATCACATCAGCTTTAACAGCGAGCTAGGAAGCAAAGCCATACCCTCATGTCTCCTGGTCTTATACATTTCCTTGTATTCTTAATGCTAATGTATAAATAAAATAATTTACCAAAATGTGCACTCACAGAGTGAACTTTTATTTACAATACACAATTTAAAACCTATTGTATTTTTATTACATTGGTTCAAATGAAGAACGTTAGACTTTTTTCCTCCTCTTTTTGTTAATAAGTTTTTCTCTGCCGGGACAGTAAAGAAATTGTCAGGTAGTAGATATGTAAAGCATGTCCCACCATTTACAGAGTCCTGTCATAGGCAGTGTACAAAACAACAATACATTCTTCAAACAAGTTCACGAGTAAAGCAGCAAATAAACAACTTGTCTTACAAAATGTTCAATGTTTTCTAGGATTTTTTTTTTTTTTTTGGCATCCTGGACCCTTGAAAGCAGTTAGCCAACATTAAATCCAAGGCTTGATTGCAATATACACAGTACAAATTCGGATAATTGAACATGCAAACGTCAGTTTTTCTATCTTCAGAACAATTTACCCTTTGAGATGAGCTGTAAGGCCATGGTGACTTTTAAAGGGAGAACGCGAAATTCCACAGACCTATCTTGGATAAAGTCAAACACTATAAAAAGTCATATGAACTAAACAGAACATTGAAGTTTATTCCACAGTCTTTGTCAGCGGCACAGAGCGCCATTATAGATGATCTTTCAGACATTTACAGTGTCACACAAGAGCTTCAAGCTCCCAAAATGAAATAAGTGGATGGGTGGGACTTACGACACAAAGCTGAATGTTTGACTGACAGAAGATCAGAAAATGTACCGGTTTTAAGCAAATATAATAGGAATTTAACAAGTGACAAGGGAAACTTACATTTCAAACAAATTTTTGACACAGCATTGTGAACTCCTAAATCCATTACACAGCTTTAAATAAAACTGGAAACTATATCTCTTAAAAGGCTAAAACACCTTTGCTACCCCCCTTGTCATTATTCAGATGGTAAGTGGTTTACAGCAATTCCAAAGACAAAAAGTATAATCTATATTTTAAATAACTGAACTATATATATATATATATATATATATATATATATATATATATATCAATCAGAACAAAACACACCAAAAAGGCTCTAGTTCTGCCTTGGAAATGAAACTAAAGAAAAAAATATCTAGAAATAAAAACCTAGAGAAACTGATAACACAGTATCTATTGCTCTTTCTACCCTCAAGGGCTCAGCAGATCACATGCCTACACCGAATACCCAGCACTGTGAGCCTTTGAGGATTTAAGAGATGTCATGTAACAGCATAAACTAGCAAAAGCAGCAGAATTTTTTTTTTTTTATCTCCTTTGCTATGAATGGCTTGCAGAAACAAGTCTACATGGAGCAGAGATTGTTCAGACACAGATCTCACTGCATTCTCCTGTCATGGAATACTGAAATAAAAGGTAATTAAAAAAAAAATTATAAAAACACACAAAAATGTTACATTCTGCCAGCTGAGATTCACCTTCTTTATTTCAGTAAAGAAAAAAAAAATGGCAGCTACTTTGTCTTATTAAAAGGCGATTGCCATTCCTATGGATGTTTATCACAGGCCCCTTTTATTTAGTTGGTATGCATACAGTTTTCATTCTCGAGGTCATTTTCATTCTCATTCGTCTCCTCGTCACTCTCCAGTGGGGCACCAGTGGCAGCTGAAGCACCTTTCCTGACTTCTCTGTCCAGAGGGAAGAAGCCAGTTCCGCTAATGGTATCTTGCCGTTGATAAAACAGAACATATGCTGCTTTGGACTGTGGAAAAAAAATAAAAAATACAATAAGTGAAAGTCTTAAATGGGTTTTCCTGCTATTAAATATTACAGGTGCATCTCAATAAATTAGACTATCATCGAGAACCTAATTTATTTCAGTAATTCAATTCAAAAAGTAAAACTCATATATTCCATAGACTCATTACACACAGAGTGATCTAATTCAAGTTTTTATTTCTTTTAGTGTTGATGATTATAGCTTACAGCTAATGAAAACCCAAACGTCAGTATCTCAGAAAATTTGAGTATTATATTATTAGACAAGATAAAATGATTTTTAATACAAAAGTGTTGGCCTACTGAAAAGTTTGTACAGTATATGCACTAAATTCTTGGTTAGCGCTACTTTTGCATGAATTACTGCATCAATGCAGCATGGCATGGAGGTGATCAGCCTGTGGCACTGCTAAGGTGTTATGGAAGCCCATGTTGCCTTAATAGCGGCCTTCAGCTCGCCTGCATAATTGGGCCTGGTGTCTCTCATCTTCCTCTTGACAATACCCCATAGATGGGGTTTAGGTCCGGCGAGTTTGCTGACCAATCAAGCACAGTGATAACGAAGTTATTAAACCAGGTATTGGTACTTTTGGCAGTGTGGGCAGGTGCCAAGTCCTGCTGGAAAATGAAATCAGCATCTCCATAAAACTTTTCAGTAGAGGGACGCATTAAGTGCTCTAAAATTTCCTGGTAGATGGCTGCGCTAACTTTGGACTTGCTATAACACAGTGGACCAATACCAGCAGATGACATGGCTCCCCAAACCATCACTAACTGTGAAAACTTCATACTAGATTTCAAGCAACTTGGACTATGTATCTCTCCACTCTTCCTCCAGAATCTGGTACCTCGATTTCCAGTTGTGGCCCATATCCTGGATATGTGTGTGTGTCGTGGCTTTTGAAGTAATGACTTCAGCCGCAGTCCATGACTTTTGAATTTCCCCCAAATTCTAGAATGGCCTTTTCTTGATAATTCTTTCAAGGATGTGGTTATCTCTGTAGCTTGTGCACCTTTTTCTACCACACTTTTTCCTCTCACTCAACTCTTGCGGCTTAGGCTCCTTGTGGACGATGTCAATGACTGTCTTCTGGACAACTGTCAATCAGAGGGACCATTTAAAGGCTTAGGAAACCTTTGCAGGTGTTTTGTGTTTATTCAATATATAACCAAAGTTAGGGCGAGCACACAACACTTGTACCACAGTATTTGATAATATGCATAAAATTTAATTAAATCACAATCAAACTCCACGTGTACAATATAAAATCCACATTGTGCATGCTTTATAAAATACAAATAAAATATTCAAAAATCAATTATTATAAATTTCCACACAAACAGAATTCTTAGGTAGGATGAGTCCCTATATTCACAACACACTGATGTGTGTATGTAACTGCACCGTTAAAGGTTACTGTGCAGTGGCTGAACTTCAGTGTCCAGTGGTATGCATACCCATGTATGTTGATAATACAACTCCTAATTCCTGCACACTATTCCGGTGCTTGTATTGTCTGCAAGTTCCAATCTGTGCAGTGCAGTTTTATCCAGCTACACTCCTGCTCATATAGTGTTCCACTCCACAATAACGTTTGGCAGAGGTTGAGGTTGTTTGTGCTGGTTTTTATCTCCTGCCCCTCACATAAGATTTTATAGATGGAGCCTTCTTACCTTCCTGTTGATTTGTGTCCCGTAAGCCTCTTTGAGGACATGGAAAGTGAAGGCAATGCAGGGTGAAGGCAAGCGGCGTGGGGCGCTGCTGGCGTCTCAGCTCCTACCTCCGATAGTCCTCTTACCCGAAATCTCGCAGGACTTGGAGCGTGATCTGTATCCAGTCAGTGAAGAGCCGTGAATATACAGCAATTTACTCTGCGTCCTGTTTGTCCAAATGTTCCTCTATTTGGATGTTGTTAGCATGGCCATGCATAAAGGTGCGGAGGTGCTTCTCTCACAGGTGTGCAGCCCAGACGCGTTTCAGGAACGCTCCTTCCCTTCGTCAGTTCGCCTTCACCCTGCATTGCCTTCACCTTGCATGTCCTCAAAGAGGCTTACGGGACACAAATCAACAGGAAGGTAAGAAGGCTCCATCTATAAAATCTTATGTGAGGGGCAGGAGATAAAAACCAGCACAAACAACCTCACTACGTATACTCTGCCAAACGTTATTGTGGAGTGGAACACTATATGAGCAGGAGTGTAGCTGGATAAAACTGCACTGCACAGATTGGAACTTGCAGACAATACAAGCACCGGAATAGTGTGCAGGAATTAGGAGTTGTATTATCAACATACATGGGTATGCATACCACTGGACACTGAAGTTCAGCCACTGCACAGTAACCTTTAACGGTGCAGTTACATACACACATCAGTGTGTTGTGAATATAGGGACTCATCCTACCTAAGAATTCTGTTTGTGTGAAAATCTATAATAATTGATTTTTGAATATTTTATTTGTATTTTATAAAGCATGCACAATGTGGATTTTATATTGTACACGTGGAGTTTGATTGTGATTTAATTAAATTTTATGCATATTATCAAATACTGTGGTACAAGTGTTGTGTGCTCGCCCTAACTTTGGTTATATATTGATTATTCACTTCTAGAGGGTGGGTGTCCCTCTAATTGGGCTAGTAGCACATTATCCAGAACTCTGCCTGAAGTGAGTCACCACCTTGAGTATCAGTTTTGTGTTCATTAGCTAGAGTGCAACACCATGGGTCTACAATACTGAACTTTTCACAATACTCTAATTTTCTGAGATACTGACTTTTGGGTTTTCATTAGCTGTAAGCCATAATCATCAACATTAAAAGAAATAAACGCTTGAAATATATCGCTCTGTGAGTAATGAATATATAAAGTATATGAGTTTCACTTTTTTAATGGGTGAGGTTTACTAAAAGAAAAATTCTATTTACACACATACCTAGCACTGGTCTGGCCCCGTTGTTTACATGCAGTTGCAGAGGTGTAGGGCGTATAATAACATTCTATGACATTCTTCTCATGAATATTTGTGGGTGTCAGCTAAGGCTACTTTCCCACTAGCGTTTTGGCTTTCCATTTGTGAGATCCGTTCAGGGCTCTCAAAAGCAGTCCAAAACAGATCAGTTTTGCCCTAATACATTCTGAATGAAAAAAAAAAGAATCCGCTCAGAATGCATCAGTTTGCCTCAGTCACCATTTCGCTCTGGAGGTGGACACCAAAACACTGCCTGTATTGTAACGGAAGAGTTTTTTCAGATCCATGACGGATCCGCAAAAAAAATGCTAGTGGGAAAGTAGCCTAAGATGCCCTTTCCCCTACCCCTGAACTTGGTTCTCTTTGCAGTACACCATCAGCCTTGCTGCTCTTAGCTGACACAGACATTTTTTTCTTCTGGTTGTCCTCCTGGCCATTTAAATCCTGCTGCTTCTTCCATTTATACAGGCCAAGGATTTCACCAGTTACAGTTCATTAAACCATTCTCCCCATTCTGTTGGGTTTTACTGTAATTGGAATTGCCTTTCTGCTCATCAGGTTGTGAAAGCTAATGTTAAGCCATTCCACATTTTGGGTCCAGTAACGTGCAGGGGGTGCAGTGTATTGCTGTCAAGCTCCACCCACATAGTGGAACTCTGTACTGATGTCTATTGCAGTGGGTGTGGCTCATCGCTCTGACAATCTCCGCCCACATTTTGGACCTCAGTACTGATGTGCCGTGCACATGACTGATTGGTACACGCTGACTGCTGGCAAGCGCTGTTCATTCATTCTCAGCCTCCATGAAGACGCCTTCTGAATGAACTGTGCATAACAGCTCTCAGCAAAAGATGGATTGTGTATCTGTGTTCCCACAGACAAGACAGCGAAGGCCTCATGCACACGACCATTGTGTGTTTTGCGGTCTGCAAATTGCGGATTTGCAAAACACAGATGGCGTCTGTGTGCGTTGCGCAATTTGCGGAATGGCACGAACAGCCATTGATATAAATGCCTATTCTTGTCCGCAATACGGGCAAGAATAGGACAGGTTATATTTTTTTTGCGGACCACAGAAAGGAGCAACGGATGGGGACAGCAACCATTGAAGTGCATGGGTCCGCATCCAAGCCAAAAACTGCGGCTCGGATGCGGACCAAAACAACGTTCGTGTGCATGAGGCCTATGTCTGCAGACATCAGTAGTGACGACAAGGCAAGGCTGCTTTCTTCTGCAGCGCTAGGCTGCTGCACGGAACGCCATCATAGCAGACAAAGATACGGGGCCTCTATAGAAGAAGTCAGTCAATTAAAAATCCATTACTTTACATAGAAACATACAAAAAATAACTTGGACAGCCCCTTAAAAAAGTAAGTATATCTTGCGTCTACATATTGTAGATACAAATTAGGCTACTTTCACACTCGCGTTTTGGCTTTCAATTTGTGAGATCCATTCAGGGCTGTCACAAGCGGTCCAAAACGGATCAGTTTTGCCCTCATGCATTCTGAATGGAAAAGGATCCGCTCAGAATGCATCAGTTTGCCTCCGTTCCATCTTCATTCCGCTTTGGAGACGGACACCAAAACGTTGCTTGCAGCGTTTTGGTGTCCGTCTGATGAAACTGAGCCAAACGGATCCGTCCTGGCACACAATGTGAATCAATGGGGACAGATCAGTTTTTTATCACACAATCTGGCACAAAAGAAAACGGATTCATCCTCCATTGACTTTCAATGGTGTTCAAGACGGATCCGCCTTGGCTATGTTACAGATAATACAAACGGATCCGTTCTGAACGGATGCAGACGGTTGTATTATCTGAACGGATCCGCACGAAAACGCAAGTGTGAAAGTAGCCTTAGTTATGGTGCCCCCTGGTGTCCTTTCTGATTGTTATTGGCTGGCCTGCACAACAGCAGGAATAACTGCTAGAGCACCCAGGGGCTGGCACAAAGCTACTGAAGTAATAACAGAAAAAATGGGGTTTGTTCACCGCACTTGTCCTGCCATGAGTAAGGACAAGTGGTAGTGTGTCCGAAACGCATAGGTTTGTTTTTTTATCCTTTTGTACAAGATGTTTTTAATGCATTTACAATAAAGGATTGATTTTTTTTAAGGAATGCCGTAGTAATCACTTTTTTTCTACATTGGAATTCCACGTCAGTACTAAGCTGCTGAGCATGTGTGATCATTCGTACTGGATATATTAAGTAGATAAACTTGTCACCACTGGGCAGTATACACTGCAGCTCACCCACTGAAGCATTCTGAAATGCATAGCTTTACTTCAGCACTGCATTAGCACTGTATATTTATCCATTCATCTGGGTCTATACATTCATCATATCAGGTACTCTTATCATCTCTTTTTCTCCTATATACAATTTTGTGGACCATAAGAACCAACTTTTACCCCCAAAATCGAGGGTAAAATGGCTGTGTATATTATAGTCTGAATGCTAATGACTGCTTCCAATATGGAAACGGTCATCAGCATTGCAGGAGGCACAGGCTGTATTCACCCTCCCTTGTCTTCCTCGAAGTGCCATAATGCACTGATATCAGCTCACATTGCAGCGTGGGCCGGAAGAAGAGCAAGGAGTGGTGAGTCCTGAATCTAGAGAGTGGCAACGCTGTCTGGAGCAAGCGAGGTAAGTTTATTTTTTTAATGTCTGATCTGATGTCTTATAGGGATCTGATCGAAGGCTGATGAAGGCTATGGGTTTGATATGAGACTGATGGAGGTTGGGGGTCTTCTCTGAGTGGGGGGTCTGCTCTGAGGCTGTTGGAGCTTGGGGGTCTGATCTGAGGTCTGATGGAGCTTGGGGGTATGATATTTGGTGAATTAAAGATTCGTAATTACAAATAAATAGATTGTAGTGGCTCACCCACTTGTAATTATGGATACGGTGCTCTGTCAAATTGAATCCCCCCCATTAATAATAATAGCAAATATCATTATATTCAGGACAGGCAGTCCTCACCTGCAATCACTCAGAATAAATATGTATACTATATAAACATTTATTATGCAACCATTACATTCTTCTACATACAGTATTAGTTGAAACATAAAACATTTTAAAATGGCAAAATAATATGAAAAAAGTTATAAAAAGTGAGAAGATATAGTTGACTCTATCAATAGAACAGCAATCCCGATATTAGGTCCATATACAGCATGCTAATAGTAGTGACTGATTTTGGACTGTATACATGTTATTCCTGGTGGATTTATAAGGATAATAGGACGCAGGTCTTTTGTATAAAGAGTCCAAGATCACGATTAGGTTTTTCCTAGTCACTCCAGAATGTAATTTTATTTGGTCAGCAATTCCTCTTTTATCAATTACACTATTTATCCATATGATGTGTGGTATATTCAATAAGTGAGTATTCAATATCGACTAATAGTTGTAATATAGCACATATAATCACTTAGTAGTATCTGCCAATTTGTTGTTATTTCCACATGGATGTGACGTGTCCACCATTAATGTCTATATATCACCCTGGCATACTGTATTCACTTTTTTTAAAAAAAAAAAAGGAGAAAAACCTGTGGTAATTAATAAATAAAAATGTCTTCAATAATGTTCATATAGCTCTTTGATTAGTAATCATATATCTTCCACAGGGTGAGTATATCCACCTTTAGATATCGTTTGTTAATTTTGAATATAGTGATAAATATCACTTACTTACTCTTAGGGTACTTAGTTACTTACTAAGAGTAAGTAAGTGATATTTATCATTATATTTAAAATTATCCAAAGATACCTAAAGGTGAATATACTCACCCTGTGGAAGATATACAGTGCCTTGCAAAAGTATTAACCCCCTTGACTTTTTCGTGTTTTGTTACATTACAGCCTTAAGTTCAATGTTTTGTTAATCTGAATTTTATGTGATGGATCAGAACACAATAGTCTAAGTTGGTGAAGTGAAATGAGAAAAATATATAAATAAAATTATAATTTAGAAATAGAAAACCGAAAATTGCCATGTGCATATGTATTCACCCTCTTTGTTAGGAAGCCCATAAAAAGCTCTGTTGCAACCAATTGCCTTCAGAAATCACATAGGTGGACATCATTTCACTAACTATCTGCAATCTAAGTGTCACATCATCTGTCATTACATATACACACCTTTTTTGAAAGGCCCCAGAGGCTGCAACACCTAACAAGAGGCATCACTAACCAAACACTGCCATGAAGACCAAGGAACTCTCCAAACAAGTAAGGGGCAATGTTGTTGAGAAGTACAAGTCGGGGTTAGGTTATAAAAAAATATCCAAATCTTTGATGATCCCCAGAAGCACATCAAATCTATCAAAACCAAATGGAAAGAACATGCCACAACAGCAAACCTGCCAAGAGACGGCCGCCCACCAAAACTCATGGACCGGGCAAGGAGGGCATTAATCAGAGAGGCAGCACAGAGACCCAAGGTAACCTTGGAGGAACTGCAGAGTTCCAGAGCAGAGACTGGAGTATCTGTACATAGGATGACAATAAGCCGTACGCTTCATAGAGTTGGGCTTTATGGCAGAGTGGCCAGAAGAAAGCCATTACTTTCAGCTAAAAACAAAAAGGCACATTGTGAGTTTGCGAAAAGGCATGTGGGAGACTCCCAAAATGTATGGAGGAAGGTGCTCTGGTCTGATGAGACTAAAATTGAACTTTTCGTCCATCAAAGAAAACGCTATGTCTGGTGCACACCCAACACATCACATCACCCAAAGAACACCATCCCCACAGTGAAACATGGTGGTGGCAGCATCATGCTGTGGGGATGGGACTGAGAAACTGGTCAGAGTTGAGGGAAAGATGGATGGTGCTAAATACAGGGATATTCTTGAGCAAAATCTCACTATGTGCCTGATTTGAGACTAGGACGGAGGTTCACCTTCCAGCAGGACAATGCCCCCAAACCCACTGCTAAAGCAACACCAATCCATGTTAATTCCAGGTTGTGAGGCACCAAAACACGAAAAAAGCCAAGGGGGGTGCAAGGCACTGTATGATTACTAATCAAAGCGCTATATGAACATTATTGAAGACATTTTTATTCATTAATTACCACGTTTTTATCCTTTTTTTTTCTTAAAAAAAAAGTAAATACAGTATACCAGGGTGATATATAGACATTAATGGTGGACACGTCACATCCATGTGGAAATAACAACAAATTGGCAGATACTACTAAGTGATTATATGTGCTATATTACAACTATTAGTCGATATTGAATACTCACTTATTGAATATACCACACATCATATGGATAAATAGTGTAATTGATAAAAGAGGAATTGCTGACCAAATAAAATTACATTCTGGAGTGACTAGGAAAAACCTAATCGTGATCTTGGACTCTTTATACAAAAGACCTGCGTCCTATTATCCTTATAAATCCACCAGGAATAACATGTATACAGTCCAAAATCAGTCACTACTATTAGCATGCTGTATATGGACCTAATATCGGGATTGCTGTTCTATTAATAGAGTCAACTATATCTTCTCACTTTTTATTACTTTTTTAATGTTATTTTGCAATTTTAAAATGTTTTAACTAATATGTAGAAGAATGTAATGGTTGCATAATAAATGTTTATACAGTATACATATTTGTGATTGCAGGTGAGGAGTGCCTGTCCTGAATATAATGATATTTGGAGTCTGATGAAGAATGAGGGTCTGATGAGGATTGGGGGTCTGATCTGAGGTGTGATTAAAAATATTTTTTCTATTTTCCTCCTCAAAATCCTAGGTGCATCTTATAGTCCAGTGCGTGTTTTAGTCCGAAAATACTGTAAATGGCTACACAGAGTGGGTATCAAAATAATCCCAAGGGTCACCATAGCAAGTACAAAACAGCAATATCTAAAAACAAATATAATTTCAAATGAAACATGTTTTGCATGATCTAACAGGTAATGGCGTATCATTGGACGATCTCTTGTGCATGAGACAATATGCATGCTTTTAAAATAAAATTATCTCAACAGCTTGTAGATATAGAATACTTGCCACTATCTGATCTTCAGATGCAGTGGAAACACTACTATCATCAAAGTAATACCATTTCCCATCATCTTTATTTTTTGCAAAGGCTGTGTCTAGGAGAAAAGACAAAATGAAGAGACATCAAAAATCTTTTTCCTGTGACTTGGAGTGGAAAATATCTTCTTTTACATATTCATACTGTGAAAGCCAGTATTATAAAAGGCTAACCCATTCCATCAATTAAATGACTTAAAGGGGTTTTGTCTCTTCAGCAAGTGGCATTTATCATGTGGAAAAGGTTAATACAAGGCACTTTACTAATGTATTGCTATTACCCATATTGCCTCCTTTGCTGGCTTGATTCATTTTCCATCACATTATACACTGCTTGTATCCAGGGGTTACGAGCACCCTGCAGTCCAGCAGCGGTGGTCGTGCTTGCACACTGTAAGAAAAAGCGTTGTCCTCTGTGGTGGCTGGGACCGCACATAGGCCGGATCTTTTTCCTATAGTGTGCAAATATGGCCACCGCTGCTGGATTGATCATGAAAATGAGCAGTACATAACGTGATGGAGAATACATTAGTAAGTGCCTTGTATTAACTTTCTCTATATGATAAATGCCATTTGCTGAGGTGAGACAACCCCTCTAATTGTCCTCTAGGGACCTACTGTGCAATATGTTTTTTTGGTATACAAGTAGTATCTGAGCAACTGAAGCTTCACTGTACACTCTCGTAGGATTCCGCACCCATGAGATTTTTGAATGAATGCATCTGAAGCCAAAATCCATCTGGTGTGGTACAATGCCATAGGGTATATAATACTGAAGAACATGGAGTGCCTAGGGCTTCGTAGTATGGAGCCAAGGGGACTCCATGTGCCCCCATACATCTTCAGGGCACACTGTTCTGCAATACCCACAGGTTCATCCAGCCAGTGATGCACACATACAAGATAATTGAAGTATACCAGTATATTCCCTGATATGCATCTGTATAAATAGGTCTGGAACTTACAATGGCCACCTCCCATTCCTCCATAGTGATTTGATACAGCTATTAAATTGTAGCAACAAGGGCCAGCATTTGGATTGATGAGGAATTTTGACATGTCCAAATCACTGTTTGAAAAAAAAAAAAAAAAAAAAAAAAATTAGTAGACAACACATAGGAAACATACATTGCTTAAAAAGAAAAAAAATAATAATAATAAAAAAAGCTATCCTTAAAGGGGTTGTCCCACAAAAAAATATTAAAGTTTTCAAACCAGCACCTGGATCTGAATACTTTTCTCTTGTAATTAAAAATTTAGCATAGCCACTGAGTTACTCAATAAAATGTATCTGTATAGCGCCACCTGCTGTGTTTTTTTTCTTATTTCTTTGTCCTGCTGACTGAGAAGGTCGCACATGCTCAATTTCATCCTTGAACTGCCTCCTGAGCTGTGATAGGGAGAGCAGGGTCACGCCCCCTTAGCCCCTTGAGCTGTGAGCTTCATATAAATCTAGCAGAGCAATGAATGGGGAGATCTCTGGATCCATGTGAGGTACAGGGCTGGTTCTAGCTTTGTTAGAAAGAGATTGTCATGTACTATACGATGTCAGTTTTTTTTTTTTTTTACATTAATCATGGGATAACCCCTATAACAGTTGAGAGAGATGCCAAAATACATATCTTGTTCATATCTGCATCGGAGACTGGGAGCTGACAAAAAAAAATAAAGTCCTTCATGTAGGATTTTTTATTCCAGTAAAAAAATAAAGCAAACAAAAAAAACAAAAAAAAAAAAAAAACGACTCCTCAACACACTACATTGTAATCAATGAAGCCTGTTCAGCTCAGCTATGTGCAGAACCTGGAATGTTTGTTATTTTCACTGTTCGGCTTCACTAATAGAGCAGAACAATAAAAATGCCTGTTGTGGGTGAAAATGTAGATGTTAATGGCAGCTGTAATAATTATATCAAAATTTGCAGGTCACCAATGGCGCTGACATACAGTTGCAAGAAAAAGTATGTGAACCCTTTGGAATGATATGGATTTCTGCACAAATTGGTCATAAAATGTGATCTGATCTTCATCTAAGTCACAACAATAGACAATCACAGTCTGCTTAAACTAATAACACACAAAGAATTACATGTTACCATGTTTTTATTGAACACACCATGTAAACATTCACAGTGCATGTGGAAAAAGTATGTGAACCCTTGGATTTATTAACTGGTTGAACCTCCTTTGACAGCAATAACTTCAACCAAACGTTTCCTGTAGTTGCAGATCAGGCGTGCACAACGGTCTTGACCATTCCTCTTTACAGAACTGTTTCAGTTCAGCAATATTCTTAGGATGTCTGGTGTGAATCGCTTTCTTGAGGTCATGCCACAGCATCTCAATCGGGTTGAGGTCAGGACTCTGACTGGGCCACTCCAGAAGGCGTATTTTCTTCTGTTTAAGCCATTCTGTTGTTGATTTACTTCTATGCTTTGGGTCATTGTCCTGTTGCAACACCCATCTTCTGTTGAGCTTCAGCTGGTGGAGAGATGGCCTTAAAGGGGTTGTCCAAGTTATATTTATTGATGACCTATCCTCAGGATAGGTCATCAATATCAGATCGGAGGGGGTCCGACACCCGGCACCTCCTCCGATCAGCTGTTTGAAGAGAAGGCGTGCGTGGTGTCAGCGCTGCCTCCTCTTCACTGTTTACCTTCTAGCCGTTGCATCTGCAGTGGTGAGCAGCTGTAATTACACCCAAGCCGTCCTATTGAAATGAATGGGACGGCTTGGGTGTAATTACACCTGTTCACCACTGCAGATGCAACGGCTAGAGGGTAAACAGTGAAGAGGAGGCAGCGCTGACACCGCGCATGCCTTCTCTTCAAACAGCTGATCGGAGGAGGTGCCGGGTGTCGGACCCCCGCCGATCTGATATTGATGACCTATCCTGAGGATAGGTCATCAATAAATATAACTTGGACAACCCCTTTAAGTTCTCCTGCAAAATGTCTTGATAAACTTGGGAATTCATTTTTCCTTAGATGATAGCAATCCGTCCAGGCCCGGACGCAGCAAAGCAGCCCCAAACCATGATGCCCCCACGACCATACTTCACAGTTGGGATGAGGTTTTGATGTTGGCGTGCTGTGCCTCTTTTTCGCCACACGTGTTTCTTCCAAACAATTTTACTTTGGTTTCACCTGTCCACAGAATATTTTTCCAGTACTGCTGTGGAACATCCAGGTGCTCTTGTGCAAACTGTAAACGTGCAGCAATGTTTTTTTTGGATAGCAGTGGCTTCCTCTGTGGTATCCTCCCATGAATTCCATTCTTGTTAAGAGAATCTACGATATGTAGAACACTAAACAGGGATGTTAGCATATGCCAGAGACTTTTGTAAGTCTTTAGCTGACACTCTAGGATTCTTCTTCACCTCACCTGTGCTCTTGCAGTCATCTTTACAGGATGGCCACTCCTAGGGAGAGTAGCAGCAGTGCTGAACTTTCTCCATTTATAGACAATTTGTCTTACTGTGGACTGATGAACAGCAATGCTTTTGGAGATACTTTTATAACCCTTTCCAGCTTTATGCAAGTCAACAATTCTTAATCGTAGGTCTTCTGAGAGCTCTTTTGTGCGAGGCATCATTCACATCAGGCAATGTTTTTTATAGGACAGGGCAGCTGTAACCAACACCTCCAATCTCATCTCATTGATTGGACTCCAGTTGGCTGACACCTCACTCCAATTAGCTCTTGGAGACGTCATTAGTCTAAGGGTTCACATACTTTTTCCACCTGCACTGTGAATGTTTACATGGTGTTTTCAATAAAAACATGGTAACATTTAATTATTTGTGTGTTATTAGTTTAAGCAGACTGTGATTGTCTATTGTTGTGACTTAGATGAAGATCAGATCACATTTTATGATCAATTTGTACATAAATCTATATCATTCCAAAGGGTTCACATACTTTTTCATGCAACTGTATATAGATTTTTGGTTACTATACAATATAATGCCAAATGGGCACCTTCATCAGGTATTCATATAGCTGAGGAAGGTGCCGATTGAGTGTTGCAACGTATAGCAATACTAAGCACATTCTGATTTCCGGATTACCTGTTGCACCGACGTATTCTGTTACTGATCCGGACAATGGGTTGTACAGTGGTGGTTCTGAGACTAAGATTCTTTACCAAGCTTACAGATATATTATACCTGCACAATTTCATCAGGTGAGCATATCACCAACTGTTTTTGTCTATACAATAGTCATAGAGTGTACACTCTGAAGCAAGGTGTGTTTTTCTGTCTCTTCCAGTAATCATGTCAGCAGTAGACACTTTGGTATACGTGAAAGAGTCACCTGCCTAGGCTGTGTTCTGCTGGGGAAGTGTAGCATTACATGGATGGCTCAAGCCCATCTCCAGCACTAAGCCTCTGAACATAAAGGACTAAGGGCAATAAACATTTGGATACCAGAGCCTGAAGACGGTAAAGACTTGAGCCCCAAACGGCACAAAATCCTGTTAGGCTGACTAAGTTCATGTCTAGTTACCCTTAACAGAAGTGATATTTTAATTCCCCCTCTACCCCCAACTTCTCCTTCAAAACACACAGGTCTCTAGAACCAGTTACATTCTAGGATGGGACTGCTTACCCGGATTGTGACCATTTTAATTTACTGGCATAATTACCCGCTAGATAAAATTTACCATATTTTGCTAATACAAAGTATATGTATAACATTATTTGTAATAATTTTTTTAAATGTATTTTTGTTTTTGTTTTCCAAAAGAGCTCCTTAAAGGGGTTGTGCAAGAATAGGGAATTGGGGAGGGGGGTTGGAAGGTTTGAGAATTCCCCTACTTGGCTGGGCCTGTAAAGGGAAACTTGCTTACCTGTTTCCTGGCGCTGGCTCCCAGCGTGCAATGCTCCACTGGGCTCCCTCTCTGTAAACACGCGGTTTGACATCGCCACAGCTAATCACTGGTCATTGCTGTGATGGGTTCTCCTTACGCCATGACAAATGGTCACATGATGCAATGGGATTAGATCTTAACCGCGACCAGTGATTGGCTGCGGAGACGTCAAACTGCATGTTTACAGCAAGGAAGTCTAGTAGAGCATCGCAGGCCTGGACCTTTATAGGTCCAGCCTAGGAGGGGGGAGTTTTCTCCATTCTTGCACAACCCCTTTAAAGGGCTGTTTATTCCTTTTAGATGTGAACTTACCTTACAGGAAAATCAACTAATGTATCCAGTTTATCCCTCATGTATCTACTATATGAAAAGCGTTTCAAGTGCACCACAAGAACCGGAGGTAAAGACCAGAGATCTAATTTTTTGGTTGCTTGCTGATGTTCTTTGCAGTTTGGGCAATACCTGTGAAATAGTACATGAAATTCTAGTTCTTGCACAGTATACCATAAGAATCTACATAAAGGTTATAAATGTTAACTGATCATCATGCTTAGCTGTTAACAAAAAATTGGCCCATTGGTAGTAAATTGTGGTGCGTGCTTCATATCGTATTCTATTGAGAACTGACCCAGGAATAGGTCTACCATAACTGGGGAAGACTTAGTGACGTAGTACATAAGCACACTGCAGGTTAACAATACATGCTTTAAAATAATCTAAAAACTGTCTGGTCACCTCTTACTCATCACATTATTAATTACATATTAATGGTCGTGTTTAATTTTATAATGTAATTCACTTCGGTAAAATATGGGCAATGTCTGATGGTTGTATCCAGCTTTTAACCTTATGATCAAATAGAAGGATTTCTAAGTTCATCAATGGCTATGATGCACATCTCGACAGAAATCCAGCTTGGTTCCATCACACATCATAGGAGCAAGAAGACTGATAAGAGGTACGTTTAAGATTTTCCTCCATTTCTGTTGTGGATTAGGCACTGAGTTTGCGTCAGATTTGCTATGGATTTCTCCCTAGGCATTGCAAAGGGTAAAATCTGCAGTGGAAATTAACCGCATAAACTGAGACACTGTGGAATTAAAATCCTTATTGTAAGTCCATTTATGCTGCAGATTATTATGGCAGCATGTAGATGAGATTGGTTTAAATCTCATCCACTTGCTGCTAGTGTAGATTGGTGCAGATTTTTTGCACTTAAAGGGGTTGTCTCACTTCAGCAAATGGAATCGATGATCTAGAGAAAGTTAATAAAAGGCCCTTACTAATGTACCGTAATTGTCCATATTGCTTACCTTGCTGGCTAGATTCATTTTTCCATCCTACTATACACTTCTAGTTTCCATATTTATGACCACACTGTATTCCAGCAGCGGTGGCTGTGTGTGCACACGGTGACTGGAATGACAGGAGTGTATATAGTCCAGCGCTTTTTTCTATAGCATGCAAACACAACCACTGCTGCTATATTGCAGGTGCTCATAACCGTGGAAACAAGCAGAGTATACTCTGATGGAAAAAATGTATTTAGCCGGCAAGGAAGCAATATAGATAATGACAATACATTAGTAAGTGCCTTGTATTAAATTTCCCTATATGATAAATGCCTTTTGCTTAATGCTCTGAACCCGGACATACCTCCATTTTCACCCAGGCAGCCCCCGTGACTTGAGCATCGGAGCAGTTCATGCTCCGATGCTCTCCTTTGCCCTGCGCTAAATCGCGCAGGGCAAAGGCATTTTCAGTGGTTCCGGTGACAAACCGGGCTCTCCATGGGGCTGCCAGGAAGCCCGGGGATGTCACCAGCACTGATGGGCGGGCTTTTATGCTACAGCACGCCCATCAGAGCCGGTGACATCACCGTACACACTACCGGGCGAAAGCTTCCGCCCGGCAGTGTGTTATTGTAAACAAAAGAGCCCTTGCCCTGTGACATCTAGCGCAGGGCAAGGAAGCGCATCGGAGCATGAGATGCTCCGATGCTAACATCAGGGGGATTGTCTGGGTGAAAATATGGGTATGTCCGGGTTCAGCTCTGAACCCGGACAACCCCTTTAAGTGAGCCAGCCCCTTTAGAAGCACTCCCACAAAAAATGTTATTCTCTGACCTGTTAGAAAGGTGCATGATGTAAACTGTAGTGAATGTAATCTTCTTACCAGTAACTGTGTTTGTGAGTTATCCTCTCCCTTCTGATCCTCAGCTGTGTCATGTGACCAGCACTCTGACTCTCCAAATAACACAGCATCTTCTGAGTGGACAGGAAGCCAATTTCCCTATGTATTCCTTTGGGAGCCTCAATGTCAGTCTAATAGGAATGAATAGAGAAGTAACTGACTTCCTGTCCTGTGTCAGTTGGGGATGACACATGACATAGCAAAGGATCAGAATGGAGGTTATAACTCACAAATACAGCCACTGGTAAAAAGATTACCATCACTACAGTTTACATCTACCTTTCTAACAGGTCAAAGAATAAACTTTAATTCTGCTAAGGAAAATCTGCAGCACAATGTGTGCCTGGTGGAGTCAGTAAGCCAAAGTTCTGACTCTGAGTCCATAAATGGCCAATAATGTAGTATTAACAAATTTACAGTAGTAAAATGGTAACATTGGGCTCTTTCTTTCTATCATAAAAGTAATCAGGCTACTTAGAACGTAAACCATATTTATTGGAATACAGTTTCAGACATTTCTGACATTGTCTAAATTCATTTATATACATAGTATACGTATGTCCTGGAAATGAAAAGAATCACGTGCAGGCTTAAATAGTAATAAAAGAAACATGTAGAAAGTGTAACTGCTATATTCAGTGCTTGACATGAAAGGGTTGTCTGGGAAGGAATAACTTTTCACAGGATCCCGCAGCCTACTTCTGCTATGGAAAGATTCATACTTATTGCTATCCACAGCTCTGGTCCTGCACACAGGCTCCCGTGTGTCTATCTACTGGTCTGCAGTTTGTTTACTTCCTCTCTGCAGTTGTCATAATCATCTGCTCCATTGCAGCCAATGACTCCACAAGAGACACATCACCACTGAAGCCAGTTACTGGCTGCAGTGGAGCAGATGAACATGCCCATGTCGGTGAAAAATTAAACAAGACTGACAAGAAAATGGACACACAGGAGCTGCCACGCAGGACCAGAAGGGCACAAGCAGGTAAATATGATTCTTTCCATATTTCAAAAGGCTGCAGGCTCCTGTGAATAGTTACTGATTCCCAGACAACCGCTTTAATGCTGTCTTCCTGTTTTGTCTAGCAGTTATGAGATGACTGTAGGCATGCCCAGTAGTGAACTTCCTCCTCTAGTCCTTAGAGAACAAACTACTGCACATGTGCAGCACAGTTTCAGGCATTGTAAATAAAATAAGATAACTAAGATGAGATAAATAGTATAAGGAACAGGGGAGAACACAGGATAGGTGAGAACTGATTATCTATCATCACTAGAACACCCTGCGTATCCCTGTTTATAGTATAAGGACAGGAGAAAACACAGAAGAGGTGTGAACTGATTTTCTATCACCACTAGAACACACTGCTTATTACTGTTTACAGTATTAGGGACAGAAGAGTACACAGCAGAGGTGAGAACTGATTTTCTATCAACCCTAGAACACCCAGCTTATCACTATTTATAGTATAAGGAATAGGAGAGAACACAGGAGAGGTGAGAACTGATTTTCTATCATCACTAGGACACCCTGATTATCAGTATTTATAGTATAAAGGACAGGAGAGAACTGATTTTCTATCATCACTAGAATACCCTGCTTATCCCTGTATGTAGTATAAGGGACAGGAGAGAACACAGGAGAGGTGAGAACTGATTATATATATCACCAATAGAAAATCCTGCTTATCCCTGTTTGTAGTATAAGGACAGGAGAGGACACAGGAAAGGTGAGAACTGACTATCTATAACCACTAGAACACCCTGCTTATCACTGTTTATAATATAAGGGACAGGAGAGAACACAGGAGAGGTGAGAACTGATTTTCGATCACCACTAGAACACCTGCTTTTCACTGGTTTTAATATATAAATAAAGGCCTTAAATTGATAAAACATAAAATATATTTATTATTAACATTTCTATATATGCAAGTTAATAAATTAATTACACAATAATAACAGCTAATATTGCTACCTACTCCACACAAAACAAGCTTCAAATCCGACTCCACAGCACTATGTGTGTGTACCCTAAATTGTTCCTTTAAGAGCTATACCCAACTGCATCCAGATCCTTTAAAGCAGTGGTCCTCTACTTGTGTCTCCCTGCGTGTGTTAGAGTATGGTTATGGTTGTAGTTTTGGAGAGCCACAGGTTGAGAACCACACATACAGTACAGACCAAAAGTTTGGACACACCTTCTCATTCAAAGAGTTTTCTTTATTTTCATGACTATGAAAATTGTAGATTCACACTGAAGGCATCAAAACTATGAATTAACACATGTGGAATTATATACATAACAAAAAGTGTGAAACAACTGAAAATATGTCATATTCTAGGTTCTTCAAAGTAGCCACCTTTTGCTTTGATTACTGCTTTGCACACTATTGGCATTCTCTTGATGAGCTTCAAGAGGTAGTCACCTGAAATGGTCTTCCAACAGTCTTGAAGTTCCCAGAGATGCTTTGCACTTGTTGACCCTTTTGCCTTCACTCTGCGGTCCAGCTCACCCCAAACCATCTCGATTGGGTTCAGGTCCGGTGACTGTGGAGGCCAGGTCATCTGGCGCAGCACCCCATCACTCTCCTTCATGTCAAATAGCCCTTACACAGCCTGGAGGTGTGTTTGGGGTCATTGTCCTGTTGAAAAATAAATGATGGTCCAACTAAACGCAAACCGGATGGAATAGCATGCCGCTGCAAGATGCTGTGGTAGCCATGCTGGTTCATTATGCCTTCAATTTTGAATAAATCCTCAACAGTGTCACCAGCAAAGCACCCCCACACCATCACACCTCCTCCTCCATGCTTCACGGTGGGAACCAGGCATGTAGAGTCCATCCGTTCACCTTTTCTGCATCGCACAAAGACACGGTGGTTGGAACCAAAGATCTCAAATTTCATCAGACCAAAGCACAGATTTCCACTGGTCTAATGTCCATTCCTGGTGTTCTTTAGCCCAAACAAGTCTCTTCTGCTTGTTGCCTGTCCTTAGCAGTGGTTTCCTAGCAGATATTCTACCATGAAGGCCTGATTCACACAGTCTCCTCTTAACAGTTGTTCTAGAGATGTGTCTGCTGCTAGAACTCTGTGTGGCATTGACCTGGTCTCTAATCTGAGCTGCTGTTAACCTGCGATTTCTGAGGCTGGTGACTAGGATGAACTTTTCCTCCGCAGCAGAGGTGACTCTTGGTCTTCCTTTCCTGGGGCGGTCCGAATGTGAGCCAGTTTCTTTGTAGCGCTTGATGGTTTTTGTGACTGCACTTGGGGACACTTTCAAAGTTTTCCCAATTTTTCGGACTGACCGACCTTCATTTCTTAAAGTAATGATGACCACTAGTTTTTCTTTACTTAGCTGCTTTTTTTTTGCCATAATACAAATTCTAGTCTATTCAGTAGGACTATCAGCTGTGTATCCACCTGACATCTCCACAACGCAACTGATGGTCCCAACCCTATTTATAAGGCAAGAAATCCCACTTATTAAACCTGACAGGGCACACCTGTGAAGTGAAAACCATTTCAGGTGACTACCTCTTGAAGCTCATCAAGAGAATGCCAAGAGTGTGCAAAGCAGTAATCAAAGCAAAAGGTGGCTACTTTGAAGAACCTAGAATATGACATATTTTCAGTTGTTTCACACGTTTTTGTTATGTATATAATTCCACATGTGTTAATTCATAGTTTTGATGCCTTCAGTGTGAATCTACAATTTTCATAGTCATGAAAATAAAGAAAACTCTTTGAATGAGAAGGTGTGTCCAAACTTTTGGTCTGTACTGTATGTCACATGGTGTAGAATGGGAACTGTTAATGTGTGCACAAGGAAAGATGCAGGGCAGGGGTGTAGTGTGGGTGCAGCCAGGGGCAGGGGCCTCAAAATATTTATCTGTATGGGGCCCTGCAATTCCTGATAGCAGCTCTGGTTCCCAATATAGGGGACTGAGTTTAGTGAAGTAATATTACCCTTATGCACCTTGCCCCAATATGCCATTATTTGATCAATAAGAAACACTGTTCTATGTAAATGGCTGCAGCGGTTATAGCCGCTTTCTTGCAGCGCTGGGTTTGAATCTGATCAACAGTAACAACTGCATTAAAGGGGTTGTCCCACAAACACCTTTGTCCACTCTGCAGAGGACACAGAATAAATGTCCGATTGTCAGGGGTCCAATCGCTTGGGCTCCAGCCAATGAAGAGAACGGGGACCTGGTTTTGTTCCTTCTGAACAGAGCCATGGTTGTGCACATACTGAGGCTGTAAAATTAAGATTTAAATGCACCCCCATTGCAAATGTTTGTATGCGGCCTAAGAGGGACCATTTGCTGGTGTCAGAAAATGCTTCACTTACAGGTGTAACAGAAAAAGAAACGAAGTAGCATGGAACTTACACATAATTGCAGATTTAGAAATTCCTAAAAAAACCACTTAGATTTTATGGCTAGGTGGGGTTTTTAGAAACCAGCATCACACTGGAATTTAATAGTGATTGCTTCTGGTCATGGTAGTGATGTGATTGCTAGATAATAAAGATGACTACACTACCTCATACACAATACAATGCCATGAATGATCTCCTTTATATTTGTTAAACTTACCATGGATCCTCGGCACCTAGCTTTTCCTTTGTGGTAAAAAGTTCAATGCAATCTTTTAATTTCATAAAAGACTTTTTTTGGGGGATGAAATCTACACTTTCGTGCTTTTCAAAGTCCTGAAAAATAAAAAGCAAAGGGAATCCAAAATGTGTATGTTTTGTAATGTACGCTCAATACAGTTATTTTTTATTCTGTATGTTCATTGTACTTTTTCTTTACTTTGCAACTTTTCCACTAAGCTTATAAATTGAAGAATGACATGCATGGATAAGGTATATGACCGCTGCAGCCAGTCACGTTTCCTACTGCTGAGGACTGATTTGTTGCAGTGGTCAGATGCCAGATCCATGCACATCATTGCACCGATACTGTGATGTGCTAGGATACGGCAGTATCCGCTGAGGACAGTGACTGGCTGCAATGGTCACATTCCTTACCCAAGTATGACACCACTGCAGCCGCAGGAGAACCGAACCAGCGCCGCAGAGAACAGCGCGGGAGTGAATACAAGATGTTTTTGTTTAAGTCAATTCATGATCATCTGTGACAACTCAACTCATAATGTAAGGGCTATTAACAACTGAAATACTGAATTTGTGGCATATTGAACATATAGTATATACCATTAATGTCTAGTTCCAGTTCCAGGACTCCCATCTAATGGGAGTATAACTGAAAAATACATGTGAGCAGCCACAAGACAGACACAGACATACATGTCTGTTACCAGATGGTATACCCCTGTTCTAGGGTATACTATAGCTAGCTAAATTGTAACAATTCCTGAAAATGCCTGACACAGGTAATTGGTATGCCATACAATTATGAAGATACATGATCAAGAAAGTAAAAAAAAAGACACATACAAAGAAACACACTCCATTATAATTATCTCTAGTACATGTAAATATTTTTATAAAACTAGTGTAAATTATATTATTTAAAGTGGTTTTCCGAGATTTTGATTGGTGGAGTTCCGACCTCCGCCTATCAGCTGTTTGAGAAGGCACCAGTACTCGTGTGAGCACAGCGACCTTCTCTTTGCTCACCAAGCACAGCGCCATACATTGTATAGCAGCTTATCGCACTCAGCCCCATAGAATTGAATGTCGGGGCGCAGTGCTTGGTAAGCACAGAGAAGGCCGTGTAACTCACAGGAGCACCAATGCTTTTCAAACAGCTGATCGGTGGGGGATCCAGATTCCGATACTCGTGATCAGTATGAAAATCTCAGAAAAACGTTTTTTATTATGAAGTCATTGGTCCAGAGAAAAATGTAACCCTAGAGGCAAAAGGGCGAGCTGCTGCCCAGGACCACAGCTAGGGTAAATGTGAGTAATGCTGGTTCTAATGACTTGCAATACACACAATGTTAGTGGGAAACATGGAATATTTTGCACAATAATTATGAAAGATTCAATCATGATTTACAATTATATGAATTGGCAGTACATAGATCTTTCTATAGCAAGGCCTGTGACAATGACAAAGGTACATCCCTTACTGTAACAGCAGTAAGACTCTCGAACTCTGTATCATATCATGTTGTGATGGTTGACTCAGAGGGGCCTGGATGCCTTTTTTGAGTATAATATTATTACAACGTAGGGTCCATTCACACGTCCGTAGTGTATTGCGGATCCGCAATACACCCGGCCAGCACCCCCATAGAACTGATTGATCCAGGGAGTTCTTCTGACTGCCAGATTTGAAGTTAGGAAGGCAAAGACCATAGAGATCAGCAGTAGACAGGAAGAGTGCCGTCTCCTCATACAGCTGTTCTGGGGGGATGCCAGGTGTCGGACCCCCGCCGACCTGATATTGATATAGGTCATCAATAGTAAAAGCCCGGACAACCCCTTTAACTATTTAACACAATAAATAGAACTTTGAAAACATATTTAGACATCATCAAGAACACGATTTTAATTTCTACACTTTCTATTAAAGTGGGATTCGTGGGCACCCCCTTCAATTTTATTCTCTTTGAAGAACTGACCCTTGCAGATATAATTCAAGAACCTATATCCACCATCATCTCTGCTGTACTGTACTAGAACAAATGCTTACCTCTGCTGCATTTTCATCAAAGTATTTTTTCTTCATTTTTAGATCCCAGTCCAAGGCAAGGTAGGAACTTTCTATGGCATAACACAATAGGTTGTGAGCCTTTTATGCAGACATTTCTACACCTTGTGCATATTTTACACAAATATCTATACAGAATACACACTACGTACCATCGAGCCTGAGTTGTCTGTCATCAAATCTGATGTATCGAGTATCATCTTTGATGTAACTGATGTCAGCATTGCCTAAGTTAGTAAACTGGAATGTAAAGAAGCGTTTTTTCTGCCCTGTGACTGATTGTCCTTTGCAGGTTTCTTCGCACAGTCCATTTTCTGAGTCGTTATCGCCTCCAACAGAGTCTTCTGACTGACTGTTCTCATTCTCCGAAGGAAGCTCCTGATCCTGGCTAGACTCATCATCAGGTTCATCAGTTTCCATTTCACCTTCAAAAGCAGTCACAATTTTATCACAATGTCTCTCAAAAGGGCCTTTGCATCAAGGACGTTATAAAACACAGGTGGCACAGTGAAGCTCATCCTGAAGATTTTTTGCCAATGCAATGATTATCATATTCAACATTGTTGTATTCAACTTAAAACACAATTAGGCCTCATTTATCAAAACCGTCTAAAAGTATAACTGTCTTTGTTGCCAATAGTGACGAACCAGTGCACAGCAATTCAAGTTGATTTCTGATTAGTTGTTAGTGACAACAAAAGATTATAATTTTAGACAGTTTTGATAAATGAGGCGCAATGTTCAGGGGAAAGCAGTTAAAAAGATGATTAAAAGACAATACAACGACTTATTTTCTTTCATTTTACCATGAAAATATAAGATGTACGTGTTAGCAAGGCTTTGAAGGGGTTGTCCGAGTTATGAAAAAAAATAATATAGCACTGAAAATCTGATATATAACTAAGCTAAGCAAGTTTTATGCAAAAAAATAATAATATATATTTCCTCATTTCCCTGGTTCTCTTCTGGCCCTTTGTTTACATGCAATAAAAACAATCTCTGCCCCTCCCCCTGCTCTGCTAAGGGAGTGAATACAAGTGCTGCCCTGAGTGACATGTCTACCTGCTGGGAGACTCTGCAGCATGTTGTATGTGTAGGACTACAAGTCCAAGCTGTATAATGACACTGCTAAGGGAGTGGATACAAGACCTGCCCTGAGTGCTGGGAGAATCAACAGCAACTTGTAAGTGTATAACTACAAGTACCAGCTGTATAATGACACTGCTAATACACACAGGATCTTCCCCCTACCTTCTTGTGCAATGCTCTCTCTAGTATGTCAGCTCCAGTGCCCAGTTTGTCTCCTCACTGCCTGCAGAGCTCTGCAGCTGACGGGGTTAAGAATCCTAGCAGAGAGTAGACGGCAGTAAAGGGGGGCGTGGCCAGAACAGTGACGTCTCTTTACAGGCTTGTAAACGACCTTTATCAGAGCAGGGAGAGAAGCTGACATCACAGGTCATGTGACCCTCAGTGAAATCTGAGAAACCAGCCACTGGAGATAAAGTGAGTTAATTGGAAAGCTGTTACATTTGCTTAGTTAGGAACATAACAAATAACTCGGATAACCCCCTTTAAGTTCACCACATACTAATGTTGCAAGGAAAAGTAAGTGAACCCTTAGAATTACCTGGATTTCTGCATTGATTACAGATATAATGTAATCTGATTGTTAGCCAAGTCATGACTATAGACAAACCAAATCCGACTAAACTAATAACATACAAATAGTTGTACCTTTCATGTCTTTTACTGAGCAGATTGAGCAAACAATAAAAACAATTAAAAACCGGCAATGATTTGCACAACATTGAGGAAGAATTTTAGACCATTCCTCCCTGCGCATGTGTTTTAGTTCATCAATATTTGATGGCCTTGCATGCACAGCCCTCTTCAGGATATGCCACAGCATCTTGATAGGGTTATAGTCAGGATTCTAACTGGGGCATTCAAAAACATAAATCTTCTTTTTCAACCATTCTTGAGTTCATTTACTTGCATGCTTTGGGTCACTGTCTTGTTGCATCACCCCAAAATCTCTTCAGCCTGAGATCGTGTGTCACTGCCCTTACATTATCCTGTAAGATGTTTTGATACACCTTAGAATTCAGTGTTCCCTCAATGATCACATGGCATCCATGCCCTGAGGCAGGAAAGTGACCCCAAACTTCGATGCTCCTTCTGCTTGCTTCACAGTTTGGATGAGGTCTTAATGTTGGTGTGCACTGCTCTTTTTTCTCCAAACAAGGCTTTGTGCATTTGTGCTCAACAGCTCCACTTTAGTCTTATCAGTCTGTAGGAAATTTTCCCAGAAGCACTGTGCACATACAGATGTTTCGGCCAAACTAGAGATGGGCCACAATGTTTTTTTTGGACAGCAGAGACTTCCTTCACGGTGTCCGTCAATGAACGCCATTCTTGTTCAGTGTTTTTCTAATAGATGGACACATAAACAGACATTTTTGCAGTTTGTAGAGTCTTCTGTATATCTTTTTTTTACTATTATTTTCTCACCCTATTCAGGATTGCTTGTGTTGCTTTCTGGGTGATTTTAACAGCGTGCCCACTCCTAGAGAGTAGGTAAAGTCGTGAATGTTCTCCACTTGAAAAAGACTACTATTTTCTCCACTGGAAAAGACTACAAAACATTGCGAAAGCTCTGGGTATACATCACAGTTAGGCCTCATGCACAAGACCGTATTTTGTTTCCGTGTCCGATCTGTTTTTTTTTTTGCGGATAGGATGCGGACCCATTCATTTGAATGGGTCCGCAAAAAACGAGGACAGCACACCGTGTGCTGTCCGCATCAGTATGTCCGTTCCGTTGCTCCGCAAAAAAAAATAGTGCATGTTCTATTTTTTTCTAGTTTGCGGACAAGGATAGGCATTATTACAATGGATCCGCAAAAAACAAAGTATGCCAATTTGCGGACCGCAAACCACATACGGTCGTGTGCATGTAGCCTTAGAGAAATTGTATAATGTCTCTAACTATGATGTATACCCAGGTCCTTACTATTGTTTATAGTCTTTTTCAGCTTTCTTCAGAACAACAGAGGTGTCAGTAACTATGCACTGTCTGTATTTACTTAAAGAAGCACTTTTTTATTCTCTCACCTATTAGAAAGGTGCATGATGTAAACTGCAGTGAATGTAATCTTCCTACCAGTGTCTGTATTTGTGAGTTATCCCCTCCCTTCTGATCCTCAGCGGTGTCATGTGACCAGCACTCAGACTTTCCAGATAACACAGCATCTTATGTGTGTACAGGAAGTCAGTTTCTCTATGTATTCCTATGGGAGCCTCACTCTCAGTCTCAGAGGAATGAATAGAAAAGTAACTGACTTCCTGTCCTGTGTCAGTTGGAGATCAGAGTGTTGGTCACATGACACGGCTAAAAATTAGAAGGGAGGTTATATCTCCCAAATACAGTCACTGATGAGAAGATTACATTCAATACTGATTACATCATGTACCTTTCTAGTAGGTCAGAGGAGCTCTACAGATGTAGTAGAGTTAACACTTATGCTTTATGAGGTGTGTTATCTAAACTAAATGCGTTAAGCAAACACCTTCAATTGCTTTTCAATGACTTTTGTTTCAAGATAACACGATGAGTTAAGAAAGTTAAGAGTTTGATTGTTAACCCTGCTACATCTGTACTTTCATGGATAAAACACATGTGAAACCCATACTTCCGATCTTGATCATCTTAACTGAAACACCTTTTGCTAAATACCTCTTGGAGAAGACAACAACACAGAGGTTCTGGTTAGAACTGTGCCGCGTGTTGTTGCAAAATGCAGCATCTAGTGTTTTAGACAGACATGAATTGTACAACTGTTTGCGTGTTATTAGTTCAGTTGGATTGTGTTTGGTTACAATTGTAACTTATCGAGGTAATTTCAACGGCTTCAATTTACTTTCCTTGCAACTGTATTTACTAGATGACTCTAATGAGAGTAATGGTCCCTTCACACGGGATGACGATCTAGCAGATTGGCGGGAAGGAAGTGTTCCTTCCCGACAATCTGCTGATCGCTAGCAGAGAAGACCAGTGGGTTTACATGCACTAATCTCCTCCAGAGTATGGGGAGGAGTGATCGATAATGCCATCGCTCTTGCCTCCTTGTTTCCCGGCAGCAAATCATGTTTACACAGCGTGATCTGCCACTGGGAAACAATGATCTTTTGTGCTGCACAAAAGGTCCAATTACCCGATGAACAAATGTTTTGCTCGTTCATTGGGTAATCGGTGGTGCATTTATGCCGCCAGATCATCATTAACAAACATTACCAGTAACGCTGGTTAGCGATGTTCATTTCAATTGTCGGCCAATTGTAAAGGACCAATAACTGTTAGTACAATTGTCACCTTCAAGGCATGTAGAAATGCGGCTGCAGTCAAGACTACTGGAAAGTTGACTAAGAAATTATTAAAAATAATAAGTCTCAAATACAGACCTATGTAAGTGAAAACATTGATCAATGCCCTAATAACATAAAACTATAGTGATTGTAAGAGGGCTATTACAGGCGAGGCTTGCGCCGTGTGTACTGCACCACAGTTAGCACTACTTGCTGAGCTGCACCAGGTCATTTGAAAGAAAGGTGCAGCCCAAGTGTGGCCTTGCGACTGGTGGTAACATTTGCGCAGTATTTGCAGTGTAAAGGGGTTGTCTCGCCTCATTAAGTGATATTTATTATGTGATAAAGTTGATACAAGTAACTTACAAATGTACTTTCAGTGGCAATAATGGCTCTGGTCCCACTATCTTCTATACTTTTATTGACTTCTAGTCTCTAGGGGATATGGCCACCACTGCAATGTACTGCAGCAGTGGCCTCTCAATCTCCACTGGCATACTCTTTTGTCCCTGGCCACCTTGTTTCTCATATTCATGTTTGCATAGAACAGCTCCAGGGCATGCGCCACAGCCTTAAACTCCCATTTGGGACAACACTTGAACGCATGCCTGGTAAGCCAAGTGAGCATCCCACTCAGCTGAATGACCACATCCATGTGTACCTACATATTCAATTGCTATGGTGCCCAATTAGAATGCAATGCAGGCTTTCAGCAATGTCAAAAGAAGCAGGGCCCTCAATGGGTACAGGAGGATCAAAATCAATTTGGTACATAGATGGAAACATTTCAATAAATTCAACGAAACAAAAAAAATGTAGAGGAAAAAGACAACGTGAACAGAGCCTAAGACAAATTCTTTATAAAGGAGTCATTAAGGGTGGCAGGTGATCCATCTTGAACTATCGGCAAGGACACTATGTTCTACAAACTCAATTATGATTCTCCTGACCAGGAAAGCAGGGGTCCATGTGTGGGTGCTATTATTCCCACTAGCTTAGATTCCATGTGACTATTTTATGGAAACCTGCTATTTTATCATGACTGTCACATAACCCAAAAGCCTTCATCCTATAAAGAACGGATACAGGCTCACCTAACATCTCTGACTCACTGGCATGTAATGTAGAATTCATCTCTAAATCATTCTAGGTATGCAGTCATGAAAATAATAACCAATATATCTATTACAAATAGTACATTTTCAGTGAAATTTTCTGCTTTCTTTTATTATTTTTAAATGTTTTAAAGGTTCTGTTCAGATCACATTTAGAGCCTATGTTGGGTGATCTCCAGATGTATACCATAGCCAGAAAACTAACACATGGCCACTGTGTAAGCAAACCGTGGGATACATAGCTAATAGTTCTGTATTGTATAAAAAAAATGTAAAAAACAGCATTACACAAGGTACCCAATAAAATACACTACTCCTATGTCATGAATGAGGTCAAAAGAACATTCTTTTGGCCTGTACTGCGTTAATGGACCAGATGACTAGATGCAATGTAAACTCTGAATGTCATGTGAGCAGAGCCTGTGACTAACTGTGATACGTTTCCTTTCATTACTTACTTGGGGAACCCTCTTCATGGATACCATTTGGACCATTCCCATTTACAGTATGTTCTTTATTACAGTGTAAAGGACCATCATTTTCTTCGCTGTCATTTGTGAATTTTACATATCGGCTGCAAGCGGCATATAATAAAAGGAGAAAAAGTATAATCACACACAGGGACCAAAAGACTGCCATTTCTACATACACCAGCTATAGCATGGCACAACAGTTGGATATACGGCAACGAGGCACCAAAAAGCAGCTAACCGACTTGAAAGCAAGGTGTTTTGTTGATTTGCCAGCTTTTGCATACATACCACATTCTCGCTAAAAGCAGAGTATACAGCTTATCTTCAGTGATGTTTCTAGGCACAGTTAAAAGAAAAGGTTGGCCAAACAACGTTGACCCATGGTGATGGCTGTAACTGGTATGGCGGAACTTCTCTCGTAAATAAATAGGAATTATGACTTGCTCCGTATCTTCTGCCCTGTTGATGGACGTTTCAAATCTGGAATATAAAGTATATACCGTAGGTAGATGTAATATAATCACATCAGATTTGTTGAATTTTAAGTCATTTAAATTTTTTTCCTCAATAGTTATTATTGAGTATGTGAAACAGAGGTGTGACAGTATAAACTGGGTTCAACTCATCATGGGTACTGGGGTCAGCTAAGTCCAAGTAGGCGGACAAAGCTTACACAGATAGTAATAAGGTAAGCGGCCTAAAAAGGTAAGCTAGTAACTGCAGGGTAACTGAAGTAGATCAAGGACATCTGTAATCACACATAGCAGTAGGTGAATCGATCAGTGCTTGTCTGCAGCGCCTGATGAGATCTTCGGTATCTTCATATGTACTGGAAATCTGTAGAAAAAAGTTTTTTTTATAACACGCAAATAACTCTTTAGGTGTAACAAAGGTGGTGCTGTTGCACCCAGAGGCTCCGCTCCCTCACTGCTATGCCCCGCCCCCACTGCTGTGATAGACCGGCAATGCAGTAAAAACCATTCACGTCTGGCCTTGAAGTCTCTCAATCTCTTTACTATGCATATGCCAAATGTGATCCCACAAGACCTCAGGGCCAGGGGTTAATAGGTTTTCACTGCCTTGCCTGTCTGTCACAGCATTGAGGGCACGGTAGCAGAGCCTCTGGGTGCAACACCACCATCCTTGTTGCATCTATGGCTTCATTTGCATATTATATTATATTTTTTCTACAGATTGCCGGAACATATGGAAGAACTAGATATATTATCAGACTCTGGGGACAAGCGCCGATCTACAGCGGCTGACTGTTTCACCTGCTGGTAAGTGATGACAGATGCCCTTTAAGGCGAGTACACCTTTGACAATAGGTTTTGGAACCGCGCTGCTGGACACTATGTGTTCCGGTCACAAGTGGATGGTACAAGGGTGTCAGCCCCTCTCCTCAATATCAAGGAATACGATCCTCCCAGATCTCCTCCTCTACAGGATTTAAGGGGATAGGCAGAATAGTGAAGCACCCTTGAGAATCTTATCTTAAAAGGTTTTATTCTACTTACAACAGATCAGTAGACAAAAGGCATAAAATACAAAATGATCGTCACATTCCTGCCCGACCCGGGTTTCGCTGCCTCGCTTCTTCAGGGGAGTACACCTTTGATCCTATTTGGGCCTGACAAGGAGGTTTAACTAAAGGGGCAATCGGAGAACAGGTCGATGGAAGCCTATAGCAATGGGATGTCAAAGAGAAAGGAAGCTAATGGAAAGGTAAGAGAAGAGGGAAAAGGGAAATTTTGATAAACTCTGACCAGTATCCCCATTTATGTCAGCCTATTTGAACTAATATGTGTTAATACACATAAGCACGGAACTAGAATTAGTGTAATTATTATTTTAGTTTCCACTGGCTTCTAGGGGTGCAGAGTGATTGGTGTAAAATTAAGTCTTCGTGCAGTTCACAAGCAGTTTTCCCTTACAGAAGTCAATCCCTTACAGCCCCCGACTTCAGAGGTTGGGCCATGAAAAATATTTGTCACTCATCCAAATACAGTATATGATCTCTGCTGGACCCTCCTGATCATGAGAACGCCAATGGTCACGCATAGGCACTACATCTCCGAGGCTGGTGGAGACAGCAGGGTGCAGCACTAGTGATGGGATCTCTGTTCTCCTTATTGGTTGATGTAATCATGAATTTTATCACCTAAGGATAGATCATTAATGTTATTCAAGGACCAACCCCTTTAAAACACCGCTTACTTCCACGGAACAGTCTAAAGTATGGGAGAAATACTAATCGGGCACTGAATATAATAGTATAAAAGTAATAGTGCACATTTTTCCCTCAGTCTACAAACCCATTTATTTTCTGAAAAGGGAAGTGGATCTATGAAGCAAAACTGAATTTTGGGTGTAGTTACTGGAAAATGTTTTAGAGATGAGAGGACTGTATATAGCAGTGAAGCTCATTAGGAGTTGCCAGCACACAGGCTTTTATAGTCATAGCATGCAAGCTTGAAGCATATAAGCGGCTGAATAGCTTTTATCTCAAGTGCGGGATCTTCTCATCCTCATCTCTTTGATGTTAGTCCTGTCACCAAACCTGTTTGAACCCATGCTGGAATACTACAGTAGAAGGGTGAGGTGATGACTTTATCAATTGTGTACCAACTTCATTTAGTACCAGTTTTTGCTAACTTTAATAACCACAGTAAAGGGGGTTTCCATGAATATTGATGGTCTATCCTTACATTTAATACATGAGGGTTCAGCTTCTGATACCCCTGCAATGAGCTGACTGAAGGGCCCTTGAAGCTCCAGCCAGCATGGTTTACCCTGGCACAGCGCCATACAGGCAGTACCAGGCGCTGCCACAACGATATACCAGCTATATATGTGAATAAAGGGAATGGACAGATCAGGTAATTAATAGAAATACAGATACATCCACAGCTCTGTGGGGTAAACTTACACATAAATATCATCACGTTCCATAATACTACTCAAGTTTTCATCCATAGCAAATATTCGGTGAAACCTATGGTTGTAAATATCTGTCACCACCATCTGAAAATCAAAATAAAATGTATAATTCGTTTTATGATTAGAAAATCCAAGAGCAAAACAGGCGATAAATCTTCAGAATGCAAACCTTCTCTGGTGGAATGTCAGACAGTGAAGAGAGGGCCGTGCAAAGGTCCATAATGTTTCCAATCTTTGGAACGATGACTTTGTACTAAAAGAAGACAGCAAACCAATAAATCCATCAGAGATAGCTGCCCATACACATTAGATAGAAGGCCGATGAGATGTTGATATTTGTTTCTGATTGGGGCTATTCAGTTAGACCATAACCTTAAATCATTTCCAAATAAGTCAGCTACTATAAACAATAATATATGGAAATGAATCCAGCCAGCAAAGGAAGCAATATGGACAATGACAATAAATTAGTACGTGGATTGTATTAACTTCCTCTACATAAGAGATGCCATTTGCTGAAGTGAGACAACCCCTTTAAATACTTTTGTGAAAAAAAAGTAAAGTATTAAAACTGATACCTTTATTGGCTAAGGCTATGTCCACATCTGTTTTATGGTATTCTGAGGAGCTGACCACGGGAATTACTCTACCCAACATAGTGGGACACCGCCTGGGCCCACCAGATCTCATTCACTAAAATGGGATCCACTGGGTTTCCAGCATGAATGTTGACTTTCTGCTGGAAAAATACCTCTGCGTGCCATGGTATTTTTCCAGCAGAAAGCTGGCATTCATGCCGGAAACATGAAAGACCCCATTATAATGAATAGGGATCCGGCGGCCCTGGTGGTGTCTGGCTATGCTCCTCTGCCACAAGAGACTACTGGAATAACTTAAAACGGATGTGCCTAACCAATGAAATTATATTGAAAGCTTTCAAACCTCAGAGGCCCCCTCAACAGGCATTTACAAAGGAATAAACTTGTCTGATGAAGCGGCATCTGTGCTCTGAAAGCTTGCAAATATGGTATAATAACTTTTTCCATTTTAGCACATAGGAAAGATTCCAGTGAAGCCCATTAATTACCGTATGCCCAGCATGTATAATGCTTCTTCGTTATCAGATGAATAAATAATATATGGGCCTGGCTAGTCCTTCATTACGTACTATCCTTAAATATGTATGGACACCTTTATAATTCGGTGACATCAAATGATACCATCCAAATTGTGAATGACACTGAAAATCTGAAGAACATGCGTGGTGCAGACACTGAGCCAATACTGATGGGAAATGCCATTACTTTCATTAATGCAGTTCTAGATATGATCGGACTATACAAAAAGCTGGCCTTTAGGATTAGTGACCTAATATGTTTGTTGTCTTTCACTAATGAATAGAAAAAATACCCCTTAAACGTCAATGAGAGAAATCTCTGCAAAATGAAGGGGAAATATCCATTACTGCATAAACTGTGTGGACAGGACTCTTTACAAGACCTGCGGTTTCTCACATCTTACCTGCATAGGTTTGGTAAGGGGGTCCATTCTAACAAGATATACTTCCAGTGTGCGTTCTTTTTTCATTGGTAGTGGAAGTGTTAGGTAACAAAAAGGATCAAATGTCACAGAAATTTTTGCACATTCGGGACAAACTAAGGTGGATTTAAATAAACCATGAAAAATATCAACAATAACGGAGTCATTTCTTTTAATATGGTTCTCCCAGGCCTCTTCGGCAACTACCTGTAATGTAAAAACATGTGGGGTAAGGGTTAAAGCAGAATATTGGCTCCGGACACAGCTGAGTAATAATCATATTCTATATAGATGTATTCATATATGTCACATGGTTTTGATTGACACATTTTACAAAAGAACATGTTTCCTCTTTTATGACATCCCAAACTAGCCATCCTCAGCTAGGAGGACAAGTCTGCCTTGTCCATTCCTCTGCTTATTGCACAGGTTGGGCAGCTTCTCTTGATCATAAAGCCATCTTAAAGGGGTTGTCCCACAATAAATATTTGTTTTCAAACCAGCACCTGGATCTGAATACTTTTGTAATTGCATGTAATAAAAAATGTTGTATAGCCACTGAGTTATTAAATAAAATGTATCTGTACAGCGCCACCTTTTTTTTCTTATTTCTTTGTCCTGCTCACCAAGATGGCCGCACATGCTCAGTTTCATCCTTCAACTATCTCCTGAGCTGTGATAGGGAGAGCATGGACACGCCCCCTTAGCTGTGATAGGGAGAGCATGGACACACCCCCTTAGCTGCAGCAGAAGAGACACTCCCCGTGAGCTGTCAGCTTGATAAAGTTTGGCAGAGCAATGAATGGGGAGATCTCTGGATCCATGTGAGGTACAGGGCTGGTTCTAGCTTTGTTAGAAAGAGGCTGTCATGTACTATATGACATATGGTTTTAATTTTTTTACATTAATCATGGGATAACCCCTTTAACTTCAAAACCACAATATAATACACCTTTTATACATTTTGTTTCTACCTACCATCCTTGAATCTATTGTGGTACAGAACCCAATAGGGGAGATATATTAAAAAGAAATGCAGCGCAGTGGCCCATAATCGCAAGCAATAAAGATGCTTCTTTTAAAAGGGCTTCTGGAAGATGCTCCACTTTTCCTATGCATTAGCGTTGATAAATCAGAACTACTTTGAAATACACAAGGATCCAGGGATTTGTTCTTGTGACAACAAAGCGATACTGGACCAGCAGCCCCATTCAGGAGTCCTGTTGCAGTAGAGCAGCAGTACTCAGCGTTGTACCTGATAACATCACACCATCAAAAGGTGACCAGGCTCATATTACCCACTGCACCGGTGCTATGGGGATATTACATACTGGAGCACTTGCAATTCTGTTTGTTTGTGTTTGTATAATACAATAGAAACTGGACTTGATTTCATAGCATTTAATGATAGAATCTATTAAAGACAAGTACCTTGTCTGGCCTCCCGTCCGCATCCTTGAGTTGGATATAAGGCTTCTTTCTAATTCGATTTAAATCTTCATGCAAGCCATCTAATAAGAAAGCGAGTAGTTCTTGGCAATCCTGCTGTTGATAACCAGAAAACTGAGGTGCAAAACGGCCTACCTGAGTCTGTAAGGTAGAAATGAATTATTTCTGCTCAATTAAAACACTATCCTAAGGCCACAGCCACACATTCAGTTATTTTTGGTCCAGTTCTTGAGGCCAAAATAAACAAAATAAAGTATTACCTTTTCAAGACTGGATGATTTTCCATTTTTTTTTTCACTCCCAGCCTTCCCAAAGCCATAACTTTTTTTTATTTTTCCATTCACATAGCCATACAATGGCTTGTTGTTGTTGTGAGCCAAGTTTTACTTTCTAATGGCACTGTTTATGGTTGCATACAATGTAGTGGCAAGCGGGATTTTTTTTTCAAATGGGGTGGAATTATAAAAAGAAACACTGTTCCGCCACAGTTTTATGGGCTTTGTTTTTACAGCGTTTCTTATGTGGTGAAACTGACCTGCTATTTTGATTCTCCGGGTCAGTACGATTACAACAATATCACATATGTAACAATTTTTTTCTTTGCATCATTGTATTCTGATCCCCATAACTTTTTTTATTTTTGTGTGTACAGAGCTGTGTGAGGGCTCATATTTTACGGGACAATCTGTACTTTTCATTCATACCATGGTGTGTGTATGACTTTTTGATAATTTTTTAATCCATTTTTTGAGAGATGAAGCAACAACAAATGAAGTGGCCATTTTGACTTTTTTTTTCCCTGTTTTGGTGTGTTGAATAAATATTTTTATATTTTAATAGTACGGGTGTTTTTGCACACAGCGATACCCACGGTGATTATTATGTGTTTTTATTTTAATTTTGGGGAAAGGGGCTCCATAGGAACTAATATGAAGCAGCCTCATGTCACACAGGAGGACTGAAGCTGCCGCACACTACGTCTGGCTCCCCTAATCGTGCTCTCCGTTTTTATCTTACATTTGACCTCAGCATCTGAGGTGCTTAATGTTTGCTATAAACGTTATCGACGATTGCAAAAATTAGCCCCCGGGGTGCCTGCTGTTTAAAACAGCAGGCACTTGGCGGCTAAGCGCCCGCTGCACTCGCGAACGGGCACCATATTTAAATTCCCGACCACCAATGTATTTAGTCGTACGGCAGTCAGGAACAGGTTAAGGACAGATAATACTTCTCTTTTTTTTAATTTACTCCCGCTTTGGGATTGAAAAACTGCATCAAAAGCCTGAACATGTGGATGTACCTTAAGGGTCCATTCACAAGTCCATATGTGTTTTGCGGATCCGCACAACACAGACACCGACAATGTGCATTTTGCATTTTGCAGAACGCACATCGCCGACACTCTCATAGAAAATGCCTTTTCTTGTCCGCAATTGTGGACAAGAATAGAATATGTTCTATTTTTACGCGGAACGCAAGTGCGGATCAGCAAGTGTGGATGCGGACAGCACATCCCGGCCCTATTGAAAATTAATGGGTCCGCACCTGTTCCGCAAATTTGCGGAACAGATGCGGACCCATTTTGCGGACGTGTGAATGGACCCTAACAGTAAGAAAGGAAAATACAGAGCGTCAGTTTTAAAGAACCACTAAATATACAAAACACAAAAAAACATAAAGAAGCCTAAACTGCTTCTCCCTTAAACTTGCGCATTCCTGTGTTTTGTCTCATATTGCAGTTAAAGAGAATCTGTGACCAGGAGATTTACTGATAAGTAGGCACATGGTCTTGTAAGGATTGCTCAGATGAATATAACAATATCTTTCACTTTGTGATCTGTTGCTTCATTCTGGAGAGAGAAAATAATTTTCATCCATAGGCAAATAAGCAGATATGGCCAGACACACACGAGCAAGTTGAATGGAATAAGCAATAAATCTGCTGAATTACACTGACATAACGCTGTCAGTGTAATATAATAGATTTCAGAACGGTAAGGGTTACACAGCATTATAAGTCAGTATAATGCTGTGTGATCCCTGCCAGAGGAGCAGACACCAGAACGGGACTTCTCACTGACATAGGCTGCAAGTTTATTGCAATGAGCTCACTCATATGTGTCTGGCCTAAAGGGGTTATCCAGGTAAAGATAATGGTGACCTATCCCCGGGATGACCTGGTTCCTGCATAGTCATTTTTCCTCGGCCTCGATCAAGATGGAGTGGGAGGGGCTTATTTCGCTATGGATTGAAAGTACTTGTTCTACATAATGAAGTAACAGATCATTAACCCTACAAGGCATTATGCTGATCAGTGAATGGTTTATCAGTGAATTTCCGGGTAACAGATTCCCTTTAAAATGAAGAAATGTATAAAGATATCTTTGTTAGGTGTCCCATGAGCTCAGCCATGTCACCCCTACTCCACACTTTCCTGTGTCTGGCTGTAAGACAACTGGCCGGAACAGGTCTCTCTCTGCAACAGGACAGAAGGGCTGTTAAGATCTGCCCACTCAGCTGGTTATAAATCAGCAGGAGATTATCTAGCCTGTTCTCTGCATGATGTATATAAGATTATAGGGCAGATTTACTAATCCTATGAATGGTGTAAACTTAGGCTGTCTAGAGGTGCACAAAATTTATCACAGTAGCTCAGGCTGGATGATAAATTTGGTGCATAGCTGGACACTTTTGTCTAACTCTCTACCAAAAATTGGCTTACCCTGCAAATTAATTTTACAATAGAATTGTGGCCCAATTATGATGCAAAATGTTGTATCTTAGGCCACGTCCATTCCTGCTAAGCCAAACCCCTTTCACTTCTGAGCCACATCGTCCTGGTGGGCTAGGCGCAATGGATTTTTTTCAAAACAGATACACCAAACTGCTCCCAGAATTGCGCCAAAGTGTGTGGGTAAGTATGGGGTGCTGTGTTTCAGGAACATGCAGACTGACAAACATTGGGGCAAGGTTATCTTCTATCTAAGTTTTTAGTGCCTATAGTATTCCTTTAAGGTTACACCATTTTATTGTAATCTGATATCTGCAGATGAGAAATATGTTTTTAAATGAAATGATGTACACCTAAAATCAGAAAGACATGCCATATATAGGACAACAGAGGCAGTTATTGAAAAGAACTAGCAGCTTAATAATCTGCTAATACAGTTTGTAAAGTTGTACATTTTATTAAAAAAGAAAGCACTGTGCACAATTATTGGCGTTAGCGGTCATATGCCGCATACCTCCATGTCACTGTGCCCGTCACTGTCTGTAAAACAGGCAGCGGCAGGAGAACCAGTTGCAGAGAAAGAGATAAGTATACCACCATTTTTAATTTGACAGCTTTCGGGGAACATCAGATTTTTTTTATTATCTCTGACAACCCCTTTAAATACTGCATTTTAAAGAAGCAGTATACAGTTATATAGTATCTATAAAATGTAGCAGTAGTTGGGCTAATAAAATATATTTTGTTCTGGAACATCCATACCGAGAAAATGCATTTGTCCAGCTAAGTAAACTGGTAGAAAAAGTTTGAAGCATTGCATATAATGAAAATAACTGTAAGGTGACATATTCTTATCTGGATTTAGGAAAGTCCAAAGTGGCCATTTCTATATGGATTCTTAGGAAAAACAAACCTTAAATGCTCGGGGAGTTACGTAGCTGTATTTCCCTGACCACATTTGCTTGATGAGCTCTGCGTAAGACTTGGCAATTTCTCCTCTCATGCCTAAAGGGTTGTCCAGGTTCAACTCATCTTGATACTTATCATTAAGGAAGTACTCAGTTAGTGGTGGAGTATTGCTCAAACACTGAAAAACAACAGGTATGATGATGTAAATTCACATCCACGCTCAGTTATACATTGCTGAACTAGCCATTTCCTAGAACTATTGCTTATAAAAAGGGGTTCTAGACACTACAGGAAAATTTCCCAGAGGGCCGATGCCCAGGACTCTCCTCCTGTCCGCCAGCCAGGTACATAAAATCTGATGCTCTCAGTAGTAATTAACGCTAGGAGCTTCGAGTACTTATGCACCTATCCAATGACCGAGGCTGCCCGTCCAAACTCACCGTCCTCAGAACTGTGATACAGTTGAATACTGTGGTGAAGGTGGCAGTATTTTGTGCTTCATTGTGATTTTTAGTTTTACTAGAGGGGTATTTTGTGCTGCACTACAATATTACAGGCCTTGCCTACTTCTGTTGTCCCTGTCTGCTATTGTTGCCCTGCCTTCTGTCACTTTGGATCCGCTTACAACATGGGGCCACTTTTAGTTTTTTTTTTCCAGAGTCACTTTAAGTTCCCAGTCCGCCCTTGGTTCAGCCATACATTTCCCATCCAAATGAACAGCCGTCTATGAAATGTATAAATAGGCTGGGTCTGGCAGGGGGGACTTGCTCTTTATTCTGGCCCATAGAGGGGGGGACCTGAACCTAGAACTCCCTGAATATTCCATATCCCATAACAGGACTTGTGCCTTCTGGACTCAAGCTTTCATAGGTATTATCAGCATACATAGAACGGGTCCTTCTGGTACCTTTGAGGAGAAGTAACCTATCGATCTACCAATATCATCTGATCAAACCATACAAATTCAAATTCACGCTATGAATGTATTTCTCACCTTGCCACTAGTGGGAAAAATAGGATCAAGTAAAAAATATTTTACCTGAATTGCAGAATTCATAAAACAAGTGTTCCCCAGGTTACTTAGGCCACAGAGTCCTGGCTGCTCATTGTTCCTTCCTGGCTCAGAGTATTCATAGTTCTTGTAGGCAGCATATGAAGGTAGGCAATAGTTGGAATTTTTCACACTGAAAGAAGAAAAAAAACTCATTGCTACTACATGAAAATGTAATTAAGAAATATTTACAAAGAGGACATTTCTCCTAAATCATAAATGTATACCCAGAAACTGTAAGTGTAGGTTCACAGCTCACTTGGTTTTCTATAGGCAAATCCAATCCAAAACATTAAATATTAAAACATAACCAGCAGCATCTGATCATTGCACATCTACGGCTAAACTCTGCTTGGTGTTCTTATTTGTACAGTTTTAGTATTCAATATTAGCTATTTAATTACAGACGATGCAGCGAAATTCCCAAGGCTGCTGATGCATCTCAAAGCCAATGCAATAAGAGAACGAAAAAGACCTATTTATAGCATTCAAGAAGGACAGTAAGATCTAATGTTCGCAAGCCGAAAACAGAGAAGACCAATGAGGGATGCATAAATGTGTTCCATTTAGGTAATCTATACAGCTAAGCCCCCGTGGGGAAACCTCCCAACGTGTACAATTCATCCTAATCTGAGCTAGTGGCAGAAAATTCTAAACTGCATTACATTGTAAGTGCATGGACTTGTATAGAAATGTCCTAACAGTAACAGCATCATAGGGAAGACGTACGTATTACTATACTCAATGGATAGACAAAAACATATCCAGTTATATCATATCAACTAATATAAAGTAAATAAAAAGTGGCATAAACTAATTCTCAGTAGAACTAGAAATGTCGTGTGAATGAGGAAACAAGTTTATAATCCTTCTTTCACAAATAATGATCAGGCTCTATTCAATCCACCAATGTGGCTTCTATTTATGGGAAGCCACAATGCTCTACAGCAGTGTTCCTCAACTCCAGTCCTCAGGGCCCACCTACCGGTCATGATTTCAGAATATCCCACAGGTGAGTCCTGATGCACTGACACTAATTATATCACTTGTTCAATACTAAGAAAATCCTGAAGACATGAACGGCAGGTGGGCCCTAAAGGACTAGGGTTGGTTGAGGAACCCTGCTCTACAGAGTCTGCCATATGACAGACAACATCAGTATCTTACGACCTCCTGGTCCATCCGGTTCTGTCGTGGTTTTAGTCATTTTGATGGAAGCAGTGCTATTGTTTCTGTCAAATCTGCCGACGGAGCCTCTGATGGCTGTGTAAACAAAGTCTGATCTATGATATATAGTCTTATGGCCCAAAAGAAGTTCGAGGGATCTACTGTTATATGGAAGCATTGCTCGTAAAGTAAGAGTATGCAACAGCCACAGTACCCTTGTAAGTGGCAGCCTATTTCACACTCACTACGTCCTCCTTCAGATCCATTGTCAACTTACTCTTGCAAAAAAGTGACATAAGAGTGGGCAACAAGAGGCTGCTGACATGGTATTTCATATTCATATTCAATGCTGATCTCTATTTTGTACAGTGACCCCTTCTGCTGAATAAATGAGTAAGGCTTCCAGCAAGTGGCGAAACGCTGGACACTCCAGTAACTAGAATGTCTCTCACATGAAATACTTCTACCTATGTTCAATCAATACTGATGTTATGCCTCATCAGGCAATACTTATCACCTCCTGAATACATACTGAGGCCTCATGCACATGACTGTATGTATGTTGCGGTTTGCAATCCGCCAGATCCGCACGATACGGATACCAAAATGTGCATGATCAGTACAGATCATTATTAAAACAGGATGCAACACTCGAGCCCTGCACAGCCACAGTTTGCGGCCCCCGTCTAGCTGGACAGAAGCACATCTGATCATCTGCCTGTGCGATTAGCTGTTTCTGATCATACTGCCATATAGCGCTGGATTAAAGATCCTGCAATCTAGCAGGAGCACTTCGGGTCCCCTGAGAAGATGACACAAGCGGTTTATTACCACTTCTGCCTTCTCCTTTGCACAGTGAGTGCAATGCAGTGAATAGAGGCTTCCTCTATTGGACCCAGTAATCGTGATCTTAGCAGACCCTGATCAGCGCTGCTTGTGTATAATGTGTATAATGCCCCGATAGGGGGCTGTTTTCCCTTGTAACTGGGGCTCCTTTGGATGCACCAGTTACAATGGAAAAAGTACAAAATATATGTGCCAAAAATCTAATTTAAAAAAAAAGTTTATAAATAAAAAAAATACACCCATGTCAATCAAAACCACTGCTATTATCGCCCTGTTCACATGAAAAAATATTTTATATAAAAATAAATGACACAAAAAAGGGATCCAATTTTGATAATTTATTTTGGATTAGGAGCTACAGTTTGAAAAACATGGTTTTTTAAAAATGTTTAGCAGTTTACCCTAAATAAAACAAAACAAAACAAAAAAATTGCTTAAAAAGCGGTATGCTGTCCACATCCGTATGTCCGTTCTGCAAATTAAAGAACATGCCCTATTCTGGTCCACAGACTCATTGAAGTCAAAGGGTCTGCAAGGAAGAAGGACAATAAATCTTAACAATAATGAGACTGTATAACCAGTTCTTTTAGAAAAAAAGTGAATTGCAGAATAGCAAGTAGAAACATATTGCAATGCATATCATTACAGGACTTGGCTTCTTTCCTAGGCATTAACAATGCACATAGCACAAAATCTTAAGAGGAATATCCAAATATCAATAGAAAACACCCCACAGAAAACAAGAAGGAATCATCATGTAAAATGTAGAGCCGTGGGGAGCATTCAGATTACAGGCAAAATATTAAGAAATAATGCTGAACCGGTCTATTCTCAGGTAGTCTTGAATAAAAATGCTAATTCATCATCTTCGCCAAGGCAGTAAAATGTTACTTTTCTTATGTCCATTATAATACAAATTACCCATTACGCACAACATCCTAGAGGTTCTGGCATAGACATAGGTTCAATAATAACCCATTTACATTGCCTGGCTCACTGGCAGCAAGTTTATTATTAGCACAAAGATCTTTTAAAGGGAATCTGTCACCAGGTTGATGCTGCCCTATATGAGGGTGGCATACATTAGTGACCAAGACCCCGATTCTAGCGCTGGGTCACTTACTTTATTCTTGCATTCATTTGCAGAAAGTCACTGTTTATTTGTTTCAGCGGGAGATGAGATTGGAGCCCTTGATATTCAGGAGCTGCTAGCTTGCCTGACCCCTGCCATAGATTGACAGCCTTCTCCTATGTCCCGTAAAGGGAGAAAGCTGTCAGTCAGAGGCAGGGGTCAGTGGGGCTGACAGTTCATGAATATTGGGGACTCAAATGCACGCACAAACTGCATTCCGAGGCTTGAGTGCTCCGCAAAACGCTGAGGCAAAAGAAAGTGACCCAGCTCTGGAATAAGGGTCTCCGTCACTACTCTATGCTGCACAAACCTGGTGACAGACTCCCTTTAAAGAAGATCAGACTTAATTAAGGCACCTACTAAGAAAATGACCATGTTATACAACATATAGCATGCAATTTCTTGTGGCTCCCTGAATGGTAATTCAGGGACGTTCCAAAAAGTTAGATGGATGTGTGAAAATAACAAATACTGGCCTGGAGACACTGGCCTTACTACTCCAGCACTGCTGGTCTGCTTCTTGGTCTCTTTTTAAACTGCTGCAGCAATAAAGTGCTGTACCAATATGATAGTGCTGCAATGGTCACGTGTCAATACAAGGTAATATAAGCAGACACTAGCTTGTTAGAGGCAGAAAGAGCTGTGTCATTCTGTATCTGGAGAGAGAACTCTTTACATGGCTACTGACACTGCAAACTACTTAAAAACCGGAAAGCTTTCTACTTTAGTATGGAAATATTTATAAACTGCAATATCAAATGTTCTGGGTACTACAAGATTGGTACTAAATTCCTCAGCTAAAAATCTAGTAGCTCATAAAACGTGTTCAAACTTTTTGGGGCTGGAAGGATGGATATGATGAGAGACAGAACAGAAGGTCCAGCACTCTTGTATGGGCTACTCCAGTGGTCCACAGCACGGATCCATGGTGGAAAAGGAAGGATCCAGTGTGATAAGTAAAATCCAATGTTTTATTCAGATAATAAATAAACGCACATCTTCACAATTATTTCCACGGACGAGCAGCCTTAAGTCATAAAAGTTTTTTCAATATTCATTCTATGAATAAGGCCGCTTGATGGTTGAAGTACATCACAAAATGATTATGAAGGTGTGCGGTTTTTATTTATCACCTGAATAAAATATTGGATCTGCCACGCTGGATCCTTCCTTTTCTGCTAAGGCCTGTTTTACACTGACTTTTTCACACTGGCATATTTGTCCGGCCGCCTCTCTGCATATTTGCTGTGGCGGATCTCCGCCGTTCCCTGTTCTAGTGAACGGGGCCGGAACCATTAACGCCAGTGTGAGACAGGCCTAAAGATGGATATGTACGGTACATCGTTACAAAAATAAACTGAAAATTAAATTAAATTGTTGCCTTGATATTACTGGTATTCCTACCAATCAGGACTTTACTGACACGGAAGAGTATATTGCTGAAAGAGTATATTAACATAGGATGTCAAATGTTAAGTTATAGTTAAGTTATAACATGCCAACAAATTAAGAGCACAGCACGGGAAGGAAAATAGACTAGGAAAACAGGCTTCTGTGATGCACGTCAAATTCAATTCTTCTGAAGAAGAAAAAAAGTAGATTACCGTAGTCGACTCCACACATGCAAAATATTGTTACAACTTGTTAAATTACACTTTAATCTGTGAAAGAAAATTAGACAGGCATTTCATCCTTTCAATTCATTGAAGAACTGAATTGTTTCGGCCAGGAATTCCTCAGATAGCATGCAAATTAGTAAACGTGTACAGCAGATTAGTTTCCTCTGCATCCTAAAGCCCAGTATCATCTACAAATTGAAGGACTGTAAACAGCTAGGTTCTTTTTTCCAGTACATTGGTAGAGAGAAGCTGCTGGGTAATGCTAATGACAGTGCTGGGTATAATTCTCACCAGAGGTTGAAAGTGATTGTGAGAGCTATGAGTGGGAGAGTGGACAGTATAGTTGCATAGGCAACCGTATGATGACAGAAGCCTCTGCCAAAAAGTGGGCAGTGTCCATGTGGAATCTGCCTGCCACTGTTTTTAATGGGAGGCCACAATGCCATTCATGTGGCCAGCGGTTTAAAGCTGTGACTGTGGCTAGAAAGGACGTGTCCTTTCTTGGCGAGGTGTCGGAGCGTCTTTTTCATGGTTTAGCTCCACCCAGAGTGGGTAAACTACAAGTGGGTCAGTGGCATTAGAAATAAAAAAATACACCATGAGAACATAGCCTTAGGATCGGTGTATCTGCCGAAATTCTACAGCAGTGAATTTCGTTGCAGAATTTATCGAAAGTGCCGCATGTTTGCCACAGATGTGAAACTCGGTATTACAAAGAGTTAAATAATTTGTGTAAATTATTAGTACAAGCGACCATAACAAACTTTGTAATACAGTTCTGATCAAAAGTTTAAGACCACTTCTTGAAAAATGGCAAAAAATCATATTTAGCATGACTGGATCTTAACAAGGTTCCAAGTAGAGCTTCAACATGTAACAAGAAGAAATGGGAGTGAGACAAAACATTTTTTGAGCATTCAATTTAATGAAAACAACGAATAAACTGAAACAGGCTGTTTTTCAGCTGATCAAAAGTTTAGGACCACACCTCCAAAAAAAAACCTAAACCCCCCCTCCCCCCCCCAAAACAGAAATCCAACTTCCAAACATGAACTCAGTAATAAGTAGCTTCGCTGTTATTGTTTATCACTTCCAAAATTAGTTTCGGCATGCTTGATGCAAGCGTTTCCATGAGGTGAGTGGGAACATTTCTCCAAGTGGTGAAGACGGCCGCACGAAGGCCATCTACTGCCTGGAACTGTTGTCCATTTTTGTAAACTTCCCTTGCCATCCATCCCCAAAGGTTCTCAATTGGATTTAGATCAGGGGAACACGCAGGATGGGCCAAAAGAGTCATGTTATTCTCCTGGAAGAAGTCCCTTGTCCTGCGGGCATTGTGTACTGTAGCGTTGTCCTGTTGAAAAACCCAGTCATTACCACACAGACGAGGGCCCTCAGTCATAAGGAACATGTTGTTGTGCTTTTTCATAAGTTTAAACAGTTATACTTACTTATTTTAGTTATAATAAGTATTCATTGCCTTTAAGAGCAATGTTGATTTATATTCACTGTTTTGTATGGATTTTCATGTAGGCCGAAGTAAGTCCATGAGAAGATTACTGTACTGTTCAAAACTAGTGTTATTGTAACAATATATTATACATTTAGAAAGTTGGAAGATACACCGCACCTGCCGATTCTGAGGCTTCATTGTTTTTCCTATCTGAACATGAATTCCACAGTGTGAGAATGGTCTAGATGTTCCTCAAAGTATATATTCATGTATCAAAGTTTGTCCCTCAGCCCTGAGACAAGGCCCCAGATGTCAGAGGTGTGAAGTAGTGAAAATATTAGGCATGTATGAGTTAACCCTTAATGGTATGATGCATATTGCTTATACAACAGTGCCACCTAGATATAAGCGGTTAATACTACATCAGTAGCAAAATTGCATTCTGGGTAGTATTATGACGCCATGCTCCTTATCCATGCACACACCCCTCCAACAATGATTGGAAAGTTCCAAACTCGGAGGGCGTGTTCATCTGATAAGTTTTGGGTTAAGAAACCAGTTACCAGAAAGAAAAAAAGGAGGGAGAAAAGGAAAAAAAAGAGAAACAAACATTTGGATTATAGATCTCTGGAGAATCATTTGGATTATCGGGAAAAACTCTTGAGAGCTGGCTGCCCCAAGACTCTGCACATCACTTGACCCTTGGGTAATGTATATTTTGTTTTATGTAGTATTGATCTAAACTAATTGGCTTGATACTTAGCCAGATACCCGCTCATTTGCGGACGTGTAACGTTAGTTGCTACATCCGTATTTTCTCTGATTTCAGTTACGATGCATATAACTGAAAGAAGGGGATAATATTGGAGAAACTCTTTGTTGGGAATCTTTGAATTCCCTAGTTTTATATCAAGCCAATAATTTATAAGTTTTGTTGCAATACTACCATTATCTGAAAGATTGGTCATCATTTTTGGGCAGAGCAAGGGCTTGTACCTGTCATCTTCTTGATTGAGTTTTCCGCATAATCCATTGATTGTATATCTCTCACAGATTTAAAGCTGTATTGCATACTATTCTTGTGTTGGTTGAGTAGTGTTTTGTTGGTATCATATAGTGGTGAATTCTGGGTACTGCATATCATTGTATATTATTGAAATTTATGTTGATTCATTTTCGTTTGTATTGTAACCTATTGTATAATAAACCATTTATATTTTTGCATAGACGCTTGTACCCTGTTTTACTGATTGCACAAAATAATCAGGTTCTTGATTGAACTCTTTAAGATGTTTATGTCCATCTAACGGGTCAATATAGTTTGCATAATTTTTCTTTTGACCCGATAATTATTTTTTTTTATATTGATATAAAGCATTTGCTTTATATACCCGACAATGTACCGTACATATCCATCTGCAACATCTGGACATAGCCAGCGGCCATTTGACGCCCCTGCACTTCCTGAAGCTCCATTATTCCACTGAAGGAAAAAGCACCCCAGACCATTATGGCGCCCCTCCACTGTGGCGCGTAGAAAACATCTCAGGTGGGATCTGCTTGTCATGCCAGTAACGTTGGAAACCATCAGGACCATTAAGGTTAAATTTGTTTCTCATCAGAGAATAAAACTTTCTTCCACCTTTGAAAGTCCCATGTTTGGTGCTCTCTTGCAAAGTCCAAACAAGCAGTTCTGTGGCGTTCAAGGAGACGAGGTCTTTGAAGACGTTTTTTGTTTTTGAAGCTCTTCAGTCTCAGATGCTGTCTGATGGTTATGGGGCTGCAGTCAGCACCAGTAAGGGCCTTAATTTGGATCGAGGATCGTCCAGTGTCTTGACGGACAGCCAAATGGATCCTCCGGCTTAGTGCTGATAAAAAATTTTGGGGTCTTCCACTTGACTTTTTTGTTCCATAACCCTCAGGATCTTTTAAGAAATTCCAAACTATGGCGCGCTGTGAGAGACCCTGCTTATGCAGTTCAACAACCCGACCACGTTCAAAAAGAGAGTTTTTTTTGCCTTTGCCATCACAATGTGTGACTATCTGACAGAAAATGACAATGAATCCACATCTTTGCACAGATTTGGCCTTTTAAAGACATGTGCTTCTAAAATTTGGATCAGCTGAAAAACAGCCTGTTTCAGTTTATTTGTTATTTTCAATTAATTGAATGCTCAAAAAATGTTTTGTCTCACTCCCATTTCTTCTTGTTGCATGTTGAAGCTCTACTTGGAACCTTGTTAAGATCCAACAATGTAAAATATGATTTTTTTGCCATTTTTCAAGTGGTCTTAAACTTTTGATCAGGACTGTATGTCTTATCAGTTATCAGCTATTCACCTCCCCCTCTTTTGCTAATTGCATTTCACTTTGAAAAAATTCCAAAACCCGTCCAGGATGGATCAGCTCCACAAGAGAACCAAATTACACATGTCAATACAAGTCTATGGAGAGGGTGGACTGAGCAGGAGCGGATTTACAAACACACAAGCAAAGAGTCTACTCAGAAATAGTGTTGTTCCTCATGTACACACCATTGGTTAGTGCTATGTTTGTGAAAAAGTTAGGTATCCTTTAAAATGCACACCACAGGTCAAGTGAAGAGTAGATTCTGCTACAGAAATATTTGGCAGTGTATGGATGAGAGTTTTTAAAGTCTAATCCATTCTGATACCACTGTAAACACTGAGGGGGAGAGTTAGGCTACTTTCACACTTGCGGCAGTGTGATCTGGCGGCCAGTTCCGTCGTCTTTGGAAAATGAAATGTGGAACTGGGCAACTAAACCAGTTCTACTTTACACCAGTTTGATAATTCTCCCCTTTAGTATACTATTTAAAATGCTATTTAGGAAAATTTGTCGACATAGTAAATGTTATTTGGAAGAAGTTAAATGTAAAGAAACTGCTGCTCATTTAGTAGAGGAGTGCACTAAAATCCAGACAAGAGAAAAACAAAAGTTTTGGCAGAGAGCACAAGTAAAATTCAAAGATTAGTTGTTAATAAAAGCAGAGACAATCTTTTGTGTGGTCGTCTCCGCTCTGAGATCTTCACGGCCAGGCACCGGAGCAGTGAGAATGCCAGGCCCTGCCAATCTCACTGGGACCGGGAGGGGCAACAGGAAGAGGCAGAGGTTATGCAGTGCTCTGAAAGGCTAGACCAGTCCCTTGGTGCTCCTAGCACCACATCTGCATATGACTACAAATAATGAAAGCATAGAGAAAGGTCTTGTGCTAGTCACCATGATCCACACTACTAGAAAGTATGCCTGGTTTAATAGTGTTGATCATAGTGATAGAGGCTCTTTAATATGAAATCAGGGGAAAAGAAACATAATTCGATTAAAATATCACAAGGGTAAATTACAGGAGATCTTAGTATTTCAAAACATGAATTTGCAGCATACTACTCTAAATTATATCTATCATCATCTATGCAAGAAGGTCATTTTAAATTACAGCAACTTTAGACTACCCACTTTCTATAGAGGAGCTAAGACTGACATATAAAATATATAGATATGAAGAAAGACTTTTTCCATATTTATTGAGAGTATTTAACAAGTCTAGGACTGCTGGATATCTTCCTGCCTCTATGGTGTAAGCAGTAATTGCATTAATTCCTAAGAAGGGTAATGAAAAATGGGATCTTGCGGGATATCTTCCAATATCCTATCTTATCCTTAACAATAACAAGAGGGTCTATTAAGGGGCACTTGCCAGCAGTCTCCCCTTTCATCACTATGATTTGCAATATTTATCCAACTACTGATAGTTTTGGTTAGGGAAGATATACGGTAAATATGAAGGAATGTATGGGGGTAGAAAATTTCTCTATATGCCGATATCTTGGTAAATATAAAGTACACTACAAAAACAGTGCCATGTATAATTCAGAGAAGTGAAGAATTTGGTCGATTCTCTGGATTAACTAATTGGTCCAAATCCGTACTGATGCCCCTAGATAATTTCCCTTTGGGTTCAGCAATAAATATACTGTCATTCTACAGAAGTATGAATCGGGCAGCTCACACACAAATGAGGAAATGTATCAGGATCACACACACGTAGCTTTCTGTGTATTATTAGATGTTCATCTGCTCCTCCATAACCTAGTTAATCACCACTTCTAATTGCTGGCGATCCCCTAAACAATAAAGCACAAGCACACAATGGTGCAGTTTCTTCATCAAAATGGCTCAAAGCGCTATTTAGATTACACTAAAGGTGGATTTACACTGCCCGATTCTCGGGTAGATTATTGGGAATGACTGTTCCTGTCGTTCTGCCTATCTAAATGAGCCACAGATCACTCGATCCTGTCGTTCATGCAGGCACATCAATCATCGTTGGGCTAAACAGCGATCTGCTGCCCATAAACAATGATTTGTATGAGGACGGGATATTGCAATAGCGTTCCCGCATTCTCATACTGTCATGGAGATAACGGCATGTAAACGTAGCAGTCTCCTTCACCTAATGAGCAGACTACCGTTGGGAAGAAATGCTTCCTTCCCGACAATCGGCTGTAACATTCGGATGTATATACCTGCCTTAACAAAATATGAGCAGTTATGTCGCCTTTTGGCAATACTCCAATTGAGCCACTCCACTCTTCACACGTGTTCTTATTTCGCTAGGATCCAGTGACACAAGCAGCAAATAGTGAAGTACCATCAGATGATAATCACAAAAACACTTCTCTTGCACTTACAGGATAAAAACTTGCTTAAACTGCATATAACAACCCAACTCAAGTTCTCAATCCACTTCATCAGGGCATCAACATTTGTCTGCCATACTGATCTTTAAAGGGATTCTGTCACCAGTTTTTGACCCCCACATTCAAAAATATGGTTATGTGCATGAGCATCCCCCTGGGCACCTTAGTGAGATGAATGACAGGTTAGATAAAACGTTTTTTACACTAAATGAGCCTACAGATTTAGCTTATAAGACCACATTAGGAATCACAAGGGCTCCATGCACATAACCATATTTTTGAATGTGGGGGTCAAAAACTGGTGACAGAATCCCTTTAAATACCCATGCACTGAATTAATTTAACCACATTTTAGTTCATATAAATAAAAAAGAAAAAACAAACAGGTCCTCTCCTATCCACATTATCCTCTAATACATAATGTAATACAAATTCATAATATAAACATTCATACACTCAAAACTCCAGCTTGTCTTCTGTTCGCGGGTCACATGAAACAAATCCTCCAATCCAAATAGGGAAACCAGACTGCGTATATGAGCAGAAAATGAAAACAGGGTTGCTCTTATACATAATTACTCACATGTCACTGAAGAACCAATCATATGTGGGATTCACTCTTCTATTTCTCATCAACCCAGGCAAGATTTTAAGTCAAAGTATACATTGAGGCTGCAAGGTTTTAGGGCATCTTGGTTTATATCCAAACAATTCCCAACAGTTGATATACTCCACTGGATTGCCCCAACACCACTTATTTTTGACTAATTCTTATTCCTGAAATGTAGGGCCCTTAGGGGAACTTCAGTGAAAGTGCTTGAATGGGGCAGAGACAAGAGTTTCTAGTCAAATTTTATTATCATACAATTGTTCCCCTATTTGGGCTCTCAAGTTATGTACGGTAAGTCCCACATACTGGAGGCCCCATGGATACTCCAGCATGAGGACAACCCCACTATGTTCACGAGAAAGATTTCCCAAAATCTGGAACTCTTTCTTATTACTATTAGACAACACTCTTTGGTCCTCTGCAGTTGTCTCACCTCAGACATGGGTACCACATCGCTAGGATATGCCGCTAATGTCAGATTGGAGATGGTCCCAGATGGTTCCCCATTTCCAGAACGGGACCCGAGAAGTAAACAGAGGGCAGCCTTGCATGCTTGGCCACCCTCTATGCATTTCTGTGGGAGTCCTGTAAATAGCTTTCCGGCAGTCCCAAAGAGGTAATGGAGAGATGGCCATGCTCTCCCATAGAAATGAATGTAGAGCAAGAAGTGCATGTGCGGGGTCCCGTTCTGGAGAGAGGTGTGGCTATTTTTGGAAGTCCGATAGAAATGAACAGAGAGCGCACCACACAAATACGACTACCACTCCATTCACCTCTATGGGACTGCCGGAAATAGCCGAGCTAGTGTTTGGCTATTTACAGAACTTCCATAGAAATGAATGGATGGTGGGTGTGCATTCACTTCTGGGATCCAGGTCTGGAGATCTGATATTGGTGGCATTTCCTAATGATATGCGACCAATGTCCGAGATCATAAAATCCCTATAATATCCTCCCGTTGCCTCCTGGGTGGTGAGTTACTATTAGTAGCAGGTACGAAATAAGGAATTTTGGATAAGAACGAATATGAGTTTTTACACATTAAATACCCTATTTTACCTATTATATATTTTTTACCCAAAATACACAAAGATTTGCAAAGTCCCCCTGAAAGGCCAATAGTAGCAGGTATATCGTCCCTTACTAGTAACCTTTGAGTATTTAGATTTCTTTATTTTTAATTTTTTTGCAAAAATATGCGAAGGGTACATCGTCATACCTGAAAGATACCGGTGATAACATAGAGGTATTAAACGGTTTATGTTTTCCCACAGTAGAAGTACTCATGGCCACCTGTGACGTCACCTCCCTGTTTACATGTATTCCAAGAGGGAAGGGAGTAGAGGCACTTCGATATTATAGGCAGAAGGACGATACTATGAATGAAGTGCAGAGAGAATTCATTATCAAATATGTTTAGAGTTCTGTTTTTCCTATAATTATTTTTGGTACAATCAATTAAAAATTTTTTTTTTATCTACAGCAAGTTGGAACAATGATGGGGGGTGAAATTCGCCCCCAGCTTAACTAATACCTACATGCAATATTGGGAAGAAAAATATATAAAACCTATCACGGAAAATCAAGAAAAGGAGGCCTCATTCTATGGAAAAATTATATAAATGACCGTTTCTTGTTATGCAAAGAATGAAGATGGTTTTAGTCCTTTTCCTCCTTATTTTAACTCTAATGAGTGGAATCTGAAGTTTACCACTGATGTCAGCCAGGAGTATGTTTTTTAGATGTAGATATTACATTTTTATTTATTTTTTACAAAATGTGCAGGTAAAAATTAGGCTTTTTTGTAAACCTACTGATAGTAATTCTTACATAGACATGAACTGTTGTCATCATGCCCCCTGGCTAAAGAATGTTCCCAAGTGGCAATTTCACAGGATTTATCAGAACTGTTCTGATATTGGGGATTTATTTACAACAAAACAAAGAGAGATTTAAAAAAATAGGTTTCTGGAGATAAATTATATTAGGGAGGATTTGAAGGCCACCATTTTAGAAGTAGGAAGGGATAATATAAGAAATACTAAGAAGGATACGGATATACCTGATAAGGATATACAAAAAAAAATCCTTTAGAACCCAGTTTAGTTCAGACAGTAGAGAAATTAAGACAAATTGGGTTACCCTATGGAATGACTGTGTTGTAAACTGTTTTACTGAGAAATCCAAATATTTTTTTTCTAGGGCACGTAACTTTAAAGACAAGATTGTACATAACTGTTTGAAATGAAATGATACTGTGAATTATTGAGGCCATTTTACATGGTGCAGATTTTGTAAGGGATGCAAAAAGAGTTACATATTTTGGGAGATCTTTTTTGTGAACATAGTTGGGTCGTCGTCTACATGCTGGAGTGCCCATGTGGCCTCTAGTATGTTGGACATACCCTACGGAAATTGAAAACTCAAATAGGGGAACATCTGTATAATGTTAAAATTCGACTAGAAAATCGTAGGGGGAGATTTATCAAAACTGGGTCAAAGGGAAACTGGCTTAGGTGCCCATAGTAACCAATCAGATTCCACCGGTCATTTCTCAGAGCTCCTTTGCAAAATGAAAGGCAGAAGCTCATTGGTTGCTATGGGGAACTAAGCCAGTTTGCCATTGCACCAGTTCTGATTAATCTTCCCCACAGTTTCTCTGACCTGGCCTTAAACCCCAGGGATTAGAATTAGTTTGACTTAAAATCTTGCCTGGGTTGATAATAAATAGAAGAGGGAATCCCACATACGATTGGTTCTTCAGTGACAGTTTCTTCTGCTCATATACGTGGACTGGGTATCCCCATTTGGATTAGAGGATTTGGGTCATGTCCAGCTAAACTAAGATAAGCTGGATTTTTCAGTGTATGACTGTTAATATAATACATTTTAATAACATTATGTATTAGAGGATAATGTGGAAAGGAGAGGACCTTTTCCATTTTGTTTATATGAACTAAAATGTGGTTAAATTAATTCAGTGCATGGGCATTTAAAGATCAATATGGCGGACAAATGTTGATGCCCTGATGAAGTGGATTGAGAAACCCAAGTTCGGCTGTTTTATAAACAGTTTTAGCAAGTTTTTAATCTATAAGGGCACTAGATGTATTTGTGATTATCATATGATGGACGAAAGAGGCCGACTCTGGTGCTTCGGATGAATCACAAAACACCATACGGTCACTGAGGAGGGAGCAGAGTTCAGAAGGAACGATGTCTCAAACGTAACTCCCTTTAGAAAAATGATCAGAAAGGGGAGAACAAAACGAAAAGAAGAACTTTCTACAAAAGGAAGCAGGAGAGATGTAGGAGAGGTTCAACAACTACCATCTGGCTATAATGTAATTAATCTAACACAAGTACAACTGGACAGTGACTTTATCCTTATTGTCCAAAGGTTTAAATTATAGTTTAGTGGAGGATTTTGATGAAGTGAGATTTGAGGTGGATTTGTTTAAGTCGGTTAGGAAACTTAACCTGTTTAAGCATTTTCAGGGTTCCAATTTCAATGCTAAACCGATGCATGAAGGTGAACGACTGTGTGTGTTTGGTACCTTGGGGTTTAGTGTTAACAGTGAAATAGATTAACTGGATAGACAGGTTGTAGATATATTGTTGGAGATTCAGGGATATGACCCATGTGAGAGCAAAGTGACCAACCAATCGGTGTACATTTCAATAAAGGTATTAAGTCCACTTTTACCGGCGACAGTCTGGATCTTTTTCAACAGCAAGTTTTGAGGGAAGTTAAAGCATTGCTATATCCATCTGGTAATCAAAATTTATATGCATGTGAGCAAAGAGCTTGATTGCCAAACTGGCCGACAAGGGTGGTAATATAGTGGTGATGTATAAGAAGTCTTCGGTGCAGGAGGCTGAGAGACAGCTCAATATAAGGGACGTGTATGTTTCTTTAAAATCGAAAACAACAATTGAGATCTTTTTTTGTGGAAATATACAGAAATGGGTGTCCTGTCCAGGAACACTACTGAGAAGCTGTACCCCTGGTTTGGTACTGTATACCAAAAGTGCACAAATCACTGGTGGACCCACTGGGCCCCCTATTGTGACGGGCATTGGCTCAGTTACTGAGCCCCTGTCTCAATATGTAGATTGGCTACTTCGCCCTTTGTTAAAAGGCATTTCTTCCTATTTGGAAGATGCCAGTGATTCCTTGAAGGCCAATAATGATATAGAGTGGCAGGATGGTTACATGTTGGCATCTATCGATGTGGAAAGTTTATATACCATTATACCTAAGGGGTTGGGGGTGCAGTGCTTCCGCAGTGTTCTTGTTCGACAGGATAAAACTTCTGCCTATGTGGATTTTGTTACAGAGGCAATTTATTTTGACCCATAATGCATTTATATTTAATAAGAGGTGGTTCCATCAAAAGACAGGTACAGCCATAGGGACTCTGGTCTCATGTACATTTGCTAATTTATTTGTAGCGGTTTTTGAAGAGGAGTCAATTTTTACGGTCAAGAATCCATTTGTAACATGCATCAGGTTATTCCTGAGATTCATTGATGATATATATTTGTAGTTTGGACGGAATCCTTGGGGCAGTTTCATGAATTTATGGAATATCTTAATGTCACTAACCATATGAATATGCAATTTACTAGCAAGATCAGTATTGAGGAATTGGAAACTTTAGATGTCAAAGTTGGAGTTAGGGATGGATGTTTATATATTAATGTATACAGAAAACCAACAGCCACTAATTCATTACTGCACTATGGTTCCTTCCATCCACCCCATGGCAAGTCAGAAGGACCACATTGACAATTTATGCGTCTTAAAAGGATTATTTCAGATGGAGAGAGTTTGTTGTACAGTGTAGGGAATTGAAGAAACGTTTTCTACAGATAGGATACCCAGAGGAGGTTGTTGATAGAGCCTACAGTAGAGCTTGTGAACCAAAGAGGCTAGATTATAAACATAGGAGGTCGAGAAGGAACCGAGAGACAAATAGAAAGAGTAGATCTGTTTTTACCTTTAATTAGTCTCCTATGTGCCCATTAATTAAAAGTGCCATCTTAAAAAATAATTGGCATATTTTAGCCCAGGTCGAATCATTAAAGGAGAAGACACAATTGAAACCTATAGTCAGTTTTAGGGGGAGTAAGAACATTAGAGATGCTATTGTTAGGAGTACTTTGCAGGAAGAGGATCCTAATTGGTTAGAGAAATGTTCGTCCCATGGAAATTTCATTTGTGGGCATTGCTCAATGTGCAGGTTTGTACATAGAAGTAAGCACCTTAATATAGAAGGAGTGGAACATACTGTAAAACTGTTTATATATTGTAAGATGCAGTTAGTAGTCTTATTTTTTTTGTCCCTGTGGGAGATTGTATATAGGAAAAACCATTAGGTGTTTATATATCAGGTTTAGAGAACATAACAGATCTATAGTGACCTAGATTGGGGCTACAAGACTGATAGAACATGAGCATGAAATCCATGGGGGTAATGCTGATATTTTGAAATGTGCAGGTATTGAGGTAGTAGGAGTTTCAGAACGTGGTGGAGATAGGGGTCGCTTTTTATTACAGAGAGAGGCAGCTTGGATCATTAAAACAAAAGCTATGGGCCCCCTTGGGCTTAATGATAAATATGACCTAGCGGTATTTGAGTAATGGCCTCTTCTCTATAATCTTTATGTTTTTCTTTTTCCTTCATTATTGTTTGAAATGTGCTTTTAAATGTTTGTGTCATGTATGATGTGACGTAGCTGGCATGAGAGTATTTGACGTGTGCATGCCAGCGTCGTCAAGTGGGGTCTGAGGAAGCGCAGGAGCGTGAAACGGCTGTAGCCTGGTCTGTGCCCGCATCCATCTGTTTATTTTTTACTTGGAAATAAACCTGCGAAGATTGTTGGCGAGTGCCGTCTGTCTTCTTTCTTGCATTTTGGATATAATCTGATGGTACTTCAACATTTGCTGCTTATGTCACAGGCTCCTAACGAAATAAGACATTGCATGTGAAGAGCAGAGTGGCTTAATTGCGATAAGGCGATATAACTGCTCATATTTTGTTTGTGTAATCTGAATTGCGCTTTAACTGATTTGGATGGAGAAACTGCACCATTGTGTGCTGGTGCTTTAAGATGCAGGGCATGAACTTGTGCAAGAGGTCACTGACGTCAATAAGTGGTAATGAACTATGTTTACTAAGACAAACAGCTACGTCTATATGATCCCGATTCATTTCATCATTTGTGCATGAGCTGCGTGATTCATTCTTCTGTAGAATGACGTGTGAGAGGAGACCTATTCTCTTAGAATCTGCTGTTCTCTTCTTTGTGAGGACTTATAAGGGAATTATTGTTTTTCACTATAAACATGTTTTCAGTTAAAAACTCTTTTGAGAATACAGCTACATCAAGAAGCTCCTTGGAATTTAGTGCTCTCAATCTAATGTTCTTATTATGTAGAACCAGAGTTAAAATCAATACAAGGCGGAAAAATTATTATTTTGCCTCAGTTTCTTTATTACTTTTCCTCATGTCCAGAGTAGATAGATTCAAAACTTTTTAAGGTTATTGAGATAGTGATACATGATTTGGGTTCGGGGAGAGTCAGGATGAGGCAGCACTTTTTGTGTATCCCAGAGGAACAGGATAAACTCTCTCTGCCAAACTTTAATTGCATCACAAATTTAATTGTAGGTTGCATTGTGCAATGATTCCAGTTATTTGATTCACTAGCTGAATGACCCGGCTTCGTACGGGTATATTAAGTCTATTTAATTTAATGTTTGTGTGTGTCGTTAAAAGATATCGACAGTATCCACTATAACAGTGACATCCACAGTCCCCCCACCCCTTAACACTGACCCCCCCCACAGTGCCCATCTCCATAAAATGGGACCTCATCAATTCAGTCCTAAAATCGTCCATCATCAATTCAGTCCTATTAAATTTGGTCTGAATTAAAAGCACCCCAATTGCTCTGAGAAGTTGTGTATAACACTCTGAGGACTGTAACCAACCCTATCAAGTTCTTTAAAGGGTTTCTACCACTTGCTGTGGACACATTTTGTTTTCAGTTCGTCTCTGCATTCGGCGCAGTCAATGTCTGAGTGGTCAGACATTGACTGCGCCGAATGCAGAGACGAACGGCGCAGGCGCGAGATTTCGGACGCCAGAAGCAGGGGGAGGATCGATTTCACTAGGAGATGGGCGTGCTGGAGCGAGGAGCTGGGCGGCAGTTTATGAAGGTAGACGGAGCCTCTAGGTGCTGAAAAGACACCCGCATAGCACCTAGAGGCTCATTTGCATAAATATAAAAGTGCTTTTTTAAAGAAAACGGCGGAACGGAGGAATATAATACTTGGCTTGTATGGTACATCAGACACTAGCGGATCGCTAGTGTCTGAAAACGAAATGTGTCCACAGCAAGTGGTAGAAACCCTTTAAAGGCAAGACTGCATGAGTAATGTCAAAGTGACAGTGACATATATGGCTATAGGTAAGTGGAACTTCGCCAGTGATAGCAAACCTGTTTAAAAGAGTTTTCAGACATATTAATACTGATGACCTATCAGTATGTGATTGGTGGGGGTTCGACACCCAGGAGCCCCGCCAGAGGAGGTCATCAGTATTAAAACCTTGGAAAACTTTAAAGGGGTTGGTTACTCTGCATGTATTTTCTACTACTGTGTGGGAGGCAGGAAAAAAGTACTTTTCCTAATATAAGTCTTTAAAGGGAGTCTGTCATCTCCATATGGCCATATACAGTGCTTACATGGCTCTGTAGCACACCTATACAGGATTGTATCGGTACCTTTGTTCTTTTCTTTAGACTTGCACCAGCAGGAAAAACAAAGTTTAATTAATATGCAAATGAGCACTCTCAAGTGCCCAGGGGAGGAGTTCAGTGTGTAGGTGCCCAGGCTGCTCTGCCTTCTTTTCACTTTACTCCTCCCCAGCCTCTGCCTCTGCCCGTCCTCCAAGTCCGGACCTATCAATGAGGCAGGAGACTTGGAGGGCGGGCAAAGGAAGAGACTGGGGAGGAGTAAAGCCCTATACACAAACTTTATTATATATTGCTTTTTCTATTTAAGATAGGTGTTATGTTAATATGAATTGCCCTACTTTCTGCATATTATTTGGAACTGTCCTAAGAATCAGGTATTTGGGAACCTAATGCTCAGTGTAATAGATGTTAAGTACTAGCTGGTTGATCTTGTCCTTCCAGCATGTGTGATCATAGATGATACCTCTCAATTAGTCATTGACTCCACAAGAAGCACCTCCCTCTGTGCAGTTGATGATCGTCAGTACTGGCTTTGAAAAAATTGGATTCATTTGGTGGAAATTTTTTTTTGAATATTAAAGACTTTTCTCTCTTACTAATCTATTTGATAAATAGGGCAATGCTGGTTATAAAACAACAGAGGAGTTTTTCATTATTTTTTTTATCTCGTTTGCATGTCTGAAGCAAAGTGATGAGATGGGGCATATATTTATTGCACATTGTGTATGAGCTGTACGATATACACCAAGGATCAGCAACCTCTGGCACTCCAGCTGTGGTAAAACTATGACTCCCAACATACACACTTGCTTGGCTTTTGTCTGAACTCCTATAGAAGTGAAGGGAGCATGTGGGGTGTTGTAGTTTTACCACAGCTGGAGTGCCGGAGGTTGCTGACCCCTGATATTCAGGTGTTTAACTTGGTCCCACTGCCATAGATGTATAATATCTAGCGCCTAACCAAACATTTGTGAAAGAATGGTTTGTTCGAAAGAGCTCAGTGAATTCCAGTCCTGTAATAGTATGACATTGTTACAAGCCACTTCATGTCCACTGGACTGTGGAGCCGTGCAAACGTGTTCTGTAGAGTCTGATGGAGGAGTCTAGGTTTGACGAATGCCAGGAGAACATTACCTGCCTGACTACCAACTGTAAAGTTTGTTGGAGGAGCGAAAATGTCATGGGTTTGTTTTTCAGAGGTTGGCCTTGGCCCCTTATTTCCAGTGAAAAACTGTTTCAACTTTATATAGTTTTTTTCTTAAATACCCCCACCTAGAGGGACCGGTCAAGAGAAAAATATTTATCTGCTCCCTGACACTCAGTTTTGGCTCTAAGGCTTCCAGGCTGTATTCACTAGACCTCTAAATGGGGTTACTTGCGCTGCTGCTGCGGTAATGTGTCCACAATCAGCACGTCATCTCTGTGGTTAGTAATTGGCTGCACCGATGCACGTGACCTCATCCATGTTGGAGATTTACATGCGGGAACTAAAGCATAGTGAAGACAGCATTGGACCCACAGATCTGGAACAAAGCATTATGATGCAGATAAATATGTTTCCTGGGTGGGTGGAGTATTTAAAAAACTGTACGGAGTTAGGCAACCTCTTTAATACTTTAGCATACCAAGATATTTTGGACAACTGTATGTTTTCAACTTCGTGGGAACAGTTTGGGGAAGGCCATTTTCTGTTTTAGCATGACTGTGCCCCAGAGCACAAAGCAAGGTCCGTAACGGCATGGTTGGGCGAGTTTGGTGTTTTAGAATTTGACTGGACCACAAAGAACTTTGACCTCATACCCACTGAACACCTTTGGGATGAACGAGAATGGGGATTGTGAGCCAGGCCCTCTTGTCCAACACTGGTCTGACCTCACAAATGCACATCTGGATGAATGGGGAAAAATTCCCACAGACACTCCAAAATCTTGAAGAAGTCTTCCCAGAAGAGTGGAAGTCGTTTTAGCTGCAAAGGTGGACTAATTGTTGCCTTTGGATTTATAATGGTATATCGTAGCAGCATGTAATGTGTAGATGTTTGAATAATTTTGCCCATATAATAGTGGATATATAAAGGAAAGGAATACAAAGACATTTTTTTTAAAAATTCACACCCTCTATTACCAAAAGATAGGGCCCCCTTTGGCTTAAGCAACTCCATACATTACATGGTTGCCCATTTGTTTGAATGGCTAATATTTAATACAACATGTCCCCTATATAGTGACCAGTGTAGGGAAATGTATGGCTAGCTTTCCCTGCCAATATCTGATCACTTTTAACCTGAAAGTGTATTTAATAAAAAGCAGAGTTTTACTGCAATAAAATATATTTAGATCAATACCTATTAGGTAATATGATCACTTTATATATAGAAAAACCCTTTATTATCTATCTCTCACCAAACAAGCATGCAGATAAATAATTAAACACCAATCCAATCATCCAAGGCGTAGAAGAGTGGGGATCCTTGGATGGAGCAGCAAAAAACTGAGATCAAACTGAAAACAGAATTGCAGTAAAGGGAGTATTGAAAAAGTAAGAAGGCAAAGATCAAACCCACTCAATGGAGGACTATGGGTTAAAAACACACACTCCAGGACCGGTGCTTACTTTCTGTTGTTGAAGTTGCTATAATTATTTGATAGGGATGGAGGAGAAACCTTTGGTAATGCTGAAAAATGTGTTGCACCTGGTAACCTTCAAAACACGAAGACAGTTGTGAAAATGTTGAAGGATGACAGGAAATGCAAAATGTGAGCAAAACACAAACCCCAAGATGCATTGTCTCAAAAATATTAGTTCTTTTTAAAAGAAAACAAAAACACACACACACACAAATGAGTGGTCATGGTTGTACTTGTTAATGTGAAAAGGGCCCACATAAGCCTTAAGATTTAAGTCTGTCCAAGACCTCCTGCACCCACTAAACAAATTGGAAATGGACAGCAGGCAAGGGTGACCATAGTCGTTATCCAGCATCACCTCAGATTAAATTTCCATATTTTACTTAAAGGGAGTCTGTCAGCAGTTTCAACTATACAAAACTGATTACAGTGCCAGGTGTTGGCCAGGGAGAACTCTTGTGGAGTTTCTATTAGAGGGTGAATACAATACTCACAAAAAGTTAGGGATATTTGGCTTTCGGGTGAAATTTATGGAAAATGTTCATGATACAGTGATATTATATCATGAAAGTAGGGCATTTAAGTAGAAACATGCAATGGTGATTTCCTCATCTCAAACTATTTATTGAAACAAAAGCCAACAACAGTGGTGGGTATAACCGCACAAAAAATGTCAATGTCTCAATAACTTGTCATGTGGCCTTGAGCATTAGTTACAGCTTGACAACGATGTCTCATGCTGTTCAAAAATTGACTTATTGTCTGCTGAGACATGGCATCCCACTCTTCTTGAAGGGTGGCCCTCAGGTCATTGAGGTTCTGGGGTACAGAGTTCAGAGCCTCTACACGGCGACTTAGCTGATCCCGTAGCTTTTCAATGGGATTCAGATCTGGAGCAAGTGCAGTTCACTCTATTTCAGGTATCCCAGTCTCCAGCAGCCATTCCCTAATGATGCGACCTCGATGAGCTGGCGCATTGTTGTCCGTGAAGATGAAATTAGGCCTGTGTTGTTCATGCAGACGCACAATGAATGGATTAATGATGTTATTCAAGTAGTATGGGCTTGTCACCATTCACAAAATGTAGGGCAGTTCTGTATTGACGAGACACACCTGCCCACACTGTAAAACCACCACCACGACCACCAAAGGTTAGTTTAGTGACAACAACATCGTTGGTGGCCATAATTTCTGTTTAGCGTGAATTGACTTTCATGGCTAAACTGGATGGACAGATGTCTTTTTTCAGCCTTATAAACTATGTTACTATGTTATCAGTGAAGAGCACTGAGGCCTACTGGTCTTTTATCCACCGTAGATGCTCCCTGGCCCATGCAAGACGGTGACGCCTGTTCCTGGAGGTGTGGTCAGGTACCCTTGCAGGTCATCTAGCACTCAGACCACGCTGATGTAAACGGTTTTGAATGGTCTGACATAACACTTGGATGCCTCTCACCTCCCTTAAATGTGCCTTGAGTTGTGTGGCATTCATCATCCGCAGGGCATTGTTCACAATGAAGCAGTCATCAGTGTGGGATGTGGACAAAGGGCGTCCACTTCTATGTATGGTTGTCACAATACCAAAATTTTGATTCGATTTCAATACCATAAAAAAGTATTGCGATACTCGATACCAATCGATACCACACAAAAAAAATACAAAAAAAACACCAAAAAAGCTGCGTGCATTCCGCATTTTCTGTTACGTTTTTTTCTGTTACGGCGTTTACCACACAGGAGATATTTTTTTATATTTTAATAGTTTGAACTTTTAGGACGTGGCGATATGTAATATGTTTACAGTATTTATTTATTGTTTATATATTTTATATGTAAAATTGGGAAAGGGGGGACAAGGTGACAAAAAAAATGGCGAATGGGGCTAAAACCTGGGATCTTTTAATCCCTTTTCCTATTCATCCTAACAGAGCTCTATTAGGGTGAATAGGACTTCACACTGTGCCTGCTGCCCTGTGCACACAGCAGCAGGGAGCTTACCATGGCAGCCAGGGCTTCAGTAGCGTCCTGGCTGACATGGTAACTGATCAGAGCCCCGCCCCTGCCACTGAACCACCAATTAAGAGAAGGCCCAGGGGACCATGTGGCCATTGCCATCAATAACTTGAGATCAGCACGTTCCATGTTCTCTGATACTAGGCTGCACAGTAGCGCAGCCTAGTATCGGTAAAAGGCAAATCCCAGTATCCAATCGATCCGGGTACAAATGTACCACTTGGGTATCGATAATTCGATACCCAGTGCAACCCTAATTTTATGCCTTTCTGTGACTCTTCCAGTCTCTCTGTATCAACCTGCTGATGACACTCTAAGCTAGGGCTGAAACGATTATTCGAATAACTCGATTAAATCGAGTCAAAAAATTCATCGATGCAGTTTCCCTGCATCGATGAATCGTTCAGATCACGTGATCACGGAGCGGGAGTGAAATAAGCGTCTCACTCACCGCTTCCGTGTCCTCCGGAGCCAGAGAGGCAGGACTGAGCGGCTGGCACAGCTGAGGAGGGAGGGAGGAGGAGGGAGTCTCTCCCTCCCCACTGTGCGCGGCTGCCGCTGAAGACCAAGGAGGAGGGGAGGGGAGGAGGAGAGGAGGGGAGGGACTGTGGCCACTGCACCACCAATGAATGTGCCGTTCATATCCCACAGGGTCCCCCTCCTCCCCCCCATCATTGGTGGCAGTGTCAGTTCCGATCGGAGCCCCAGCAGTGTAATGCTGGGGCTCCGATCGGTTACCATGGGAGCCAGGACGCTCTTAAGTCCTGGCTGCCATGGTATGTTAGTAGTGAGCAGAGAGCAGCGCATTATACCCACGTGCGCTGTGGCCGGCGGTCGCTCCTTCTCATAGGTCTGTGCGGCGCATTGCTAATGCTGTAAGCATTAGCAATCCGCCGCACAGACAGAAGGAGCGACCGGCGGCCACAGCGCACGTGAGTATAATGCGCTGCTCTCTGCTCACTAACATACCATGGCAGCCAGGGCTTCAGTAGCGTGACTCCTGGCTGCCATGGTAACCGATCGGAGCCCCAGCATTACACTGCTGGGGCTCCGATCGGAACTGACACTGCCACCAATGATGGGGGGGGGAGGAGGGGGACCCTGTTGCCACTGCCACCAATGATTAATACTGGGGAGGGGGGGTTGTGTTACCAGAGGGGGCATATCAGAGGCTGGGGGGAGAGGCAGATCAGAGGCTGGGGGGAGGGGGGGAGGCAGATCAGAGGCTGGGGGGAGGGGGGGAGGCAGATCAGAGGCTGGGGGGAGGGGGGGGGAGGCAGATCAGAGGCTGGGGGGAGGCAGATCAGAGGCTGGGGGGAGGGGGGGAGGCAGAGCAGAGGCTGGGGGGAGGCAGAGCAGAGGCTGGGGGGAGGCAGAGCAGAGGCTGGGGGGAGGCAGATCAGAGGCTGGGGGGAGGCAGATCAGAGGCTGGGGGGAGGCAGATCAGAGGCTGGGGGGGGGGGGCAGATCAGAGGCTGGGGGGGGGGGCAGATCAGAGGCTGGGGGGGGGCAGATCAGAGTCTGGGGGGAGGCAGATCAGAGGCTGGGGGGAGGCAGATCAGAGGCTGGGGGGAGGCAGATCAGAGGCTGGGGGGAGGCAGATCAGAGGCTGGGGGGAGGCAGATCAGAGGCTGGGGGGAGGCAGATCAGAGGCTGGGGGGAGGCAGATCAGAGGCTGGGGGAGGCAGATCAGAGGCTGGGGAGAGGCAGATCAGAGGCTGGGGAGAGGCAGATCAGAGTCTGGGGGGAGGCAGATCAGAGGCTGGGGGGAGGCAGATCAGAGGCTGGGGGGAGGCAGATCAGAGGCTGGGGAGAGGCAGATCAGAGGCTGGGGAGAGGCAGATCAGAGGCTGGGGAGAGGCAGATCAGAGGCTGGGGGGAGGGGGGGAGGCAGATCAGAGGCTGGGGGGAGGGGGGGAGGCAGATCAGAGGCTGGGGGGAGGGGGGGGAGGCAGATCAGAGGCTGGGGGGGGGGCCAGATCAGAGGCTGGGAGCAAGCAGATCAGAGGCTGGGGGGAGGCAGATGGAGAGTGGTTAATGGAGGCTGCAAGCACCACCTTGGCATGTATAAAGTTATTGGTTTAGAGAGGGGTTAATGAAGGCACCTCCAAGGTGCTTTCATTAACCTCTTCAGACCAATAACTTTATACATGCCTAATGCCAAGGTGCTTCCATTAACCCCTCCAAACCCAATGGGCATGTATAAAGTTATTAACCCCTTCAAACCAATAACTTTATACATACCTAATTACGTACGTTATTTTAAGTAGCTTTTTCTTATTAGATTACTCGATGAATCGAGAAATATAATCGATAGAATACTCGATTACAAAAATATTCGTTTACTGCAGCCCTACTCTAAGCCCAGTGGTCACTTCTGTCTGAGAACATCCTTGAAGCCTAGCAATGGCGTGGTACTGTTGATCAATTGTTTCTTTGTCTCATGATGTCAAAATATGAACAGCATGATAAGGTGGACTGTTTAAATACCGATTCTAATTGTACCAGCTCCTTGTAAGGGAACAGCAAGTTGTGCAAAAAGTACTCAAAAAAACAGTTGGACACGTGCATTCAAAAGATTAGAGAAGGTCACATTAAGTTCACCTGTAAAGGTTAGAGTGCATTTTAGGTTCATACTGAAATTCCATCCACAAGCCAAATATCTCAAACTATATGTAGCATATACATTTTTATTATGCTGGTTTTTGCTTCTTAAGCTCCCGGGAAGGAGGGGAGCTTCATTGTGAAGTTCTCTCTGTACTGAGCTGCTTCATAACCCTACCTGTCTGCTCTGACAGCTGTAGTGGTCTCCTGGTTGGATGCTACAGATGTCCCTCAGAACAGAGGAGAGGGGATTTGATCACAGAGTGCACTTCACAGTGAAGCTCTGCCTCTTAGAAGAACAAATGTTCATACTCTTACTACTGCTGAAACCAAAAGCTTCACAAAATGTATATTTGTACTGCTCTCCTCAGCCCCTACCTAGTGCTGTAGGCAGCTTAGCATGGTCAAAACTGCTGACAGAATCCCTTTAAATAAAGCAATATACTGTTTAATTTAGAGGCATTCAAAATGTTAATATTATTTTGGCTGAAGAAATAAATAGGGAACTTCAACCCAAGGTGGTGCTGAGCTTTGTCTTTAATATCCAGGAAGAACCCATGGCTTGAAGTCAAAGTGTTCTCCGCCTCCTCCCCAGTTTTATCCATAAGCTAATGTACATGATGATTACATTTGTTTGGGCGGGTTGACTTTACTTGTATATATGATATACGTGTACTCCTATATATTGTAGTGTGACTGAAAGGTATATAAAAAGATCAAAAAAACACACAGAACGTTTGTAAACCCTGTGTTTTTAGAGTATAGGAAACAAGATATGAGAAAAGCATCATCCGTTTAAAAAAAATAAAAAAATATATATCTTTCCAGCAATTAGGAAAAAATGGCTACAGTCACAATAACAACTCTCACTTATCTGGTTTGTATGTGGATTGTTAGTGGTGCTGCTTAGCTTCCGTTATCCAAAATGTCTTGATAACATAATAAATCCTCTCCACCCACTGAATTCTTTGCAGGCACTTACTAAAAACCCTGTTGACCACAAATGGAAGGTGGTTTTATTTTGCCTTTAGGCTTAAAGGGATTGTGCAGGTCATATATATTGATGATCGGGAAGAAGTGGTCACATGGAGCGTCACCTCCTCTTCAAACAGCTGATTGTTGGGGTGCCGGATGACGGACCCCCACCGATCAGATATTGATGACGTATCGTGGAGATAGGTCATCAATATATATGGCCTGCTCAACCCCTTTAAAGACACTTCCCACTCCTTAATAACTATGGCCCATTCTTAGAATAAAAAATCCAAATCTGATCAGCTGCTCTGCAGTTACAAACGCAATCCACTACACAGTGGATGGCGCTGTGTAGTTCTGTCGTCAACTTCCAGCTACTCTAAAACAGCTGAATGGCAGGGGTTTGAGGTGTTGGACTCCCACCAATCAGATATTGATGGCCTATCCCAAAGATAGACCATCAACAATAAAGAAGCAGACGGAGGCTTCAAGTCAGTCATATGAATTAGAGGACTCTCAATCTAACTGCCACATTTGATGGGAGTGGCTGACCATCTAAAGTGTATATGTGAGGAGAAAAAAGGGTCGGGCAAGTTTAATATGCCAAATCCTTTGTTCTCAAGGTAGATAAACTGCCACCAGAGCTGTTTGGCAGCAGTTTATTGCAATGCACAATATTTTGTTCCAAAGAGTGCTGGCAGCGTCAGACTGTGCAGGGACACCTTCACACACTGGTGACACCAGCTGCAAATTCATTAATAAACTTCTAGTGCCAATAACTTAGGAATGAAATAATAGTTATATACACTGAGCAAAAATATAAACGCAACACTTTTGGTTTTGCTCCCATTTTGCATGAGCAGAACTCAAAGATCTGAAACATTTTCTACATACACAAGACCCATTACTCTCAATTGTTCACAAATCTGTCTAAATCTGTGTTAGTGAGCACTTCTCCTTTGCTGAGATAATGCATCCCACCTCACAGGTGTGGCATATCAAGGTGCTGATTAGACAGTATGAATATTGAACAGTTGTGCCTTAGACTGCCCACAATAAAAGGCCACTCTGAAATGAGCACCGTTTTGCCTTAATGTAGGGCAACAGTCAGTGCAACACATCTCCGTCATATAGAGTTGATCAGGTTGTTGATTGTGGCCTGTGGAGTGTTGGTCCAATCCTCTAATAGCTGTGCGAAGTTGCAGAATATTGTCAGGAACTGGAACACGTTGTCGTATACGCAGATAAATCAATAAAATGCACCTGTGTTCGTTGTCCATAACATACGCCTGCCTATACCATAACCCCACCGTCATCATGGGCCACTCGATCCACAACGCTGACATAAGCAAACCGCACACCTATACAATGCCACACGCGCTGTCTGCCATCTGCCCTGAACAGTGAAAACCGGGACTCATCCGTGAACAGAACGCCTCTCCAACGTGCGAGACGCCAATCGAATGTGAGCATTTGCCCACTCAAGTCGACTACGACGACGAACCGCAGTCAGGTCCAGACCCCGATGAGGACGACGAGCATGCAGATGAGCTTCCCCGAGACGGTTTCTGACAGTTTGTGCAGAAATTCGTTGGTTATGCAAAACGATTGTTGCTGCAGCTGTCCGGGTGGCTGGTCTTAGACAATCATGGAGGTGAACATGCTGGATGTGGAGGTCCTGGGCTGGTGTGGTCTGCGGTTGTCAGGCTGGCTGGATGTACTGCCAAATTCTCTGAAACGCTTTTGGAGACGGCTTATGGTAGAGAAATGAACATTCATTGCATGGGCAACAGCTCTGATAGACATTCCTGCAGTCAGAATGTCAACTGCACGATCCCGCAAACGTTGCGACATCTGTGGCATTGTGCTGTGTGATCAAACTGCACATTTCAGAGTGGCCTTTTATTGTAGGTAGTCTAAGGCACACCTGTGCAATATTTATGCTGTCTAATCAGCACCTTGATATGCCACACCTGTGAGGTGGGATGGATTATCTCGGCAAAGGAGAAGTGCTCACTAACACAGATTTAGACAGATTTGTGAACAATATTTGAGAGTAATGGGTCTTGTGTATGTAGAAAATGTTTCAGATCTTTGAGTTCAGCTCATGCAAAATGGGAGCAAAACCAAAAGTGTTGCGTTTATATTTTTGCTCAGTGTTTATAAAAAAAAGCTCTAGTGTCCTTACTGCATGCAAATATACACATACACATATAAAAAACACTTACTTCGGCAATGAACCTCTTGGCCACTGACCATCTTGATTTCTTTGTTCTATTACCAGCATCTGTGGAAAAAATTTAGAGGCAAAGACAATATCAAAAATAGGTTATATTTTAAAAACTAGGTTAAAAGTATAACTTTCTTCTGATCAATCATCTAGCCTAATACTTTTCTCACCTACAGTACAATGTGCCATTTTCCTCCATAAGAACACACAAACGGCAGTATAAAAAAATGTCCATGCAGTTTCCATATTCAGCCCTGTTAGAGGCTACTTGTTGGAGAGGCATCTACTCACATCATGTTCTCTCTAGAGTTACAGTATTATGCCTGAGCAGCAGTGGCAGATTTTTAGTAGACCATGTGTCCTCTCACTTTATGATCTGCCATTACCAAGCAGATAAGATAGAGTGAGACAAATAAGATAAGGAGAGCACACTTTCTACTGAATAGCAAGGAATAGTTAGTATAGATAGTTTCAAGCAGTCACAAAAACCCTGGGTCCCTCAAGGCCAATGCACATAGCCCAATACTCAGGGCAATCATGGGAAGGAATGGTTGGTTCCTGCTCATTGCCAGCTCATTCACATGCAGAAAGCATCCCCTTTCTATGGGAATTAACAATCATTACTACGATCATTTATCCAATACAGATTCATTGCTTGTGGCAATCACATCTTTGTCTATACAGGATGACGTGCTGCGGAAAAAAAGATGACCGTTTTGTACCGCATAACAGATGCCTGACTACCTGATGAATGAGCAATCGTTCATTCACTGGATGATCAGCGGCACCTTTACATGGCACAATATTTTGCATCCGTGTCCAATTCGCATTTTTTTGCAGAGAGCTCACGGACCCATTCATTTCTATAGGTCCGCAAAAACACAAAACGGATGCCGCTGTCCACATCAGTTTGTCGTTTTTAACAAATTATAGAATGTGTCCTATTCTTGTTCGTATTGTGGACAAGAATAGTCATTTCTAGTGTTAATAGTGAGAAAAATGTCCACAAAAGATGTCCAAATTTTGCAGACCGAAATACAAATATGGTCGTGTACATGAGGCCCAATATAAAAATAATTAAGGTAACAAATTTAATTTTAAAGTGTCCACCTTGGATAGTGCCTTTTTGTTGGAAGGGCTCCTAGAAAATATGTAATAGTGTACATTTCCCTAACAGCACCAACACAGGGAAAATTAAATGGATTTTCAGGTTATGTGACGTTATCCCCTCTCCACTGATAGGAGATAAGTATTAGCTGGGTGGGGTCCCTACCACTGAGACCCCCATGATCACGAGAACATGGAGCCTTCCGAAATGAACAGAACGTCCAGTCGGGCAAGCTCACAGCCTCTCCTTCCATTTCTATAGGAGTTTAGTGGTCAGCTATCTCTGGAACTCCAATAGAAATGAATGGAGCAGCTGTGCAAGTGCCTGACTGGCCAATTCGTTCATTTTGGGGTAGTTTAGCGGGTGCCACAGCAAACACCTGGCGCTAATGTCTCTGATCGGCAAAAACGCTGATCAGAGACATTTAATCCCTCGGATGCCATAGTCAATTGTGACCACAGCACAGCTCCCCTACACTGAGATCAAGGGAGCCACTGGTTAGTTGCAGTAGCAGTAAGGAGATCTAATATAAGTGCAAAAAAAAAAAAAAGCTTTTAAAAATAAAAATTACCCCCTTTTCCCATAATAAAAACAATGATCATTTTCACCACTGCATCCCAAAACGCTCGTACTATTATAATATACAAATATTTATCCTGTACAGTGAATGCTATAACTATACTGTACAGTGAATGCTAAAAACTTTTTCCAAAGTTTTCATATTTTTGTTTTAAATCTTAAAACACAAGAAAAACTATAAAAGTGTGGTATTGCTTAAATCGTACTGACCCAGAGAATGATGGTAACAACAGTTTTACCATATAAGGAACGCTGTAAAAACAAAGTCCATAAAACTATGGTGGATTCAGGTTTTATTAATATTTTTAAATTCCACCCCATGTGTATTTTTTTCCAGCTCCCCACTACATTGTATGCAATATTCAACAATAGAAATAGAGAGCGCAATTTGTCCTGCAAAAAATAAGCCCTCATACAAAAATTAAAAGTTATGGCTCTGGGAAGTCAAGAAGTAAAAAAACAAACACAAAAAAGGAAAGTTGCAGGGTCTTGAAGGGTTTAACTCAGAATGCCATAAAAGGTTAACAGACAACTTTTTAAACGGGTTGTCTGGACAGTAAATTATTTTTTTGTAAAATAAATTAATAAAAAAACTAAATTCTCACTACACTGACACGCCGTTGTTCCCCTTCCAACCTTTCGGGTCCCCTGCCACTAATGTAAACAACAGGCTGCAGATGTGACCTGGTAGCAGGTCACATTTCCATGTCAAGTGGGACCAGGCAATACATTGACCAGCAAGGGACCCAAGAAGCATTGAAAATGGACTCACAGTTTTTTCTTTTTAAAGGGTTTCTGCCACCAGATTTTGAGATTTTTCGCTGACTGAAACAAGCGATCTGCTAGTGTCTGCTCTTGTATCACCTTTGTCTGCTGCCGTTAAGCTTAAAAACATACTTTTATTGATATGCAAATGACCCTCTAGGTGCTATGGGGGTGTCTTTTCAGCAACTAGAGGCTCCGTCTACTCACCATGTCTGCTGCCCAGCTCGTCCCTCCAGCCCGCCCCTGCTCCTTTTGATTAACAGCCAATCTCGCTCCATCTCGAATTCCAGCACCTGCGTCGTGCGCTTCTGTATTCAGTGCAGTGACTGTCGGACCGCAGTGAAGATGCCGGCGCAGGGAGCGGTCTGACAGTCACTGCGCCTGCGCCGAATACAGAAGCGCACGGAGCAGGTGCTGGAATTCGAGAGGTTGGCTGTCAATCAAGAGGAGCAGGGCGGGCTGGAGGGACGAGCTGGGCAGCAGACATGGTGAGTAGACGGAGCCTCTAGGTGCTGAAAAGACGCCCCCATAGCACCTAGAGGCTCATTTGCATATTAATAAAAGTATGTTTTTAAGCTTAACGGCAGCAGACAAAGGTGATACAAGAGCAGACACTAGCAGATCGCTAGTGTCAGTCAGCGAAAAATCTCAAAATCTGATGGTAGAAACCCTTTAAGCATTTTGAGTTGTTTTTTGTTTAAAAAAAAAAAACTTTTACAGGTCGGACACCTGTTTAAGGGTATTCAAGGTTATCTTGGGATCTCATTATATTAGTACAGCATTACTGTTACAATATTTTAAAGGCTAAACCCAATAATCCCCACCAATATACATGTGTGAATCTTTTTTTTTGGTATTAGATGGTAGCTCTGCCTTTCCTTTAATTACCAACAAAATACTATCCACGCTATTAGACTATGTGGCAGTGCTTTCAGGCCAGTACTTTACCTGTCCTTGGTATAAGCCAGCATCCTGTATAGTGCTTTCAGGTTTATTTAGAGGTTCAAATGTATTGCTCATATATTTGTTCCACAGTCTGGTCTCTTTTTCATCTGGAATACTGAAGATTTTTCTCATCTCCTTCTCAATCATGTCTAAACGAAGGAACAAAGATATTTAAAGAAGCATTAGCTCTAAAACTCTAAAATGATAAAATACTTTGCTTGCTGATTTGCTAAAAAAAAAAAAAAAAAAAAAAAAAGCTTTATGAACAAACAGTTTAGACTACTTTCACACTTGCGTTGGCGAGTCCGGTATTGAGATCCGGCAGAGGATTTTAATACTAGAATTATTTATTATTATACACACTTATATAGCGCTATATTCCGTGGTGCTTTACAGACATGTCATCATACTGTAAATGGATCCGTTTTCTTTTGCATATTAGGACGTGGTTGAGTGAAATCAAAATGGAAAATCTGGATCCGTCACTAAATACAGCAGTTTTGTGTCCGTTCGCAAAACTGAATGCTGACGGAACGGAAGACATCCTGATGCATCCTGAATGGATCTCCTTCCATTTAGAATGCATGAGGACTAAACGGAAACATTTTTTTCCTGGTATTAAGATCCTCTGTCGGATCTCATTACTGGAAAACAAAAACGCAAGTGTAAAAGTAGCCTTACTGATATCTACATTCGGTTTGGGTTGTTGACCCTTCCCAACATAACATTCACTGTACGTGTAAAACGGATATCAGGTCTTTAACCTCTTAGGGCAAAATGCCATCAATAAAATGCATGGCAAGTAGAACATAAGGAGCTCTATCCCCCCTGGATTGCTGCCATCTCTCCCTAATTGCTGATGATCCTGTGTGCTCTGTGCTGTACAGGGTGATCGCCAAGGGCTGTGATAAAACTACAGTACAACTCCCAAGTTGCACGCTTACTTGGCTGTTCTCAGAAATCCATAGAAATGAATGGAACATGCTAGGAGTCGTAGTTTTACCACAGCTGGAGTGCCGGAGGTTAGCCATCACTGGCCTACAGAAACCACCCCTGCATCCTGTCTGTGTGGGCTCGCACTCCTCCTCCATAACCAATCTTACCTATTACCAGATTATCTTACCCACATTTAGGGGTGACCCCCTCATTTTCTACTGTGAAGCTCCTGTCCTCCCATTTAGCCTGTTTGTTGGCTAATTAGGCTGCATTGTGTGGGCTGATTAGGCCTGTGCCAAATTGGCGCGTCACAATTATTTGTGCTTAATAGGTGCGTCACAATTTTTTGCACCTAGTGGCAAAGGCCATTTGATTGCTATGGCAGCCTGGGTCTTTTGATGGCGCCCAGGCCTGCCATAGCTAAGTTCCTATTACATTATTAATAGAAATGCTGAGACTGTACCATAGACTGTAATGGTAAACTATTTCAGTCTATGGTATAAGCAATGTGATGATCGGATGTTCAAAAACCCTAAATAAAAATTAACAATAAAAAAATAAACATTATTTGTAGCGAACTGTTCAGAAAATGTCCAAACTATTAAAATATAAAAAAGTACTGGGATCTTAACGGGAAAAAATGACAATGACCAAATCGCTGTTCTTTTGGTTACTTCACCTCTTCCCCCTCAAAAAAACTGGACAGAAAGTGAGCAATGAGTTATCCATACCCCAAAAAGGCATCAATAAAACCATAGATCATGCACCACTGTAGACAGAAATCTAAAAATTTATGGGTGTCAGAATATAGGGATGCAAAGCAAATCGTTTTTTACATTTATTATATTTTTTAAGTATTTTTGTTCGTTTTGCACAGGACCCACTGTCAATATGCCTATTCTTATCCACAAAACAGAGAAAATAGGACATGTTCTATAGTTCTATAAATATGTCAAAAGGTAGTTTATAATAGAGTAAATCAGTGGTCTCCAACCTCTGGCTCTCCGGCTATTGGGAAATAGTAGTTTCCCAACAGTGAAAGAACCACAGTTTAACGACCACTGGATTAAACAGTAATACATAACTTAAAATTAAACTGCCAATTAGGATCAAGCAAAAAAAACAAAGGCCGTACCTATTGTGTCAGCTTTACTAAATCTTCTTGTTATCACATTGTTCATATTGCCATTCTCGCATAGCTTTAATTCGGTTAGGTAAACTTCGACTTTGCAGTGCTTTACAAACATACCCTGTTCAACAACCTGGAAATGGAAATCCACAGCAAAAGTCAGTACAGGAATTTAGAAGCAATGACGTAGTAACTACAAGTGTGGAGGACTAAAAGGCGAACGTTTTGTATATTAAATATTATACCTCCAACATCAGCACTATGAGGTTATGAGAATCCATAGAGGAGTTATCTGAGCAGAGTACGTTTGTAGCTGGTTCCTACACTGCCCTGAATATTGTAGGTTTAAAGGGAACCTGTCACCAGTTTTATGGTGTCCTAACTAAGGGCAATATAAATAAGTGACTGATTCTCTTAGCAAAATGCTGGGTCACTTTCTTTAATTGACCCAGTCAATCTGCCAACATCTTGTATGGAAAAGCTCCAGCTCATAATGATGAGTGCTGAATATTCATGAGCTCCTGACTCTCCCCGCCTACCTGCTGCTGAATGACAGTTATTTTCCATATGAATCAGCAGCAGGTGGGCAGGGGAGTGGCTATATCTCTGAATTAAATAAACACTGGACTCACTGACATCACGCTGGACTCCAATTAACTCATTAGCATGCGGCATGTGGCAAGTTTGTATATATATTATGAAGTAACCATCTGTCAAACAAGTAAGTCAATACATCTAAAGTATTTTTTAGTAGTTAATGATTGTATATAATTAGTTAGATAATAATCAAATATCCACGTGACAGGTTCCCTTTAAGTAAGTCCAAAGTAAGGCAGTATATTTAGTGATAGGGACCCATCTGCGGAAGCCACCTTGACGCCTGGTAGATGGGCCCGACACATATGTGCGCTAAGAGCTTCCATTACTCATTTATAGTCGGGATTGTACCCCTTTTATCTAGAATGACCCCGATTTCTTAGCTCTATTGTTTGTATATATAATAGTGTGCAGCCATCTTGTTTTTTGTAATTATGTTTGCTTCAAGGATGTGCACCTGTGATTCTGAAGGTTCTAGTCTAAATTTTCTTGCATCACACAGATGCCATCCGTATTTTTTGAGGACCGCATACGGTCCTGAGAATGCACCCTAACTTATACGTGATGTCCACGGAGCCTAAACTCCCCCCCCCCCCCCCCCCAAAAAAAAAACAAAAAAAAAAACACTGTCATCATGTTGTCTGCAGTGGCTGTCCCTAACTAGAGATGAGTGAATTTCATGTTATGAACAGGTTTTGCAGGGAAAAGTATATTGGATGGTAGGGAACACCTGATTATCAGATTTCTTAAATTCGGAAGTTGTCTGAAGCAAATCATGGAAGGGTCTGGGAAAATTGTCCTGAGATGGTCATCTCTGAGTAGAGTACTGTGCAGTTTTCTTGCATTTTTTTTTTAGTACCTCTAGTTGTGGGTTGTAGGTCAGTACCTCTAGTTGTGGGTTGAGGAGCACGGCAATCAATGGGTTTCATCGATATATAGATGTTTGTATTAATTTGTTTTAATGTATAAATAAAGTCTGTACAAAATGCGCCACTTCTCGTGTCCAAATATTATTTGTGTATGGATATACTGTATCATCACTTGTGTCCTAGAACACAAGATGAAGTAAAGTATGCATGTACAATATACAGAACCAAATAAGCACCAGATATATAGACATTGTAGAAAATCAATTGCAATGACCTATGAGGATTTTGCTAAGGGTATGTTCACATGTGCCTTCAGACCCCCTGTCAAACAGAAACCACAAAAGAACCCTGTCAGACTCTTTATAAGTCATTCTCTGGAATCTGCCATAAGATCGGTGTGCAACAGCACAGACTAACTCCCATTTATTTGTGTAAAGTGTAAAGACGGCCATGCAAGAATGGTAAATCATGATGAAAATTGGCAACTCAATAAACACGGCTTCCAGTTCTTCAGTTCTAAAGCAACTGCCATAATGTGTACCTTTCATTGATAGGTTCTTCCTGGTGCTCACCGTTAAAGTTGTTGTGCCACAAAATACATTCTAAAGTTTTCAAACTTTTGTAAGTGAATATAATTAAATTTAGTATAGCTACAACTAAAAGTACACGCCCCTGAGCTGCAGGACTGAAAAAGAATCAAGCAGAACAACTGGAGCAATGAATGGGACAATCTCTGGTTCCATGTGAAGTACAGGGCTGGTTTGTTAGAAAGGGATTGCCATGTACTATATGATGTTTGATTTTCATTATTTTTTTACATTGATAATGGAATAACCCCTTTAAAGGGGTTTTCTGGGAGTACAATACTGATTACCTGTCCTCAGGATAGGTCATCAATATCAGATTGGCAGGGTTGCTGGTAGTCAGACCCAAACCACTGCGGTGAGAGATGTAGCCTCCTCATGGCATACCGACCACAATGTATGGCATACCAACCACAATTGTGGTCTCCTCATGGCATACTAACCACAATTGTATAACGGCTATGCTTGGTATTGCAACCCAGACCTATTCAATTGAATGGGAGTGAGCGGCACATAGGCCCCTTGATGGATGAACGAGATATTATTGTCCTAGGTGCGCCTTGTGCCCTCTTTAAACAACTGATCGGCGGAGGTCCCGGCTGTTGTACCAACCAATATTGAACTCCTAGAAAACCCCTTTAACGTTGGGTAGAATCCATGTATCCACAGTGCTATGGTCATGGCAGTGAACCAATGAAATGTGAAAACTTATCTGTTCATAATTGATACGGTTGAAACCAAGGGATAGGTGGGGAATCCCAGAAGGAAGTGAGACTCAGATTTCTACACATTTTCATAAGCATTAATGTTGTTTACTTTTTAGAATTCATCTAAACCCTTTTTTGAAACTAGTAGGTATATATTAAAGCAAGGGACAGCTCACCTCTGGTTCAAGATGGCAAGGTGCACCAATCAGATGTCCTACCCCGACCACCAAGAAAACAATTGTAATATAGAAAAGAATGGGCACTCTTATAGCTGGACCACAAAGTTAGTCAAGCGATATTAATTTATTAGTAATATATAAGCAATTAATGCCATACATACAATTAATAAATGATAAAAACTAATAAAATTGGTATCAGTCCGCTGATATAGCTCGGAGGTCTACATAGAAGACGTAAAAATATATGAAAAATATAGGAAAAATCGGTAGAAAACTGGTTACTATTCCGGCTGTCTGTATATAGTCAGTTAGCTACAGCGGTGACTGATACCGGATAAATCCCCACAGAATAAAGCAAACAATAGTGAGTACAGTGACTAGTGAACAAAAAGTATATGCAAACCAAATATCCACCAGTAGGTGGCGTGTGCTAGTAAAAATAATACAATAGTGACAATAAATTCATGGAAAAAACAATGTTCCTAATACTAAAGTAGATAATTGTGAAGATATATATGTGAAAAATGAATCAGTGCTCAAACCATTGCAGTATTCAGTAGTATGACACTCGGTAATATTCAGTAGTGTGGCGGCTCAGTAATAAACACTCCGTCTCCTTAGTTAGTAATGATATTAAAATTCAGTCTTTCTGCTATATTGTAGCAGCTTCCTAAAAGGCAATTCAGACCGTATTCCAATGTTAGATCCACTCAGTTCCTAGGAGTGATCTGAATGGCCCCAAGTTATAGTCCAGCAAATTCCGGTAAAGGTAGTACAATATAGGTGCAGTAAGCTGATTTTACAACAGTCAGTACAGTTACAGCAGCATTGGGTATAGTTTCTTACTTACGTTCAAACCTGCTAACCACCGTGGCGTCCCACGTGGTATAAGTTCAGGGTAAGCTTACCTTACTGCTGAATAGGAAAACTGTACAGTCCGATTTTTGTAGCTGTAAATGCAGACACTAGCTCTGCCAAACTACAGGTGCACGCTGAATTTCCTTAGTTTGGAAAAGATGTTCCACCTGTGGTTCGATCATGCCCGTAGGTGGCTGGACTATGTCCAAAAAGGCAGCGGATCCTTTTCTTTAGAAGCGCTTTTCTTGGTACAGCTGATAGTGCCAGGTTATTAAATGGAACTTGTCTGTTTTAGGCTACTTTCACACTTGCGTTCGGGGCTCCGCTTGTGAGTTCCGTTTGAAGGCTCTCACAAGCGGCCCCGAACGGATCCGTCCAGCCCTAATGCATTCTGAGTGGATACGGATCCGCTCAGAATGCATCAGTCTGGCACCGTTTGTCCTCCGCTCCGCTCAGCAGGCGGACACCTGAACGCTGCTTGCAGCGTTCGGGTGTCCGCCTGGCCGTGCGGAGGCAAACGGATCCGTCCAGACTTACAATGTAAGTCAATGGGGACGGATCCGTTTGAAGTTGACACAGTATGGCTCAATTTTCAAACGGATCCGTCCCCCATTGACTTTCAATGTAGGAAGGAGGACAACCTTCGAAACGCGTCTGGCGTGAAGGAATTGGAGCTGACTAATACTTTTACCAATCTTATTCGTTTTTATCATTTATTAATTGTATGTATGGCGTTAATTGCTTATATATTACTAATAAATTAATATCGCTTGACTAACTTTGTGGTCCAGATATAAGAGTGCCCTTTTTTGAAACTGTCCACTGTTCCTGCTGTGACCACGTCCTGAGGAAGTCTATTCCACAGAGTCACAGTTCTTACAGTAAAGAAGCTTTGACGCTTCCGGAGACTGAACTTTTTCTTCTCCAGTCGGAGGCAGTGCCCCCTTGTCTTTTAAGGGCATTTGACATGGAACAGTTTTTCACAGTATTTTTTGTATGGCCCATTTATATACTTGTATAGGTTAATCATGTCCCCCCTTAGACGTATCTTATCAAGACTAAATAAAATCAATTATTTTAATCTTTCTTCATAACTAAGACCCTTCATGCCCCTTATCATTTTAGTCGCTCTCCTCTGTACTTTTTCCAGCTGCAGTGTGTCCTTTCTATGGACTGGTGCCCAGAAATGAACTGCATATTCCAGATGAGGCCGCACCAGCGCTTTGTAAAGTGGTAATATTACATCCCTGCCCCGCGAGTCCATGCCTCGTTTAATGCATGACAATATCCTGGTGGCCTTAGAAGCAGCTAATTGACATTGTATGCTGTAATTTAATCTACCATCCACAAGGACACCCAAATCCTTCTCTATAAGGGACTCTCCCAGTGTTACATGACCTAGGACAGTGATGGTGAACCTTTTAGAGACCGGGTGCCCAAACTGCAACCCAGAACCCACTTATATATATATGGGAAAATGCCAGCACTGAATACTACAGTCCAGTATAGTATATCTTCCATGTACTTTATCATTTAGCTATAATAGCCTTACTACATTCAGTGAGCTGCCTGTGCTGTCCATAGCGTGCCCTGCACTGATTAATGGCAGGAAAAGTCTAAAGCATATTGGAACACCATAGACTTTTTCCAGGGAGTGGGAGCCCAGTGGCAGAGGGCTACGAGTGCCGCCTCTGGCACCCGTGCCATAGGTTCGCCACCACTGACCTAGGACATATAAAGCACAGAGATTATTACTACCAAGATGCATAACTCTACATTCATCCACATTGAACCTCATTTGCCAAGCTGATACCCAATCACTCAGAGTGTTCAAGTCAGCTTGTAGTTTATGGATATCTTCCATAGACTGTACAGTACTACATAGCTTAGTGTCATCTGCAAAAATAGAAATGGTGCTAGTAATCCCAGTCCTCGATATCATTAATACATAAATTAAATAATAAGGGGCCCAGCACTGAACCTTAGGGTACACCACTTATAACCTGGGACCATTCTGAATAAGAATTATTGACCACAACTCTCTGGACACGGTGCGTCAGGCAGTTTTCAATCCAATTACAAACTATACTTTCCAAGCTAACTGGTCTACAATTACTTGTGAAGGACCTAGATCCTTTTTTGAATATGGGCACCACATTTGCCTTGCACCAATCCCTTGGCACTGTACCAGTACCTAGAGAATCTTTAAAAATTTTAAACAGGGGCACAGCAATGACTGAACTGAGCTCTTTAAGCACTCTTGTGTGTAATCCATCTGGACCCGCAGCATTGTTCACATTTACCTTATTTAGGACCATATCTACAGTTAGCCAATTGAGTATATTACTGGATGTACTAATAGCCCCAGCACCACAGATATCAGCTCCTTTTGTATATACAGAGCTAAAAATAACATTTAGTAACTCTGCCTTTTCCTTAAGTCCAGTGACTACCCCCTTCCCCCCTTTACCATTATTTAGGGGACCTACCTGTGCTCGGACCTTGTTTTTTTATTTTTTCATTTATATATTCAAAGAATTTTTAGGAATTTGTTTTGCTCTCTTTTGCCACCAGCTGTTAATTTTGTATTTTTGCCAATTCTATCTCCTTTTTACAGATTTTATTAAGCCCTTAGTAATCTTCAATTGCTACAGCTGACCCCTCAGATTTGTACTTTTTATATTATATTTTGTCCTTTTTACAGTAGCTGTAAGCCACGGGTAGTGTTGTTTCGGGTATCAAACTTTCGATACCCAGTCGATACTTTTGTCCCGGTATCGATACGATACCAGGATTTGCACAGCCCAGTATCAGACAACATGAGCGATCTGCAGTCAGCGTGGCCATGTTCCCTCAGCAGCACGGGGAGAAGGAAGCAGTCTCTCCCTCCCCCTGTGCTGCTGCCGCTGCCACCAGTGTGAGCGCAGTGGGGAGGAGGAGGGGAGAGGCTGTGGCCACTGCGCCACCAATGATAACTAACGTTTAATACATTACAAATACAAGCGGCAGAAACACATTGCCGGCACCCTGCCTCTGATCGCAGCGCCCTGTCAGAGGTCGGGTGCCGGCAATGTGTTTTTGCCGCCGGCTGTATTTGCATATTAAACGTTAATTATCATTGATGGTGCAGTGCACCAGCCCCCTCCACAGTATTAAAATCGTTGGTGGCAGTGGCAGCTTCTGATCAGAGCCCCAGCAGTGTAATCCTGGGTCTCTGATCGGTTACTATGGCAGCCAGGGCGCTACTGAAGCCCTGGCTGCAATGGTCAGCTCCCTGCTGCTGTGTGCACTATGCACAGACCGATTATCGGTTTTACAGATATTATCGGCCGATATTCAGGATTTTCAAAGTTATCGGTATTGGCATCTATTCTGCAGATATGCTGATAACTAATCGGAAACAAGGATCGAGCTGCTGTCAGCGCGATCCGTGTTCCCTCAGCAGCACAGGGGAGAAGGAAGCAGTGTCTCCCTCCCCCCTGTGCCGCTGCCACCAATGAAAGGAGAGAGAGGAGAAGAGGGGTGGAGGGGCTGTGGTCACTGCACCACCAATGATGTTAACGCACTCATTCATTCAAATTCGACAGGGGGCAGGAGGTTGCTGCAGAATCATATAGCCGCCCCCGACCTCTATGACAAGTAGCTGCCATCCGCGGCAGTTAACCCCTGCTGCACCTAAGGTGTTAACTGCCGCAGATCGCAGCTACCGCTCATAGAGGTCGGGTGCGGCTATATGATTCTGCAGCCAGCACCCGCCTCCTGTATATGAATTAATGGGCGAGTTATCTTCATTGGTGGTGCAGTGCACACCCCCCCCACTCAACCCCAGTATTAAAAACATTGGTGGCGCAGTGCGCCCCCCAGTATTAATGATTGGTGGCAGTGGCCACAGAGTCCCCTCCTCCTCATTGGTGGCAGTTTCTGATCAGAGCCCCAGCAGTGTAAGCCTGGTGCTCCGATCGGTTACCATGGCAGCCAGGACGCTACTGAAGCCCTGGCTGCCATAGTCAGCTCCCTGCTGCCCTGTGCACAAAGCACAGGGCAGCAGGGAGAGTGTGAAGTCCTATTCACCCTAGTAAAGATCTATTAGGGTGAATAGGACAAGGGTTCTAGTCCATAAGGGGGCTAAAAGTTAGTTTAAAAAAAAAAAAAAAAAAAAAAAAAAAAATGAAATAGTATAAATGAAAAAGAAAGATTTACAAAAAAAAAAAGCTACACGTTAACAATAAACATGTTTATGTTCAGCAGATTTGTGCAGGAATTATTTTTATTTTTTTTTCAAAAATGAAAATGCACAGAATATCAGTATAAATTATCGTCTATTGGCCTGAAAGTTAGCAGATTATCGGTATTGGCTCTAAAAAAAAAAAAAATCTATATCGGTCGATCCCAATGCACAGGGCAGCAGGGAGAGTGTGAAGTCCTGTTCATCCTAATAGAGCTCTATCAGGGTGAATAGGACAAGGGATTAAAAGATCCCAGATTCTACCCCTAAGGGGGAAATAGTTATTAAATAAACTGCAAAAAAAAAACACAAAATAGTATAAATCACCCCCTTTCCTAATTTTACATATAAAATATATAAAAAATACAATAAAATATTACATATCACCACGTCCAAAAAGTCCAAAATATAAATAAAAAAATCTCTCTTATGAGGTGAACACTGTAAAAGAAAAGAAATAAAAGAAAAACTGCGCGATTCACCATTTTTATTTTTAGTCACCTTGTCCCCCCAAAAAATAGGATAGGACTGTTCTATTATGTGCCAGATGTTGCATAAAATGCGGAAGGCACGCAGCTTTTTTTTTGCGTTTTTTTTTTTTTTTTTGCGTGGTATCTTTTTTTTACGGTATCAAAACATGCTGCTGAGTCTCCCAGCAGGCAGACATGTCACTCAGGGCAGCTCTTGTATCCACTCCCTTAGCAGTGTCATTATACAGCTGGTACTTGTAGTCCTACACATACACCATGCTGCTGAGTCTCCCAGCAGGCAGACATGTCACTCAGGGCAGCACTTGTATTCACTCCCTTAGCAGTGTCATTATACAGCTGGGACTTGTAGTCCTACACATACAACATGCTGCTCATTCTCCCAGCAGGCAGACATGTCACTCAGGGCAGCTCTTGTATTCACTCCCTTAGCAGTGTCATTATACAGCTGGGACTTGTAGTCCTACACATACAACATGATGCTGAGTCTCTCAGCAGGCAGACATGTCACTCAGGGCAGCTCTTGTATACACTCCCTTAGCAGTGTCATTATACAGCTGGGACTTGTAGTCCTACACATACAACATGCTGCAGAGTCTCCCAGCAGGCAGACATGTCATTCAGGGCAGGACTTGTATTCACTCCCTTAGCAGTGTCATTATACAGCTGGTACTTGTAGTCCTACACATACAACATGCTGCAGAGTCTCCCAGCAGGCAGTCTTGTCACTCAGGGCAGCTCTTGTATTCACTCCCTAAGGCTGGGTTCACACCTGAGCGTTTTACAGCGCGTTCCTACGCGCTGTAAAACGCTCAACAAGCAGAAACCAATGATTCCCTATGGGAATGGTTCACACTTGGGCGTTTTACAGCGCGTACGATCGCGCTGTAAAACGCCCGACGCTCCAAAAAGTACATGAGCGACTTTTGGGGCGTTTGTGGCCATAGGACACTGTAGTGAATCACACAAACGCGCGTCAAACGCGCGTTTACTATTACAAAAACGCGCATAAAAATGCGCGTCAAAAACGCGCGTAAAACGCGCGTTTGCGCAACGCTCAAGTGTGAACCCAGCCTTAGCAGTGTCATTATACAGATGGGACTTGTAGTCCTACACATACACCATGCTGCTCAGTCTCCCAGCAGGCAGACATGTCACTCAGGGCAGCTCTTGTATTCACTCCCTTATCAGTGTCATTATACAGATGGGACTTGTAGTCCTACACATACACCATGCTGCTGAGTCTCCCAGCAGGCAGATGTCACTCAGGGCAGGACTTGCATTCACTCCCTTAGCAGAGCAGGGGGAAGGGGCAGAGATTGTTGCTATTACAGGTAAACAAAGGGCCAGAAAAGAACCAGGGAAATGAGGAAATATAGATTATTATTTTTTTGCATAAAACTTGCTTAGCTCAGTTATATATTGCTGCCCACCAGATTTTCAGTGCTATATTTTTTTTTTTCATAACTCGGACAACCCCTTTAATATTTACAGCCCAGTCATGCGAAGAATCCAACCATTTCTCAGCCACACCAACTACATCTATGTGTTGTTCTAGTACCATGGCCTTTTCTAGATAGACTTTTGGCATTTGTGAAAATACATTTTAAATTACTATTACCTGTAAAGTTAATATATGGGATTTCTGGGTTACCTTGGTTGATGTTTGTATGTAACAGGTTCTTGTTACCAGCAGTCCTATTTGTCATCGGTGTATAGTTCTGCCCAGTCTTCTCCCTACTTTCCTCACCAACCCCAGCCCCCACTAAATCTCCTCCTATATCCCACTCTCTATCTACACTATCTACTCCCTTAGGGCTCATTCACACGAACGTGTGCTGCCCATTGCAGTAATGCTGACCGCATTTGCAGATCCGCAATACATGGGCACCATTTCGTAAGCATTACGGATGCGAAACCATTCACTTCAATGGGACCTCAAATCTGGAGATGCGGAACGGAAGCACAGAACAGAACACTACGGAAGTGCTTTCTAGGGTTCCGTGCCTCCGCACCGCAAAAAGATAGAACTTGCTCTATCTGTTTGCGAAACGGATGGATGACGGACCCATTCAAGTGAATGGGTCTGCGATCCCCATGCAGCTGCCCCACGGACGGTGCCCGTGCATTGCAGACCGCAATGCACAGCCCACAGCCCAAGCACGGGCTTCACACGGTCGTGTGAACAAGCCCCTATTAGTATGACCCCCCACCTTTCCCCCAGATCCTAGTTTAAAAGCTCCTCCAGCCGTCAAACCATTTTCCCCCCAGGGCAGTTGCACCCTCCCCATTAAGGTACAGCTCATCCCTACTGTAGAGCCTGAAACCGACAGAGAAGTCAGCCCAGTTCTCCATGAACCCAAACCCTTCCTTCCTGCACCAGCTCTGAGCCCCTTTTTAACTCCCTAAGCTCCCGTTGTCTCTCTGGTGACGCTCATGGCACTGGTAGGATTTCTGAAAACACTACCCTAGAGATCCTGGACTTGAGCTTCTCTCCTAGTTCCCTAAAATAATTTTTAAGGACCTTCCATCTGGGGTTGGAGCCCTCCCCTCACTCCTGGTATTCAGTGCTATGTAAGTGTTATACTCTTTTTGGACCATGGCTCATGGGGCTCTATTTGTCATTTAAGTATTCATAGATGTTGAGATAAGGGTATGGATATAGAAGTATCCCCTTTGGGAGACTCTTAACAGCAGGTAACCTTTACTGCAGTATATGACTATAGGGGTTTTATGTTCTGTGCTCTAAACAGCACACATATACATTGTATGTTGATCACACTTATCTGACATTTGTGATTGTATATTGCAAAGTTACTTTTTGCCTTAGAGCATATGGGTCATGAAGTGTCACCATTTACTGAGCTGTCATGTTGTAATATGTATGGGAGTATGCCTAGGAAACGCCAAGTAATGGATTAGAACTTCAGCTCTGTTATTATAATAGGGTGATAATTATTTGATTCTGACTAGCACAGTTCATTACTGTAATCTGGACTTACCTGTTCTGAGTGACTGTACAACAGTGTTATAGATATTGTGCACAGATCTTTCAAACATTGTACTGTCGCCAGTGGGAGTTGTGCGAAGGGGGGGACATTTTTTTGTCGCAGTATTGTCCTGCAGTCACTGCCATTAAATGTAATCTGTCCACAATTATGTATTTATATATATTTTTTAAACAATAAAGAATGAATGTATAGTATAGGTGTGTTGTTATATTTTTGGTGACCTTCCATCTCCCCCTGACTTTGTCATTGGTGCCAATGTGTACCATGACCGCCGGGTCTTCCCCAGCCCTAGCCGAGCCCAAGCACCCGGAAAGACAACACACTGTTCGGCATTCAAGGTCTCGGCGAGAGATGACCCTGTCTGTCCTCCTAATAAGAGAGTCCCCTACCACCAGCATCTGTCTAACCTTTGCTGCACTCCTTTTCCTGCAGCGGTCATCCTCCTGGTTATTAGGGGAAACGCCCTGCTGCAGTGTTGCTGGCTGCATATTTACTGGGGCGTTCCAGCCTCCCTGGCACTTTTCCCTTTAGCTGACCTGATAGTCCTGTTCCTCATTCTATTTTGTTTTCTTATCCAATTTTGACTCTAGACATAATTTAAGGTATGTTTGGGGGTTTCTGATAATTTTTTTTAGAGACTGCAGGCAGGAAAAGTACAACTATAGGCTGTTGAACGTTGAGGAAGATGTGCCCTAATAAGATATAATTACTTTATATTTTATATATTCACATGTAACTTGTACAAAATGACATTTTTTGTTGGACTATATGCTGCACTTGACCATAAGATGCCACCCAAGTTTAGATAACAGAAAATTAAATTGCTAATTAAAACTAAATTTAAAAGTTTACTGTAGAGGGGGTTAATAGTTTACAGTCATCTCCTGTTAATCCTAGTGTCATCTTTTGACCATTGACACAAACAGCAATGGCATGTGGTCATATGATAGGAGTATCAACATCACTATAAACATCACAAATTACAGTGCATAGTACAATACAGTACCCACTGTCAGTGGCGTACTTAGAGGGGGATCGTGGGGGGCAATCTGCCCCAGGTGCCAGCTCTCAGGAGGGTGCCAGAAGCAATGGGCGCTTCCATCAATACAGATGGAAGCGCTCATTGCTGGAGTGCTGGGAGCTGCAGTCCTCCCCTCTTTCAGGCCTGCGGTGCACAGAATGGTGAAGGAAGACTTCTGCCCGCTCCACCATTCAGCCTGCAGACACAGATCGTGCTGCTGGCTTGTGTGGGCGGAGCCTGCAGCCATAAATCTGCATAAACCCCACCCACACTGTGCTGCAGAGCGTATGTGCCTGCAGGGAAGAGAGCTTCAGTAGTTACTGTTTTTTATTACTATGGAGGGGGCACAGAGGGCTTTATTACTATGGAGGGGGCACAGAGGGCTTTATTACTATGGAGGGGGCACAGAGGGCTTTATTACTATGGAGGGGGCACAGAGGGCTTTATTACTATGGAGGGGGCACAGAGGGCTTTATTACTATGGAGGGGGCACAGAGGGCTTTATTACTATGGAGGGGGCACAGAGGGCTTTATTACTATGGAGGGGGCACAGAGGGCTTTATTACTATGGAGGGGGCACAGAGGGCTTTATTACTATGGAGGTGGCACAGAGGGCTTTATTACTATGGAGGTGGCACAGAGGGCTTTATTACTATGGAGGTGGCACAGAGGGCTTTATTACTATGGAGGGGGCACAGAGGGCTTTATTACTATGGAGGGGGCACAGAGGGCTTTATTACTATGGAGGGGGCACAGAGGGCTTTATTACTATGGAGGGGGCACAGAGGGCTTTATTACTATGGAGGGGGCACAGAGGGCTTTATTACTATGGAGGGGGCACAGAGGGCTTTATTACTATGGAGGGGGCACAGAGGGCTTTATTACTATGGAGGGGGCACAGAGGGCTTTATTACTATGGAGGTGGCACAGAGGGCTTTATTACTATGGAGGTGGCACAGAGGGCTTTATTACTATGGAGGTGGCACAGAGGGCTTTATTACTATGGAGGTGGCACAGAGGGCTTTATTACTATGGAGGTGGCACAGAGGGCTTTATTACTATGGAGGTGGCACAGAGGGCTTTATTACTATGGAGGGGGCACAGAGGGCTTTATTACTATGGAGGGGGCACAGAGGGCTTTATTACTATGGAGGGGGCAGAGAGGGCAATACTACTATGAGGGGGGCACAGAGAGCATTAATAATGTGAAGGGGGCACAGTAGGCATTTCTACTATGGAGGGGGCACAGAGCCAGAGGGCATAACTACAATAAAGGGGGCACAGAGGGCATTATTACTGTGGAGGGGGCATAGTGGGCAGAGAAAGGACCCATCCCGGGTGCCAAAGACCACTGCCCACTGTGTAGTCCTCTTCGTCTTATCGGTCTGACTACTCACACTGGAGCAATCATTAAAGGTTCTTTCAGCTATACTAAGAGCTTTCTTACTGGTCTGACTCCACCCACTGGTGACATAATCAAAGGTCGTTCAGCTACTCTAAGCCAGAGCTTTCATTTATTTTCCTGTTGCATGAGGACCTTCAGCATGGAAAGGAAGGTGTTTCTCACAGTCCTCTCCATGAGGTGAATGGTCATTCACCCTCCTCTCCTGTCTGCACTGATCACACAGATTGGTGTTGGGCAGGGAGACCGAGCACAGCTCTCTCACTGTTTCAAGAAAGTACTGTATAAGCGCTCTGCCAGATCATTAAGGAAATAGTCAGTTTGGTCTGGCACTGCTGGAACACCCTAACTGCAGACTAGAAGACACAAATACTTTTAAGCAAGATTTTGTTCCTGCTAAAAAGCGATTCTTATAGTCCAAAAAATACTGTAATTATACGGATAGGTCTGCTGGTGGACACAAGCTTACTCACTTTCCCCAGAGCCTGCTCTGGATCACACAATACCTGTCTTTGGGTAAAGCAAGCACAGACTACATTGTCAGCTGCCAGTAGGGGAAGGAGACAGATGCTTAGAGCCTGTTCCCAGCAGAGAGAATAGTAGCAGCAATAAAGAGAACGAAGGGAGCAAAACCTGATGACAAAGGTATTATTTATGACAGAAAAACTGCAAATCTCTTTAATATGAAAATGAGATAACCCCTTTAAGCAAGTAGCCAACGCAGCGCTGATCATCACTTATAATAATAAAAGATCCATGCACAACGTGCCTTAGGCTACTTTCACACCTGCGTTTAGGTGCGGATCTGTCTGGTATCTGCACAGACGGATCCGCACCTATAATGCAAATGCTGGTATCTATTCAGAAAGGATCCGTCTGCATTACTCTGTAAAAAAAAATAGAAGAAGCGTTTTGGTGTCCGTCTCCAGAGCGGAATGGAGGCGGAACAGAGCCAAACTGATGCATTCTGAGTGGATCTGCATCTATTCAGAATGAATTGGGGCTAAAATGATCCGTTTTGGGCCGCTTGCGAGAGCCTTGAAACGGATATCACAAGCGGACCCAGAAACGCCAGTGTGAAAGTAGCCTTAGACTGATCTTTTTAGCACTTTCAAACATCTTGAATATTTTAGCAGCACACTGTAAAAGGTAAGCATTCAGAAAGACTGCCTGACTTACAGGAATGAAGCAGCTAAAAAGACCAGGTAATCGCCGAGTGCAGCTATATGTTGAGTGCTTTATTGGCAATGGATTCAGCCTGGTATAATGATACGAAATGAACAACACCGATTAATATTTACCTCTAGACATAAAATGGATTTTATGTCCAGGATATAAAACGGATACTCAAACAATCCTGTGACAGGTGTTTGCAGATCTGTGTATATTCTATGGTGGGTAAACAGTAAAATGGATTTATTGTGTGTATATATATATATATATATATATATATATATACATACAGGTCCTTCTCAAAAAATTAGCATATTGTGATAAAGTTCATTATTTTCTGTAATGTACTGATAAACATTAGACTTTCATATATTTTAGATTCATTACACACAACTGAAGTAGTTCAAGCCTTTTATTGTTTTAATATTGATGATTTTGGCATACAGCTCATGAAAACCCAAATTTCCTATCTCAAAAAATTAGCATATTTCATCCGACCGATAAAAGAAAAGTGTTTTTAATACAAAAAAAGTCAACCTTCAAATAATTATGTTCAGTTATGCACTCAATACTTGGTCGGGAATCCTTTTGCAGAAATGACTGCTTCAATGCGGCGTGGCATGGAGGCAATCAGCCTGTGGCACTGCTGAGGTGTTATGGAGGCCCAGGAAGCTTCGATAGCGGCCTTAAGCTCATCCAGAGTGTTGGGTCTTGCGTCTCTCAACTTTCTCTTCCCAATATCCCACAGATTCTCTATGGGGTTCAGGTCAGGAGAGTTGGCAGGCCAATTGAGCACAGTAATACCATGGTCAGTAAACCATTTACCAGTGGTTTTGGCACTGAGCAGGTGCCAGGTCGTGCTGAAAAATGAAATCTTCATCTCCATAAAGCTTTTCATCAGATGGAAGCATGAAGTGCTCCAAAATCTCCTGATAGCTAGCTGCATTGACCCTGCCCTTGATAAAACACAGTGGACCAACACCAGCAGCTGACATGGCACCCCAGACCATCACTGACTGTGGGTACTTGACACTGGACTTCAGGCATTTTGGCATTTCCCTCTCCCCAGTCTTCCTCCAGACTCTGGCACCTTGATTTCCGAATGACATGCAACAGTCCAGTGCTGCTTCTCTGTAGCCCAGGTCAGGCGCTTCTGCCGCTGTTTCTGGTTCAAAAGTGGCTTGACCTGGGGAATGCGGCACCTGTAGCCCATTTCCTGCACACGCCTGTACACGGTGGCTCTGGATGTTTCTCCTCCAGACTCAGTCCACTGCTTCCGCAGGTCCCCCAAGGTCTGGAATCGGTCCTTCTCCACAATCTTCCTCAGGGTCCGGTCACCTCTTCTCGTTGTGCAGTGTTTTCTGCCACACTTTTTCCTTCCCACAGACTTCCCACTGAGGTGCCTTGATACAGCACTCTGGGAACAGTCTATTCGTTCTGAAATTTCTTTCTGTGTCTTACCCTCTTGCTTGAGGGTGTCAATGATGGCCTTCTGGACAGCAGTCAGGTCGGCAGTCTTACCCATGATTGCGGTTTTGAGTAATGAACCAGGCTGGGAGTTTTTAAAAGCCTCAGGAATCTTTTGCAGGTGTTTAGAGTTAATTAGTTGATTCAGATGATTAGGTTAATAGCTCGTTTAGAGAACCTTTTCATGATATGCTAATTTTTTTAGATAGGAATTTTGGGTTTTCATGAGCTGTATGCCAAAATCATCAATATTAAAACAATAAAAGGCTTGAACTACTTCAGTTGGTGTGTAATGAATCTAAAATATATGAAAGTCTAATGTTTATCAGTACATTACAGAAAATAATGAACTTTATCACAATATGCTAATTTTTTTAGAAGGACCTGTATATATATATTATACACACACACATACAGTGGATATAAAAAGTCTATACACCCCTGTTAAAATGTCAGGTTTCTGTGATGTAAAAAAAATAAGACCAAGATAAATCATTTCAGAACTTTTTCCACCTTTAGGGTCCATTCACACGTCTGTTGTTTCTTTCCTGATCTGTTCCGATTTTTGCGGAACAGATCTGGACCAGATCTGGACCCATTCATTTTTTAAATGAGTCCTGAAAAATAGAAAAATAATCGGACATTGTGCTGTCAGATTTTTTTCAGGACCCATTGAAAATGAATGGGTCCAGATCTGGTCCAGATCTGTTCCGCAAAAAACGGAACAGATCAGGAAAGAAACAACAGACGTGTGAATGGACCCTTAATGTGACCTATAAACTGTACAACTCAATTGAAAAACAAACTGAAATCTTTTAGTTGGAGAAAACAAAACAAAACAAAAACTAAAATAATGTGGTTGCATAAGTGTGCACACCCTCTTATAACTGGGGATGTAGCTGTGTTCAGAATTAAGCAATCACATTCAAAATCGTGTTAAATGGGAGTCAGCATACACCTGCCATCATTTAAAGTGCCTCTGATTAACCCCAAATAAAGTTCAGCTCTAGTTGGTCTCATCCCACAGCAAAAGCCATGGTCCACAGAGACCTTCCAAAGCATCAGAAGGATCTCATTGTTAAAAGGTATCAGTCAGGAGAAGGGTACAAAAGAATTTCCAAGGCATTAGATATACCATGGAACACATCAAGGTGAGAAAATATGGCACAACAGTGACATTACCAAGAACTGGACGTCCCTCCAAAATTGATGAAAAGATGAGAAGAAAACTGGTCTGGGAGGCTACCAAGAGGCCTACAGCAACATTAAAGGAGCTGCAGGAATATCTGGCAAGTACTGGCTGTGTGATACATGTGACAACAATCTCCCGTATTCTTCATATGTCTGGGCTATGGGGTAGAGTGGCAAGACGAAAGCCTTTTCTTACGAAGAAAAACATCCAAGCCAGGCTACATTTTGCAGAAACACATCTGAAGTCTCCCAAAAGCATGTGGGAAAAGGTGTTATGGTCTGATGAAACCAAGGTTGAACTTTTTGGCCATAATTCCAAAAGATATGTTTGGCGCAAAAACAACAGTGCAAATCACGCACATCGCCAAAAGGACACCATACCCACAGTGAAGTATGGTGGTGGCAGCATCATGCTTTGGGGCTGTTTTTCTTCAGCTGGAACTGGGGCCTTAGTTAAGCTAGAGGGAATTATGAACAGTTCCAAACAGGACTGTGGAGTCGGAGTCAGAGACAATTTTGGGTACCTGGAGTCGGAGTCGGCAAAAAATGAACCGACTCCGACTCCTACTACATTTAAATTGGAATAATAAAAAAAAGCAAGTTTAAATGTCCCAATTCACAAAAAGTTATAAATGATTACCGTATTTTTCATATAGGTTTTTGAGGAGGAAAATAATAAAAAAAATATTTTGAACCAAAAGGTGTGCTTTTAGTGGGTTTTGAACTAATGGTGGTCTGTGGATGACACTATTATGGGGGCATCTGTGGATGGCACTGTTATGGGGGCATCTGTGGATGGCACTGTTATGGGGGCATCTGTGGATGGCACTGTTATGGGGGCATCTGTGGATGGCACTGTTATGGGGGATCATTGTGGGGGCATCTGTGGATTGCACTGTTATGGGTGCATCTGTGGATGACACATATATAGCATCTTATCTTATGTGTCATCCACAGATCCCCCCATAACAGTGTCCCTGTGTAGTGAATGGGGGCCGGCATCTGTTTCTGTAATGGCAGCGGGGCCCGATGCCTGCTTCATTCATAAAGTGGGCGGAGCAAGCGTGTGACGTAGTGAGCTACGTTACGAGCGCCCACCTGGCCTCCTGACTGCCAAGAAGTTAGTATTAAGTAGTACAGCACTAGATTTAAGATGATTGGAATACTTTAACAATACCCACAAGTTAGATATGATTACCGTATACTATAGTGAGCGGGGCCCGGTGTAGTAGAATACAGTGACTGCACCGGGCCCCGCTGCCATTACAGAAACAGATGCCGGCCCCCAGCCCCTCCTCCCTCTCAGCCTATTCACCGAACGGTCGTAGCATTTGCCCCATAAGACGCACTGCTATTTCCCCCACACTTTTGCGAAAAATCTGGTACTTCTCTACTGTAAGAATAAAGGCCAATGCATGCAGTGCGCCACGTTACCGCAAAACGAACACCTTAAGTGACCGTGAAGAAGCATGCTTTTCATATGCTTCACTATATGGCACGCAACGCACAGTTAAGGAGCAGCAATACTTATACTTTCCATTGCGTTGTGTTCCGCTGTTAGAGGCCCATGGTTAACCTAGCCTCTCACTGATAACTGATTAAGGAAATATGTGTTTTGCAGGACTAGAGACACTTGTATAAGTGAAGGGAATGGATAGTCAATAGTACAAGACTGAAGCTGTAAACCATTTGAAAAACTGCTGTCATTCAGCTAAGGCTATAAAAACTTGTAAACTCAGATTGTTAGCTTAAACTTTAAACATGACTATGGATTCTACTAGGGAAATCATGTTTTACAATAAGGGTCCATTCACACGTCCGTTGTTTGTTTCCTGATCTGTTCAGTTTTTTGCTGAACAGATCTGGACCAGATCTGGACCCATTCATTTTCAATGGGTCCTGAAAAAAAACGGACAGCACAATGTCAGATTTTTTTTCAGGACCCATTGAAAATGAATGGGTCCAGATCTGGTCCAGATCTGTTCAGCAAAAAACAGAACAGATCAGGAAAGAAACAACGGACGTGTGAATAGACCCTAAATGCCCCTTCCTGGATCCTCCCACTACCCTATCTTCAGCAGAAGATCAGCACACAAAGGAGAAGGCAGCAGCTTCCTAGCCAGTAGTTCTGTGGTAATGACATGTATGTTGCCTTTCTTTCCTTCAAGGAATGTATAAAATACATTTGCATATTAAATACAGAGGAGTCGGAAGTACCAAAAACTGAGGAGTTGGAGTCGGAGCATTTATCTACCGACTCCACAGCCCTGGTTCCAAATACCAGTCAATATTGGCACAAAACCTTCAGGCTTCTGCTAGAAAGCTGAACATGAAGAAGAACTTTATCTTTCACCATGACAACGACCCAAAGCATGCATCCAAATCAACAAAGGAATGGTTTCACCAGAAGAAGATTATGTTTTGGAATGGCCCAGCCAGAGCCCAGACCTGAATCCGAATAAAAATATGTGTGGTGATCTGAAGAGGGCTGTGCACAGGAGATGCCCTCACAATTTGACAGATTTGGAGTGTTTTTGCAAAGAAGAGTGGGAAAATCAAGTCAAAATGTGCCATGCTGATAGACCCATACCCAAAAAGACTGAGTGCTGTAAGAAAATCAAAAGGTGCTTCAACAAAGTATTAGTTTAAGGGTGTGCACACTTATGCAACCATATTAATTTATTTTTATATTTTTTCTTCCCTCTACCTAAAAGATTTCAGTTTGTTTTTCAATTGAGTTGTACAGTTTATAGATCACATTTAGGGTCCATTCACACGTCCGTGGGTCTTTTGCGGACCGCACATCGCCAGCACTTAATAGAAAATGCCTATTCTTGTCCGCAATTGCGGACAAGAATAGGACATGTTCTATATTTTTCGAGATCGGAATTCCGGATCCGGGCAGCACATCGTGCTGCCCCATAGAAATGAATGGGTCCGCAATTTCGTTCCGCAAAATGCGGAACGAAATTGTTGACGTGTGAATGGACCCTAAAGGTGGAAAAAGTTCTGAAATGATTTATCTTTGTCTAATCACAGAAACCTGACATTTTAACAGGGGTGTGTAGACTTTTTATATCCACTGTGTATATACGTGCGTGGGTTTTGACATGAAGAAAAAAAAAAAAATTATAGATTGCACATCCACCTACTATTAGGGTTGTCTCGATAACAACATCTGGATTCAATTTCGATACTGTAAAAAAGTATTGCGATACTCGATACCATGCGAAAATCTTTTTTACATTTAATAAAATGTTATGGAACATCAGGCCCATAATAGAACAGTCCTATCCTATTTTTCTCGGGCGTGGCGATATGTAATATGTATTTTTTTACTGTTTGTAAATGTTATATGTAAAATTGGGAAAGGGGGCCATTATACTGCTGGGGCTCCCGCTGCATTTACAAGAATTGCATTTTACATGCATTGGCCGCGCAATGGCCGCAGTCCCTTCCCTCCTCCTCCCTGCTATCTCCCCATTGGTGGCAGCAGCAGCCGCGTCACAGTGGAGAGGGAGGGAAGGACTCCCTGCTTCTCCACTGTGCTGGTGAATAGAACATGGTGAGTGCCGAGAGCAGCACCATGGTCTCTAAGTGATACTACGCTGCGCAGCAGCACAGCCTAGTATCGCTAAATAGTAAGACCCGGAATCGTATCGATCCGGGTCTAAAAGTATCGATACCCGATGCAACTCTAAAGGATCAGCTGCCATAGAAGTCTATGAAGAGAAGAGGAGGAATGGATTGCAGAGTTAGAAACGAGCAGAGAGACAGCTATTAGTAAGGGTGCATTCACACGCCTGTAAGTATTTTGTGCACCACAAACAGCAGATCCACAAAACGCAAATGCTAGCCATGTGACTTCAATGGGTCAGTGCGGCAAAGTATAGAACATATCTTTGCGACTAGGGCTGCAGTAAACGATTATTTTAGAAATCGAGTAATCTCGATTATTTTTACGATTAAAGGGGTTGTCCGGGTTCAGAGCTGAACCTGGACATACCCTTATTTTCACTCCGGCAGCCCCCCCGAGCCTAGCATCGGAGCATCTCATGCTCTGATGCGCTCCAGTGCCCTGCGCTAAATCGCGCAGGGCACCAGCTCTTTTGTTTTCAATAACACACTGCCGGGCAGTAACTTCCGCCCAGCAGTGTGTTCGGTGACGTCACCGGCTCTGAGGGGCGGGCTTTAGCTCTGCCCTAGCCGTTTTACTGGCTAGGGCAGAGCCAAATCCCGCCCATCAGTGCCGGTGACGTCACCGGGGTTCCTGTCAGCCCCATAGAGAGCCCCGGTACGTCACCGGAACTCAGAAAAATGCCTTTGCCCTGTGCAATTTAGCGCAGGGCAAAGGAGAGCATCGGAGCATGAACTGCTCCGATGCTCATGTCAGGGGGGCTGCCTGGGTGAAAATGGAGGGCTGTCCAGGTTCAGCTCTGAACCTGGACTACCCCTTTAATCGAGTATTCTAATAAGAAAAAATTCATTGACTGTTTTCCTTTATAAAAACTCATCAGACCCCCTGCCATCAGTCCCCAACACCCTTCGTTCCCCCCTGTGTGATCAGCCCAAGTGCATCAGTTCCCCCAATGCCATCAGCTCCACTATCCACCAGTGCCATCAGCTCTTTTCCCCTAGTGCCTACAGCTCCACTCCCCCAGTGCCATCAGCCCCTCCATGCCTTCCACTGCCATGTCCCCCACACCCCCAGTGCCTCCATGCCATCCATTGCCATGTGATGTACCCCACTGCCATCAGATCAGCTCCTCCATGCCATGTCCCCCATTCCCCCAGTGCCATCTGCCTCTCCACACCATACATTGCCATTTCCTCCTCCCCAAGTGCCTCCATGTCATCCATTGCCATGTCCCCCTCCCCCAGTGCCTCCATGCCATCCGCCATGTCCCCCATTCCCCCAGTGCCATCTGCCCCTCCATTGCCATGTCCCCCTCCCCCAGTACCTCCATTGCCATCTGTCCCCCTTCAGTGCCACCAGGCTGCCCCCCTTCAGTGCCATGTCCCCAGCGCCAGTGAAATAAAATACTTACCTTTCTTGTAGGGGCGTGGCTCCACAGCTCCTCCATCTTCTTCTCTGCGCGCTGCACTGTCGTCCTGACGTCAGACAGCGTCAGGTCATAGTGCGAGCTTCTGTGCACTGTGACCTGACAATGTGTCAGGATCCAGCGCAGTGCGGTACGGGCCGGCGGATGGCCACGGAGCAGTGAGAAACAGCAATCGCTTCACTCCCGCTCTGTGGTCACATGAGACAAACGAATCCTCGATGCAAAAAATTTGCAGAGGATTTTTTTGTGTCAAATTACTCAATTCAATCGAGTAATCATTTCAGCCCTATTTGCGACACGGCTGCATGGAAGCGCAAGTCCATGGAAGCCCTTCTGCGTGCTTCCGCATCTCTTCTCTTATGTACACCGGCGGCAGAGCAGGTCAACTCAATAGGTACCCCCAGAAAAAGTTGTTTTTGTCCCACAGGTATGTAAGTGAGCTGGTATACATAATGCTTTATTTCACAAACTTATAGATTGATTTATTGTAGTATTTCCAGCCTCGGTTACTTCTGGCAGTTAGATTATATGATGACACTTGCTGGATCCCACAGCGCCTTGTGTGGAGATAAGGAAGGGGATTTATCAAAACTGGTTGCCCATAGCAACCAATCAGATGCCAGCTCTCATTTTCCAAAGGGGCTCTGGAAAATGAAAAGTGGAATCTGATTGGTTGCTGTAGGCAACTAAGTCAGTTTTCCTTTGCACCAGTTTTGATACATTTCCCCCAAGAAGTCAGTTTCTCTACTGATTTCATTGCAGCTCTCATAGGAATGACTAAGGAAAGTGACTTCATTTCCACACAGTAGATGCTATGGATCCAGTGATCCTCATCTGATCAAAAATATATCAGTAATCCATATTGTAAATTTATTCAACAAATGGGGGGTGGGGGCAAGAAGGTACTCAGAACTGCACTTTTACAATCTATAAAACAGATTTTGCCAACAGGCACACTACCCTAGTATACTGGCCCCAGCACCATTCTGCACCATCCTTAGGTCTAATCATCCACTCCAGTGAGAGAATGGGGAGGCTCATCTGTAAGCATGGAAGAAGATCAATACAAGCTAAGAAGCCAACGTGTTTGCTACTTTGTTTAAAGGGAACCTGTCGCCTCCAAAAACCATCCCAAGCCGCCAGCAGTACCTGACAGTAGCGAGCATTGTGTTTACGACGATTGCTGCATCTGCATTCAGAAACAAAACAAAACCTCAGAAAACGTTCCTTTATCCTCTGCCGGCGCGCTTCTCTAGTTATGCTTGAAATCAAGGGGGCAGCGGCCTCCTTACTTCAAGTCACGGTAACCACGCCCCCTTCCCTGCCCCTTCGCTGTGACTGACAGCGCTTATGCTGAAAGTTCGGCAAAGCCAGCCAAGCTGCCGGCTGTCAGTCACAGCGATGGGCGAGGAAGGGTGTGTGGTTACCGTGACTTGAAGTAAGGAGGCCGCTGCCCCCTTGATTTCAAGCATGTCTAGAGAAGCGCGCCGGCAGAGGATAAAGGAACGTTTTCTGAGCTTCAGGAAGAAAATTATCGTCGGAAACGCGCTGCTGGCTACTGTCAGGTACTGCTGGCGGCCTGGGATGGTTTTTGGAGGTGACAGGTTCCCTTTAAAATTAGTCAAAATCCTATATTGAGACTTGAAACATGAAAATGGCAGATCCTTTTATTAAAGGCTTATTCACATGACTGTATGCGTTTTGTGGTCCTCAAAATGCAAATCCACATAACAGTAAGCATGCCCCATCATGGTGCGGACTCATTGACTTCAAAGTGTCCATGGTCTGTATGTTGCAGTGAAGTATAGGACATGTCCTATGTTTTGTGGCATAGAAAGCTGGGATCTTGTGTCCCTGTATGAACGGAGCAGCAGTCCGGCATGCACACTGTCACTCCATTCACACCCTGTGGCACTGCTGGAACTTGGCAAGCGCTGCATCGCTAGGATATGCCCCCATTGTCTGATAGGTGCGGGTCCCACCTCTGGGACCCGCACCTACAAGAGAACAGAGCCGGGGAGAGTTGTGGCTGGAGGACCCCGGGTTTCCCCGCCTCTCCCATTGAAGTGAATGGGAGTGCACCACGCACGTGCGGCCACCGCTCCCATTCATTTTTATAGGGCCGATGGAAATAGCCGGCTATTTTCGGCGGCTCCATATAAATGAATGGAGGGATGCTGCGCATGCGCAGTGCGCCCTCCTTGACTTTCTCTGCTCCGTTCTCCTTGTAGGTGAGGGTCCCATAGGTGGGACCCGCACCTATCAGACAATGGGAGCATATCCTAGCGATATGCCCCCATTGTCTAAGATGGGATAACCCCTTTAAGCCCCTCACTAACAGCAGCACAGTATATACGTTTTGCCTGGAGTGTTCCTTTACTTGGAATCTATCTACAGTAAATGGATTTTATAAACTGCAACATGAAATAAAATAGAAGCATAAATAAAATACTGTACCTTGCGAGCTATGGGTTCCTGATTCTCCATAACTGTGTACCAGCTAACAAGCTTGTTCCAGCCTTCAATAGGCAACAGAATGTAATCAAGCTCATCAATAAGATGCTCCTTGAGAGACTGTGTATCAGTATCTGTGAACGAGACTGTCAGTATTTAAACATGAGAAACCATACCACTAACAAATGTATACAGTTTCAAAATCAATCTGACAAGTTGCTGTATATTACACTTAGGGATGTGTGATTTTGCAAAAATAATAGTAATCATCATCATCCTTATTTTTTCTTTTCAATTTAAGGACAATTGTCTATTTTTCTGGATTATTTTTTAGTATTTTTAGTTTTGTTTTAATAACAATAACATTTTTCAGTGGCATTGAAGCTTTTAGGGGTACTTTGAGGTACATATAACTAATACACTTTTATTATTTTTTTGGTGTGGGATAATGTTTTTAGCTCTTTATGACGTTCACCGTGTGGCACAATTACTTTTATTGTATGGGTCAGTATGATTATGGCGATACCAAATATGTATAGTTTTTTTTTTTTTTACTACTTTTCCTCAATAGTAGCACGTCTCATGCAAAAACAATTGTTCTTTATGTCGTCGCATTCCAAGGGTTAAAACATTTTCATTTTTCTTTCTATGTAGCCATATTTGGGTTTATTTTTTTGCGGGATGAGATGTGGTTTCATTGGCACCATGGGACTTACGGATTAACATTTTTTTATTTTATTGGTGGGGATAGGAACAATTCTGTTATTTGCCTTTTTTTGGTTTTGTTTTTACCACTTTTTTTTTAAAATGAAATCACTTCTTATGGGAAAAAATATATACTTTTGATCATATAAATAAACTTTATTAACTTAAAGACACAGCACTCCATAAAAAAATTATTGATATGATGATTTAAAAAAACTATATAGTTGGGCTCTAATAGGGCAAATGAATAAAAATGGATTAGTGACTCAGCCCGAATTACAATGATGTAAGATGCTCACACTCAACGCAATGTAATAATATATGCAGCAGAGGAGTGAGGCCACCATGTACGTGGGATACAGATGAGGGATGTTTTTTCCATTCAATGAAAACATATAGTGCAAAAGAAAAAAAATATGATGCAATAGTATGCTACTACTGACTTCCATTGTAAAGAGAAAAAAACTGTATACTTCTGGAAAAGCCAAGCCTGCTGGGCATTTTTATTTAAAAGAAAAAAAAAATGGCATTCAAATGTGTACGGTCCTGTTTCCCTGACATCAATGGGAGTCAATGACAATAGGATGCTACTGTAAAGGCCTCTGTTTGCAGATTTTCTTTCCAGCACACTTATATAAAAGCACAACATAAAAGTGTAGAACCCATATAGTGGAAATGCATTGCCTTACATATTCAAAAATATAAGGGAATGACCTTTAAGGAGTCCAGAATTATCAATGGGACCTGGATACACATTCTGATCTCCCATCTGGTACTTGTCCCAGCTGTCAAAGCCCACATATTTCTTCCACTGCTTGAACCAACGACTATCAATCAAGTACCTAAAAAGAAAAAAAACTTGCAACAATGAACGCGGAAGAGAAAATACGTTGGGTTGTCAGAAAACACAAGACAAACTGTTAAATCAGACATATAAAAGTAATACAAACCATAACGAGCAACTTTACTGGGCAAAGGTAAAAATAAGGCTACGTGCACACCATCGGATCCTCAAAACACGGATGTCGGCCGTGTGCGTTCTGCAATTTATGGAACGGCCGCCCATTATAGAAATGCCTATTCTTGTCCGCAAAACGGACAAGAATAAGAAAAGTTCTCATTTTTTGCGGGGCCACAGAATGGAGCATGGATGCAGACAGCACACGGCGTGCTGTCCACATATTTTGCTTCCCCACTGAAGTGAATAGGTCCGCATCTGAGCCACAATTAATGCGGCTTGGATGCAGACCAAAACAAGTCATGTGCATGAGGCCTAAGGACTCATGCACGAGACCGTATTTATTTTGTGATCCACAAAAAATACGGATAACATCTGTAAGACATCCGAATTGCATCCGATTTTTTGCGGATCCGTAGAAATAATGCCTATTCTTGTCTGCAAAATGACAAGAATAGGACATGTTCTATCGGAGCGGCCATGTTGACATACAGAAATGTAATGCACATGGAGCCATTTTCATTTTGTGTGCATGACCTCTAAGGGTACTTTCACACTAGTGTTATTCTTTTCCGGCGCCTGAGTTCCATCCTAGGGGCTCAATACTGGAAAAGAACTGATCAGGCATATCCCCATGCATTCTGAATGGAGAGCAATCCGTTCAGGATGCATCAGGATGTCTTCAGTTCAGTCTTTTTGACTGTTCAGGACGGAAATAATACCGCGGCATGCTACGGTTTTATCTCCAGCCAAAAAGACTAAACACTTGCCGGAATGCCGGATCCGGCATTAATTTACATTGAAGTGTATTCGTGCCGGATCCGTCATTAAGTGTTCCGGCAAAACGGAAAAAAATGCAAAAAATATTTTTACCGGTTCCGTTTTATCCGGATGACACAGGGGAGACGGATCCGGCATTTCAATGCATTTGTCAGACGGATCGGCCTGACAAATGCCATCAGTTTGCATACGTTTTGCCAGATCCGGCAGGCAGTTCCGGCTACGGAAGTGCCTGCCGGAATCCTCTGACGCAAATGTAATAGTACCCTAAGGCTGAATTCACACTTAGTTGTTTGTGCCTTTTTTTTTCCTGATTTGTGCACAAAAAAAAGCCAGCTCCAATGTTAGCTTAAAGTCTATGGTAATTTTGAAATGCAGGACACAACAGCATTCTTTTTCAATTTTGGTGCACTTAGTGTATGGTGTGGTTTTTTTTGTTTGTTTTTTATTCCAGCTTTACATAATTAAACATAAAAATGCGACGTAAATGATTACAAAAGAAGGATGCAGTATGAAAAAAAAAAATTTCTTTAATTATTATGACATTTTCACTGCCTGGCCCTGTCAAAGTGCAGAGGGCGCAAATGTTGCAGAGAGCAGAGCTTCAAGGTGTAAGGCTGGGTTCAGACCTGAGCGTTCTGAAACGAGCGCTCTGTATGCGCGATTGTACGGGCGTTTACAATCGCGCATACAGTGACAGGCGTGCGCACATTGTCGCGCGTTCCCGAATATCTATGTGCAGGAACGCGCGACAAACGCCCCAAAAAAAGCTCAAGCACTTGTTTGAGCGTCGGGCATTTTACAGCGCGATCGTACGCGCTGTAAAACGCCCAGGTGAGAACCATTCCCATAGGGAATCATTGGTTCTTGCCTGTTGTGCGTTTTACAGCACGTAGGAACGCGCTGTAAAACGCTCAGGTGTGAACCCAGCCTAAAGGCAAGACCCCTGTTGCTCCTAGAGGCTCATTTGCGTATATGAAACCATCTTTTCTCAGTAATAAGGACACCTATGAACATGGGACCAGCACAGATGTCTTCAGCTGCCAAGTGCACATGGAACAGGTCAGCCAGTGTCATAGGGACAAATCTGCTGACAGATGCCCTTTAAGTCATTGATCACCTCTTGCTCTTGTTTTCCTCTTTTGTTTAGCCCAGGGGGTCACTGTATGTTTTTAATTGGGACAGCCATAAGCGGGCCTACCCCCCTATATATATTGGGACGGTGCAGTGGCTGACTGTATAGGAATGCCTTTAGCACATTGCCTATGGATGCAGGAGGACATTTACTAAGACCAACGATTTAGTCCCTGTCCACTGCAGCTTGATACGCCTAAGTTATGTAGAGGTGCAGGCCTCTACATAACTTAGGCACATGATCAACAAGATTAAATCTACGCCAGCTTCTACGCTAAAAAGAGGCATAGAAAATGATGAATGAGACGGTCCTGCCATCTCGCCCTCGCCACTGCAGCTTTTTTTGGAACTCGAGAAAAGAGGCTTAAAGTGGCGTACAAGGGGAAAATACCTCTGCAACAAAATTTGCTCCTTAAATACGCCAAAAAGTGGCGTATATTTTTTCATAAATGATCCCCACAGTCTTTCTATATGGTGCTTTTCTGGTATGCAGCCTTTACTTCCATTCTTGGTATGCTCAGGGCCACCCCCTATCTTTCATGTACAGATGTAGCAGAATTAACACACATGCTTCACTAGACATGTTAAGTAAACTAGTTGTGTTAGGGCTCATGCACAACAACGTATTTTCTTTCCGTGTCCATTCCGTTTTTTTTGTAGACCGTATCCGGAACCATTCACTTCAATGGGTCCGCAAAAAAACTGCAGTTACTCCATGTGCATTTTTTATCCGTATGTCCGTATTTCCGTTCCGCAAAAAAATAAAATAGAACATGTCCTATTATTGTCCACATTATAGACAAGGATAGTACCATTCTATGAAGGGCCAGCTGTTCCATTCCATAAAATACGGAATGCACACGGATGTCATCTGTATTTTTTGCGGACCGCAAAATACATACGGTTGTGCATGAGCCCTTAAGCCGACACCTTCAATCGCTTTTCAATGGCTCTTGTTTCAGGATATCAAAATGAGTTAAGAAATTTGAATTAAGAGTTTGGGTGCTAACTCTGCAAGCATCCGTATGCTATTATTGTCCCTGATATTTATTTTCATTAAATAGCTATGGGGCCCAGGGCTATGTCTGTATACAATATACATGTATAATCATGTGTGTGTACATATGGCATTAGACCTATGTTTTTTTTGTCACCTGTGTTTCATTTTTTAAGGGAGCTTCTTCTTTGTTTTGACATTTATTCTACTCTATTCAGGCCTATTGTGGACCATTGAGAGGCTGAGACCTGTGGCCTGAGTTACTGGAAGATTCAGTTCTTTGTATCTACATATCCATCAGCAATGGTGATCAATTTAATTGTACCCGACCCGTCATTTTGGATAGAGGGCATCACATGTATATGAACAGTGATTGTTCCCCCTATGTGGTACCTACGATATTCATAACTGTATCTGTCCTAATATCTCTCATCATTCAGGCTACTGTCTGACTCTCTGTGTACTAACATGTTCTCTTATCTCCTGAAGAACCATTTGTGGTGGTATATACACTACTCACAAAACGTTAGAGATATTTGGCTTTGGAGTGAAAAAGTTCACACTCCAGTGATATTATATCATTTAAGTAGAAGCATACAACGGTGATTTCATCATCTCAACAAAAGCCCACAACAGTGGTGGGTATACCCCCACAAAAATGTCAATGTCTCAATCACTTGCCATGTGGCCTTGAGCATCAATTACAGCTTGACAGCGACGTCTCATGCTGTTCACAGTCAACTTATTATCTGCTGAGGCATGGCATCCCACTCTTCTTGAAGGGCGGCCCTCAGGTCATTAAGGTTTTGGGGTACAGAGTTATGCGCCTCTACATGGTGACCAGGCTGATCCCATAGGTTTTTAATGGGATTCAGGTCTGGAGAAGGTGCAGGCCACTCCATTTGAGGCACCCCAGTCTCCTGCATTGTTTTCCATGAAGTTGAAATTAGGCCTGTGTTGTTCATGCAGAGGCACAATGACTGTAGGGTTGCACCGGGTATCGAACTTTCCATACCCAATCAATACTTTTTGCACCGGGATCGATAATTAGACACCACAGTGCGCACCGCCCACCATGTTCTCATCAGCCGTCACGGTGGAGAAGGAGGAAGTCCCTCCACACTATGACATGGCGGCCACTGCCACCTATGAAAAGATTAAGAGGAGGGTGCTGTGAAGCTGCCGCTGCCACCATGGTAGATAATACAGAGGTGGGGAGGAGGTTTCTCAATGACAGGGGCCGGGTGCTGGCTGTGTAATACAGACGGCACCCTCCACCTACATTTATTATTTGCATTGCATTGGTATCATTATGTCATTGTATGTTTACCTTTGGATAACTGTATTTTTTGTACACTTCACTTTAATATCAGCTTTCTTGTATTTTAAAAGAAGTGTTCCGTATATTGGTGTATAAACCCTGTGAATGCTAGAAAGAGTAGTTGGTTTGATTGGGTAATTGCGAGTTACCTAGTTTTGTCTGCTTAATATGACAAGTGGTGGCAGCTAATATCTTAGATGTGGATGTCACATAGCAAAAGGGGGAACATTTAGAGTAACCCTGTGACTTAGGCCTCTTGCACACAAACTTTTTTTTTTCCGTTTACGTTCTGTTTTTTGCGTTCTGTATACGGAACCATTCATTTCTAATGGATCCACCAAAAAAAGTAAGGTACTCTGTATGTCTTCCGTTTCCGTATTTCCGTTTTTCCATTCCGATCAAAGATAGAACATGTCCTATATTGTCCGCATAACAGACAAGGATAGTACTGTCCTATCAGGGGCCAGCTGTTCCATTCCGCAAAAAACGGAATGCACACGGACGTCATCTGTATTTTTTGCGGATCTGTTTTTTGTGGACCGCAAAATACTGAAAAAGCCATACGGTCGTGTGCAAGAGGCCTTAAAGTAGCAAAGCGGGAGGTCACGTTAAAATCTTGGTGACCCTTAAAGCTTACATCCCGAGTCTAAATCGTGATCCTGACACCAATGAAAACGGGGAAATGTGTCAGGATTTCCAGAAGGGATCCACTGGTGCCCCACAACCGAGAAAATTATTATCTTTTTGCTTGAGGGACAATTTTTGTGATTGAATGGTCATATTTACTATTTTTATATATGCTAATGAGTAACTAATACATTTGTCATGGTTTAAAGTCCGTTGGTATATTCATGCCAAGATTGTCACCAATAAATCTCACATAGTTTTTTTTCTCTTTGGTTGTCCTGAGCGGGTGTTGCATGAATAATCTTGTCTATGCGGTCATCTATTTCAGCAGTGATTTGTTCCAAGTCTACCGATACCTTCTATTTTATGAGTGACGTTAACCCTCGAACCCATTGATTATTAAAGGGCTTCTGTCACCCCACTAAACAGTTTTTCTTTTTTTGTGTAGTTATAATCCCTATACTGCGATTTATCCATACATAATGTGATTAATCATTTTGGTTCAGTAGATTTTGCTAAAAACGTACTTTCATAATATGTAAATTACCTGTCTACCAGCAAGTAGGGCGGCTACTTGCTGGTAGCAGCCGCATCCTCCTATCATAATGACGCCCCCTCCGCATTGTGATTGACAGGGCCAGGGAACGGGATCGTTCTCTGCTGGCCCTGTCTGCATTCAAAATCTGGCACCTGCGCCGTACCTGTCTTCAATTGGCGCAGGCGTACTGAGAGGCGGACGCTCGCTCGGCCGCTCCATTCTTAATGCGCCTGCGCCGATGATGTCACATCTACACCCGGCGCAGGCGCATTGAGAATGGAGCGGCCGAGCGAGCGTCCGCCTCTCAGTGCGCCTGCGCCGATTGAAGACAGGTACGGCACAGGCGCCAGATTTTGAATGTAAACAGGGCCAGCAGAGAACGATCCCGTTCCCTGGCCCTGTCAATCAACATGAGGAGGGGGCGTCATTATGATAGGAGGATGCGGCTGCTACCAGCAAGTAGCCGCCCTACTTGCTGGTAGACAGGTAATTTACATATTATAAAAGTACGTTTTTAGCAAAATCTACTGAACCAAAATGATTAATCACATTATGTATGGATAAATCGCAGTATAGGGATTATAACTACACAAAAAAAGAAAAACTGTTTAGTGGGGTGACAGAAGCCCTTTAATGTCCTTTTGGTCAAACTAAATGCACACCATAGGGATCAGTTCTCATGAGATAACCCAAATTAGGACACATGCACATCATAGATGGTCCCACCTCCCTGCCACTCTTTCAACAGAACAGAAAACCTCTCTGCCCGGCTCTGAAGGGCATTCACTACATTTCCTGGCTGTAAGTGGTTATAAAGAGTTACAAGCAATCCAGCTCGGAGATACTGTTCCCATATAACACAATTGTATGAACTCTAAAGCTTTGAAGGCACAAAACATTTAGCATTTCATTTTCACTAAGAACAGCATGATGCGCCTTGACTTGAGGTCCCGCTGCGCCGCATCACCTTACAGCAATAAAACAAGCATGCATTCTACCCAATGAATAATATACCTGACAAAACATCTCCTTTCCAGAACTATAAATACTTTATACACATTACTTTATCAGCGTCTTATAACTTTTAACATAAGTCATGCTTAATAATTGTGAATAATTACAGACTAGCTGACAATTGTAGTGGTAGTAGCAGCCAAGAAAACCAGTTTTCCCAAGCTGTGAATGGTGGAAAAAGAGGAACAAACTACTAGATCATATACCGCTGCAAGAAAAAGTGAAACCTTTAGAACGGGGATGCCTAACCTGTGGCCCTCCAGCTGTCGCAAAACTACAACTCCGAGCATGCCTGAATAGCCTACAGCTATCAGGGCACGTTGGGAGTTGTAGTTTTGAGCTGGAAGGCCTTAGGTTGTGCATCTCAGCTTTAGAATAACCTTGATTTCAGCATTGACTGCTATTAAAATGTGGTCTGATTGCTACCTAAGGATACTTTACAGGGGTAAATGAGTCAAGTTAATGACACATCATGCGGGTGGCTCTCTTTACCTGGTGTGTACGCTAGCTTCACATCTGCGGCGGGGTGATCTGGCCGGCAGTCCTGCCAGAGAATGCCGGGAATCGCAAGCAGCGTTTTTGCGTAACTGAATATGCTGGATCCGTTCTGAACTGATGCAGATGGTTGCATTATTCAAACTGATGCGTTTTAATGTGGTTTTGAGATCCCATGGCGGATCTCAAAACCGAACAGCGAAAGCACATATGTGAAAGTAGCCTAAGATTGGTAAAACACTGAGGAGGAATTCTGGACTATTCTCCCCTGCAAATGTCTTTCAGTTACTTCATATATGTAAGATATCTTGAACAGCCCTACTGAGATCATGCCCCAGCATCTCAATATAATGTCTGGAGTTGCCCAACCCAAAAACACACACCATCTTTTTCAACCACTCTTTCGTTAATTTACTCGTGTGTCTTAGGTCACTGTCTTCTTGTATCACCCACCATCTATTTGCTTAGGGTCATGGACTGCTGTCGTTCTCCTGTAAAATGCTTTGATACTAGGGTTAGACGATCTAAAAAATATTCCCAAGTTATTAACATGACATACGGCTTTCCATAAGCCACAGGTTTCCTGACATTGCAATACACACATAATACATTGCAATACTGAAGTATTGCAGAGTATTAAAAGAAAGCTGTTTTTAAAGGGGTTGTCTCATCTCAGAGAATGGGGGCATATGCCCCCATTGTCTTATAGGTGCGGGTCCCTGCACCTATATCAAGAACGGAGCCCCACAAAGTGGCGGTTGGAGGACTTATTGAAGTGAATGGGCTCTGTTCTCAATATAGGTGTGGGTCCTAGCGGGACAATGGGGGCATATCCTGGCAATATGCTCCCATTGTCTGAGATGAGTCAACCCCTTTAAGTTCTACCACTCAAAAAATAGAATAAAAAATGAGCAAAAAAGAAAACTACAGCTTGTCTGTAAACTACAGGCCACTGCTTTTGTGGTGAAACAAAAGCAAAAGTAGAAAACATAAAACATCCTATATAAATTAGGTATCGCTGTAATTGTACTGACCCTAAGGATAAAGTTGACAGGTCCTTTACACCTCGCGGTGAACAGTGTAAAAACAAATCCCCCCTCCCCAAACTGAAGAGAAAAAAATGCAGATTTATCACAAAAAATATATATATATTTCGTATATTATATGTACATCAACAAAAATATATTAAATGTATGGCTCTCGGAAGGCGGTTATAATTTAAAAAAAAAAGCCTCCAACCCTGCAAGCCAAAATAGATAGGCCCAGTCTTTGAAAGGGTCAGCCCATGAGAAGAATGGACTATCTATCCACAATGTAGGTGGTAAACATTGGATTCTGACTCCTCTCTGTAAATGGAGTGGAAGAGTCAGTCCACCACTCCATTCACTTCAATGGGACTGATGAAGACAGTGCTGTCCCAAAAAAGTGAATGGGCCTCATGAATCAACATGTGCAGTACCACTTCCTTCAGCAAGGGGACTCAGAGACCCTCACAGGGTCACTGGAGGTCCCAGCAGTGAGACCATCAGTGATCCAACATTTATCACCCAACCTGTGGACAGGAGATAAATAGTTTTGGTGAGATAACCCCTTTAACCACTTCAGCCCCCCTAGCTTAAACCCCCTTAATGACCAGACCACTTTTTACAATTCTGCACTACACTACTTTCACGGTTTATTGCTCGGTCATACAACTTACCACCCAAATTAATTTTACCTTCTTTTCGTCTCACTAATAGAGCTTTCATTTGGTGGTATTCCATTGCTGCTGACATCTTAACTTTTTTTTGATATTAATCAAAATTGACTGAAATTTTTGCAAAAAAATTTCATTTTTCACTTTCTGTTGTAAAATTTTTCAAATAAAACTCCATTTCTATATAAGTTTTTCTCTAAATTTATTGTTCTACATGTCTTTGATAAAAAAAAATGCAATAAGTGTATATTCATTGGTTTGGGTAAAAGTTTTAGCGTTTACAAACTATGGTGCAAAAAAAATAATCTACGCACTTTCTGAGCACCTGTCATGTTTTCTGAGGTTCTACAATGCCCAGACAGTAGAAACACCCCACAAATGACCCCATTTCGGAAAGTAGACACCCTAAGGTATTCGCTGATGGGCATAGTGAGTTCATGGAAGTTTTTATTTTTTGTCACAAGTTAGCGGAAAATGTTTTTTTTTTTTTTTCTTCTTACAAAGTCTCATATTCCACTAACTTGTGACAAAAAATAAAATTTTACATGAACTCACCATACCCCTCACAGGATACCTTGGGGTGTCTTCTTTCCAAAATGGGGTCACATGTGGGGTATTTATACTGCCCTGGCATTTTAGGGGTCTCGCGAGATGACGCGCTGACGCGTCAAGGAAGAATAACCCGGCCGCCCGCAGGACGCATCCCTGCGTTAGGCGGTCGGGAGGCTGTTAAGGAGTTAAATAAGACATTCAGGGGCATTTATCAAAGTGATCACACCACTATTACGGCATAAAAAAGTCGCAAGTTATGATGCACGCCATATTTGCGACTTTTCACTTCAATTGCCATCTTTTACAAGTAAGTGGGGCTTTGTGGGGGGAGGCCTCCAGACTTAGGTCTCATGCACACAAACTTATTTTCTTTCTGCTTCCATTCCGTTTATTTATTTTTTTTGCGGACCGTATGCAAAACCATTCACTTGAATGGGTCAGCAAAAACAATGGAAGGTACTCCGTGTGCATTCTGTTTCCGTTCCACAAAAAAGTAGTGCATGTCCTATATATTGTCTGCAAATCACGGTCCGAGGGCCCATTTACGTCAATGGGTCTGCAAAAAATACGGAACGCACACAGAACACATCCGTATATCATCTGTATTTCATCCGAATTTTGCGGATCCATACTGTAGAAATGCTATGCCCAGTCCATATTGCTCATGTGTCTGGCGATTGAGTTACTGTTTCCGATCCGCAAAAAACGGATTGCATACGGAAACCATACGAATATGCTTTGTGGAATAACAGAACTGGAACAGGACTTAAACCAGAGAATAAAAAACCTCAGATACAGAACAATGGATCAGTGAAAAACGGACTGCAAAACAACAACGGCCGTGTGCATGAGCCCTTAGGGGCATTTAAACGTGTCAGTGGCTGTTTTGCAGTCTATGGTTCTAATCACACAGCCTTTTTATTTATTTTTATGGGCCGTGAAAAATGTCAGTCAATAAAAAAGCTATGTCCTATTTTGTCCGTTTTTATAACAGCACCCATGCAATTCAAGGAGGCCGTTTTTTAGAAAGGCATCTGTGAAAAAATGGCCATAAAAAATGGACTGTTTTGCTGTTTTTGAACCCCCGTTTCGTGTGAATGTAGCCTTCAGTCATTAATACATAAAACAATCGCCAAAGAAATAAAATCAGCGAGAAGTATATTGGTCCGTTTCCTTATTTGTCCACGTTCTCCTGTTTCACAGTATAGGCTTGTCACTAGAGAATAAAGAGGGCTTTCTAAAATGAGATGACGGTTATATATGGCAGCTACTGTTCTGAAGTATCGTGCTGATAAGACCTTATCTCGTCTGTAAATGACTACATACCAGATGCAGGTCTGGGAGATAAACCGTAGGATGCACAACTAATAGCTAGGTTTTCACAACCTGTAATATAGTCCCAGTAGGGGACACACAACTTTTTCCATAGGGTTCTTTAACACACACTTTTATTTCTGCGGGGGGTTTTTTGGGTTGTAAAACACATCATGAAATTATTTTTGGTGTCCCCCCTCCCCCAATTTATTAAATTTTTTAACATGTTTTTCTGTTGTTTTTCTAGTCCCATAGAGACACTTGTGGGAAAAACACCATATAACCAAAGCAAAGACCAAAAGGCAAAAAAACTTTAAGGTGTGTTTCAAATCTTCTTATATCAGATAAATCCCAGCAGGCGTACTTATTTCTGTATTCAAGGTATGCTTTATTTCATCATATAATCCATATTACAGGACGCGTTTCGGCCCGTCCAGCCTTCCTCAACTGATCCAATCTTCGATCCCTTCCCGTGCAAGCGGTTTCACTAAAGAGTGGTGAGCTGTCTAATTTTGATCAAATCTTCTTATAGACTTCAGTAGTCATGATCATAGTGCTCTTTGAGAGAAAAAGACTTGCAAAAAGCTGCATTTTTCCCCAAAACTTTCCTTTTATGCGTCACCACAAAAACACCACCCATAGCAAATCTATCCATCCCCACAAATAATAGTAAATTAAAATCAACCTTTTACCAGGAAGAGTCCAGGACTCTTCGCTGGCAACATCAGGTGTGCGCACATTGTGCTAATCATGCCACCTCACTGCTCTTTAGGCACATGAACAGTGAAGCGAAGTACTGCAATTGGCTTCATCGGTCACTGTAAATGCATCTGATGCACTAGAGAAGAGTCCTGGACTCTTTTCCTGGTTTGGTTTTCATGTACTATTTTTTTGTGGGAATCGATGGGTTTGCAATGAGCAGGTTTCGGACCATCAACCCCAGCTGCATAATGGCATTCTGGTAGTGTAGGGGCCCCAAACTAGGTTACTTTCAAAGGGGTTTTGTAGTTTAGAAAACGTCCAAATACCAGACTACAAACTCCAGGATCCTCACAGAGAAGCCAGAAGGCAGCTACAAAGAGCGTCTCACTCTTTTCCTGCAGATTTGATGGCAATTCCTCAAAAAATCTGCTAATTTGTGTCGCCATTGGCCGCTGTGGGTGGGTGGTGTTGCATATGTCGTATAAATCTAAGTACACAATATCAACCAATTATGCTATAAAAGAAATAAACATATACTGCAAATATATTCTTACTTTTACTACAGTTCCTGGGAGATACAGATACATTAAGTACTGCACATTACCATCTACACAAAAAAAAAACCCGCAAAAAACGGAACGGCCTAAGGCTTTATGCACACGGCTGTTGTGGGGCCGTTCTGTGCATTGGGCACCGCAGCTCCGGATTGCGAACTCATTCAAGTTAATGGCTCCACATCCGTGATGCGGGGAGCATACGGCTGGTGCCCGCATATTGCGGACCCGCTGTTTGTGGTCTGCAGTACGGCCACGGCTAGGCAACGGTCGTGTGGATGAGGCCTTAAAGTAACCTTCAGACAAAGTATTATGTATGGAATAAGTATGAGAACCCCTAAATGGGGTAGACAAGTTCCTCATCGCTTGTGAATTACATTTTGGGGGAACTATTGTATAGCCGTATAAATAAGGACAGTGACATGAACAAGCGTTCCTATCTATTTTTACAAATTGTCAACCTGATCATCACAAAGTACCGTTTTTTTTAAAGGTTTTCTTTTGTCCAGCCTTCATCAGAATGACTAGCTGACCGGCAGGGGTTTGGGGTATTGGACACCGCCAATCAGCTGTTCTCTGTACACGGCACTCTCAACATTGCAGTTCACTTCAATGGGAGGTGACGGCGCAGCATAGTTGATTGGCGGGAGTGCGGGGTGTCATACATCCACTGATCAGCTAGAGATGCCCTATGCTGAGGATATTCTTCAAAGAAGATTGGACAAGCCCTTTAAGGATCATTTTATTTAGGGCTCATGCACATGCCCGTAAGGCGGCCCACAAACCGAACTGGTCAGCAATCCGAAGATAGGGTGCAGGACAGATGCACGGATTGGAAGCCCGCGGAAGGACTACGGAGTTCTTCCGTGGGTTTTCTGTCCGTGGTTCCGCACCGCAAAAAAGTAGTGCATGCACTGCTTTTTGTATTTTTCTTTTGGGATACAGATTCAAGTGAATGGGTCCTGTGTCTGCATACGGTGGCCCTACGGTCGGTGCCAGTGCATCGTGGACCGCAATTAACATGGGTCCAGTCTGCACTCATTCATGTGCCTGAGCCCTTACTGGTGCTATCTAGGGCCATGTGTGAAAACAGAATCCCCCTTTAGTTGGGCCGCCTTCAGAAATAGAACTTTTTGTAAGATTTAGCATGAAAGCAGCATGAATATTGTACAGCCAGTGATGCTGAGGCGGGATGCTTGAGGGCCGGGGTGACTTGCTATAATGAACAATGTCTGGTCACTAGTCAGTGATCTGGAGCTCAATCTCAGGTGGCTTATGTAGTAAGACAACCATCCAAGGCAGTGTGGGCCACAAGTCTTCAACTCCATGAAAGATACTGATCCCATTTGTCAGAAGGGTTAAAAACTAAAAGGCGGCACAACCCGAGGGGGAAGAACCTTTTTTTACATTGGGACTTCCATGCGCCAGAAAATTTAATTGACGGTACCAAGGAGTGAAATTTATGCTAGTTTTCTGGCACAAGTTTTGTTACGCGTGTAGGCTCCTCCCACCATTTGAGAAAAGCGCTGAGCGCAGAAAAAGAGGTGACAAATTTTGGCACAAAACAAAACACAAAAATGTACACATTTTCTCTGCCAGAAAGCTGGTGCAGAGCGTTACTAAAAAGGCCCCCTTTTCAGTTTTCATCTTAGAGCCTATTCACACGACCGTATATTTCTGTCCGCATCCAATCCGCAACTTTTGCGGATCGGATGCGGACCCGTTCATTTCAATGGAGCCTCAAAAAGGTCCGCATCCATATGTCGTTTCGTGGCCCCGCAAAAAATAAATAAAAAAAACATGTCTTATTCTTGCCCGTATTTGCAGACCAGAATAGACATTTCTATCATGGGGAAGGATGTTGCATTCCATAAAATGTGGGAGGCACCTGGCCGGTATCCGTGTTTTGCAGATCTGCAAAAATGGAGACGGTCGTGTGAATGAGCGCTTATACGGTTCATCATTTTGAGCGAAGATCTGAATTAATCCAAAGTACTACTGGCATGGCAAAGACATGACCGCTGGTACACAGCACAGTACTCTAACCGTTCCTTTGAACAGTATTTTGGGGGTGCTGCTTGTTGCTGAGAGTCATTGGCACCAGCTGTCTTTACTGCTCACAGGCAGTATATGGATTATATGGCATGGCAGTGGAAGTTACATAGGCTGTGCCTTGAAGGCCAGCCACACTGTACTATTCCCTAAAAGTAAGGTTTCTAAGGGGGGTAGCTCTGTAACTCAGGAAACAATGGAGGCCATTATTCTTTTTTAATGAAATCATCCAGTATAGGCTCATAGAGTTCTATGGATGCTGCATTACAGATCCCTAATAACGCCATGCACATGAGGCTTAAAGGGGGTCTCCGCTCTCTAGATATCAATGACCTATGCTCAGGAAAGGTCGTCGTTATCAGATTGGTGGGGGTCCAGCTTCCAGCACCACCACTCATCAGCTGTCAGATATTGGTATCTATCCTGACGACAGGTCATCAAAATAAAAGGCTGAGAAACCCCTTTAAGTATGGCAAAACAAGAAGGAATCAGAAGTAGTTTCACACCTCATGCGGACATTCAATACCATTTTCTTATGTAATAAGACATCACATTATGCACCGTCATGATGAAACAATAGAACGCATTCTGCAAACTGGGATTACGTAACTCAGCCAGTGCTTTACCATAAAGACAGTGGGGTGACAGACGCAGGAATAGTGTAACAGGTGTAGTGTTAGGGGGACTGATGCATAATGGTTGTGGTAGTGGAGTAAAATATGTAGTTAAAATGGTGACTGTGCGGTGGGTATATGTAAAATGTTGCATGGGGGAGGTAAGTGGACAGTGGAGTGATAAATGTAGTAATAAGATGATGGGTGGAGTAGGTGAGGTGACAGCGGGATAGGAATAGATTAGCTCTGGCAGTGAGGCGACAGGTGAAATCACTATGACGACAGTGGAGTAGCTGTGTACCCCAGCAGAAGTGTAGTAGTGAGGCGATAGGTGTACTAAATATGGGGACAGTGGGTCAGGGGTCTGAGCAATGTAGTGGTGAGGGAGGTGACAGGTGCAGTAACCACGGTGACAGTGGGGGTAGGTGTGGGTTAGCTGCAGCATCGAAGTGACAGGTGTACTAAATGTGGTGACAGCGGGGAAGGTTTCTGATAGATGTAGTAGGTGAGGTGACACATGAACTATGTGATGACAGTGGGGTAGGTGACAGGTGTACTTAATATGATGACAATAAGGTAGGTGTAATATAGGGGGGAGTGGTATAGTTCATAGGGGGCATGGGTGTAGGTACAGTGCCAGGGTGACAGATGTAATATATGATAAAAGTAGAGTAGGTGCAGTACAAGGGTGATATGAAGTATATGAAGACAGTGTGGTAGGTGCAGTATGGGGTAACAGGTGTGGGGTAACTGGAGTATGGGGTTGATACACGTAGTATATGATGACAGCGGGGTAGTTGTAGTACGAGGGTGAGAGCTGTAGAGTAGAAAGACAGTGTGGTAGGTGCAGTATGTGATAGGTGTGGTATGTGATACCAGTGGGGTAGCTGGAGTGCCGGGTTGACAGGTGCACTGCTGGGGTGACAGATGAAGGCAATAGGGTGACATTGGAGTAGGTAAAGTATGGGGGTGACATGTGTACTATAGGGTGAAACTGGCTGTCGGAGCAGTACAGAGGTGAAAGGTGTACTGTAGAGTGACACTAAGGTAGCTTACGAATACCAGGAGTGAAATACTGGGTTAAAAGACGTACTATAGGGTGACACTGAGATAGGTGCAGTACAGGGATGAAAGGTGTATTGTAGGGTGACAGTGAGGTATTTGCAGCACAGGGGTGACAGGTGTACAGTAGTGTGGGAGTGAGGTAGGTGCAGTACAGGTGTGACAGGTGTACTGTAGGGTGACACTAAGGTAGGTGTAGTACAGAGGTGACAGGTGTACTGTACGGTGACGCTAGGGTAAGTGCAGTACAGGGGGTGACAACTGTACTGTAGGGTGACACAGAGGTAATGGCAGGACAGGTGTACTGTAGGGTCACACAGGGGTAGGTGCAGCACAGGGGTGACAGGTGTACTGTAGGGCCACATAGAGGTAGGTGCAGCACAGGGGTGACAGGTGTACTGTAGGGTCACATAGAGGTAGGTGAAGTATAAGGGTGAAGGTGTACTGTAAGGTAATACTGGGGTAAATGCAGTACGGGGTGACGGTGTACAGTAGGGTGACAGTGAGGTAGGTGCAGCACAAGGTGATAGGTGTACTGTAGGGTGACACAGGAGTACGTGCAGTACAGGGGTTACAGCTGTACTGTAGGGTGACAGTGAGGTAAGTGCAGTACAGGGGTGACAGGTGTACTGTAAGGTGACAATGAGGTAGGTGCAGCACAGAGGGGACAGGAGTACTGTAGAATGACACAGGTAAGTGCAGCACAGGGATGACAGGAGTACTGTAGGGTGACACAGGGGTAGGTTCAGCACACCGGTGACAGGTGTACTGCAGAGTGACACTGGGGTAAGTGCAGCACAGATGTGACAGGTATACTGTAGGGTGACAATGAGGTAAGTCCAGCACAGAGGTGACAGGTGTACTGTAGGGTGACACAGGGGAAGGTGCAGCACAGATGTAAGAGGTGTACTGTAGAGTGACACTGGGGTAAGTGCAGTACAGGTGTGACAGGTATACTGTAGGGTGACAATGAGGTAAGTTCAGCACAGAGGTGACAGGTGTACTGTAGGGTGACAATGAGGTAGGTGCAGTACAGAGGTGACATGTTTACAGTAGGGTGACACAGGGGTAGGGGCAGCACAGAGGAGACAGGTGTACTGTAAGGTGGCACTGGGGTAAGTGCAGTACAGGGTGATAGGTGTACTGTAGGGCGACACTAGGGTAGGTGTACTGTACGGTGACACTAGGGTAAGTGCAGTACAGGGGGGTGACAAGTATACAAAAAGGGTTTGAAGAAATCCAGCTCCACTTTGATAAAGGAATGTAAATTTATTTTGCTTGCGGTAAAATCTCATCCATCAGTTACAAAAATAGCAGTCTTGTCTACGCGTTTCGGGCTACCAAAGACAAATTTCAGCTGTAGGGTGACACGGGTAGATGAAGCACAGGGGTGACAGGTGTACTGTAGGGTGACACAGGGGTACGTGAAGCACAGGGGTGACAGGTGTACTGTAGGGTGACACTGGGGTAGGTGCAGCACAGGGGTGTACTGTAGGGTGAAACTGGGGTAAGAGCAGTACAGGGGTGACAGGTGTACTGTACGGTGACACAGGGGTAAGTGCAGTACGGGGTGACAGGTGTACTGTAGGGTGACACAGGGGTAGGTGCAGCACAGGGGTGACAGGCGTACTGTGGAGTAGCTACAACACCGGGGTGACAGCTGGGCACATGGGACAGCTGAGGGTGACAGGTGGAGGGTGCAGTGGCCAGCGTGTGGGGACAGCACTGGAGTCCGCAGGGCCCTCGGCCGGTTCTAGTGCAGGGTATGACGGGAGGGAACGGTGCGCCTCGGGCCACAGGGTAGGGATGAGTGACAATGAACAGGTGACCCCGTTCCCGGTAGCAGCGCTCGGGGCTGGCATGATACAGATGTTTTCACTGTCACTCACCAGCCGTCTTGCCCATCTACGCCCCAGACAGCTCGCCTCCCCCCATTCTGGGCCTTCCTGCCTGTCCCGCCCGGGCCCCCACTCGCCCATGCAGCACTCACCAGGTGTCTCCTCTCCGGAGAGGGGTTTTCAGCAGCGCTGACACTTCGGATCTCTGAGTCTCCAGATCAACCACTCCGCCCTCCGCCATCTTCCTGCACTGACAGCTGCGCGCTGCATCCTGGGAGTGACGTCACTGCTGGGAAGTAAGGGAAGAGAGGAGAGCGGCTGTGTGCGCCAGGGAAACGGAGCAGCCAATCAGTGGAGACCGTTCTCCAGCGCGGAGTCCTGTCAGCTGCTGGCCGGCAGCGCTGTGTAGGAGGACATGGCAGTCATTCTGGAAGGCTGGCGGCTTCTGAGACAACCGCAGTCTAGTCCGTGGGAATAGTGTGCCAGAGTGCACCCCCAGCAATGTTCCCTGAGGGGAGGTTAATAGTGACCTATCGTTAGGGTCCATTCAGACCAGTCATTTTCACGTTTATGTGCTGCTTGTGTGCAGGACAGGGCACGGACATGTTATAGCGCCCATTCACATGGCCCGTGTTCCACATGGACCTGGAATTCAGCGGTGTAACTAGAGTTCTATGGGCCCATGGCAAACTTTGGATTGCCACTCATTCCCCTCCCCCCGCCTTGCCTGGTCGCACCCTCAGTGACCACGATCCCACACTAATGTACCTATAGCGCCCACAGTAATAACCTTATAGTGCCCTTTCACTGCCCCCCAGTAATGTCTCCCGCTGCCCCATTAATGTCGCCCACTACTTCCAGTAATATCCTTCCATTGCCCCCAGTAGTGTCCCCCACCGCCCCCCATAGTGTCCCCCACCGTCCCCAGTAGTGTCCGCCACTGCCCCCAGTAATGTCCCCCACTGCCCCATTAGTGTCCCCCACTGCCCCCAGGAATGTCTCCCACTGCCCCAACTAATGACCCCCACTGCCCCATTAATGTCGCCCACTACTTCCAGTATTATCCTTCCACTGCCCCCAGTGATGTCCCCCACCGCCCCCAGTAGTATCCCCCAATGCCCCCAAAATGAGTGGAATTGGGAAAAATAACAATTTCGCCACAGTTTTATGGGTTTTGTGGAAGAAAAATTCCTTTGGGTTAGGTATACGATACAAACATACAAATGTAACCCCAGTGATTGTATACATTCACAGCATTTAGTATGAAAAGACCAGTTAGCTCATTTGAATGTTCCATAATTAAATTCATTTCAGATCTGATATGCAAATTTAAGATATTGTTTAGCTCAACACATTTATCTTTTGCTGATATTTGATGGGCAGATGACCACAACTTCACCTAAAAATCTTTAGTTCTAGACATGGAAACTGGAGTAAAAGTTATGAAAGTTGGTAAGATTTTTTTGAATTCTGTTTATTTCAAAGTTTTCATAACAGGACATGTTACATCACATGCACTTGAAAACAAACATAACATATAAGTACAGAAAAGCAAACACTCACTGAGAAGAGTTGGAATAAGCAAATAAACATATAAACAAGCTGTGTCGCTCATGTGTCCCATGTTGTGTATCTTAGAAGTTAGGAGAGAACAATAATGTCTAGAGGGGAAGAGTTTAGCATACATGAATTGTTGTACCATCAAGCCCAAATCTCAAATTTCTACAAACACTTATGGTGGTGATAGACCAATCTCTCAAATGGCAAGATGTCACTAACAAGCTGCAATCCAAATTGTACTACTTAATTATTACTGGTTGACTAAGGGTGTTGCCACATGTCACGGCTGTGCTGCGTTTTTGGTGCATCAGGGAGTGGAGATTGGCAGCAGAGCAGGAAGCACATGCCTGAGTGAGGTCTGCTGAGGGCTGAGTGATAGCGGGCTTAGTTAGCTTTGTAAGAGTGCACAAAATGGGCAAATCTGCAAGAGACAAATCTAGAGACATTCCAGGACCTCAGAAAACCATCTCAAGTCAAGGAGAAATGGACAAGTTTGTTAAAAAAAAATCGGGATTGCCTGCAAAGACCGGAAGCAAAATAGTGAAGACAGGAAGTGAAGAGACTGTGATTTATCCCATGAATTTGTGGAGGGTGTGGCGATCCTGGAAAGGGACCTGAATATAGCCCTTGACCCACATTTAGATACCTCCACTAGTACGTCGGCTTCTTCACGCTATGCATAACGATGGAGCAAGTAGGCACTCGACTAGTATGCCGCACGGGGCAAGAGCGAACTCCAAGACAATAATAAAGAAATCCCAGCGGACCACGGCTTCATCAATCAATATTCTTGATATTTATTCCATAGGTGAGTACAATAAGGACGCGTTTCGGCCTGTCCAGCCTTCGTCAGCAAGCATAACACAAAATGATACAGATCTTCAATTTATAGTGACTCCCCACACACACACGTGGGATGACGTCAGACGCCCAGGTAAGGCAGCCGTAGCCATTTGTCAATCACAAATAGTAGGCATGTACCTCAGCCTACACAGCACATAATAGAATATATATCTATATAAAGTATAATCTGAAACTTGTGTGTAATCGAATACAAACTTGCCAAATAATAATTAAATAATAATAAAAATGAAATATCAGAGATAGATAACGATACCGCAAAAATCACAAATGTCATCTTGATTGCACTGTCTGAAAGGGAAATAAATAACAATTAGTGCATTATACACATCAAATAGCATCCACCTGAGTGATATAATCCCTATTAAGTCCCCTGGGTTGCAAAGTACCCAGGGTATAGACCCAATAGGCTTCCCTACGCAATAACTGTTGCTTGATATCTCCACCTCTCCTATGTCTTGTGACCTGCTCCGATATTTGGAATCTCAATTGAGAGACTGAATGACACGCACTATGGAAATGAGCTGGTATTGGTAATAATAATTTCTTAGTCCGTATTGTGGACTTATGTTTACATATACGGTCCCTTACAGTCTGCATAGTCTCTCCAACATACACCAAGCCACATGGACATTTAATGAAAAAAAATAACAGAGAATTCGCATGTAAAGAAGCCCTGTATCTTAAAAGATTTACCTGTATATGGATGGTGTAAAGAATCACCCCTGATAATGTGGGAACATTGCGCACAATGTAAACAAGGGTAAGTTCCGTTTCTCTGAGTCATAAGCATGGTTTGTCGCATGCTCTTCTAAAAGGGGCCAATGTCAGCCTTTGCTAGATGGTCACGATAATTCTTCATGTGCCTATTGCATATTAATGGTGGATTGTTAAACTCCAATATTTGGGGATACGATCTACCTAACAATGACCAGTGTTTACGAATAATGTAATTGATTTTCTTATTGAAAGGATGAAACCTGTGTACAAAAGCCACCCTAGGGCCTCTCTCAGTTTTTTTATCTTTTACCGGCGTGAGGGCAGCTTCCATTAAGATCTTCTCTGGGTACCCTCTTTCTCTGAATCTATCCATCATTTCATTGAGTCTCGTTTCCTGAGTGTCCAGATCAGAGACGATCCGTTTAACCCGTTGTATTTGGGATTTGTAAAATTCTGGCCCAATTTTTTCAAATTCTTTTGAGACCAGTTGTACGAATGTATTGATGTTAGGATATGCAATCAGGGGAGGAAAACATGTAGACTTTGGTAGGAGTGACTTAGGAAACCTACCTCTGTCACTTGGTTCTTGTTCTTCTAGCAATTCCATCAATATAATTGCCGCTTCCCTTTCTTGTGAGGTCTCCAAAGTGTCAAATGCTTTCTTCTGATACAATTTTTAAATAACCAGTTTTCTGTCGAATAGGTGTAAGTCCTTTATTGCTGTAAACCAATCAGAGCAAACAGATGGAGCAAAATTAAGACCATTATTCAGCACCTCCATTTGTGCTTGGGAAAACTGTCTGATAAATATCTGATAAATTAATTACCTTTAATATAGCTGCGTTGTCACCTCCACCAGCTCTTTTCTTGGTATTCCTTCTATCCATAGGTATATCTTTCCTCTTTGCCCTCCATATTAGGTCCCTTGACGGAAGTCCCATCGAAGCAGCTGATTCACCTCCTGTGGACATACTAGATGACACAGAATTCGACCTAGATCTCTCTTTGTTGTCTACAAACCGCCATTTATATACCCATCCATTTTCATAATCTTGTGAGTCCCTAGTGAATTTCTTAATTTTGATGGTCTTAGTTTGTTTCTCCCATGTATTATAAAGGTCATTCATTTATTTTTTCCACTTTTCCTTCTTGTTAGTGGATATATTTGACACAGGTTTTTCTGTCTCATTCTTTATATCATTCTCTAACCTACTTAACATCTTCATATTGAGATCAATAATAAACTGCATCAATGATCTTGAACATTTATGGCAGATTTCTTCCCACCTTGCAACAAACTCAGTATCCTGGCTCCCATACGAAGGAAAAACTTGGACCCTTAGGCCCCGGGGGATCAAATCCTTTTTAAGGTAATTTTCCAATGATACCTTATTCCACCATGTCTTTACTTGTTTATGATGATGTTTCTTCAACATATTCTTAAGTTCTCTGATCTGTCGGAGCTCCACGTCCTCCCTTTGGGCTGAGCCATTGGGTTAGGTGTTTATTGAGTGTGGGGGGACGGGCTCTGCTGCCCCCTCCGTATCCTTCTTTGGGTTGATATTTGCTGCTATTCTTTTTTATGAATTTTTTATATGTGTATGTATTATATTCAAGTACTAATTATTTGTAAACTGGAGGCTTATGAGTTTTTTGGTGGGTTATATTAGAGTTAATTTGCCTCTTTGGTGGAAATACGTGAGTGCCTATATTTACTGTTTGGTGTACACATTTATTGGAGTTACGCAGCTCCTATGAATGGTCGAATACATATGTGACATTTTTGGGGGTTCACATTACTTTGAACCTATACAAAGAGAATTTTCAGGACTTGCCCCAACTCATTAAGTCTCTTATAGACTCTTGGGACATTCCGTTGGCACATCTTTGTTTGGGAGACCCTCCTTACTCAAAACAGTAATATTGCCCAAAGTGTTGTACTTTATTGAAACCCACCCCATTCCCCTCCCACACTCATTCTTCACTCGGCTACAGTCGATTCTCTCCACTTTCCTTTGGCAAAAATCTGGTTCCCACGATATTCTGGAGAAGTTCACACTTTAAGGGACTTTAAAGAGAAAATTCTTGCTGTGTTTAGAATATACCCTGTATCCCCAGAGCAACAGATGGAGATTCTCCTTGCGCAATTGGAAGGAGCTGCTCTCAGAGAAGTGAAATCCTGGCCAAGCTCAGAGAGGAGGACACTGGAGCAGATATTTGAACGTATCTACACCACCTTGAAACCCAGAACCGTGTCAGAGGTCAAGATGAGGTTCTTCAGCAAGAAACAGGAATCGGGAGAGTCACTCAGAGACTTTGCATTATCTTTGCAAGAAGCCCTTAGAGCTGTTTTCCAAGTAGACCCCCGTGAGGAAAAGAATCAGGACAAAACCCTGAGAGAGCAATTTATTGAAGGCGTCAATACAGACAATCTGAAGAGCCAGCTAAGAATGTTAGCCGCCCAGCATCCAAGTGCTACTTTCTTAGACTTTAAGGAGTTAGCTATCAGTATACTGGGAAAAAATCCACCGACAGAATCTGTTAGATCCGCTGTAGTGCCAGTAGCACAGCTGGTCACCCCTTTAAAACCTTTACCTGTCGTCAGTCAGGCAACCCAAGCTCCAATTCCTTACGCAGTTGCTGCCCTCACTGAGCAAGTCCAATTCCTGACTAAAAGTCTGGAAAAAGTCCACCAAAAGTTGGAACAGTGGAAAAAAACATTATTGCTGGAGGATGAGAAACCTGTGTCCAGAAGACTCTTCCCTCCTGAGTATAAAGAGACTTATTCCAGAAATTCGGGCGGACGCACTAGCACCCCTAAGCGGCCTATCTACACATACTGTCACAAGCCAGGCCATACTGAAGCAACCTGCTGGCAGTTAAACGGGCGACCCCCAAGACCAAGGACCACCCCTCGGGAGGTAAATCAATAGGTCCAGAAGATCCCTACTGGATGCCAAGATACGTAGGACCCCGTCCAGAAGTGGCACTTCAAATAAATGGAGTTCCTTTTGATGCCCTAGTTGACACAAGATCCTAAGTCACTAACATCCAACAAGCAGCATTTGAAAAATACTGGGACCAAAATCAGCTTACCCAGCCCCCAGAATCCTGGCTGAGTCTCATAGCCAGTAACGGCAAACCCGTACCAATACATGGTTATTGGGAACCTACCATTCAAGTAGGAGGAACTTGTCACGGAAGGTGTACAGGAAACAAGACAATACAAAATGAATATATGACTCACTGGATCCAAAACTAAGGAACAAAAAGGGAGACCCCTGCATAAGACCTGGCACTCTCCCTGACTGCTCAGCCTATGCGAACATCCCAATGGTAGATGATCGCATATCCTCGTACCTCGACTGTATAACACCTGAACACCCTACAATAGTGAGGGGACACGACCACCGGCTCCCTACACTAGACACGGAGGGAGTCAGGGTCACCTGGGATCCAGCAAACAGAAAATCACAAATGAATGTACAACACTTATCTTGTAGAAGACTGGGAAATAGGATCAGCATGCACACACACTCCAGGAAGTTGTATAAACCGCACACTAATGCATTATGGGGAGGAATTTAAAGGGATGCAATCAGTCCAACTACATGACAGCTGAGAGAGGCTAACGAGATGAGGAACTGAAAACCAAAACAAAGGAAGCTCAAGGAGGAGGTTCTGAAAGGCATCTGTCAGAGCTTCTCAGATGTCTGGTGGTGACAGTACCCCTCCCTCTACGAGTGGACTCCGGACACTCAGAGCCCACCTTCTCAGGATGGGACCTATGGAAAGCCCTGATGAGACGAGTGGCCTTAATGTCCGTCACTGGGACCCACATCCTCTCCTCAGGACCATAACCCTCCCAATGAACGAGGTACTGGAGAGAACCGCGGACAACACGAGAATCCACAATCCTAGAGACCTGAAATTCAAGATTACCATCAACCATAATCGGAGGAGGAGGCAAAGGCGAGGGTACAATGGGTTGAACATAAGGTTTTAATAAGGACTTATGAAAAACATTATGGATCTTCCAAGTCTGAGGAAGATCAAGACGGTAGGCAACAGGATTGATGACAGACAGGATTTTGTAAGGCCCAATAAACTTAGGACCCAACTTCCAGGAGGGAACCTTCAATTTGATATTCTTGGTAGACAACCACACCAGATCACCAACATTCAGGTCCGGACCAGGCACACGTCTCTTATCTGCCACACGCTTATATCTCTCACTCATGCTCTTTAGATTATCCTGAATCTTTTGCCAAATAGATGACAAAGACGAGGAGAATCTGTCCTCATCAGGTAAACCAGAAGACCCCTCTCCCGAGAATGTCCCAAACTGCGGATGAAACCCATATGCACCAAAAAATGGTGACTTATCAGAGGACTCCTGACGACGGTTATTTAAAGCAAACTCAGCAAGGGACAAAAAAGAACACCAATCCTCCTGATTCTCCGCCACAAAACAGCGCAGATATGTCTCCAGATTCTGATTGACGCGCTCTGTCTGGCCATTCGACTGCGGGTGGAAAGCAGAAGAGAATGACAACCGAACCCCCAAGCGAGAACAGAAAGCCTTCCAGAATCTGGAAACAAACTGCGTGCCCCGATCAGAGACTATGTCTGAAGGAATACCATGCAATTTGACAATGTGATCAATAAATGCCTGCGCCAGCGTCTTAGCATTGGGCAAGCCAGGAAAAGGGACGAAATGCACCATTTTGCTAAAACGGTCCACCACCACCAGAATCACAGTCTTCCCTGAGGAACGAGGCAGGTCCGTTATGAAGTCCATGGACAGATGTGTCCAAGGACGGGAAGGAATGGGTAAGGGAAAGAGAGGACCTGATGGCCGTGAATGAGGGACTTTGGCACGAGCGCAAGTCTCGCAGGCTGCCACAAAACCGTCAACCGACTTACGAAGCGCAGGCCACCAGAATCTCCGAGCGATGAGATCCACTGTGGCTCTTGCCCCCGGGTGCCCAGCAAGGACAGTATCATGGTGTTCCTTAAAAATCTTGTGTCTTAAAGCGAGAGGCACAAACAACCTCCCAGGAGGACAAAGATCAGGAGCCTCTGACTGGGCTACCTGCACCTCTGCCTCCAATTCAGGATAAAGAGCAGAGACCACCACACCTTCAGCCAAAATGGGACTCGGGTCTTCAAAATTCCCACCTCCCGGAAAACAATGTGACAGGGCATCTGCCTTCACATTCTTAACCCCAGGGCGGAACGTGACAACAAAATTAAACCTTGAAAAGAACAAAGACCATCTGGCCTGTCTCGGGTTCAGACGCTTGGCTGACTCCAAGTAGGCCAGATTTTTATGGTCAGTAAACACGGTAATAGGGTGTCTGGCTCCCTCTAGCCAATGGCGCCATTCCTCAAAAGCCAACTTGATGGCCAACAACTCCCTATCTCCCACATCGTAATTTCTCTCTGCGGAGGAGAGTTTCTTCGAGAAAAAGGCACACGGTCGCCATTTGGCAGGAGAGGAACCCTGAGACAAGACCGCACCCACACCCACCTCAGAAGCATCAACCTCAACTATGAAGGGTAGAGAAATATCAGGTTGTACCAAGATGGGAGCGGAAGCAAAACTCTCCTTGACATTAGAAAAGGCCTTACGCGCCTCTACCGACCAGGAAGAAGAATCTACCCCCTTTCTGGTCATATCAGTGAGTGGTTTAACAACAGAGGAATAATTAAAAATGCACTTCCTGTAATAATTGGCAAAGCCCAAAAAACGCATCAGCGCCTTCTGATTCTCAGGAAGCTCCCACTCAAGCACAGCGCGGACCTTCTCGGGGTCCGTGCGAAAAGCAGAAGCGGAGAGAAGAAACCCCAGAAATTGAATTTCTGGAACCGCAAACACACATTTTTCCAGTTTCGCGTATAATTTATTCTCCCGCAGGATGAGCAAGACCTGACGTAAGTGTTCCTTATGAGTTTTGAAATCAGGAGAAAAAATCTAAATGTCATCCAAATACACTAATACAAATTTTCCCATTAAATGATAAAAAATGCTGTTCACGAAATGCTGAAAAACGGCTGGGGCATTCATCAAACCAAAAGGCATAACCAAATTCTCAAAATGGCCCTCAGGGGTATTGAAGGCCGTAATCCATTCGTCTCCTTCTCTGACCCTGACCAGGTTGTATGCCCCTCTTAGATCTAATTTGGAAAAGACTTTAGCCCCAACAATCTGGTTAAACAGGTCCGGGATCAGAGGAAGCGGATAAGGGTCACGAATAGTGATACATTTCAGCTCCCTGAAATCCAGACAAGGTCTTAAAGAACCATCTTTTTTCTTAACAAAGAAAAAAACTGCGGCAACAAGTGACTTCGAGGGTCGTATGTGTCCTTTTCTCAGACTCTCAGAGATATAAGCACGCATAGCGACCCTTTCAGGTTGGGAGAGATTGTATAAACGAGATTTAGGCAGCTTGGCGCCTGGGATGAGATTAATAGGGCAATCGTACTCCCTGTGCGGGAGCAAATCCTGAACTCCACTCTCAGAGAAGACATCCGAAAATTCAGAGAGAAAAGATGGTACAGTCTTAGAAACCTCAGAAACAGATGTCGTGAGGCAATTCTCTCTGCAAAAGTCACTGCAACCATTTATTTGCCTCGCTTGCCAATCAATGGTGGGGTTATGTTTAGTGAGCCAGGGTAGCCCCAACACAAGAGGAGTAGGCAATCCGCTAAGGACGAAACATGACACATCCTCAACATGAGCATCACTCACAATTAAACGGATATTGTGAACTATGCCCTTTAATGATTTCTGAGAAAGTGGAGCGGAATCAATAGCAAAAACAGGAATATCCTTTCCCAAAGTGCATACCTGGAAACCATGAGTTATCGCAAATTGATTATCAATGAGATTGACAGCTGCTCCACTATCTACAAAAATCTCAAAAAAAAAATGTTCTTGCTCTCTAGCGCCACCCTGGCAGGCAGGACAAAACGGGAACTACAAGCAAACGGAAAACCTTCGATTTCTGCCTCAACCCTGCCAATAGTAACAGATGGAACATTTTTAAAAGATTTTTTCCTTTTTGTTTCTTTATTACTCCCAAAAAACTGCCTGAATCTCCTAGAGGGACAAACATTTGCCAAATGATTTATACCTCCACAACAAAAACAAACCTTCCCATGCGGGCTGAATCTTCTATTGTCAGAGGCAATCAACCCCAGCTGCATGGGCTCCTGCTCAGAAGGGGCTGACAGCAACTGAGACCCCTGCGCACAGAATGAGACCGCTGCACTGTCCTGGGATTAAGTATGACAGGAAGGAGTGATCTCTCCTCTCTCTCTAAGACGCTTGTCTATACGAACGGCCTGAGACATAGCAGAGTCCAAGGAGATTGGCCTCTCATGAAAAGCAAATGCAAATGCAAATCCCTCTGAAAGACCATGGCAAAATTGACTTTGGAGTGCAGCATCATTCCAACCAGTATCAGCTGCCCATCTCCGAAATTCTGAGCAGTATATTTCTGCGGATTGTTTACCCTGGCATAACAGACGTAGTCTAGACTCAGCCAAAGCAACACGATCCGGATCATCATATATCTGACCCAGGGCTAAAAAGAATTCATCCACTGAACGGAGGGGCCGTGCCCCCACCGTTAGCGAAAAGGCCCACGACTGAGCGTTACCCCTGAGCAGCGATATAATGATCCCACCCTCCGTTCCTCATCACCAGAGGAATGGGGAAGGAGGCGAAAATGGAGTTTGAAAGCCTCTCTAAAACGCACAAAATTCTCACTACCCCCGGAGAACGTATCCGGGAGCGAGATCTTAGGTTCAGAACAAACTCCATGAACGCAAGCTGAACCGGTCACTTGAAACGGAGAAAAAGTCTTACGGAGATCAGCTACCTCCAATGAAAGACCCTGAAAGCGTTTAGTCAAAAGTTAAACCGGATCCATCCTTGAGACGGTTTTGGCGGTTTATAATGTCACGGAAGGTGTACAGAAAACAAGACAATACAAAATGAACATATGACTCACTGGATCCAAAACTAAGGAACAAAAAGGGAGACCCCTGCATAAGACCTGGCACTCTCCCTGACTGCTCAGCCTATGCGAACATCCCAATGGTAGATGATCGCATATCCTCATACCTCGACTGTATAACACCTGAACACCCTACAATAGTGAGGGGACACGACCACCGGTTCCCTACACTAGACACGGAGGGAGTCAGGGTCACCTGGGATCCAGCAAACAGAAAATCACAAATGAATGTACAACACTTATCGTGTAGAAGACTGGGAAATAGGATCAGCATGCACACACACTCCAGGAAGTTGTATAAACCGCACACTAATGCATTATGGGGAGGAATTTAAAGGGATGCAATCAGTCCAACTACATGACAGCTGAGAGAGGCTAACGAGATGAGGAACTGAAAACCAAAACAAAGGAATCTCAAGGAGGAGGTTCTGAAAGGCATCTGTCAGAGCTTCTCAGATGTCTGGTGGTGACAGAACTACACTATCTCGACAAGGCATTATTGTGGTACAAGTCAGAGAAAATAACAACAACCCTCCAATAGTCCTAGGAATGAATTTCCTCAGGAACTGTTATGTTGAGATGCTGGAAGCCTTGTGCCAGTCAGTGCCTACTGCCTCTCCTGCTTCTAAGAAGGTCATCAAACAAACCATCAGTGTACTAAATGCGCAACAGAGATTCGCCAACGAAAAAGGAGAAATCTGCTGTGTCCGCATCCAAGATAATCAACCTGTGATTCTCAAACCCAATTCCGAAACCCTCTTGTGAGAGAGACCCTACTACACAAGAAGATGTTTAGGAAGAGGTAGAGATGCCATTCTTCAAAAAAAAAATTTGCCCACCAAGACATTATCCCTATCCAAGGGAAAAAGGTCCTTAACCTTCAACAAGTGTATCCAAAATCTCAAGTGGACAACGAAAGATGGATCAAGCTGCAAAATGAAAGCAGAGTGTTGGGTGAACTGCAAGATTTCTTCATCAGCGGAAGAACACCAGAAAGAATCCGCAGGGGGAATGCTGATCCAGAATTGTCAAAACTATGGAGACGCAGAAAACACCTCTTTCTGCAGAAGGGCCTACTATTAAGAAGGACCTTAGATCCAATTACCTAGGATCGGCTGTATCAAATCTTAATACCGCGCCGAGATGCAAGAATAATTCTGGAGATGTACCATGATCAATCAGGACACTTTGGCATGCAGAAGACAGAAGCCACCATCCGTAGAAGATTCTACTCGATCGGGATGAGAGGAGACATTAAAAAGTGGTGTCGAGAGTGTTCCACATGTACTGTTAGAAGAAATGAAAAACATGACCAAAAAGCACCCTTACATCCCATTGTAAGCCGAACACCGCTAGAAATAGTTGCAATTGACCATGTGAAGCTGGAACCAAGTCGCTCAGGTTACACATACGCTATGACCATCATTGATCATTATACTAAATTTGTTGTAGCCGTACCTGTCAAGGACTTGACCGCTAAAACAACTGCAGATGCCTTCTGGAAACATTTCTTGTTGCCGTATGGATGCCCAGAAAGAATCCTTACAGATCAGGGATCGCCCTATGAGTCGCAACTCTTCAAAGAACTGTGTACACTTCACAATTGCCAGAAAATCAGAACCACAGCCTACCATCCCCAAGAGAATGGGCTTTGCGAAAAAATGAACCAAACTTTAATTGAGATGTTAAGGGCGGTACCACCTGCTATAAAAAGTGATTGGCCTACTCTACTGCCTCAATTGATGTACACCTACAATAACACTATTCACTGTTCTACTGGGTATACACCTTACTATCTTATGTTTGGCCGACAAGGTACACTATCTGCCGATCATACTTTGGGCATACAAGTGCCTGATGCAATCAACCCTCTACCAAAAAACTGATTGGGTGAGTGAGCACCAAAGACGTTTAATTGATGCACAAGAAATTGTTCAACATCGCATGGAACATGCTCACGAAAAGCAACAAAAAGATTATAACCAATCTGCCAAAGCAGAACCTCTCAAAATTGGTGACCGTGTGTGGTTAAAAAACAACCATCGTACCAGCAAATTAGATAGCAAATGGGAGAGAGAACCTTACACCATTACCGCTATTCTCAATCCAGAGACTGATACTTCTGAGATTACCCAAGAGGACAAATCACGTGTAGTGCATCAAAATCGCCTTACGGAAGATACTCAAGAAGAAGCTGTTCAAGAGGAAACTCAATCCGTAGAACCAGAGCCTGTACAATCATCTGATTCAGAAGGACCAATACAGTCTTTTGGAAAAACGTTATTAGACTCTGATCCTTTACAATGGTTCTTTACCCCATGGCTCAATATCTTAGTGCCTGCCAAGACCAACCCAACCGCACTTCAACCAGAAGAGCTATCTCGAGAAGTATCTACTACAGCTCAGGAAACACCAAGTTGCCTAGAAATAAGGCCTGTAGAGTCTCAGACGCTTTGTAGATCCGACAGGATTACAAGAGGACAACCACCTGCCCATTATAGGGATTTTCTGCACCAGCAGCCGAGAAGACAACTTCCAGCCCTGCCGTTTCATCGTTGAGTGCATCCTTACATCGTCTGGAGTTCCAGAGTTAAAGAAAGAGACTGACCTACGTCTATTATGTTTTATTTTCTTAAAGGACTTTTAAGGGACTACTTACCTTACACCTTTTTTGCAACGTTCAAGCCTGCACCCGGAGATAGATTTTCACGCACCTGAGCCTCCGTGATATGCTATTTTGACATTTTCCTGTGCCCAGGGAATGGACCTGTTGTCACCTTTTGTCACATTTCGTTGTTGCCTGAGATATGTTTGCCTAACCCATTTTACTTTCAGATACAAGGAGTACAAGAATGGGGTTATGGTGTTATTTCCTATGCATGCATGCTTTCCCTTCTCTTATATCTTACAGAAAGACACATCGAGTCAAAAATGTGTCGAGGTTGACACACGTTTTACCATGGGGATATGCAGCGTCCCACTCAGGACACGGGGAAACTGCAAATGTATTGCTTCATTGTCATTGCTGTATTGCATGTCATTTTGCATTGCTACCTCTGTTGTATCCCTGTTCATAGGCTGGTCAAGTGTGCTTTATACATCCCACCACTAGATGGGGATAGTACCACTCTGGGATATCTAGCCCAGCTCAGGTCTAATCTGTGTTCAATTTTTTGCCAGTTAGTGAGTGTGCAGATCAAGCACAAGTCTGCTCAGGAGTGAAGTCTAGTCCAAGAAGGGACAAAGTAGAAAAAGGACTTAAACCAAAGGATAATAGCTACTACCCAGGCATCAAAGACCTTTGGGAGTCTAGGGGAAGGATTCTCTAGCCACGGGCAACCTCACCAAACTACACTGGATTTAAAAGGGCCCGGAAGCAAAGTCACCTACTAGTAAGAATTATACTGAACCACAGCGTGAGTCAGGACCTAGCCAAAACCTAGTGGATCAACAGAATTCTTCTATATACCCAGAGACTGTATTCTGTCTGGATGTTTATGCTGCAACTAAAACCAGCTACAGCAAAAGTTGTGAGTTGTATCTCACCACTGTCTACCCCATTCTTCAATACTACCACTACAACTGGTTGTACCACCATAAACGGTACTGGCGTCACAACAAATATCACCAAGGGACCCAGCCGCCACAAGCACCCTAAACACCGCCGTGATCAAGGGCACCTTAACCCCTTAAGGACCGAGGACGTACCGGTACGCCCTATTTCCCGAGTCCTTAAGGACCGAGGACGTACCGGTACGTCCTGACTTAAAATCTGAATTCCGGCGCCGCGGGGGTTAATCGAAACGGGATTTCGGCTGAAATCATTCAGCCGGCATCCCGTAACAACGCAGGGGGGGGTCATTGGACCCCCCCGTATCGGCGATCGCAGAAAACCGCAGGTCAATTCAGACCTGCGGTTTTCTGCGTTTCCGGTCCATTCGGGTGTCCTGTGACCCGATGAACCGGAAAAAGACTGCGATCGGTGGCGTAATTTTACACCACCAATCGCAGTCCGAGGATTTGCAGAGGCGGAGCTGGCCCTGGTGCTGAACGCCGCTGTCCAGGGTGCTGATTGGTGCAGGGGAGAGAGGCGCGAGATTCAAACTTCCTGCGCTCCTCTCTCCCCTCCTCTTCCTGTCCAGCACCCTGACCGTGCAGCATCGTCCAGCACCAGCTCCTGTGTCCCCCTAAATCGGCATCCATCACCCTCCTGCACCCATCGCCACCCAGGTAGGTTAGGGTCAGTGAGGGAGAGGCACCTTTAGGCAGGGATAGAAGGGAAAAGTTAGAAAAAAAAAAAAACATTTATTCCAAACTTTTTTTTTTCAACTTTCAGACCCCAGACCCCCCCTGCCACTTGCCCCCCCCGCATCCCCCCCACCACCAGCCCCCCCCCACCATCAGCCCCCCCCCCCCCACCCACCACTTTTTTTTTTTTCTGCGTGCGCTGACTGGCCGGCACTTTTTAGCGTCCGTCCACTGTTAGCGCATCGCCCGCCCCACCACCCCACCGACCGCTGATTTTGCCTGGACTTTTTAGTACGTGAACACCCGTGCCCCCACACACACGCACATAGAATAAAGGTTTACACGCACGCACATACACACGCACACACACACACCCATGGCCCGCCGGGTGTTCTCGGCCGAGGAGGCATATGCCCAGATTGCCTCCGACTCTGAGAGCCCCAGTGAGGATGAGGATGACCCCACGTTCCTTTTGTCATCCGCATCCTCCTCATCATCATCGGATGACGATGAGCCACCAAGGCAGCGGAGACGCCGCCAGGCGGAGCCAGGGGCCACACATGCTAGGGATCCTGTGGCCCACCCTAGTACGAGCCGCCCTGGGGTTCGTACTGGTTTCCCGGCCCACCAAATAAGTTCACCGGAGCCCCCTGCCGATGAACTTAGCTGGTGTCCCCCAGTGGACTTTGAGCCTGAGATTCCGGATTTCGCTGGCAATCCTGGAATCCAGATTCCCACAGTGGGGTTTACTGAAATAGACTTTTTTAGTTTTTTTTTCAGTAACCCACTGGTGAATTTGATGGTGGAGCAGACGAATCTGTACGCCCAACAGTTCGTCGCTCAAAACCCAGGCTCAGTTTTGGCTAGACCCGGTGGCTGGACGCCGGTCAGTGCAGCCGAGATGAGGACATTTTGGGGCCTCGTGCTGCATATGGGTCTAGTCCAAAAACCCAGTGTCAGGCAATACTGGAGTGGGGACGTCCTGTACCAGACCCCACTGTACAGTATGGTCATGACACGTCACCGGTTTGAGGCCATCCGGAAATGTCTGCATTATTCCGATAATGCAGCATGTCCACCCCGAGGTGATCCTGCCTATGACCGGCTGTACAAGATACGGCCGGTCATCGATCACTTTGGGGCCACATTTCAGCAGGCCTACGTACCTGGAAGGGAGGTCGCAGTTGATGAGTCTCTCGTTGCGTTCAAGGGGAGACTCAGTTTCCGCCAATACATTCCCACAAAGCGGGCGAGGTATGGCGTGAAGCTATACAAAATTTGTGAGAGTACCTCAGGGTACACTTACAAATTTCGTGTGTACGAGGGGCGAGATTCCCGGATTCAACCACCAGAATGTCCCCCCACTCTGGGTGTTACCGGGAAACTCGTGTGGGACCTTATGTACCCACTGCTGGATAAGGGTTACCACTTGTACGTGGACAACTTTTATACCAGCATTCCCTTGTTCAGGTCCCTTGCCGCCAGATCCACGTTCGCTTGTGGGACCGTGCGGAAAAATCAACGCGGCCTCCCTGCCTACCCCCTCCAGGTACCTATCCCCAGGGGTGAGACCCGTGCACTTACCAGTGGAAACCTGTTGCTGGTCAGGTATAAGGACAAGAGGGATGTCCTTATGCTGTCCACAATCCACGGTAACAGCACCACCCCAGTCCCTGTGCGAGGTACCGCGGCAACGGTCCTCAAGCCCGATTGTATCGTCGACTACAATCGGTATATGGGAGGAGTTGATCTCTCTGATCAAGTCCTCACGCCATATAACGCCATGCGCAAAACCCGGGCATGGTACAAAAAAGTTGCGGTCTACATGGTGCAGGTTGCCATGTACAACTCTTTTGTACTATCCCGAAGCGCTGGCAGCACAGGGACATTCCTCCAATTCTATGAGGCAGTCCTCAAAGACCTGATCTTTTCGGACCGGGAAAGAGCAGGCCGGAGTACCTCGGGAACTGGAGGCGCCCGGATCGTCCCTGGCCAACACTTTCCAGGTGTGGTCCCCCATACTGGAAAGAAGGGACGAACCCAAAAAAAGAGCAGAGTGTGTCACAAGAGGGGGATACGGAAGGACACCACAACTCAATGTGCCCCGATCATCCGGGCCTCTGCATTATCGATTGCTTCAGGGAGTATCACACTTCCATGGAGTACTAAATTTTTATAATCCCCAACAGTTCACTAGAGAACATAAAACACTATGGCTCTCAGACTTTGGAGACACGAAAACAATTTTTCTTTCCCCAAAAAATATTAGTTTTAGTGCAGGCATCCTCAAACTGCGGCCCTCCAGATGTTGTAAAACTATAACTCCCAGCATGCCCAGACAACCTACAGCCATCATCAGGGCATGGTGGGAATTGTAGTTTTACAACATCTGGAGGGCCGCAGTTTTAGGATGCCTGCTTAGTGTCTCCAAAGTCTGAGAGCCATACATATTGGGCATCGTCGCGTGCGTAAAAGTCGTCGCTATAAAAATAACTTTTTACCAAACGCCTCGGATGAACGGTGTTAAAAATATAAAATAAAAACGGTGCCAAAACACCTATTTTTGGGCAAAATTTAAATTTAAATCCATTTTGCCGGTAATAAAGCAAGGGTTAACAGCCAAACAAAACTAAACATTTATTGCCCCAATTCTGTAGTTTGCAGAAACACCCCATATGTGGTCGTAAATGGCTATATAGCCGCACGGCAGGGCATAGAACGAAGGGAACTCCATACGGTTTCTGGAAGGCAGATTTTGATGGACAGTTTTTTTTTTTACACCATGTCCCATTAGAAGCCCCCCCTGATGTAGCCTAGACTAGAAACTCCAAAAAAGTGACCCCATCTAAGAAACTACACCCCTCAAGGTATTCAAAAATTACTTTACAAACTATGTTAACCCTTTAGGTGTTCCACAAAACTAAATAGCGAATGTAGAAACAATTTTAGAATTAAATTTTTTTGTTACATTGCCTCAAAAAAGAGTAATATAGAGCAACCAAAAATCTAATTTACCCCAAAAATTGTCCCAAAACAACAACCACCTTATCCCGTAGTTTCCTAGATGGGGTCACTTTTATGGAGTTTCTACTCTAGGGGTGCATCAGGGGGCTTGAAAGGGTACATGGTGTAAATAAACCAGTCCAGCAAAATCTGCCTTCCAAAAACCGTATGGCGTTCCCCTTCTTCTATGTCCTGCCGTTTAGCCAAACAGTAGTTTACGACCACATTTGGGGTGTTTTTGCAAACTACAGAATCAGGGCAACCCATTTTGAGTTTTGTTTGGCAGTTAACCCTTGTTTTACTCCTGGAAAAAACTGATTATATTGGAAAATTTTCCAAAAAATAGAAATTTCTAAATTGTTTCTCCATCTGCCATTAACTCTTATGGAACAGCTAAAGGGTTAACAAAGTTTGTAAACCCAGTTTTGAATACCTTGAGGGGTGTACTTTCTTAGATGGAGTCACTTTTTTGAAATTTCTATTCTAGGGGTGCAACAGGGGGCTTCAAATGGGACATGGTATAAACAAAACCAGTCCTGCAAAATCTGCCTTCCAAAACTCATATGGTGTTCCCCTCCTTCTATGTGCTACCGTTCGGCCAAACGGTAGTTTACGACCACATATGGGGTGTTTTTGCAAACTACAGAATCAGGGCAACCCATTTTGAGTGTTGTTTGGCAGTTAACCCTAGTTTTACTCCTGGAAAAAATTGATTATATTGGAAAATTTTCCAAAAAATTGAAATTTCTAAATTGTTTCTCCATCTGCCATTAACTCTTGTGGAACACCTAAAGGGTTAACAAAGTTTGTAAACCCAGTTTTGAATACCTTGAGGGGTGTACTTTCTTAGATGGAGTCACTTTTTTGAAATTTCTATTCTAGGGGTGCAACAGGGGGCTTCAAATGGGACATGGTATAAACAAAACCAGTCCTGCAAAATCTGCCTTCCAAAACCCATATGGTGTTCCCCTCCTTCTATGTGCTACCGTTCGGCCAAACAGTAGTTTACGACCACATATGGGGTGTTTTTGCAAACTACAGAATCAGGGCAACCCATTTTGAGTGTTGTTTGGCAGTTAACCCTTGTTTTACTCCTGGAAAAAATTGATTATATTGGAAAAATTTCCAAAAAATAGAAATTTCAAAATTGTTTCTCCATCTGCCATTAACTCTTGTGGAACACCTAAAGGGTTAACAAAGTTTGTAAACCCAGTTTTGAATACCTTGAGGGGTGTACTTTCTTAGATGGAGTCACTTTTTTGAAATTTCTATTCTAGGGGTGCAACAGGGGGCTTCAAATGGGACATGGTATAAACAAAACCAGTCCAGCAAAATCTGCCTTCCAAAACCCATATGGTGTTCCCCTCCTTCTATGTGCTCCCGTTCGGCCAAATAGTAGTTTACGACCACAAATGGGGTGTTTCTGTAAACTACAGAATCAGGGCAACCCATTTTGAGTGTTGTTTGGCAGTTAACCCTTGTTTTACTCCTGGAAAAAATTGATTATATTGGAAAATTTTCCAAAAAATAGAAATTTCAAAATTGTTTCTCCATCTGCCATTAACTCTTGTGGAACACCTAAAGGGTTAACAAAGTTTGTAAACCCAGTTTTGAATACCTTGAGGGGTGTACTTTCTTAGATGGAGTCACTTTTTTGAAATTTCTATTCTAGGGGTGCAACAGGGGGCTTCAAATGGGACATGGTATAAACAAAACCAGTCCTGCAAAATCTGCCTTCCAAAACCCATATGGTGTTCCCCTCCTTCTATGTGCTACCGTTCGGCCAAACAGTAGTTTACGACCACATATGGGGTGTTTCTGCAAACTACAGAATCAGGGCAACCCATTTTGAGTGTTGTTTGGCAGTTAACCCTTGTTTTACTCCTGGAAAAAATTGATTATATTGGAAAATTTTCCAAAAAATAGAAATTTCTAAATTGTTTCTCCATCTGCCATCAACTCTTGTGGAAGACCTAAAGGGTTAATAAAGTTTGAAAAAACAGTTTTGAATACCTTGAGGGGTGTAGTTTCTAGAATGGGGTCATTTTTGGGAGGTTTCTATTATCTAAGCCTCACAATATGACTGCAAACCTGAACTGGTCCATAAAAAGTGGGATTTTGAAGATTTCTCAAAAATTTCAAAATTTGCTTCTAAACTTCTAAGCCTTGTAACATCCCCAAAAAATAAAATATCATTCCCAAAATGCTACAAACATGAAGTAGACATATGGGGAATGTAAAGTCATCACAATTTTGGGGGGTATTACTATGTATTACAGAAGTAGAGAAACTGAAACTTTGAAATTTGCTAATTTTTCAAAATTTTTGGTAAAAAATGTATTTTTTTATGCAAATAAATTAACTTTTTTGACCCAATTTTAGCAGTGTCATGAAGTACAATATGTGACGAAAAAACAATCTCAGAACGGCCTGGGTAAGTCGAAGCGTTTTAAAGTTATGAGCACTTAAAGTGACACTGGTCAGGTTTGCAAAAAATGGCCTGGTCCTGAAGGTGAAAATGAGCCTGGTCCTTAAGGGGTTAAAGGGATTCTGTCACCTCCCCTAACCCAAAAAACGATTTTAAAGCAGCCATGAAGCACAGCTTACCTTGATTAGGCTGCGCTCTTTTATCTTGTAATCCGTCCAGCAGTTTCTGCAAAAAACGACTTTTATTGATATGCAAATGAGTCCTGAATGTGCCCAGAGGGGCGTTTTGTTCCTCTTAGAGAGCCCAGTACCGCCCCTCTTACAGTGCCCAGCCCGCCTTCCTTGCACTGTCTAACCGCCCCCAGCCTGCCACAGCCTCTCCTTCCTCTCCTCCCCCTCCCTCACGCCGAAAGAAACTCTCGCACAGGCGCAGTACCCACTGAGGGCTGCGCCTGTGCGATCAGCAGGAGACTGAGGGCAGGAGCTTCATCCTCGTCACTGGGCATGCGCCGAGCCCAGTGACGTCCGATGCTCGCTCTTCCCTGCTCACTGAGGGAAGAGCGAGCATCGGACGTCACTGAGAAGGAGAATTATTATAAGGTACTTACCCACTGGTATTACACCCTAGAGCAGGGGTGCACAACCTTTTTTGGTCTGGGGGCCGCATTGTTACATCGCTCTATTTCAAGGGGCCACAAATAAAAAAATGTTGATCGGTGCTAATCTGCCTATTACACAAGCCAGTGCAAAGTGACTGGGGAGGAGTGATCGCTGCCACAGTTGTGCTGCAGATAATTGGACATCTTTCATCCTGATAAAATATGCAAATCAGCTGACAAATGAGCGATTCCTTGTTTATCGACTGATCAGCTGCAGGATTATACTGGCCAGATATAAGATATGAGTGCTCCTATGAACACTTGTTCCCAGTAATTGTCCCATATATCGTGCTGCAGCATAGCCCCTGAAACCAGTAAGTTATACTTACCTGCTCCCCGCCTCTCTGGTTCTTCGAACTGCCTCCGCTGTTTACACCTGGCAGTGCATGGACATGGTCATACACCACTCCAGACAATGACTGGCTTAGGCGGTGATGTGGCCACAAGCAGCGTGTCACTGCTGAAGCCAGTGATTGACTGGAGCCGTGCAAGTGACCATGGCCATGCACTGACGGTGTAAACAGAGCAGGAACCGGAAGATGGAGGCAGCGGGGGCAGTGCAGAGGACCAGAGCGGAGTGGAGCAGGTATTTATGAATTTTCGATTTCAGAGGCCATGCTGCAGGAACTTGTAAAAAATCATTTTTACCAGAAAAGTGGCGACATTTCCTTCCATCCTGCCTCCTATTTATAAATCGGCCTTTTCCCTCACTGCAGAGGCCGGCGCTCACTGGTTATTACCTCCTCCCGCCCCCAGTAATAGGGGCCCTGCAGTAACAAGTAAGCACTTTACCTTGCTAGTGGGGAAGGCGCCTATTGGTTAACGCTTGAATGACCAGGCCCAAAAAGGCCTTAAGGACCAAACACTTATTTGTGATTTAGCGCGCATGGTGGTTCAAATGGTTGCAACTATCTTATTTGTTGGACTACCAAATTGCAACAATTTTTATTTGGGGGAAACTGTACAAAATGTTTTTAAATTTTTTTTTTTTTTTTTAAACTATAGCTCCTTATTCTCTAAATATGCAAACTGACACCAAAATAAATTATTATAATTAGATCTCTATTTTGTGTAGGCCGTTTTGCTATATAATATGAGAAGTTTCATGTGAATGGGGCGGCAATGGTGATGGTTTTGATTGGTGTGGGTGTTTTTTCTTTTATGTATTTTTTTTTTTACTTAATATATTTCTGCTACATAATATGTCCCCCAAGAGGTCATAAAAAGACTTTGGGGCACACTGTCCCTTTTTTAAATTTTGCACTTTTTCATAAAAATACTGTGGTGGGACAGTGAACACTTTTATTAAGCACTTTTTCCTTTTTATTTTATTTATTTAGTGTTCACATTTTTTTTTAATCATTTTTTAACTTGTTTTTTAATATATTTTTACCACATAATTTGTCCCCAAGAGGTCAATGAAAGACCTTTTGTGAGACAATAAGTGAATTTTTTTTGTACTATTTCCACTGTAACTGGAGCATCCAAAGGAGCCCCAGTTACAGGGAAACCAGCCTGCTGCGGAGGCTTTGTACCAGGGCAGCACTCCTCTGTTCCCGAGACACCCAGCGATCACATGATCGCTGGGTCCACACTGCAGAGTGCTCATAGAGGAGGAGGCAGAAGCGCTAATAAAGCGCTTCTGTCTTCTCCTCGGCTTCCCCGCTCTCACTAATAGCCGGGGACCCTTTCTGCTCCTGCTACAGTGCAGGAGCAAAACCTGTGATCCATCTGCTGTGCGGCGCTCTGGGCAGAAACACAGCTGATTGCAGGATTAGCTGTGTTTCTGCCCAGCAGGCCGGGGGCCGCAAACCATGGCTCTGGGGGCCGCATGCGGCCCGCGGGCCGCAGGTTGTGCACCCCTGCCCTAGAGACTCTGAACAAGATATTCCTGGAGGTCAGCCAGATGTATTGGAGATGTGACAACTTTATTGATGTATGGTGGAGGTGCCCTATTGTCCAATATTTTTGGGATGAGGTTTGTGGGGTCCTCTCCCAGGTTTGCAACAGTAATGTGGCCCCTTCTCCGCAGCTATGCATTCTGAACCTAACAGATCAAATGGATTGTTCCAAACTGACAGGGCTTTAGTTACACAACTACTAGCTCAGTCTAGAGTCTTGGTTGCTTTGCACTGGAGAACAACGACAACACCCTCTATGTCTCAATGGTTAGAAAATATGATGATATACTGTATATAGGATGGGAACCTAGACGTACTAACAAATTCTCAGTGATTTGAGATCCCTGGCGTGCCTATAGACACTGGACCTCTTTGAAATGTTTGAGTTCCTCCTTTTGATCGCTGGGAATCAACATAGTATGTCACACTTGTATCCTTTTAGTCATTTCATTCATCATGGGATCAGTCCTGCTTCCCACCCTCCACCCCCTTTCCTTTTTCCCCTTTTTCCTATTTTTTCCCTCTCCCCTACCTCCCCTTGCCAATTCTGTATTACTACAGTGTTTGATTAGTTATACGTAACCTGTTGAAAATTGCACTTGACAAAGATCGCTTCCAAGTTTGGAATGTATTAATGTACTACTGACTTTAATAAAATATGTTTTTAAAATAAAATAAGAAATACATGCGGTTTTTGCAACAACATATCAGTTTTTAATGGTGAAGGAAAACACCCAGCAGACAGTATAGGGGATTAGATCAGTGGGGGTCCTTCTACTGGGGCCCCCACCGATCCCAAGAATCGGGGCCCCATACATCCTGCAGCCCTCCTAAAATGAACGCGGCGGCCGCTCGTACATGTGCATGGCCACTCCATTCATTTCTATGGGAGTTCCGGAAATAGCCAACTACAGCACGGCCGTACAAGTCGCAGTAGGCTTTAATTAAACTAATGAAGATGGCACTGTTTCATTGGTCTGTATAATGAATGGCCACATGACACCACAGTACCACACTGCCATTAAAAATCAAGTCGTAACCTTGAGAAACTCATACCTTTGTAATCTCAATAATTTTTTAGCGGGCAAATTCTATGACAATTACTATTTTTTTCTACTATTCCTCTCAATCCTTTAGTACACCTCTGGCATACTTAACATAATTTTTCATAAACATATAAAAAATGTGTTATGCCAAACCAGGGACCTGACTCTATGTAAGTCCTCTTTCACACATCAGTCAATCACGAAAGTGGACTGCACAGAACACCCGTGTAGCCACACATCAGTGGTTTTCTACAGTTCGTGAGTCCGTGGTGACACCACAGAAGCACGTCCTATTTTATTGTGGTTACGGATCCGCTATGCTGTAGTGGAATTCTATGATGTAGTGGAATTCCAGCACAATATTATATGTGTTTCATTTCTACGGTGTTCTCTATGTGGTAAAACTGGCTTGTTACCTTCATTCTCCAGATCAGTATGATTACAGCGATACCACATTTATTTAGTTTTTCTTGTGATTTAACACTGAAAAAAACAAAAAAACTTTGGAAAAAATGTAGTTTTTATTTGCATCTCTGTAACCTGACCCCATAACTTTTTTATATTTACAGTATCTCACAAAAGTGAGTACACCCCTCACATTTTTGAAAATATTTTATTATATCTTTTCATGGGACAACACTGAAGATATGACACTTTGATGTAATGTAAAGTAGTCAATGTAAAGCTTATATAACACCGCCATTAATCTATAAACCGAAGGCAACAAAAGTGAGTACACCCCTTAGTGAAAATTGCCAAATTGTGCTCAATTAGCAATTTTCCTTCCCCGGTGTCACACACGTTAGTGTTAGAAGGTCTCAGGTGTGAATGGGGAGCAGATGTGTTAAATTTGGTGTTATCGCTCTCACACTCTCTCATACTGGTAACTGGAAGTTCAACATGGCTCCTCATGGCAAATAACTCTCTGAGGATCTTAAAAACGAATTGTTGCTCTACATAAAGATGGCCTAGGCCAGTGATGGCTAACCTTGGCACTCCAGCTGTGGTAAAACTACAACTCCCAAGATGCCCCCCTTGCTTGGCTGCTCTCAGAACTCTATAGAAATAAATATAGCATGCTGGGAGTCGTAGTTTCACCACAGCTGGAGTGCCAAGGTTAGCCATCACTGGCCTAGGCTATAAGAAGATTACCAATACCCTGAAACTGAGCTGCAGCATGGTGGCCAAGACCATACAACGGTTTAACAAGAAAGGTTCCACTCAGAACAGGCCTCACCATGGTCGACCAAAGAAGTTGAGTACACATGCTCAGCGTCATATCCAGAGACTACCTTTTCAAAATAGAGGCATATATGCTGCCAGCATTTTTGCAGAGGTTAAAGGGGTGGGTGTGGGGGGGGTCAGCCTGTCAGTGCTCATACACTGCATCAAATTGTTCTGCATGTTGTCCCAGAAGGAAGCCGCTCTAAATACGATGCACAAAAAAGGCTGCAAACAGTTTGCTGAAGACAGTACTGGAAAATAATGGTGGCCACACAAAATATTGTCACTTTGGGCAAAATTTGGCCATTTTCACTGAGGGGTGTACTCACTTTTACTGCCAGAAGTTTAGAAATGAATGGCTGTGTGTTGAATTATTTTGAGGGCACACCAAATTTACACTGTTAGACAAGTTGTACACTGACTATCTTCAGTGTTGTCCCATGAAAAGATAGAATAAATTATTTACAAAAATGTGAGGAGTGTACTCACTTTTGTGAGATACTGTATGTCTACGGAGTTGTGTCAGGGCTTATTTTTTTGCAGGATGATCTGTCATTTTTGTTGATACCATTTTGGAATGTGTATGCCAAGTTAGCGGAAAATCATCATTTTCCGCTAACTTGTGACAAAAAGATGATGCACAAAAAAAAAGGCTGCAAACAGTTTGCTGAAGACAAGCAGAATAAGGACATGGATTACTGGAACCATGAGACCAAGATAAACTTATTTAGGTTCAGATGGTGTCAGCGTGTATTGCCTACAGTCACACATGGTGGTGGGAGTGTCATGGTTTGGGAACCATGAATGCCAACATGTACTGTGACATACTGAAGCAGAGCATGATCCCCTCCCTTCAGAAACTGGGCTGCAGGGCAGTATTCCAACATGATAACAACCCCAAACACATCCAAGATGACCACTGCCTTGCTAAAGAAACTGAAGGTACAGGTGCAGGACTGGCTAAGACTGGCCATAAACCCTATTGAGTATCTGTGAGGCATCCTCAAACAGAAGGCGGAGGAGCACAAGGTCTCTAACATCCACCAGCCCTGTGATGTCATCATGGAGCAGTGGAAGAGGATTCCAGTGACAACCCATGAGGTTCTAGTGAACTCCATGCCCAATAGAGTTAAGGCAGTACTGGAAAATAAAGGTGGCCACACAAAATATTGTCACTTCGGGCAAAATTTGGCCATTTTCACTGAGGGGGGTACTCACTTTTATTGCCAGCAGTTTAGAAATGAATGGCTGTGTGTTGAATTATTTTGAGGGCACACCAAATTTACACTGTTATACAAGTTGTACACTGACTATCTTCAGTGTTTTCCCATGAAAAGATAGAATAAATTATTTACAAAAATGTGAGGAGTGTACTCACTTTTGTGAGATACTGTATGTCTACGTCGTGTGTCAGGGCTTATTTTTTTGCAGGATGATCTGTCATTTTTGTTGATACCATTTTGTAATGTGTATGCCTTTTTGATAACTTTTTATTCACTTTTCTTTGGAAGGTGAGGCGATGAAAAAAATCTGCCATTTAGATTATTTTATTTCCATTACGGTGTTCACCATACAGTATAATTAAATTTCTTATTATTTTAATAGAATGGGCATTTGGCACGTGGAGGTGTAAATTATATATTTATTTATTTATATACATTTATTTTTAATATGGGGAAAGCGGGGTGATTTGATGTATTTTATATATATATATATATATATATATATATATGTAATTTTTTTTTTCTTTTGTAACTTTTTTTTTACTTTTTTAAGTCCCCTCTAGGAGACTTTAACCTGTGATAATTTCTAGCATAGACTGTATTTAATTAGGAATGCAGCCTATAGGAGATTTCACCTGCAGGCTTCAGTAGGAATATACCTGAGATAGGCATGATAATCAGGCTGGAGGCCACCCCCATTACCAACGAACATCTGGACATACCCTAATGGTGGATGCTAGAGTTTCACTTCAATTACAAATATATAAAAAAAACAACAGAGCTGTTAGGACCACACAGACAGAGCAATAGGAAAAAGTGACTTCACCTTTTAATAGAAATTACTTTTTAAAGGCTTGCTCATCTTTAGTCATCTTCAGGAGTGGAGCATCTAAGATAAAAATTGCCAGGTAAGGGCTGGACTTTATGACAGAATGCTCATTAAAATGTTTGCACCAGCATTATCAATAGGCAGAGGTCAAATATTTAGGTCTTGAACATATAATTAATATTTTTATAGCTGACATAACCCATATATAAATTTTGAGGTGCTTGTCTTATGCTTACCAGCTACTTTTTAGAGAAGCTGTTCATAGTCAAGTAACTGATGTCACAAGCTCCTGTCAATCACTGTCTGCTGAACTGACTTCCTTGCACTAAATTCTAGCCAGGAAAGGTGTCAGTTTACTTTTTCATGCAATGTTCAACGTTGCTCAACTGTAGTCTAGGGACAGGTTATTCATCGGTTACCATCAGGGGTGAGGAGACTTTTCAAAGCTTGTAGGCCCACATGAGAGGCGTCCACTATGCCAATTGTACCCCTTTTTACCCCCTTATCCCAGTCTTTTGGTGTAAAAAAATGTATATGCCTCCCTCACAACTTTCTGAAAAGGAGACTTGTTGAGGGTGCAGAGTAAGCGGGGCCAGCAGCCCTAGCGCATTTATCTTCATTCATGCCAGTTTGACAGAAATCTACATAGCTGCCTTGGCATAAATTTGGGGCATCCTCCAACTGTGCAGGAGAAATCAAGACCGGTGAAGAAAATGTAGTTTTTGTTATAAATGTCCATTTATCTGTTTAGTCTTGACCTTAGGCTACTTTCACACTTGCGGCAGAGTGATTTGGCAAGCAGTTCCGTCGCCGGCAAAACGTATGCCAACTGATGGCATCTGTAAGACTGATCAGGATCCTGATCAGTCTGAAAAATGCCTGATCAGTCAGAAAAGAAACATTGAAATGCTGGATCCGTCTTTCCGGTGTCATCCGGAAAAAACGGATACGGCATTTATTTTTTTCACCTTTTCGGTCTGCGCATTTTGAATGCCGGATCTGGCACTAATACATTCCTATTGAAACAAATGCCGGATCCAGCATTCAGGCAAGTCAGGCATGCTGCGGTTTTATCTTTTGCCTGATCAGTCAAAAAGACTGAACTGAAGACATCCTAAAGCATCCTGAATGGATTGCAATCTATTCAGAATGCATGGGGATAAAACTGATCAGTTATTTTCCGGTATAGAGCCCCTAGGACGGAACTCTATGCCGGAAAAGAAAAACGCAAGGGTGTACCCTTAGGCCTCTTTCACACTTGCGTTGTTCGGATCCGGCGTGTACTCCACTTGCCGGAATTACACGCCGGATCCGGAAAAACGCAAGTGTACTGAAAGCATTTGAAGACGGATCCGTCTTCAAAATGCTTTCAGTGTTACTATGGTACCCAGGACGCTATTAAAGTCCTGGTTGCCATAGTAGGAGCGGGGGAGCGGTATACTTACAGTTCGTGCGGCTCCCGGGGCGCTCCAGAGTGACGTCAGAGCGCCCCATGCGCATGGATGACGTGCCATGCGATCACGTCATCCATGCGCATGGGGCGCCCTGACGTCACTCTGGAGCGCCCCGGGAGCCGCACGGACGGTAAGTATACTGCTCCCCCGCTCCCCACTACACTTTACCATGGCTGCCAGGACTTTAGCGTCCCGGCACCCATGGTAACCACTCTAAAAAAGCTAAATGTCGGATCCGGCAATGCGCCGAAACAACGTTTAGCTTAAGGCCGGATCCGGATCAATGCCTTTCAATGGGCATTCATTCCGGATCCGGCCTTGCGGCAAGTCTTCAGGATTTTTGGCCAGAGCAAAAAGCGCAGCATGCTGCGGTATTTTCTCCGGCCAAAAAACGTTCCGTTCCAGAACTGAAGACATCCTGATGCATCCTGAACGGATTTCACTCCATTCAGAATGCATGAGGATAATCCTGATCAGGATTCTTCCGGCATAGAGCCCCGACGACGGAACTCTATGCCGGAAGACAAGAACGCAGGTGTGAAAGAGCCCTTAGCCAAAACAGCATCTGCCTCAGTTGACAGTGTTACAGGTAGAGGGACAGATACTTTTTTAACCCTCACTCAAATTATCCCGAGCAATGTTCGTGCAGGCATGAAAAGACATTACGGTTTTGAGCAAACTCTATTTGGGGCTGTGTGGCTGCAGAAGAGGGGCACTTTTGAGGACTATTTCTTAGGCTGTCTTTGGGCTACAGCCACAATTTTATTTCTTTACATTGCAAGTTACATAATTTAGAAATGGATCCCAGAGAAAGCTGTATATAAATGCAGCTTTCATTCCTGACTTGATTTTTAATAGGTGTATCTCTCCATATATCTCACCTAGCTATAATCTTGGTCTTTTTTAAAAGCTTAGATTGTCAGCTCTCAAACAGGACTAGGCCACATCTGAAGGTGCTACCTAGCCCAAAACATAAAGGGTTAAAATAGCCCATGCCCACTTTGACTGGTTGTGATAGCCAGCCTGGGGCAGTGGGGAGTGCAGGCTGCAGGAGGAGAGAAAAAAAGATTCTGTCTCCTGTTTTACATGTACATTTCTCAAGGGAATGTGTAACATGGACTTCTGTGCATGTTATAAATCCCCCTCCACCCATCAATCAAAATCAATAGAAAGTGACATTTGCTAGAACAATTTTCAAACAAAAAGAAAACAGCAGCTAACCATCTACCATTATATGTATACATGGGTGCTCAAACTTGTAAAAATGTTAATTGTTGTATAAACAGTTGGCACAGTCTGTACAAATAGCCCTGTATATCTATTTAACTTAACGTATTTATTCAGATTGACATTCATTGTATGAAACGTTTCTTTATATATTTTATTAGAGGTAGTGGTGGGATTTTATATTGATGACCTATCTTGAGGCCTAAGACCAGACACGCTGTTTGAAGAGGAGGCAAAGCACCATGTGAGCACTGTTTCCTCTTCATTACATTGCCTATTGTCACCCTTCAAATAAATGAAACAAGTACTTGTAATTAGACTACACTTCCAAGAAGATTGGCACTGTAAGGAAGAGGAAGTAGTGGTGCCACCTCCTCTTCAAACAGCTGATGGATAGATGTGCCAGGTGTCGGACTCCCCCCCGATTAGATATTGATGGCCTATTCTGAGGCCTATTCTGAGGCACAAAACAAAAGGTGACGGCAGCATCTCCAGTGTATTCCTTTTATTAGACAAGCCTTACAGAATGAGTACAGTAAAAACCAGACAGCTGCATTTCGGTACATCTTAGCCTTTATCAAGCCTGGTACAGAGTGATATCCATATTCCTATATAGTGCATAAAACTCCTCCCATGTTATTGGTGAACCAATCTCCTTGGTATGGTATACGTCTCATAACATAGATCACCAATCAGCATGAGACCTAACATCAGTGTCACATTATTCGTAATTATCATTAATTAAAGTGCATGTGCTTACCCTTACTAGTGAGCAATAATAGTCAGCGGTCCCCATCTCGATCCACCTGTGTTCCAACCGCGCATCCAAGAATAACTAATGCGCATGTCACTAACCTTATTGCGTAACCCCGTTCTACAGCGGAGTCGCGGGAGCGCACAATGCGCATCATCAGTCACATGACGATCATGTGACTCTTACCTAAACGTCAGGTTAACTCTGCCTCTCCGTGCTGATCTAATAGTCAAAGGCAATAATATTTCTTTAGCCCGAAAATAGGCATATATGAAAGGAACCCCAGCACCTATCCCTATATACAGAACCCCGCCGATGCCAGCCTAAAATTACTATGCACCGGTGGGAGTGGACAGCCAAAACAGGAGTTCCACCTCAACCACCAAAATTATAACCACAAAGGCTGGCAACAACGTATAAAAGTAGACAATATATATCAGATAAAGGGTATGGTACACAACCTAGCATCATAAATTATCTTATCCTACCGCGCATCGGATTAGCTGATGGAACCCAGGTGTCTTGGATCCTGAGGATAAGTCATCAATATAAAACTCCTGCACAGCCGTTTAATAAAATATAAAAAAAAATATTGCAACATACACGAATTGAGTTAAGAAATAAAATAAATGAAAAAAGCCATCCTCCTCTACATAGGGCATGAGTACACACTTACAGATAAATGCATATAATTGTAATTTTGCTGTGGAACCCTCACGGTTAAAATAATATTCTTGAAATAATATACCAAAATGTTCCAAACAGTAACTTATTAAAACATGGCGGTTAATTAATAAGTTGTTGGGTGTATAGCGATACCAATTAATTGATGTAAATTATATAGCTGTATAGTTTTCTGATCTGTACTGCATCCATCTTAATTTAATTCAGCTTATGTTTCAGAGCACTGATTGTGGCCAGCAGTAATATATACTGCAGTTCAAGTATTTAAAGTTTTATGTGGTCTCCTTTAATATGGGTAGAAATATAGTTCCACATATTTAATGTATATGAGAGGAGACCACATTAAACTTTGAATACTTGAAGAAAGTGGAGAAAGACTGCCAGCCAGATCTTAAGTCAGAAAGTACCGTATGCCCTCTGGTACTTCATTACATAGATGCAAAAGTTTGGTCATTTAATTTTAAACAATATAAACTGCAACGTTCTTACAATGTGTATAAAATGTAGAGAGGTGCATTTTGATATTTCTGGGTAAAATTATGCACTAAAATAATTTTCCTTATTTATTATTTGAAACGATGTTTCCAATATTGGGAATGAACCTGTCACATTGGGGATGCTGTCTAATCTTCAGGTGGCATGTTCTAGACGGTTTAGGAGCTGAGTAGGTGGCACATAAAAATTAGTTTTAACCCTTAAAAGAGTATTTTGGTCCTCAGAAACCAAGCATTTTTTTGCTTAGCAATTTTGCATATGCTTTCATTTAACTGCCCTAAAAAAAAATTGGGTTGTGTTACTAATAATTTTGTCTCAATTTTTTTTTACCCCATGGTAAAGCTTCAGTTGGATGGGGACAAATTAGCCCATGCATCCACTGGCTCTTTTAGAGCTAGGGAGGGCTTTCTTGCTCACCCTAAGGGCTCATGCACACGACCGTATGTACAAACCGGATTCCCAAAAAGTTGGGACACTAAACAAATTGTGTATAAAAACTGAATGCAATGATGTGGAGATGGCAAATGTCAATATTTTATTTTTAATAGAACGTAGATGACAGATCAAACGTTTAATCCGAGTAAATGTATCATTTTAAAGGAAAAATACGTTGATTCAAATTTTCACGGTGTCAACAAATCCCCAAAAAGTTGAGACAAGTAGCAATAAGAGGCTGGAAAAAGTAAATTTGAGCATAACGAAGAGCTGGAAGACCAATTAACACTAATTAGGTCAATTGGCAACATGATTGGGTATAAAAAGAGCTTCTCAGAGTGGCAGTGTCTCTCAGAAGCCAAAATGGGTAGAGGATCACCAATTCCCACAATGTTGCGCAGAAAGATAGTGGAGCAATATCAGAAAGGTGTTACCCAGCGAAAAATTGCAAAGACTTTGCATCTATCATCATCAACTGTGCATAACATCATCCAAAGATTCAGAGAATCTGGAACAATCTCTGTGCGTAAGGGTCAAGGCCGTAAAACCATACTGGATGCCCGTGATCTCCGGGCCCTTAAACGACACTGCACCACAAACAGGAATGCTACTGTAAAGGAAATTACAGAATGGGCTCAGGAATACTTCCAGAAACCATTGTCAGTGAACACAATCCACCGTGCCATCCGCCATTGCCAGCTGAAACTCTACAGTGCAAAGAAGAAGCCATTTCTAAGCAAGATCCACAAGCTCAGGCGTTTTCACTGGGCCAGGGATCATTTAAAATGGAGTGTGGCAAAATGGAAGACTGTTCTGTGGTCAGACGAGTCACGATTCGAAGTTCTTTTTGGAAATCTGGGACGCCATGTCATCCGGACCAAAGAGGACAAGGACAACTCAAGTTGTTATCAATGCTCAGTTCAGAAGCCTGCATCTCTGATGGTATGGGGTTGCATGAGTGCGTGTGGCATGGGCAGCTTGCATGTCTGGAAAGGCACCATCAATGCAGAAAAATATATTCAGGTCCTAGAACAACATATGCTCCCATCCAGACGTCATCTCTTTCAGGGAAGACCCTGCATTTTTCAACAAGGTAATGCCAGACCACATTCTGCATCAATCACAACATCATGGCTGCGTAGGAGAAGGATCTGGGTACTGAAATGGCCAGTCTGCAGTCCAGATCTTTCACCTATAGAGAACATTTGGCGCATCATAAAGAGGAAGGTGCAACAAAGAAGGTTAAACAGTTAGAGGCCTGTATTAGACAAGAATGGGAGAGCATTCCTATTTCTAAACTTGAGAAACTGGTCTCCTCGGTCCCCAGACGTCTGTTGAGTGTTGTAAGAACTTTTTGGGGATTTGTTGACACCATGAAATTCTGATTCAACATATTTTTCCCTTAAAATGGTACATTTTCTCAGTTTAAACTTTTGTTCCGTGATTTATTTTCTATTCTAAATAAAATATTATTTATTTGATGGCAATTGTCTTCTCGGGTCCTCATCGCTGCGACCCAGAGAACTATGGTGGTCTCTGATTCCGTCTATGCACCTTATTTTATTTATATTTTATTTTATTGTTTTTAGTTTTGCATGGTCTTGGAATTGGAATTGGAGATACTTTTTTCATACAATGTCTTGGTTGCTATGTATGATTGTTGTGTTCTTTTTCTATTTAATAAAAATAGATTCAACAATAAATAAAATATTAGAAGTTGGCACCTCCACATCATTGCATTCAGTTTTTATTCACGATTTGTATAGTGTCCCAACTTTTTTGGAATCCGGTTTGTATTTTGCGGTCCTCAAAAAACGGATCTGCAAAAAACACGGATGACGTCCGTGTGCATTCCGTATTTTGCGGAACGGAACAGCTGGCCCCTCATAGAACAGTACTATCCTTTTTTTCCCCCAAAAAAAATCTTTATTAGTGAAAAAGACATATACAAACTATTATATTTTTCATTCAAAATTACAATATAGAATTGTTATTATTTTCAATTCCCCATGATCACCCATTTCCCAGCCCACCCTACCCTGCGATGCGTCTCATAGACCCTCCATGATCCCACTCATACAACAATAGCATAAACATACAATTGGGGGCGAGAAAGATTAAGGCATCCAAGCCTCCCATATCTTAGTCCACTTCTCCTGACTTTCTCTTTGCCTATTTAGGACATTTTCATAGTTTTTAACCCTATTAACCAGATTTATCCAGGTATTCAAATTTGGAACATCTCGTGAGAACCAAACTCGACTATTCAGAAGTCTAGCTAAAAACAATATTCTATTCAAAAGAATCTTCCTATACTTATGGGAATTTACCTTGGAGAAATCACTCAATATGCAACATTCAACTGTCGGGCGTCTCAATTTCTGACTAATAAAGTTATTAATCACCGACCAGTATTCTTTTAATTCTGGACAGGACCAGAACATGTGTAGGTGGTCAGCCTCAAAGAGGCCACACCGTGGACACTTAGAATTATCTCTTAACCCACATTTATTAAGCCATAAAGGCGTGACATATAATCTATGTAAAATATTAAATTGTATCAGTACGTGATTACAATTATGTGATATTAAACTTAAATTTGCTAATATATTTCCCCATCCCTCTAATTAAATCCTTGGGCAATCTACTCCCCAGGCCCTTTGTCCTGGTGATCGAGTTTTTTTAACACCTTAAGGACTTAGGATGTACCGCTACGCCATGTTTGCCGAGTCCTTAAGGGCTCAGGGCGTACCTGTACGTCCTAAGTTTAAAACTAGGTTGCGGCGCTGCGGGCGATGATCGTAACAGGATGTCACAATGCCGGGGGGGGGGGGGGGGTCCTGTGACAACTCAGACCTGCGGTTTGCGGCTTTTACCTTATGCGGCAGCGGTGATCGGAGATGCCATCGGGTCCCCATGCGGCTGTAGGGGGGACCCGATGGCATGGAAGGCAGCGCGATGCCTTCCTTAGGCATCTGTGCTGCCTTCCGGTGACGAGCCTGTGAGATCCAGCCCCCTGGATCTCACAGGCCGGAAGCTGTATGAGTAGGGATGAGCGAACCCGAACTGTATAGTTCGGGTTCGTACCGAATTTTGGGGTGTCCGTGACACGGACCCGAACCCGAACATTTTCGTAAAAGTCCGGGTTCGGGTTCAGTGTTCGTCGCTTTCTTGGCGCTTTTTGAAAGACTGCAAAGCAGCCAATCAACAAGCGTCATACTACTTGCCCCAAGAGGCCATCACAGCCATGCCTACTATTGGCATGGCTGTGATTGGCCAGTGCAGCATGTGACCCAGCCTCTATTTAAGCTGGAGTCACGTAGCGCCGCACGTCACTCTGCTCTGATCAGTGTAAGGAGAGGTTGCAGCTGCTGTTAGGGCGAGATTAGGCAGTGATTAACTCATCAAAAACACTTAATTTACTGATCGATCTACAGCTGTGGATCATTGAACTGCTGCTATTTAATTGCTCACTGTTTTTAGGCTGCCCAGAGAGTTTTTATGTCACTTTTTTCTGGGGTGATTGGCGGCCATTTTGTGTCTTGTGGTGCGCCAGCACAAGCTGCCACCAAGTCCATTTAACCATCAATAGTGTGGTTATTTTTTTGCTATATCCTACATCAGGGGCTTGGCTGTGCTTGCTATTTTATTGAGGGGTGAAATACAATTGCCAAAATAGCAGTACCCTAAATCTGGTGTTTCAGCTGTGGCTAGCCAATTGTAATACTGTCTGCTGTCTGGCAAAGGATATATTTTTGTTCTGGGTTGAAATACAATTCCCAACTTAGCAATTCCCTAAATCAGTGGTTTCTGCTGTATCAGGCCAACTTTAACCGCCTCCGGACCGCCTAACGCAGATCTGCGGTCCGGAGGCGGCAGCTCTGCGCAGAGTCACGCATATATGCGTCATCTTGCGAGAGCCGTGATTTCCTGTGAACGCGCACACACAGGCGCTCGCATTCACAGGAACTGAAGGTAAGCGAGTGGATCTCCAGCCTGCCAGCGGCGATCGCTCGCTGGCAGGCTGGAGATGTGATTTTTTTTTAACCCCTAAAAGGTATATTAGACGCTGTTTTGATAACAGCGTCTAATATACCTGCTACCTGGTCCTCTGGTGGTCCCTTTTGTTTGGATCGACCACCAGAGGACACAAGTAGCTGTGTAAAGTACCACAAAACACTATACTACACTACACCCCCCCCCCTTTGTCACGTATTAACCCCTTATGAACCCCTGATCACCCATGATCACCTCATATAGACTCCCTGATCACCCCCTGTCATTGATCACCCCCCTGTAAGGCTCCATTCAGATGTCCGTATGATTTTTACGGATCCACGGATACATGGATCGGCTCCGCAAAACACATACGGACGTCTGAATGGAGCCTTACAGGGGGGTGATCAATGACAGGCGGATGATCACCCATATAGATTCCCTGATCACCCCCTGTCATTGATCACCCCCCTGTCATTGATCACCCCCCTGTAAGGCTCCATTCAGATGTCCGTATGATTTTTACAGATCCACGGATACATGGATCGGATCCGCAAAACACATACGGACGTCTGAATGGAGCCTTACAGGGGGGTGATAAATGACAGGCGGGTGATCACCCATATAGATTCCCTGATCACCCCCTGTCATTGATCACCCCCCTGTCATTGATCACCCCCCCTGTAAGGCTCCATTCAGATGTCCGTATGATTTTTACAGATCCACGGATACATGGATCGGATCCGCAAAACACATAGGGACGTCTGAATGGAGCCTTACAGGGGGGTGATCAATGACAGGCGGGTGATCACCCATATAGATTCCCTGATCACCCCCTGTCATTGATCACCCCCCTGTAATTGATCACCCCCCTGTAAGGCTCCATTCAGATGTCCGTATGATTTTTACAGATCCACGGATACATGGATCGGATCCACAAAACACATACGGACGTCTGAATGGAGCCTTACAGGGGGGTGATCAATGATAGACGGGTGATCACCCATATAGATTCCCTGATCACCCCCTGTCATTGATCACCCCCCTGTAAGGCTCCATTCAGATGTCCGTATGATTTTTACGGATCCACGGATACATGGATCGGATCCGCAAAACACATACGGACGTCTGAATGGAGCCTTACAGGGGGGTGATCAATGACAGGCGGGTGATCACCCATATAGATTCCCTGATCACCCCCGGTCATTGATCACCCCCCTGTCATTGATCACCCCCCTGTAAGGCTCCATTCAGACGTCCGTATGCGTTTTGCGGATCCGATCCATGTATCCGTGGATCCATAAAAATCATACAGACGTCTGAATGGAGCCTTACAGGGGGGTGATCAATGACAGGGGGGTGATCACCCATATAGACTCCCTGATCACCCCCCTGTCATTGATCACCCCCTGTAAGGCTCCATTCAGACATTTTTTTTGGCCCAAGTTAGCGGAAATGGTATTTTTTTTGTTTTTGTTTTTTATTACTAAGTCTCATATTCCACTAACTTGTGTCAAAAAATAAAATCTCACATGAACTCACCATACCCCTCACGGAATCCAAATGCGTAAAAATTTTTAGACATTTATATTCCAGACTTCTTCTGACGCTTTAGGGCCCCTAAAATGCCAGGGCAATATAAATACCCCACATGTGACCCCCATTTCGGAAAGAAGACACCCCAAGGTATTCCGTGAGGGGCATATTGAGTCCATGAAAGACTGAAATTTTTGTCCCAAGTTAGCGGAAAGGGAGACTTTGTGAGAAAATACAAAAAAAAAAACTATTTCTGCTAACTTGTGCCAAAAAAAATAATTCTAAGACACCCCAAGGTATTCCGTGAGGGGCATGGCGAGTTCCTAGAATTTTTTATTTTTTATCACAAGTTAGTGGAATATGAGACTTTGTAAGAAAAAAAAAATCATCTTTTTCCGCTAACTTGTGACAGAAAATAAAAAATTCTAGGAACTCGCCATGCCCGTCATTGAATACCTTGGGGTGTCTTATTTCCAAAATGGGGTCACATGTGGGGTATTTATACTGCCCTGGCTTTCTAGGGGCCCGAAAGCGTGAGAAGAAGTCTGGGATCCAAATGTCTAAAAATGCCCTCCTAAAAGGAATTTGGGTTGCTTTGCGCATCTAGGCTGCAAAAAAGTGTCACACATCTGGTATCGCCGTACTCAGGAGAAGTTGGGCAATGTGTTTTGGGGTGTCATTTTACATATACCCATGCTGGGTGAGATAATATCTAAAAAGTTGTCTTTTGCCAAGATATTTCTCTCACCCAGCATGGGTATATGTAAAATGACACTCCAAAACACATTGCCCAACTTCTCCTGAGTACGGCAATACCAGATGTGTGACACTTTTTTGCCGCCTAGGTGGGCAAAGGGGCACACATTTCAAAGAGCACCTTTAGGATTTCACAGGTCATTTTTTACACATTTTGATTTCAAACTACTTACCACACATTAGGGCCCCTAGAATGCCAGGGCAGTATAACTACCCCACAAGTGACCCCATTTTGGAAAGAAGACACCCCAAGGTATTCTGTGAGGGGCATGTCGAGTTCCTAGAATTTCTTATTTTCTGTCACAAGTTAGCGGAAAAAGATGATTTTTTTTCATTTTTTTTTCTTACAAAGTCTCATATTCCACTAACTTGTGACAAAAAATAAAAAATTCTAGGAACTCGCCATGCCCCTCACAGAATACCTTGGGGTGTCTTCTTTCCAAAATGGGGTCACTTGTGGGGTAGTTATACTGCCCTGGCAATTTAGGGGCCTATATGTGTGAGAAGTAGTTTGCAATCAAAATGTGTAAAAAATGGCCGGTGAAATCTGAAAGGTGCACTTTGGAATATGTGCCCCTTTGCCCACCTTGGCTGCAAAAAAGTATCACACATGTGGTATCGCCGTACTCAGGAGAAGTTGGGGAATGTTTTTTTGGGTGTCATTTTACATATACCCATGCTGGGTGAGATAAATATCTTGGTCAAATGCCAACTTTGTATAAAAAAATGGGAAAAGTTGTCTTTTGCCAAGATATTTCTCTCACCCAGCATGGGTATATGTAAAATGACACCCCAAAAAACATTCTTAAACTTCTCCTGAGTACGGCGATACCAGATGTGTCACACTTTTTTGCAGCCTAGGTGGGCAAATGGACCCACATTCCAAAGTGCACCTTTCGGATTTCACCGGTCATTTTTTACAGATTTTGATTGCAAACTTCTTCTCACACATCTGGGCCCTTAAATTGCCAGGGCAAAGTGACCCCATTTTGGAAAGAAGACACCCCAAGGTATTTTGTGATGGGCATAGTGAGTTCATGGAAGTTTTTATTTTTTGTCACAAGTTAGTGGAATATGAGACTTTGTAAGAAAAAAAAAATAAAAAAAAATCATCATTTTCCGCTAACTTGTGACAAAAAATAAAAAGTTCTATGAACTCACTATGCCCATCAGCGAATACCTTAGGGTGTCTACTTTCCGAAATGGGGTCATTTGTGGGTTTTTTCTACTGTCTGGGCATTGTAGAACCTCAGGAAACATGACAGGTGCTCAGAAAGTCAGAGCTGCTTCAAAAAGCGGAAATTCAAATTTTTGTACCATAGTTTGTAAACGCTATAACTTTTACCCAAACCATTTTTTTTTGCCCAAACATTTTATTTTTATCAAAGACATGTAGAACAATAAATTTAGCAAAAAATTTATATATGGATGTCGTTTTTTTTGCAAAATTTTACAACTGAAAGTGAAAAATGTCATTCTTTTCCCAAAAAATCGTTAAATTTCGATTAATAACAAAAAAGTTAAAATGTCAGCAGCAATGAAATACCACCAAATGAAAGCTCTATTAGTGAGAAGAAAAGGAGGTAAAATTCATTTGGGTGGTAAGTTGCATGACCGAGCAATAAACGGTGAAAGTAGTGTAGTGCAGAAGTGTAAAAAGTGGCCTGGTCATTAAGGGGGTTTCAGCTAGCGGGGTTGAAGTGGTTAAATCTATCCATAAAAGGGTATATTAGATTGAAGGTGCGGATAGTGTCATCCTCAATAACTTCACACGCTACTGTGCATTTCCAAGTCTAATTCTGTCCGTAAACGTATACCTGTCATCCAGCGCCTAAATACTAGGCCTACAATTTATATTCAGCTAAATCTGTGTTTATTGCTGAGGCTGGTCAATTCATTTAGTGTCCGCCAAAGCACAGTTTTTCTTCTGGGTTGAAATACAATTCCCAACTTAGCAATTCCCTAAATCTGTGGTTTCTGCTGTATCAGGCCTACTTTAAATCTATCCATAGAAGGGTATATTAGATTGAAGGTGCAGATAGGGTCATTCTCAATAACTTCACACGCTACCGTGCATTTCCAAGTCTAATTCTGTCCGTAAACGTATACCTGTCACCCAGGGCCTAAATACTAGGCCTACAATTTATTTTCAGCTAAATCTGTCGTTACTGCTGTGCCTGTATTAGTGTAATACGGTACCTAAATAGATAGACAGATAGTGTTAGGTGTCTGTAAAAAAAGGCCTGAATTTGAATTCAATACATTGGGCCAAATAATTTTTTTCTTATTGTGGTGAACAGTAACAATGAGGAAAACATCTAGTAAGGGATGCAGACATGGTCGTGGTGGTGTTAGTGGACCCTCTGGTGCTGGGAGAGGACGTGGCCGTTCTGCCACAGCCACACGTCCTAGTGAACCAACTACCTCGGGTCCCAGTAGCCGCCAGAATTTACAGCAATATTTGGTGGGGCCCAATGCCGTTCTAAGGATGGTAAGGCCTGAGCAGGTACAGGCATTAGTCAATTGGGTGGCCGACAGTGGATCCAGCACGTTCACATTATCTCCCACCCAGTCTTCTGCAGAAAGAGCACAGATGGCGCCTGAAAACCAAGCCCATCAGTCTGTCACATCACCCCCATGCATATCAGGGAAACTGTCTGAGCCTCAAGTTATGCAGCAGTCTCTTATGCTGTTTGAAGACTCTGCTGGCAGGGTTTCCCAAGGGCATCCACCTAGCCCTTCCCCAGTGGTGGAAGACATAGAATGCACTGACGCACAACCACTTATGTTTCCTGATGATGAGGACATGGGAATACCACCTCAGCACGTCTCTGATGATGACGAAACACAGGTGCCAACTGCTGTGTCTTTCTGCAGTGTGCAGACTGAACAGGAGGTCAGGGAGGAAGACTGGGTGGAAGACGATGCAGGGGACGATGAGGTCCTAGACCCCACATGAAATGAAGGTCGTGCCACTGACTTTTTACAGTTCGGAGGAAGAGGCAGTGGTGAGACCGAGCCAACAGCGTAGCAAAAGAGGGAGCAATGGGCAAAAGCAGAACACCCGCCGCCAAGAGACTCCGCCTGCTACTGACTGCCGCCATCTGGGACTGAGCACCCCAAAGGCAGCTTCAAGGAGTTCCCTGGCATGGCACTTCTTCAAACAATGTGCTGACGACAAGACCCGAGTGGTTTGCACGCTGTGCATCAGAGCCTGAAGCGAGGCATTAACGTTCTGAACCTTAGCACAACCTGCATGACCAGGCACCTGCATGCAAAGCATGAACTGCAGTGGAGTAAACACCTTAAAAACAAGGAACTCACTCAGGCTCCCCCTGCTACCTCTTCTGCTGCTGCCGCCTCGGCCTCTTCTGCTGCTGCCGCCTTGGCCTCTTCTGCTGCTGCCGCCTTGGCCTCTTCTGCTGCTGCCGCCTCGGCCTCTTCTGCTGCTGCCGCCTCGGCCTCTTCCTCCGCCTCTGGAGGAACGTTGGCACCTGCCGCCCAGCAAACAGGGGATGTACCACCAACACCACCACCTCCGTCACCAAGCATCTCAACCATGTCACACGGCAGCGTTCAGCTCTCCATCTCACAAACATTTGAGAGAAAGCATAAATTCCCACCTAGCCACCCTCGATCCCTGACCCTGAATGCCAGCATTTCTAAACTACTGGCCTATGAAATGCTGTCATTTAGGCTGGTGGACACAGACAGCTTCAAACAGCTCATGTCGCTTGCTGTCCCACAGTATGTTGTTCCCAGCCGCCACTACTTCTCCAAGAGAGCCGTGCCTTCCCTGCACAACCTAGTATCCGATAAAATCAAGTGTGCACTGCGCAACGCCATCTGTGGCAAGGTCCACCTAACCATAGATACGTGGACCAGTAAGCACGGCCAGGGACGCTATATCTCCCTAACTGCACATGCTGGACAGACTGTGCGAGCAGCAGCAGGCCATAGTGGAGTTTCAGCTGCAGCACGCACGGGTCAGTCGCACTGCGGAACAGCACCACTTCACCACCAATGACTGGGCCTCCATGCGAGACCTGTGTGCCCTGTTCCGCTGTTTCGAGTACTCCACCAACATGGCCAGTGGCGATGACGCCGTTATCAGCGTTACAATACCACTTCTATGTCTCCTTGAGAAAACACTTAGGGCGATGATGGAAGAGGAGGTGGCCCAGGAGGAGGAGGAGGAGGAGGAGGAAGAGGGGTCATTTTTAGCACTTTTAGGCCAGTCTCTTAGAAGTGACTCAGAGGGAGGTTTTTTTGCAACAGCAGAGGCCAGGTACAAATGTGGCCAGCCAGGGTCCACTACCGGAGGACGAGGAGGACAAGGATGAGGAGGAGGTGGAGGAGGATGAGGATGAAGCATGTTCACAGTGGGGTGGCACCCAACGCAGCTCGGGCCCATCACTGGTGCGTGGCTGGGGAGAAACGCAGGACGATGACGATACGCCTCCCACAGAGGACAGCTTGTCCTTACCTCTGGGCAGCCTGGCACACATGAGCGACTACATGCTGCAGTGCCTGCGCAACGACAGCAGAGTTGCCCACATTTTAACGTGTGCGGACTACTGGGTTGCCACCCTGCTGGATCCACGGTACAAAGACAATGTGCCCACCTTACTTCCTGCACTGGAGCGTGATAGGAAGATGCGCGAGTACAAGCGCACATTGGTAGACGCGCTACTGAGGAAAGTTGACATATTAGGTATCGACCGGCTCTATAAACATATCACATGACCTAACCCCTCAGATGAACACCGTAAAAAATAAAAATAAAAACTGTGCTAAATAAACCATTTTTTTGTCACCTTACATCACAAAAAGTACAACAGCAAGCGATCAAAAAGGCGTTTGCCCACCAAAATAGTACTAATCTAACTGTCTCCTCATCCCGCAAAAAAACGAGCCCCTACCTAAGACAATCGCCCAAAAAATAAAAAAAACTGTGGATCAGAATATGGAGGCACTAAAGCATCATTTTTTTTGTTACAAAAATGATATTATTGTGTAAAACTTACATAAATAAAAAAAGTATACATATTAGGTATCGCCGTGTTCGTATCGACCGGCTCTATAAAATATCACATGACCCAACCCCTTAAGATAAACACCGTAAAAAAAAAAAAAGATTAAAGCTGTGCTAAATAAATAATTTTCTGTCACCTTACATCACAAAAAGTGTAATAGCAAGTGATCAAAAAGTCATATGCACCCCAAAATAGTTCCAATCAAACCGTCATCTCATCCTGCTAAAATCATACCCTACCCAAGGTAATCGCCTAAATACTGAAAAAATTATGGCTCTCAGACTATGGAAACACTAAAACATGAATTTTTTTGTTTAAAAAAAGAAATCATTGTGTAAAACTTACATAAATAAAAAAAAGTATACATATTAGGTATCGCCGCATCCGTGACAACCTGGTCTATAAAAATATCACATGATCTAACCTGTCAGATGCCTCACAAAAAGTGTAATATAGAGAAACCAAAAATCATATGTACCCTATCCTGTAGTTTCTAAAATGGGGTCACTTTTATGGAGTTTCTACTCTAGGGGTGCATCAGCGGGGCTTCAAATGGGATATGGTGTAAAAAAAAAACAGTCCAGTAAAATCTTCTTTCCAAAAACCGTATGGCATTCCTTTCCTTCTGCGCCCTGCCGTGTGCCCGTAAAGCGGTTTACGACCACATATGGGGTGTTTCTGTAAACTACAGAATCAGGGCCATAAATATTGAGTTTAGTTTGGCTGTTAACCCTTGCTTTGTAACTGGAAAAAAATTCTTAAAATGGAAAATATGCCAAAAAAGTGAAATTTGGCTGTTAACCCTTGCTTTGTAACTGGAAAAAAATTATTAAAATGGAAAATATGCCAAAAAAGTGAAATTTTGAAATTGTATCTCTATTTTATATTAATTAAACAAAGTTAACAATGTTTGTAAAATTTAGTTTTGAATACCTTGAGGGGTGTAGTTTATAGAATGGGGTCATTTTTGGGTGGTTTCTATTATGTAAGCCTCGCAAAGTGACTTCAGACCTGAACTGGTCCCTAAAAATTGCTTCTAAACTTCTAAGCCTTGTAACATCCCCAAAAAAATAAAATATCATTCCCAATATGATCCAATCATGAAGTAGACATATGGGGAATGTAAAGTAATAACTATTTTTGGAGGTATTACTATGTATTATAGAAGTAGAGAAATTGAAATTTTTTTAATTTTTGGTAAATTTGGTATTTTTTTAATAAATAAAAATAATTTTTTTTACTTCATTTTACTAGTGTCATGAAGTACAATATGTGACGAAAAAACTATTTCAGAATGGCCTGGATAAGGCAAAGCGTTTTAAAGTTATCAGCACTTAAAGTGACACTGCTCAGATTTGCAAAAAATGGCCAACTCCTTAAAGGGGTTATCCGAGTTTTTTGTTAATGTAAAATTTAATATATCTAAAATAAATCGTTCACACTTGATTGAATAAATCGTTCACAGTCGATTAAATAATAGCAGCATTGGTAATAATATTAGGCATATTTAAAACAGCAATATAAGGCCTCATGCACACGACCGTTGTTGTGTTCCGTTCCGCAAAATGGGGTTCCGTTGTTCTGTGATCTGTTTCCGTTTTTGTTTCCGTGTGTCTTCCTTTATTTTTGGAGGATCACCAGACATGAAGGAAAGTAAAAAAAAGTCTAAGTCAAGTTTGCCATGCAAATGATAGAAAAAAAACGGACGCGGACGCGCGAACACGGATGACAATCTTGTGTGCCTCTGCGTTTTTTCACGGACCCATTGAATTGAATGGGTCCGCGAACCATTATCCATGAAAAAAATTGGACAGATTATATTTTTTTGACGGAGACGGACTGGAACCACGGATCACGGACACGGATGACAAACGGTGCATTAGCCGAGTTTTCAACGGACCCATTGAAAGTCAATGGGTCCACAGAAAGTCACGAAAAACTGAACAATGGACACGGAATGAAACAACGGTCGTGTGCATGAGGCCTAAGTAAAATAAATAGATAAAAAATGCTAGTCCGTCAATAGGTACCTGGCATCAAAAATTGCTAGGTACCTGGCATAAAAAATGGTGTGTATAATCTGCCAGCCACAAGAGGTCTCTGCTGTACAAAGGAAATCTTCACTTTCAGCGAACCTACGTGGACTTCCGGTGTTGGCGTGGGATCCTCTCGAAGAGTAATAGCCCTCGGGACCGGAGCACCGATACACACAGAAGGCGCACCGAGACGAGGGTAGGCGATTTCATCGAAGCCCTCCGGGTAAGATCAAAGTGTCTACGATAATAAGTGATCGCTTTTCGAAATTTACAGCGGGACGCCGCTGTCTCAGGTTAAGGAGCGGGACGCCACTCTGTATATAGCCAGCATTAACTTGCACCTCAGATTGGAGTCCAATTGATACAAATAATAACTGAAACCAACTGCGTATACCCAGAGCAGATTATACACACAATTTTTGATGCCAGGTACCTTTTGATGGACTACCATTTTTTAAATCTATTTATTTTACTTATATTGCTGTTTTAAATATGCCTAATATTATTACCAATGCTGCTATTGTTTAATCAACTGTGAACGATTTATTCAATCAAGTGTGAACGATTTATTTTAGATATATTAATACATTTTGCATGTACTATCATCCACTGTTCTTATTGCTATAGAGAGTGCCCCACTGTTATCTATTATTACATTATCTCCAACAGTGATTTATTTTTAACACTAGAAAGTGCCGAACGTAGTTGAAAATATCTAAACCAGGACAAACCAACCATAGTCTCAGCTTGTGCTAACACCGATAACGGAAGTATCTCTCCATTCTTCACCACTTGTGCTACATATAAAATATTATTTTTTTGCCAATACTGGTCTAAAGCCTGTAGTTGAAAATTGTACCAGAGGGGAGTACACTGAAGAGATCGTGTTATTCCCAGCCATCTTCTAATAATGTCCCATGCCTTAGATAATAACTTGTTCGCCTCTCTATACTCCTGTTGCATATTAATCAATTGCCCCAATTCCAATAATAGGAATATGTTGATGTACGGGGATTTCCTCACCAGAGTGGTATACAAAACACTTTTTTTCCATTCGCAGTATAGCCACAGTTGCCCAGCTATAAAATAACCCTTGAAGTAGGGAAGATTCAACCCTCTTTGATCCAAGGGCTTGTATAGATATTCCAGTTTAAGCCTTACCCTTTTTCTTCCCCACAACAAATAATTAATAATTCTCTTGATAAGCTTAAAAAACCTCTATCCATATATGTGAATTCCTAAGGATCTAGAGGAGCTGGGAGAAAATCACCATATTGTCAGCTCTGGATAAAGGAGCAGAGTGCATAGCTAGTGCCTAGATTTTATACACCTGTTGTAATAAAGGTGCCTATGATCAGCGAAATGCTCGTTCATCGGGTGATCCTGTCATTCATGCAGGCACCACTGATCGTGGCTTCTGAGCAGCAGATCGTGTGTTCTAAACAGCGATCTGCTGCTCAGAAACCATCTGTACGAGGACGAGCAATCGCAAGAGCGATCCTTCATCCTCAGACATGGAAGGAGATCACTGCATGTCTCCTTCACGGAACGAGCAGGTGGCTCGGCTGCAGAATCATCCTGTCTAAATCCACATTAAGACTGAATAAAGCACCTGAATTGAATCATTCAGTGTTGTGTCTCAATATTTCTGTCCATATAGTGTATATTCCAATTAGCTTGAGAATAATGCAATCTATTTACAAACATGCATGTACAATGAGCATTGTGACCTTAGAGAAATGAGGCAATCAAGAAAGCGGACATTCTTCTGAAACATTGAAATGTTAGTGGATTTATTCAATAGAAAAGCAGCATGTTTCAAAAGAGACCATATTATAAGTATTGATTTTTCTGAGAAAAATAATGCAGCTGGAATTTGACTGATGAATATTCTCCAAAGAATTCAGTTTTTGTCTAGTCTCTGTCTTATTGTAGAGTTCTGAACAATAACTGCTGAGAACTAAAGACAGCTGCACTTGTTCCAATGTTATTTTTATATGTTTTCTGTCATCCTAGACCAGCAAGCACTGTAGCTTTGGCTGCTTTCACATCAGCGTATTTTTCATCAGTATTCCATCCGTTTTCTCTCTGTAACGGCTTAATCATGCAACGGTGAATCATGGACATGTGCTGGCCATTTTCAGCACATATTTCCATTGATTTTAGTGTTTTTATTCACGCATCCCTGTTTTTCTACTGGTCATGGGCCAGTGAAAAATGGAGACATCCAGTACTTTGCTCCATTTTGCAGACTAAATATGCCCATAGTAGTCTATGTTTCCATGAAAACCACAGACAGAACATGGATACCATCTGTGTTTGGACAATATTTCACAAATGTTGCTACGAGATGCTTAGGAAATTCCCTTTTAAACCAAGCAGTGCATGTGGAAAATGGATACGGTCACACTTTCCTGCTGTCCCGGGCAGGCGTGGACGTGGCTCTGCTCTCCCCATGTGAATTGGGGGGTGCACTGAGTTAATGCTTTCCTCCTGCCCCTGTCCTGGTGCCGTTTAAAGGGATTCTGTCATCAAGATTTTCAATATGGAGCTGTTCATATCATCCTCTCAGTCTCCATTATCTAATTAAAAATATACTAGTTTTACCCCCACCTGTCCTTCCATTTTGGATAAAAATTGGTTTTATTAATATGCTAATTACCTTACTAGCGTGCCCAAGGGGCTGTCTCGCGCATGCGCCCTAAATCCACTGGTCAGCGCCCGCGGGCGAAGTGTGCAGACAGCTTCGTTCGCTGAGGCTGCTGCCAGGACACAGCGCGGGCGCTGACCAGTGGATTTATGGCGCATGCGCGAGATTACGGCGCACAATCGGCGATGAGAGGAGTGCATAATTAGCAGTGGGGCGGCGCTGGGCTACGAGATAAGAGGCGCGGCTGGGCACAAATGGCCGGAGGGACAGCCCCTTGGGCACGCTAGTAAGGTAATTAGCATATTAATAAAACCGATTTTTATCCAAAATGAAAGGACAGGTGGGGGTAAAACTAGTATATTTTCAATTAGATCATCGAGACTGAGAGGATGATATGAACAGCTCCATATCAAAAATCTTGATGACAGAATCCCTTTAAGTTGCTGATCAATCTCCCTGATCATGGCGGTCTGGTCTGAATGAAGAAGATAAAGAAAGAGAACGTCTACAACAAAGGTGACATCACTGGATGTAAGAGGTATGGGGCGCTATGTAGGAGAGGAGATGCTCCGGCTCCCCCCCCTGCCATTTGCAGAAGGAGGATTCAGAGCTGGGTGAGGACTGCCACAGGGGGCAGCAGGCCATGGGCGGGTGGCAGATGGTGGGGGGAACCACAGGCCTTTAAGCCGGGCTGTGGTTCCACCTCCTCATGTGAGCTTTGAGGTAGTCTAGGTCTCTAGTTACCAGCTAAGGTGATCTGTATACCCATGTACTGAACTTTTCATGTCTACTGATTCTGCAACTTGTCGCCTGCCTCAACCTTGGTACTGTGACCTGGACTACGCATGTACTGTGCCTGCCCCGACCTTGGAATTGCTGTTTGGAATATGCAAGTAGTCAGCCTGCCCTGACTCTGGACTGTGTTCAGACTATGCTTTTTTCCTGTGTCCTTTGTGCTTCGCACCAGTGTCTCTATCCCCTAAGGGTCAGCAACCAACTACACCAGGACTTCTCCAGGAGGTAGTGGCTTGGCTGGTTCCCTGCTGTGAAGACCAGATCCCTGTACAGGGATTAAAGGGTAAAAACCAGGAAACTCCTAGGACAATGCCCTTAGGTTTAGCAAGTCAAAATGTTTGGTTGCCACAGTGGGTTCACACCCATTGCCAGTTTCAGATACAACATGGAAGAGCAAAAAAATGGACACTCAAAGGCAATTCATGTCTTTTACTGAGCATGGTGAGTCAAAATATACAGTGCAGAGAAAAAGAACTGAGTGAACCCTTGAGTGAACGCATAGATCCCTCTTGCAACAATCACTTGCATCAAATGTTTCCTGTAGCTGCAGATACAATTTGTACACAGATGAGGAGGACTTTTGGTCAATTCCTTCATACAAATGTGTTTCAGTTCACCAGTATTTCTGGGATGCCTTGTGTATGGTGGAGGTGATTGCTGTCAACACAGGATCTACAGTTTATTAAATGCAAGGGTTATTTCATGTTTTCTCTCTACACTATGGATGCAGTTTGTGTTATCAGTTTAGTTAAATTGTGTTTGTCTATAGTTGTAACTTCAGAAATCCAAGTGTTTCCTAAGGGCTCCCATACTTTTTCTTAAAACATCCCCTTCAGTCAGTAAGGGTGGGTTCACATCTGGGTTCTGGATTCCGTTATGGCTTTTCGTTATAAAAAGGTTATAACGAAAAATAGCGGAATCCATAAGATGTAAGTCAAAACGGAAGCCTTTAGAGGCATTCAGTTTTGATCCGTCTTAATAGAAGTCTATGTGGAATCATAATGGATCCTTCTGGGTCCCGTTATGCAAGATGGAAAACAAAATCCTGTGGACAGGACTTTTTTCTCCGTTCTGCATAACGGAAACCAGACAGATCCGTTATGATTCCCCATAGACTTCTATTAAGACGGAAAGCAAAACAGAATGCCTTTTAAATGCTTCCGTTTTGCATTCCGTCATAATAAAAGTCTATGGGCAGCATAACAAATCCGTCCTTCCGTCTTATGGATTCCGTTATTTTCCGTTATAACCATTTAATAACGGAAAGCCATAACGGAATCCAGAACGCAAATGTGAACCAACCCCAGCTGTACATTTTAAAGAATAGCCAACTTGGTAATTCCAACTTTGGCCACTGGAGGGAGACATACTACACATTTTATTATCTTTAGCCTCCATTCTTTTCCACCCGGTTAATTCTTGCTAATATAATAAACTGCAGATGAAAAATTTGCTTAGCTGAAATTGCATCAACATCGTGTTATTCCTAAACATGGAAATGTTTAATATTGAACAACTGCCTTATATTTGAAGCAGCAGTAACCACCCACATGTACCAGTTCACAACTGTGTTATGCCAATATTTAGGTATCACCCTTAATTGCTGTACCGGAATATTTCACAGTGTTAATTTGTTAGAGCTTGATAAATCTATATTAGGCAGCCCAGTCAGATGGCATTTCTGTAGGGGAGGGTGGTTCATCTTCTCCTCCCCTTTATATGTTGAATGGGTCTGCAGTAGTGAGCCAACTCCTAGACATACTGTTCCTCCCACAATTGTTCATGTAGTTGAGAGACTTTCTGAAATTGTTGCAGAGAAAGGTAGAAGGGATAGAAGGATACAGTGTGTTTTATGCCTATACTTTGATGTTCACAGCTGAGGCTATCTTGAGAGCCTGTGCCAACACTCTCCACACCTTGCTCCAGAGACATCTTCCAGTAGCACTACTACCCAAGTCACAGAGCTGGGATTACACTGCTGCAGGTGGGAGCTGTTCCCCTGGAGTAAAGAAGCAGAGGCAACATCTGAAAGGCTGAACTGAGCTCATGAGATATCCAATAAGATGAACATTGCTGCAGTAAGACTTGTGTCTGGATGCTTGTAACTACACCTGTGTAAGAAGCATTTTGGCCAGGTGCTGGGTCTGTAGGCACTGCTGTAATATATTAACTGTTCACAGTTATCAGAGGAGGTTAAGCAGGCTGCTTAATGGATGTTACAGTATGTTGGAGTACAGGAGGATGCTGACATAGGACTTGTTTCAGCACCCTGGACCTACAAGGAGTCTACAGCTACAGAACTGGGAGCAGGTAGGTCCATCTATCCTTATGCATTCATGGTGGGTCAACTCTTCCTTCTAGAAAATGTTGTCCAGCAACTGCCTGGCTTTGAAAGTCAAAAGGTTTTGTCTGTAAAGGGTTAAAGCCCCTAAAATTTTGGGTCATGTGCTCTGTGGATGGGTTACAATTCATTTTGTGCTCTCGACTAACATGCTTCATTTGTATTGGTAGCTGTAGGTGTTGGCTTTGGTTGGCACCATACAGTCAATTATTTGGGCATGATTATACAATTAGAGCTGGAACAGTGCTGACCTCCTGCAGAATGTGACACTCAAGCAGATGGAGTTCAGGGGACAGAAATTAATTAAGAGGTAGAGTAGCATTTATCATGGCTCCAGTCTCTAAACCGAGACTCTGCAAGTTTACAGTTCTTGTTATATATATATATATATATATATATATATATTCTGCCGGTGCTAGGTATTCTGAAATGTTACCATAGTGCAGAATTTTGGAATCTTCTACACAAGGATTTTTTGCTAATTCTGGAATATATGCAGCATATGGTAGTGTAAGGAGTTAAATCTGTCTAAGTGCACTCCTATTAACGATTATATTGCTAGTTTGGCAGCACAGAATGATTGCTGCTTCTACTGATTTGATTTGTATCACTTTTTCTGTACTGTCAAAAATAGGTGAATTGATCACAACTTTACCACTGAAATCATGTGTGCAAAGGATCTTTCAGCTGTAAATTGTAAAAATGATTTTTTTTTCCCTTTTTGCATAATTACGCTATCTGTACTTAGATGCCTGCCATTGTTGCTGCACGTACAGGAACAGACAATAGGATTATAAAGATTCATCGTCTGTTGCCTAGTCATACTGGGACACAGAGTCTGTTTCAAGGTAGTAACTAGAATTGTGAAGCAAACTAGTTTTTTTTTTTTTTTTTGTATATTTGCTTTATGGTTGTATTTTGAGAATAATCTTCTTAAAGTGGCAGAATCTAAATGATGGCAGGAACATTGATTGTCTGGGAGAGCTTTTCATTGCAGCAAATCACTATTGACAAAGTGATAACTGTTGTTTAGGTCTCATTATCAACTCTGTTGCATCACAAGTGGACGTTCAGATTGGTGCCAAATGCAGCGCTTCCTGCTAGACACATGCTTTGTGACTTTTATAATAATATAATACATACGGTAAAGGGGTTACCCCATGAAAAGTATTCCTATGCAATAAACAGGGAATTTCCTGTTGAAGTATTATTGCAATATACACACAATCAATATATTGTTGGGTTATTTATGTACATTACATATTTCTCTCTGGTAGTGTCCCCATCAGTTTATCCTTCTCCTGCATTCTGTGGTGGACTAACACGCTCAGTAGACTCTCTGCTTCCTTCCTCCTCTCAATTCTGGCATAGTCATGTCATAGAGAAGCAGGTGAAGCAGCCCAGACAACTTTCTTTCATTCTTCAATACTTATAAAGTCATAGAAATATAAAGCTATACCTCCGTCTATACAGTGGGGGAGAAATCTAGCAAGTCCGGCATTACATATTGAATCGATAAAGTAAAAATAATGAATTAATTGTGTGGTGGGCATTATTTTGTGTGTATGTGTGCATGTATATATATATTGTAGGAAGGAACAAGGGGCCATCATTGATAGTCCGTACGTGTCACTGAGGTTCCTGGCCTCGGTGAGGTAAGAGACGTTTTTTTCCCCTAAAGTGTCATTATTGCAGATTGCAGTCTGACACTTCAGCTGTTTAGTATGGCTGTAAAGCTGATCCGGGACGGCTCTTACTGGGAGTAGACAAAGTGCTGGGTGGGTGGCTACTCCCCACATTCCAGGCCAGGTCTTGGCAGGCTTATAAAAGCCGTCACCACTGTCAGGTGGGGTGGATTTTCCTCTATCTGACAGTAAAGCTGTGGAGTCCTCTAGGCTGAAGACTGCAAACAGTAAACTATTCTGTGGCTGAGCATTCAGCCAGGTGTGAACCGACACCTAGGATTCCAGGTGAACATTGTTTTGTTTTTGCTGTGTGTGAACAAGCACCAAGACTGTTATGTGTTGCTGAGTGTGAATAAAACACTGAAGTTTAATTTACAACCTGGTTCCTTGCCTCTATACTGCGTCCGCTAAACTGTCTACCAGAGCAAATCCCTACTATATATATATATATATATATATATATATATATATATATACTATTTTTTTATAATTAACAATTTGTCACACAGTTATTGGACTAAGCTATAATTTCTCTTTTGAAGGTTATTTTGATGGAATATAAGGGAGGTGACAGTGTGTTAAATCTGGTTATTTCCACAGCGAGAAGGGAGAACCTGTGTCCAGGCTAAGGAAACAGCCAAGTGGGTCCGTGCTGCGCTGCTTCGGGGTCGGTTCTCCAATGCTTAGCAGAACAAGCTACATTACTTCCGGAAACAGTGGAGCGCCAGTCCACTTGGCTGTTTTCATCAGCCCAGTCACTTGAGCCTAGAGCTTTGTCCCATCTCGTTGTGGAAACAGTGAGATGGGACAATCCCTTTAAAACAGTTCTTTCCTCCCTAATTTAGGCTACTTTCACACTGGCGTTTCTGGGTCCGCTTGTGAGATCTGTTTCAGTGCTCTCACAAGCGGCCCAAAACGGATCAGTTCAATGCATTCCCCAATGCATTCTGAATGGATAAGGATCCGTTCAGAATGCATCATTTTGGCTGATTTTGGTCTCTGTTGCGTTTTTTTAGGTGGTCACTAAAACGCAGCTTGCAGCGTTTGGTGTCCACCTGACTATGCGGAGCCAAACGGATCCGTCCTGGCTTACAATGTAAGTCAATGGGGACCGATCCGGTTTTCACTGACACAATATGGTGCAATTGAAAACGGATCCGTCACCCATTGACTTTCAATGTAAGTCAAGACGGATCTGTTTTGAACGGATACAAACGTTTGCATTATTGGTGCGGATCCGTCTGTGCAGATACAAGACGTATCCGCACCAAACACCAGTGTGAAAGTAGCCTTAGTGAGTTATTCCAGGAAAAATCTGATTTTCTGAAGAATATGTGCTCTTCCCAACCATTCTATAGCTATATGTGCTGTCATCTAATATATGGGGCAACATGGCATGTGTCTGCCTCTATTTACCTTTCAGACAGGCCAAATCCTGCATTGTGGTTCCTGTTCTGCCCTGACCTCGTGGTCCTGTACAGTAAAAGGCAGGGTTAGGCTACATGCACACGACTGTATGCGTTTTGCGTTCCGCAAATTGCGGATCCGCCCAAAAAACGGATGACGTTCCGTATGGCTTCTGTTTTTTTTTGCGGATCCATTTTTTTTGCGGATCCATTGTAATAATGCCTATCCTTGTCCGCAAACTAGAAAAAAATAGGACATTCACTATTTTTTTTTTTTTGGAGGAGCAACGGAACGGACATACTGATGCTGTCCGCGTTTTTTGCGGACCCATTGAAATGAATGGGTCTGCATCCTATCCGCCAAAAAAAAAACGGACACGGAAACAAAAAACGGTCGTGTGCATGAGGCCTTAGTCTCATGTCTGGCTAACATAGGGTGTCTTGATAGTTCTATGACAAAAGGCCCACATGGAAATTCAAGTGCCATAGATATTTATAATTCTAGAATACCATGTAGGCAACCATTCATTTCCCATGAATAAAAATAAGTCAAATCTATATGTTATATTTTATCAATAATTAAGTCAATAAGTATATGCATGTATTGCTTTTTTCTGGTTACCAGTTTGAACACATTATATAGCTAAATTTATGGTCTGAAGTGTTTAAAGGGGTTGTGTCACTTCAGCAAATAGCATTTATTATGTAGGGGAAGTTAATACAAGGCACTTACTACTGCATTGTGATTGTCCATATTGCCTCCTTTTCTGGCTTGATTCATTATTCCATTCATTTTTCCATCGCATTATACACTGCTCGTTTCCATGGTTATGACCACCCTGAAATCCAGCAGCAGTGGACGTGCTTGCAGACTATAGGAAAAAGGGCCAGCCTCTGTGAGCTCCCACGGTCCCGACCACCAGACAGGCCAGCACTTTTTTCTATAGTGTGCAAGTACGGCCTCTGCTGATGGATTGCAGGTTGGTTGTAACCATGAAAACAGGCAGTGTATAATGTGATGGAAAAATGAATCCAGCCAGCAAAGGAGGCAATATGGGCAATCACAATACACTAGTAAGTGCATTTATCATTCTCTACATGATAAATGCCACTTTCTGAAGTTAAACTATTGCTTGCTGTATGGATTTGTCTGCACTTGGATATTTGTTACATCATGAATAAAGAGGAAGCTCTTATGATAAGCACAGTGCCGGAACCGTTTTCTCTGTTTACCTACCTCGTCAAGGACTTGCTTGTGGATTCCGAGCATGCGGGGTAGATGCGACAAAGGTGAGCTGGAAATGTAACTTTTTGGACTTGCTGAAGTTACACAACCCCTTTAAATAAGGCTACTTTCACACTGGCATTTTGGCTTTCCGTTTGTGAAATCCATTCAAGGCTTTCACAAGCGGCCCAAAACGGATCAGTTTTGCCCTAATGCATTTTGAATGGAAAAGGATCCGCTCAGAATGCATCAGTTTGCCTCTGTTCAGTCTCCATTCCGCTCTGGAGACGCATAGCAAAATGCTGCCTGCAGTGTTTTGCTGTCCGCTTGACGAAACTGAGCTATTCTCTGACACAATCTGTCACAATAGAAAATGGATCCGTCTCCTATGGACTTTCAATGGAGTTCATGACGGATCCGTCTTGGCTGTTACAGATAATACAACCGGATCCGTTCATGACGGATGCATACGGTTGCATTATTGTAATGGATCCCTTTTTGCAGATCCATGACGGATCTGCCCAAAAGGCGAGTGTGAAAGTAGCCTAAGTCTACATTTTATGACCTTTCTTGTGATCTACTTTCCATTGACTTTCTCTGATCACTACTGTGTGTAAATGCCCTTGTTGTAATTGACGTTAACTGAGTGCAGTCATTTTAGTTGTCAGCACAGGACTTAATGGCCTCCTATTGTAAACCACAGGCAGTGAACCAGCTGCAGCCATATCTGCATATGTACACGCCTCATTATAATCAGATCAGTCAGGTTTTCTAAGGATGATAGCATGTAGTTAAAGACACAGTAGCTGCACCCTATAATACACCAAGACTATAATATACATCAGATTTATGTTTTTTGCTATTTTGTATAATCAATTTTTGATAATTGTCAGAACAACACAATACTAAGAACTGCTGCGGTAGAATATAATGTAGTGTTTCCTTCCATTGCTCGGTGCATCATCTCCCAAATTATATCAGGAGAAAATCCTGGTTAACAACCCGAGTATACACTGTGTGTGCTATTCCCATGTGTGCTAATATGAACTTTGAGTTTGATTGTCTGCTACCTTGAGTCTGTCTCTATGGGATGCTCATACTTATGCCAAGCAGGTGCTGCTTATATGGGGTGTTTTATGCAAGTCAGTATAGCAGCCATCTGCATAAACTGGCACACATTAAGTAAAGTAAATAGATCAGTGCAGTAATGTCGGAGCTGTTCCGTCTCTGCCCTTACCGATAACACTTCTGTTTAATGTGGTGACAAAAGTTCATAGATTATCAAAGTCACTCGATAAAATGGAACTAATAATGAATGATGGCAATTATTTAAAATGAACAGTTCCCAATATTTATGAAATGTATGATATTGTATCTTAAAGGGAATCTGTTACCATGAAAATGCAGGCAGCAGGTTATAGAGCAGGATTTGATACATAGTTTATGACAAAAGATTGTGAAAAAGTTTATTCATTTAAACCTCTGCTTTTTCTGCTTAGGAGTCCTGTGGGTGGTGCTACCCAGTGATTGACAGCCTGACAATCACTGAGTGGCTCCACCCACATGATTCCTCCTAAGCAGAAAAAGAGCAGAGGTCTAAATCAATACATTAAATAAGTTGTATTGAATCTTTTCCCGCTATATATCAATCTGCTCAGCTCCTACAGATTGCACTGCATTTTCATGATGGCAGGTTCCATTTAAAGTGGCTATACTATGAGTAAATTTAAAATATGAAAATCAGACATCATGTAGTATATGACAACCTCTTTCTAACAGAGCCAGAACCAGCCCTGTACCTCATCTGGATCCAGGGCTCCCCTTATTCATTACTCCTATTGCTCTGCTAGATCTGTTTCAAGATGGCAGCTCAGAAGGTATGTAATTTCTTAGGGGGCATGTCTTGACCGCCTCAGCAAGGTGGAACAGACAAATAAGGAAAGGGTTTTACCCCTTTCCTTATTTGTCTGTTCCACCTTGCTGAAGCCAGCAGATAGACAGAACAGAATTTATTGAATAACTCAGTGGCTATGCCATTTTTTAAAATGCATCCATTTACAAAAGTGTTCAGATCCAGGTGCTGGTTTAAATTATGTAGAATACTTTTTTATGGGGCAGCCCTTTTAAGGATATGAAAGCCATAGGAAACACAACTCTATTATACTTATGTTGGGTTATGGTAGTTAGTGCTGGTGCTATGAGCAATGGCTGTGGAACAACTGTGCCAACCAACCGGTTTGACTTTGGGCTAGACCTAAGGACGTTATCTTGGTGGTCCTCTGGTATACAACCTTTAATCCCTTTTCCGGGTTCTGACTTCACTGCAGGATAGCCACCAGACCGTGGTTAGTCCCAGTGTGGTTGGCTGCTGGCACACTGGTGGATCCAGGGGAGGGGGCAAGGGGTAAACCATACCCCCCCCCCCCTGAGATTATAGTGAGAGAGTGGGTTTATGTCTCCTTGGCTGTGAGCTCTGCGCTGCGATTGGACAGTGCTATAGCCAGGGAGAAGGAACGCCCAGGGAGAAACAGGGCAGACTCCTCACTGGTGAACCAATAGTAGCAATTACCATACAGCATGGGAGAAGGTAATCGGGCCACAGCGGGCGAACGAAGCGGCGCCCAGGGATAATAGTAAGTGCAGTGAGATCCCTGGGTGCGGCGCTATACATACAGATTGTTATCATACAATATTTGGACCCATGAAAGGTCCTCTTTAATAAGTTTTTCAGGGCCCCTTCGCATACACTGGCGCAGCGGCGGTGGCGAAGGCGACATTGGTGGCCCGCCCTGTCCCTTCCACACTCCCCCTGTGCATCTTACTGGCATCCGGCCAGAATCAAGCTGGTACAAGCCGGCACCATTATAATTAGGCCCACCCACCAAGTTCCGCGCCCAGGAACTGGAAGTCCGGAACAGAGGAGCGCCACGCGGGAATTGGGACAGGGACGGGACAACTGCGACGGTGCCAGTGACAGTCTGACAGACTGTGCCCCTCCCGAGACCAGGCTCTGGATCCGTCACTGGACACACAGGAATCATAGACACTGGTGCATGACATGGGGATTATGCAATGTGCGTAGTCAGGAAACAGGGTGAGGTCAGGGCAGGCAGAGTTCTTGTGAAACTGTAGAACAATCCAAAGTTCAAGGCAGGCAGCACAAGATCAGTATGGTAAATTGGCACAGGTCGGGAACCAGGAATCAGGCAGACAGATGAATAATAGCTCTTATGCAGGCTCTAACTTGCTAGCTCGAGAGAGACCTAGCAAGATCAGTAGACACCAGCAGAGATCAGTAGCACAGCTATATAGGAGTGGTTGAATAATCCTCACAGTGACTCTTTAGCAGTATATTCAGAGTAGTTGTTGATTGTATTTGTCTGGTCAATAGGACATGAAAATAGGCACATAACAACATGAGATCACAAGGTATGAGTGCACATGATTCATTTTTCCATCACATTATATACTGCTGGTTTCTATGGTTACGACTCCCCTGCAATCCATCAGCAGTGGTCGTGCTTGCACACTATAGGAAAAAGTGCCGTCCTTGTGGTTGTGGCTGGGACTGCGGGAGCTCACATAGGCTGGCGCTTTTTGCTATAATAGGCAAACACGACCACAGCTGATGCAGGGTGGTCGTAACCATGGAAATGAGAAGTGTATAATGTAATGAAAAATGAATCAAGCCAGCAAAGGAAGAAACATACACAATAACAATACATTTATAAAGTGGCTTGTATTAACGTTCTCTACATTATACATGCCACTTGCTGAAGTGACACAACCCCTTTAAAGTCTGCCTTTGTTGCCAGTAACAACCAATCAGAGTTTAGCTTTAACTTTTTAGCTGCTCTTATAAAATAAAAGCTGCACTGTGAGTAGTTTGCTATGGGCAATAAAGACAGCTTATCTTTTAGGCAGTTTTAATAAATGTGCTCCACTGACTTTTATGGGAGAGCGATCTGAGCCTGCTCTGTGACCTATGCCGATGTTATGGCGCATGAAACAGGAGAAGATAAGCTGTGATCATCACCTACTATGACTAGTTATCTATATATAGGTGTCACCTTTTATTCTCATCCTTTCAGAGAAGATAATGAAATTACTGCGTGCTGATCAGGAAGAAATTTGCAAAATTAGAATTTTTTTGTTAATTTAAAGCAGTGCATGGAAAAGCAAAACAAACCAAAAACCTCATAGAATAAAGGTGGATTTACACAGCCCGATATGCGGGCAGATTATCGGTAATCAACTTTCCTGTGAATGCTCGTTCCCCACAGTCTGCCTTTGTAAATGTGCCACCGATCACCCAATCGCAGGCGCAGTGAGAGAAGGACGCTCGCAGGCTGCTAGCTTCCTCACTGCGCCTGCGCAGAATACCGACTGGTTTCCCCAGGGCACAGGGTAGGCAGAAGGATGCGACCGATGCCTGGCCCCTTCAATCAACACTTTGAAGGCGTGACTTGAGGTGGGAGATGGGAGCCTCTAGGTGCAGGAGCAACGCCCCCACTGCTCCTAGAGGCTCATTTACATATTATAAAAGTAAGAATTCTACAGTAACGGGGCATGGATAATCATTAGAATAGCAGAGGTAGGTGCAGCTGACATTAGCACATCGCTAATGTCAGCCAGTTTAATACTGAAAATTCTAGTCACAGAAACCCTTTAATGCTGTTCATTTCTTAATAAAACGAAAAGCAAAATAATACATGATACTTGGAGACCTTGGAGAATGCGATGTAAATTTGGGCAAATTTATGTTCCCTGTGGCTGTCACTGTTCCCGTCTGGTGTCTGAACTCTTTTGCTATTTATAAGGCCCCTTTCACACGGGTGAGTATTCCGCGCGGATGCGATGCGTGAGTTGAACGCATTGCACCCGCACTGAATCCCGACCCATTCATTTCTATGGGGCTGTTCACATGAGCAGTGATTTTCACGCATCACTTGTGCGTTGCGTGAAAATCGCAGCATGCTCTATTTTGTGCGTTTTTCACGTCACGCAGGCCCCATAGAAATGAATGGGGTTGCGTGAAAATTGCAAGCATCCGCAAGCAAGTGCGGATGCGGTGCGATTTTCACGCACGGTTGTTAGGAGACGATCGGGATGGAGACCCGATCATTATTTTTTTCCCTTATTACATGGTTATAAGGGAAAATAATAGCATTTTGAATACAGAATAGTAAAATAGTGCTGGAGGGGTTAAAAAAAAATACACATTTTTTAACTCACCTTAATCCACTTGATAGCGCATCCGGCATCTCTTCTGGCTTCTTTCTTTGCTGTGTGCAGGAACAGGACCTGTGGTGACGTCACTCCGGTCATCACATGATCCATCACATGATCTTTTACCATGGTGATGGATCATGTGATGGACCATGTGATGACCGGAGTGACGTCACCACAGGTCCTGTTCCTGCACACAGCAAAGAAAGAAGCCAGAAGAGATGCCGGATGCGCTATCAAGTGGATTAAGGTGAGTTAAATTATTTTATTTATTTTTTTAACCCCTCCAGCGCTATTTTACTATGCATTCTGTATTCAGAATGCTATTATTTTCCCTTATAACCATGTTATAAGGGAAAATAATACAATCTACAGAACACCGATCCCAAGCCCGAACTTCTGTGAAGAAGTTCGGGTTTGGGTACCAAACATGCCGATTTTTCTCACGCGAGTGCAAAACGCATTACAATGTTTTGCACTTGCGCGGAAAAATCGCGCATGTTCCCGCAACGCACCCGCACATTTTCCCGCAACGCCCGTGTGAAAGAGGCCTAAGGGTTAGGGGGATTCTGAGGCAAGGAAGACAGATGCCTTCTAAGTAATTGCACAATTTCGCACAAGGGTAATCAGTGCAAGAAATAGGCTCCATGTCTCAGAGGTATTTCCCTTCCTGAATGCTGTATAATGATTTATAATGCTGTGTGTTCCTGCCTGATCTCAACTCTAATGAATTGTATTTACATAATGCTATCATCAGTACAGTTCATTAGAGTTGAGGTTGGGCTGGAACACACAGCATTATAAATCATTATGATGCCATGCAGTCCGGTTATAGGGGCACCATTCAGGAAGGGAAACACTTCTGGCACACATGTGAAATGGGCCATTGCCTCTCCTGCATATACGGTACCTTGGGGTCTTTGTCCTGTTGTAAACTTTGATACTGTGTTTGTATCAATTCTAGAAATCTTCATCGCCATGGTCCAGCGTAATAGGTTGCATTAGATCTTCAAACATGACTATATTTGTCACAGTGCTAAGAAACAGCAATGTTTTATGTGTATCCAAACTGTGAGTGGCTACAATTCACTAAAGCTGTGAAAGTAATGGATTAGCTAGTAATTAGCTACATATCGTATGTTTCACACCCTTGCCACCAGTAACTTCACTTATAATGCGATTAAAATTTTAGATTAATTATATTGTGCATACATTATGAAGAAAAAAAAAACCTGTTGCGTGGTGAATACAAATTGTTTAACCCCCATATTTAATTGCAGTAGCTATTACAATAATGATCCTGTTTTCAATTACAAGCAATTTCCGTTGCTCCTTTTAATCCCTTTGTGCCAAGGAGCAAATTTTGTATTCATCTCTACATGTCACTAGCACTGTGGCTCTGTCTAGTGTATTAAAAAATAACACATCTGATGTAAAATGTAAAAAAAAAAAAATCCATAATTGATGATAGCAAGCAAGTATTGGCGCCGAAGTAATGCTATATTCAGTCACAGGGTGAGCTAGATTGCTCATGTAGGAGGTGTCTATGACCCCTGTTATCATTAGAATGGTGAGCGGGTATGAGTAGGTAGGGTACAGTGGCTGACTGGCAGATTAAAGAGGTGTCAGCATGCTGCACAATAGAGAGCGGCGTGTTCCTATTCTCGGTGATAGAAGCACACCGTTCTGTCTGATTGTCTTTGTTTGCACAGTACTTTATTAGTGATGCCTCATTGAATAACATTATTGTGCAGCTGTTTGCTCATTAAAATACAAGAGAAAGGAAGAGCTTGTTGAGCCCCGCAGCACTGTAGACTTTGTTAAGTACTGCAAGCTAAAGAAATGAAAGATTGGGTGATGCTATCATTCTTGTGTCAGCACATTGGTTTCTTATGATCTATGAATGCCATTTTCAAAGACAAATTACCAAATGAGAGTATTAGCACCGGATTCTTCAATTACATAAAAAACAAAGACTGGAAAAGAAATAGACCAATTCATGGAAATATAATTAACTTCTCTTCCACTTCATCCTTCAGTCTGGCTTCAGTAAAAGGCTATAAAATGGCAGCATTTAGTTTTACAGTCACATATTAATCAAAAGGAAGACTATTTTATAATTGTATTATGCTCTGGGGAGCTCATTTAACTAGTTAGCTGTAAGTTTAATATTGCTATATGTCAGTTCTAGTTGGAAATATACAGGTCGTGTAAGGTATCGGTATATATTAGGCACAGTGCATGCTTCACATGCTACATGGATAAGTCTCTGTTTGTTCGTTTCTTTGTGTGTCCTAAAAGGGTTTTCCAGCAGGGAAAGAGCTGAGAGTGGGTTAAAAAACACAAGAAGTGATACTGCTGCTCCCATTGTGATGAGTGCCCTATGGTTTTTACTTCCTGGTCACATGTCAAGATACAGGAAATGCTCATAAATGCCTGCTCACCCAATTTCTGGCCACAACGATGACCCACCACAGCCAGCATTTCCTGTATGTTCAGATGGGACCAGGAAGTAGAAACCAGAAGGGACCTGCTGATTGTTGGAATGGGAGTGACAGGGACTCAGTCAGAATAACTGTTTTAATGTTTTTTTAAACTCACACTGAACCCTTTGTAATTTTTCTTTATTGACATAGGCTAGTTTTCTAATATATATAGAATGAAGTATTATATTTACGCACACTGAGCTTGTTAAAGGGTTTGTGTCACCAGAATTAACCCTATTTGACTAGCTGACATCAGCGATGTGCTAATGTCAGCTGAACCTAACTAGCCTATTCCTACTTTTATCTGCCCCCGTTACTCCATAAATATAACTTTTATAATATGCTAATTAGCCTCTAGGTGCAGGGGGGGAGTTGCCCCTGCTCCTAGAGGCTCCGTTCTCCCACCTATGGCCACGGCCTGCTAAACTAGATTGACAGGGCCAGGCAACCTTCACCTCCAACTGCTGACCCTGTGCGCTGGGGAAATCTCGCGTCGTTCAGTATTCGGCGCAGGCGCAGTGAGGAAGCCGGCGAGCGCCCTTCACGCACTGCGCCTGCGCCAAATACTGGGACGACGCAAGCGCGAGATTTACACGGCAGACAGAGCCGTCAGTAGGATACCAACACTGCCTGGCCCTGTCAGTCTAGTGTAGCAGGGTATGGCCATAGGTGGGAGAACGGAGCCTCCAGGAGCAGGGGCAACGCCTCCCCCTGCATCTAGAGGCTAATTAACATATTATGAAAGTTAGATTTCTGGCGTAACGGGGCATGGATAAAAGTAGGAATAGGCTAGTTAGGTTCAGCTGACATTAGCACATCGCTAATGTGAGCTAGTTTAATAGGGTTAATTCTGGTGACAGAAACCCTTTAAGTCCTCAAAGAAGCTGCAATCAGAAACATATTTCTCTAAAAAGCCCCATTCACAGTACCGTATTTGTGGTCCGCATCCAATCTTCATTTTTTGCAGATCGCACATGGACCTATTTAAATGGGTCTGCAAAAAAACAAACAAACGGACAGCACGTGTGTTGTCCACTTCCATATGTCCGTTCTGTGGCCCCACAAAAAAGATAGAACATGTCCTATTCTTGTCCATTTTGCTGACAAGAGGCAATGTTAAAATGGGTCCACAAGAAAAACGGATGCAAAACGGACGTCATCTGTATTTTTTGTGGATCCACGTTATGCGGGCCGCTAAATACATACGGTCGTGTAAATTTTCTCTCTTAGGGTCCATTTACACATCCGTGTGTGTTTTGCAGAATACACATCGCCGATGTGCGTTTTTGCATTTTGACGACCGCACATCGCCAGCACTTAATAGAAAATGCCTAATCTTGTCCGCAATTCCAGACAAGAATAGGACATGTTCTATTTTTTTCGGGAATGGAATTGCGCACCCGGCAGGGACCTCAAACATTTGCATAGTTTGTCTAGTGGTAAAGACTGCCACTGTGTATTGCCCCCAAATTTTCTTTATTTACTGTCTAGAGAGATATCTATATATTTCCATGAATGTGGAATTCAAGGGGTTTTCCAAGATTTTTATACGGATGACCTATCCTCTGGTATTGGTATCTGATGGGTGGGGTTCAACACCCGGGATCTCTGGCGATCAGCTGTTCGAGAAGGTATTCTGACGGCGCATTCATGTGTCACGTGCAACTTTCCTATTGGTTGCTTTGGATGTTGCTAAGCTCTGACAAAGATATTGCAGCCTTCTGATTGGCCGACAAGCAAGAAGAATGATAAAAAAAAAAAATATAAAGTACAGACCAAAAGTTTGGACACACCTTCTCATTCAAAGAGTTTTCTTTATTTTCATGACTCTGAAAATTGTAGATTCACACTGAAGGCATCAAAACTATGAATTAACACATGTGGAATTATATACATAACAAAAAAGTGTGAAACAACTGAAAATATGTAATATTCTAGGTTCTTCAAAGTAGCCACTGCTTTGCACACTCTTGGCATTCTCTTGATGAGCTTTAAGAGGTAGTCACCTGAAATGGTCTTCCAACAGTCTTGAAGGAGTTCCCAGAGATGCTTAGCACTTGTTGGCCCTTTTGCCTTCACTCTGCGGTCCAGCTCACCCCAAACCATCTCGATTGGGTTCAGGTCCGGTGACTGTGGAGGCCAGGTCATCTGGCGCAGCACCCCATCACTCTCCTTCATGGTCAAATAACCCTTACACAGCCTGGAGGTGTAATTGGGGTCATTGTCCTGTTGAAAAAATAAATGATGGTCCAACTAAACGCAAAACGGATGGAATAGCATGCCGCTGCAAGATGCTGTGGTAGCCATGCTGGTTCAGTATGCCTTCAATTTTGAATAAATCCCCAACAGTGTCACCAGAAAAGCACCCCCACACCATCACACCTCCTCCTCCATGCTTCACGGTGGGAACCAGGCATGTAGAGTCCATCCGTTCACCTTTTCTGCGTCGCACAAAGACACGGTGGTTGGAACCAAAGATCTCAAATTTGGACTCATCAGACCAAAGCACAGATTTCCACTGGTCTAATGTCCATTCCTTGTGTTCTTTAGCCCAAACAAGTCTCTTCTGCTTGTTGCCTGTCCTTAGCAGTGGTTTCCTAGCAGATATTCTACCATGAAGGCCTGATTCACACAGTCTCCTCTTAACAGTTGTTCTAGAGATGTGTCTGCTGCTAGAACTCTGTGTGGCATTGACCTGGTCTCTAATCTGAGCTGCTGTTAACCTGCAATTTCTGAGGCTGGTGACTCGGATGAACTTATCCTCCGCAGCAGAGGTGACTCTTGGTCTTCCTTTCCTGGGGCGGTCCGCATGTGAGCCAGTTTCTTTGTAGCGCTTGATGGTTTTTGTGACTGCACTTGGGGACACTTTCAAAGTTTTCCCAATTTTTCGGACTGACTGACCTTCATTTCTTAAAGTAATGATGGCCACTCGTTTTTCTTTACTTAGCTGCTTTTTTCTTGCCATAATAAATTCTAACAGTCTATTCAGTAGGACTATCAGCTGTGTATCCACCTGACTTCTCCACAACGCAACTGATGGTCCCAACCCTATTTATAAGGCAAGAAATCCCACTTATTAAACCTGACAGGGCACACCTGTGAAGTGAAAACCATTTCAGGCGACTACCCCTTGAAGCTCATCAAGAGAATGCCAAGAGTGGGAAAAGCAGTAATCAAAGCAAAAGGTGGCTATTTGGAGGAACCTAGAATATGACATATTTTCAGTTGTTTCACACTTTTTTGTTATGTAAATAATTCCACATGTGTTAATTCATAGTTTTGATGCCTTCAGTGTGAATCTACAATTTTCATAGTCATGAAAATAAAGAAAACGTTTTGAATGAGAAGCACTATATTCTACATCTTCGCAAATTCTCGAAGTGCCGATATTCACAATAAAATCGCAATTCGAATATTCGCGACCAACACTACTGATAATATGTCTGTTCTAGTAAATACTTGTATTCTCTTTGTTTCTGTTTCTGTTCCGTTTTTCCGTATGGCATATACAGTATACAGTAATTACATATAACAAATTGGGCTGGGCATAACATTTTGAATAGATGGTTCCGCAAAAAACGGAACGGATAAGGAAGACATACGGATGCATTTCCATATGCATTCAGTTTTTTTTGCGGACCCATTGACTTTAATAGAGCCATGGAATGTGATTTGCGGCCAAATATAGGACATGTTCTATCTTTGCACTGAACGGAGATACGGAAACACGGAAATGGAATGCATACGATGTACATTCAGTTTTTTTTGCGGACCCATTGAAATTAATGGTTCCGTATACGGACAGTATACGGAACGCAAAAACCGGCCTGCAAAACGGAAAAAAAAACGGTAGTGTGAAAGAGGCCTTATAGCGATTTCTGAGTACACATCTGTGTGTTGTAAAGTGATGCCACCCCATGTTAAAATGGTTTGCGTTACAATTTTGGTGTACTCAGAAAGTTGTTGATGTGAATATTCAACACAAACTCATGAATGTCAAAGTATAACTGTACATTGAGCAGGCCATTACTAGACGCAAGTTGTGTAATGTGTGTGACCTTCAACATCTAGTTGTTTCTGCATCTGTCTAAATGGCCATAAAATCAATGTCCGGTCTTCCTCCATTGCTGGACTACAAATATTATCAATTGCAATCACTTCAAGAAAGTTGTATTGTGCAGATAATAGAAGCTAGGTGGAGATTTATCAAAACTGGTGGAAAGGAAAACTGACTTAGTTTTCCATAGCAACCAATCAGATTCCAATCAGATTTGTTATGTTGCAACCTTTGTTAAAATACAAAAAATTAAGTCCCCCCCATCATTCTGCACTCATTACCCCATAATGGTAAAGTGAAATGTGAATGTTTCAAATCTAATTTATTGAAAAGTAAAACTAATATCTTGCATTAAGTATTCAGACCCTTTACTCAGGACTTAGTTGAAGCACCTTTGGCAGCGATTACAGCCTCCAATCTTCTTGGGTATGATGCCAAAAGATTTGCACACCTGGACTTGGGAATTTTATGCCATTCTTCACTGCAGATCCTTTCAAGCTTTGTTGGGTTGGATGGGGATTATGAGTGGACAGCCATTTTCAAGTCTCTCCAGAGATTTTCGGTTGGTTGGTTTAAGTCAGAGCTCTGGCTGGGCCACCCAACGCCAATCACAGAGATGTGCCTAAAGGTAGATTTACAGGAGTAGATAATCGGGCCTGTGAAGATGAGATGTAGCAGATTAAGCTGTTATTCGTGCAGGCAACTAAAGTAACATTTCTAGGTAGCAGATTGTGCTGTCTAGACAGCGATCTGCTGCCCAGAAACAATGCAGCTATAGGAGGATGAGGGATCGCAATAGTGGATGCAGCACTATACCTTTACTGAATGAGCAGCCGACTGTTGGGAAGGAAGCTTTCCACCTGTGTTGTCTTGGCTATGTGCATAGGGTCATTGTCTTGTTGGAAAGTAAACCTTTGGCCCAGTCAGTGGTCCAGAGTACTCTGGGTCAGGTTCTAATTAAGAATATCTCTGTACTTTGCTCCATTCAGCTTTCCCTCAACCCTTATCAGTCTCCCTTTCCCAGCCTCTGAAATACCCCAATAGCATGATGTTGCCACCACTATGCTTTACTGTAGGGATGGTATTGGGCAGGTGAGGAGCTGTGACTGCTTTCCTCCAGATATTACACTAAGGCCTGTATTACGCCAACAGATTATATGTCAGATTTTCTGACCAATCATTGGTCAGATGGCCTATTACACACACAGATCGTTTGTTATACATAGGGCCTTTTTACTTGTGCGGTATTGAGTGCAGAATGATAGAGGAAAACATGATTTTTTTTATTTTAGCACAAGGCTGCAACATAACAAAATGTCAAAATGTTAAAGGGTCTGAAGACTTTTTTGAGCACACGGTATAAACGACTGTTGATTTGGTGGCATTGGAGAGATGGTTATAGTAGGTTGTAGGCTCGCCCTAAGATGTTCTCTAACATCTATAGTCACATAGTAAATGTCATGTATGTTTTTGTTCATAACTACACTTTAACTTTTTAACCTGAATTCTTAATTTAGAGAATTCTAGTCATTCCATAATTATATAAAAGCATGAGAATCATGAGGATCAAATTACAGAAATCTCAAGTACTGGTTTATTCATATTAGAGACAAAGGTATATTGATACCAGCCACAAAAGTGTTAAAATCTCTAATATTATTGACTGTACTTAAATGTACTGAGCTCTGCTTCGAGTTTGACCTGTCTGGCTTTTTCGCCTGCCTGTAGCAATTGATATTTATTTTACAAGAAGCTTCAAAGATGTCTCACTTATTTTGTGAATATACCGAGACTGAGTTTAGAGGAGTATTTTACTGCAGTTTCACCTCTACAACAAATTATATATCTATATATATCTCCCCCATCACAGCATGCCGGCTACTGTTTTAATGTAAGCTATTTGCTTTCCACATTTGGTCACTAAAATATCCTAGTAAAATCGCTGCATAGCCACAATTTGCACATGGCATCAATATCTGCCTATAAAGAAAAAAAAATTGCGCAACAATCGCAAGCATTTAGATCATGTCGACTGTTGCAAGTTGCCCCAGTTGTACGCTGCCCTAACTCCAAAGGCTAGTTTCACATCTGCAGCTTTCCTCTCGGGCAGGCTGTTCCGCCATAGAATAGTCTGTTAGACTTCTCCGGCTCTGGCATTGCAGTATTGCAATTCACGACGAGGGTGAGCCGGATGTTCAGGAATGTCAGGATTTTCTGGATCTGTTCAAATACAAGCATTTAGTAAAACAGCTAGGACAGTGGTTATCAACCTTTTCATGCCAAGTACCCTCTAGTGACAAGACATTCAAGCAGATTACCCCTAAGGAAGTGAACAGGGATAAATGTTAGCCAAATAATGCTATTCTCAAACTGTAGGCTCTGTTCTAAGCCTCTTTTAGCAGTTTCTTCAGGTTTGCAAAAAGAAAAGTGTACCATGCAACACTGATCTTCCTGGCATAATGGCAGACACCGCATTAGGACACATGATGGGTGACTATTGCTATTTAAATTACTTTCAGCAAGACCAAACGTACAGGAGAACACAGCATCACATACCTCTTACATCCAATGATGTCTCCTCTGATATAGACGTTCTCTTTGCACATCTTCTCCATTCAGACCAGACTGCCATGATGACTTCTTTCAGCCATGTCTCGACTCTGCTGAGTTTGACACAAAGATATTTTAGGTTCTTACTTTATCATCATCCCTGCCTTCTAAACACCCCATCCTCCCACCCTCAGTACTGTGCTGTCCAATACTATACATCAGAAACAGATTATCAGCCTGAAAATCCTAGTACCAGACTGATAGTGCCAACTTCAATAATTATATCCACACAGTGCCCATAAAAATAATTGTGCCCAGCAAATAGTCCATGACACTAGCGTTGGTCGAGCAGCAAAGTGCTCGGGTGCTCGAGTAGAACACCTCGGGATGCTCGGGTGCTCTACCGAGCATCCGAGCACAATGGAAGTCAATGGGAGACCCGAGCATTAAACCAGGCACCCCTTGCCCTGAAGAGGGGAGGGTGTCTGGTTCACATAAAAAGGTCAGTAATTGATGGAAGCACCACTGAAATTGTTCAGGAACAGCATGGGGAGGATGTCTGGATGCATCTAAGACTCCCAGGTCGCTGCTGGGAACAATGATGTCCGAGTAGTACATCAATTTTACAGACTTACAATAATACGCACAAAACCGAAGATAAAATCGATTTTAGAGAAAAAATTGTTAGGAAACATTCTTCTGTATATTTACTTGTATATAAAGTGCAAGTGCTGCCAAAAATTACAAGGAAGAGGCTCTCCGATACAAACTGTATATCACATAAAGGAGGGCCTCATTTACATTGTGGTACAATTGTTCAGGTAGTGGGAAGCCTACACTCATAAAGCCTATGCACTAAGTGAAAGGGCTGCCAAAAATTACAAGGAACCGGCACTCCAATACACCTTTTATTACACATAAAGAAGGGCATCATACACACCCTTGAAAAATTATAATTCATGGCCTGCTGAGCTGACCCTCTAAAACATTAGGGGTGAGTGCCTGCTGCTGATCTGACCATCTAAAACATTATGGGCGAGGGCCTGCTGGTGACCCTCAAAAACATTATGGTTAAGGGCCTGCTGGTGACCCTCTAAAAAACTTCTGGGTGAGGGCCTGCTGCTGAGCTGACCCTCTAAAACATTAGGAGCGAGGGCAGCCTAATAAGCATGTTGATATGAGGAGGAGGACGAGAAAAGGGAGATTGAACCATATACCCTTTTTAGTGATGGAAGGGGTGCATGGGAATACAGTATATTCAATACACCATAAAAGCCACATTTAGAGTACCTTTATGTTCAGCCGCTTTCCTCTGGTGAAGTAGAGAAGTCAGGGGCAATCCAGGCCTTGTTCATTTTTATAAGATTTAACCGGTCAGCATTTTCAGTTGACAGTCGGATGTGTTATTATGCCCCCAGTAATACTAAATACACACTCTGACAAAACGCTGGCGGCGGGGCAGGCCAGCACCTCCCAGGCATAGAGTGCCAGTTCGTGCCACATGTCCAGCTTGGACACTCAATAGTTGTAAGGCACATAGGTATCACTGAGGACGAAGACATGGTCTGCTACATACTCCTTCGACATCTTCCAAAATTTTTCACTCCTTGTGACACTAGGCCGCACATCAGGTTGAGGGTGCTGGCGGCGTGTCATAAAACTATCCCAGGCCTTGGAGAGTGTTGCTCTGCCTCTGTTGGACCTGCTGTGTGTTCCCCTCGTCTCCCCTCCTCGGTTGGCCAAGGAACTACGTACACTGCAGCCAGCATTGTCAGCTGGAAATTTTTGGAGCAATTTTTCCACAAGGACCTTCTGGTATTGCACCATTTTGCTCGTCCTCTCCACCACAGGAATGAGAGATGAGAAGCTCTCTTTGTAGCGGGGGTCGAGAAGGGTGAACAACCAGTAATTGCTGTTGGCCAAAATGAGTACAACGCGAGGGACACAGGAAAGGCAGCCTAACATAAAGTCAGCCATATGTGCAAGAGTCCCAACAAACAAGACTTTGTTGTCCTCATCAGGAGGATGACTCTCAATCTCCTTATTCTCTTTCTCCTCTTCTACCCATCCACACTGAACAGATGGAATAAAACTTCCATGGGTACTACCCTCTGTAACAGAGGCAACCGTCTCCTGCTCCCCCTTCTCCTCATCATCTTATTTGCGCTGAGAAGACGAACTGAGGGTGGTCAGGCTATCACCCTGTGTACTGTCTTCCCCCATTTCCACCTCTTTCACATGCAAAGCGTCCGCCTTAATTGTGAGCAGCGAGCGTTTGAGTAGACACAGAAGTGGGATGGTTACGCTGATAATAATGTTATCACCGCTCAACATCTGTGTTGATTCCTCAAAGTTGTGTAAAACCTCAGAGGTCAGACATCAATGCCCACTCGTCGCTTGTGAAGATCGTAAGCTGACTGGAAAGGCGATGACCATGTTGCAGCTGGTATTCCACTACTGCCCTCTGCTGCTCACAAAGCCTGGCCAACATGAGGAACGTGGAGTTCCAGCGTGTGCTCATGTCACACAAATGTCGGTGAGCTGGCAATTGTAAGCACTGCTGCAGCGTTTCCAGACCGGCGGAAGCTGTCAATGACTTGCGGAAATGGACACACATGCGGCGCACCTTCACCAGTAGCTAGGGTAAATTAGGGTAGGCTTTGAGAAACCGCTGAACCACTAGGTTGAATATGTGGGGTAGGCATGATATGTGTGTGAATTAAAACAACAATAAAAAAGTCAGTCCTGTATCCTCGCACGGACAAATTACTTGCGCTGCTGCTGGTTCCGGAGTAGTGTGGTAGGTGTATCACACTGGAAATGCAGGTAATGAAAGTTTTTGGAACCGCGCTGCTCTGGACTATAATCTCCGGTCAATAGTGGATGGTGCCGGGCTCCAACACCTTTCCTTTCCACCCAGAAAAGGTCCAATCTTCCACAGATGGTTTCCTCTTCAGGGTTCATAGAAATTGATACAATAGTGAAGCACCCTTTGGCTTGATGTTATTAAAAGGTTTTATTGTACTCACAAGAGTCGATCAACAAAAGGCATATATCAATAGATACAATCGTCTGGTTTCTGCCCGACCCGGGTTTCGCTGCCTCGCTTCTTCAGGGGCGACAACTGCGCATATGCGCAATGGGGCCCTTTAAATAGCCCAGCTTGTTTCGATAAATGAGCCGGCGGTGATCCGGATCAAATCCCAACATTGCAGAAAAGTTTCCCATCATGCATTTTACAAGTATCTTCATATACCTTCCCATTCCGCATAAAAATTAACACATATACATATAAATAGATACAAAATTATAAAACTCTTGCTGTTATAAACAGCTTGGTCTCCAACACATTTATCTCTTATTCATCATTATTTTATACACCGCAATATTATTTAATGGATATAGATCTTCATCCCACTTAATTCACCTACAACATTACATAAATCGTCTGATTTGCGATATGCCCCTATACTTAAATATTCACAAAGCCGTCATTAATACTCCACCCACTTTTGTGACGTCGCTTGGGTGCTCCGAACCTCGCCTCCCCCCTCCGACATCCGCGTCACACTCCGTCATCATGACGTCGTTCGAAGGTCCTCAAGGAGCAGGGTCAGGAGAACCAAAGTAACGCGACTGGTCGGGATGTTCTACAGTAAGCATGGTTTTAAATCAAATTCAATATTTAACCCACCTGGCTGTAGGGTTCCTAACTGGTAAATCCACTCTACCTCCTTTCTATTAAACCGCCGGCTCATTTATCGAAACAAGCTGGGCTATTTAAAGGGCCCCATTGCGCATATGCGCAGTTGTCGCCCCTGAAGAAGCGAGGCAGCGAAACCCGGGTCGGGCAGAAACCAGACGATTGTATCTATTGATATATGCCTTTTGTTGATCGACTCTTGTGAGTACAATAAAACCTTTTAATAACATCAAGCCAAAGGGTGCTTCACTATGATATGTGTGTGAGCTTGCCCAGCTCAGTCTGGTCCCTTATCCCCTGCCACAGCTCTACGGAGGTGTGCTGTTTGCCACCTAAGTAGATCAGTTTAAGCACATTCTGTTGCCGCTTCCCCACTGCAGTGCTACACTGCTTCCAGCTACTGACTGATGGCTGACTGGTGCTGCAAGATGATAATTCAGAGGTGGAAGTGGAGGAGGAGGCGGTGGAGGAGGAGGCGGTGGAGGAGAAGGGGGGGGGGGGGGGGGGTTGCAGCCACTAACGTACAGTAGGTGGTGGCAGAAACCCTGATGGAAGTAGGGCCAGCAAATAGCCACAAGTATTAATAAAATCCCCATAATGAGTACCAGAAGAAAAAAAAATTCTCTTATAGTGCCCCTAGTAGTATTAATGGCCCCTACAGTGCCTCCTGTAGTAATAAAGCCCCCATAATGCAATTAAAAATGCCCCTTATAGTTCTGTTTGTAGTACTAATGATCCATAGTGCTCCCTCAGCTATAATAACATCACCCCATAGAGGCCCAGTAGTGCTGCCTCAGTTATAATTATGAGCAAGGCCCTTACTTACCCCCCTATTCCCATGCAGCCATTTTGTATTTGGAAGCAGAGAACCCCTTTACCTTGCCTGAACCTACTACTATGTGGTGCTGGCAATGTTAACATAACTGCAATAGTGGCAGGCAGGTAGTCTGTACAGTGAAAACCTGTGCACCTGAGACTGCCCACCTGCAATTATTACAGTTATATTCATTTTGCCTGAACCACATAGTAGGAGGTGCAGACAAAGTTAAAATAACTGCTGAAGTGATGGGCAGGGGCATGGGTTTATTAGAGTTTGAGTCCAGCAGTGGAGATAGAGACTATCCCGTAGCTGGAACCCAACTCTGACACAACCATACCGACCTGACAGTAGAAGGCAGTGGGCAGGCAGAGATGGCTGCTAGTGGGCAGTATGTGGATGATTAAAAGAGGGAGGGCGGGCTTAACTGTTTAGGCCTGCCCTCAGTAAAAGCTCATGTGCTTCGTTCCCTAGCAACCAGCAAGGGAGAGCAGTAAATTTGTTTTTTTTTGTTTTTTGTTCTTTCTTGAATTCTTGTGTCAACCCGTACCACGCCTTGAGAAGCTCTTAGCAAGGGCAATGAAGAAAGTAACCAAATGTTTTTCTAAGGGGATCTTTCACTATAGCTCCTGAGCTCCCCCTAGTTGTGACTGTGGGCATACAGAATTATATTTTTACATTTGTGGCTATACAGGGAATTTGGTGCTCTATATAAAAAAACCAGTACAGACCCCTATGAAGATACGGAGCACATGACGCGAAACGCCTGGTGAGCATCTGCGCTACTTGCACTACAACAATTTAGGTATTCCTTGTTGATTGTGTTTAATATCTCACATTGCATCATTACCCCATGCATTCAGGTGAACACAGTAATGGGTCCTGTATAGTTAAGCATTGTTACATATGCATCCAGCCTTTGTTTGTAGACATATATGTTTTCCTTCGTCTTGATTGTGCTTGGTTGCATGCTTTTGATCCTGTGGCATCTGCCTGGAACTAGGTGGGGTTGATATTAGGCTCACAATCATTGCTACCTTTTATACCAGTATGAGGTATCTTTTGAGTGGCATTTTTGTTTGTATTCCCTATTATACAGCACTATATTGAATGTTTTAATTATGAGTTACTAATAAATATTTATTGATATAGATAGATGTGAGTTATGCATCATGGGAAAAGGAAATAACTGCACAAAAAAAAAAAAAAAAAAATTTCAGGGAGATGCCAATGATTATAACAATAAACGAGTCTTTAGCACAAGATAGAGGGAGAAGGCTCACGCTCAAGAACTTCGTCATTCTCCTCGGTAGCCTCCATACAGGAACAAAATTCCAGAGGTGGAGAAGATCTAGTATTGAGATCAGGAAAAGTCAAAACAAATTGGACCAATAAGACTTTCGGGGGTAAACATAAAATGGAAAATAAAATGGACAAAGGATGAAGAAAGGAAAGGAAGACATCCTACAGGTAATTCATTTGTCAACGGTACAATTAACAAAAGATCAGATTGGAGTGTTGGAAAGAGGGTTAAGTATTGCTCCAACCATTAATATGGATCTTTTCACAGTGATTAAAGATGTCCATTTATTTGCTTTTAAGAAGATTGCACCAGTATAGTTATGGGGAAGACATTTTCGACACAAAAGAAGAAAGTGAAGCTTCGAAAATTCTGGAAGATTTGGCCAATGAAAAGGAAGAATTCAATCTTCTTAAAAGAAAATCAATGGACATCTTTAATCACTGTGAAAAGATCCATATTAATAATACCTAATACCTAAAGAAATTATGAAAAAATCACAAATATTCCCCCCTTTTAATATTTGTCCAGATATTGATATTTTTGTTGGTTAGTGAAAACCTGTCCAAATTGGCAAAAACACAGAGTAAAAATCATCTCAGTAGAGCAGAAATCAATGTCCTAGAAGAATTGAAAAAATAAAAAGGGATAGTGATTAAACAAGTGGACAAAGGGGGAAATGTTGTGATTTGGCCAACAGAGATGTATGAGAAGCAGGTCTTCAGATTGTTGAGGGACAAGACTTGTTATTGTAATCTACCAAATAATCCACTTCCACTTTTCCAAAAGGAACTTAATATTATATTGGACCATGCACAAGAGGAAAATGTTATCTCAAAGAAAGTGAAAGAAATGATGCTAGTTTCACATCCTAAAGTTCCAACATTTTACATTATTCCGAAAATTCACAAACACAGCATGGATCCACCAGGAAGACCGATAGTGGCAGGTAATGAGGGCCTATGTGAGAATGTCTGCAGATTTATTGATTTCCATCTTAAATCATTGGTGGTAAATCTGCCCTCCTTTATACAGGATACAACGGCAGCTTTAAATAGGTTCGAAGACATTCAAGTGGGCAAAGAAATGATAATTGTTACAGCAGATGTGGAATCCTTATATACCAGCATACGACATGAAAATCGCGGTGGCGGAGTTCCTTAAAGGTAATAATTTTCAACAGGGACCTAGCAATTTGATCTTGGAATTATTGGATTTCATTTTGAGGCATAATTGTTTCATTTTTAAGAATACATTTTATTTACAAACCCAAGGTGTGGCAATGTGGGCTACCTGCGCACCGTCCTATACTAACCTATTTTTGGGAGAATAGGAGAGACACATTTTCCACAATGCCCATATCCAACGCATTGAGAGGGTACACAATTGGATGCATTATATTGATGGCCTATTAATTTTTTGGGAAGGAACCATCGAAGATCTTGAGATATTTATTTGAACCCTCAACAATAATAATCTAAACATAAAACTTACCTTTTAGGTGGCCATGGAAGTGGACTTTCTCGATTTAAAGATCAAAGTTGGCACAAATGGAACCTTGGAGACTGACATTCATATAAAATCTATAGCTGTGAATGCATTACTACATACAGACTCTGCTCATCCAAGATCCGTCAAGGATGGTATTCCGACATGTCAGTTTTTAAGACTTAAAAGAATATGCTTGAATAAATCACAATATCAAAAGCGATCAATAGAGCTGAAGAAGAGATTCTAAGAGAGAGGCTATAGCAATAGACAGATCAAAAAAGGAATTAGATCTGCTAAACAAAGATCTAGGGAGAAATTACTCTGTCCAAATGAAAAAGAGCAAAAGATAAGTGGAAATGAGATCAGGTTCATTACGAACTACAATAAACAATGGACTCAGATAAATGAAATCCTGACAAAACATTGGGTGACATTAAGGACTGATAATAAATTAAGGCTGCTGATCACAGAGAGACCTTTTATGACAGCTAAGAGATCTTGAAATTTAAAGGATATGTTGATCTATAGTCATTATATACCGGATGAGGAAAATAAAGAAGGGAACCAAAAAAATTGGTTCCTACCCTTGTGGGTCATGTAAGGCATGTAGAAATATGGACTAGTCTACTACCTTCAGGGATACTGATAAACAAAGGACATATGACATTAGAAAATATATCTCATGTTCCTCTACAGGAGTAATTTATTATGCTACATGTCCTTGTGATAAGATCTACATCGGTCTCACAACGAGAGAACTAAGGAAGAGAGTGAGAGAACATGTTGGAGAATTTGAAAAAGTGATGGAAGAAGAAGAATGGGATAATTTGAAAACAATTCCACGACACTTCAAAAAGTTCCATAAAATAAATCAAAATCTACTACAGTTCATGGGTATTGATAAAGTCCATTTGGGAGCAAGAGGAGGTGATAAGGGAAAGAGTCTTGCCCAATTGGAAAATAGGTGGATTTTTAGATTGGGTACTTTGGCACCCAAAGGGTTAAATGAAAATCTGGGGTTTAGTGCCTTTTTGTAGTATCTTCAGTTCCTGGGGAATTGTCATCGTTTTGATAACAATAGTGTTTTTAATTATGTTTTTAATTTCGTAGGTCTCAGTGATGATTGTTTATTGATTTTATTTATTTTTCAGTTTAGATCATGGAACAAAGATAGAGATATTCCGGCTGAACTATATTGATAAGAAGAAGTGGGTATGAAGATCGATTGGAAAGAAAGAAGAATCTTGGGCTTGATTGTGATGGATTGTCTTTGAGCTTTTATTGTGGAAGGAAATTTTTATTTTTATTGTCATTATTGTTTTTAACATCACTGATTGATGTATAGGGTAATTTTTTAGTTTTTTATACGCAGCACCAATTGTTTTAGGTCCATAGCACTGTGCACTTTTATAGATATGTATCATTGCACCTTTGAAATATATATATATATATATTTTTGAAATATATTATATGACTTAAAGGGTTTCTGTCATCAGAAAAATCGTTATGTATCTGGCTGTATCAGCAGAACATAACTGTATAAGTCCCTGCCTGCCACCGTTTCCTCAAAATAAAGACTTTTATAATATGCTAATGAGCCTCTAGGTGCTACTGGGGCTTTGCTGAAGCAGCTAGAGGCTCCGTCTTCTCACCCTTTGGCACGCCCATGTCCAGTTGTTTGACGTCCTAGTTCTCCTCTGTGCCCGTTAAATCCCGCGCCTGCACCGTCCTGTTTAGTATTCGGTGCAGGCGCAGTGAGTGAAGCCGGCAGCAGGAGAGTGCCCTTCACTCAATGCGCCTGCGCCGAATACTGAATGGAACGGCGCACGCGTGGGATTTCAGGGGCACTGAGGAGAACTAGGACATCAATCAACTGGACATGGGAGTGCCAAAGGGTGAGAAGACAGAGCCTCTAGGTGCTGCAGCAACGCCGAAGTAGCACCTAGAGGCTCATTAGCATATTACAAAAGTCTTTATTTTGAGGGAATGGCGGCAGGCAGGGACTTAAAAATTATACTTATATTCTGCTGACATTAGCACATCGCTAATGTCAGTCAGCTGCCTAACGATTTTTCTGATGACAGAAACCCTTTAATTAGTCAAATTAACATATTTGTATTAAATGCACATAAGTAGGTTCCTACTGTAGACTCATTCCACAAAATGTTTAGATGTCTCTTCCTTTAGTTTAGATACACCACGTTGCATCCATTTTTGACCCAGTGATCCATACCTCGCCAGTACGCATGATGACCTCACCACTGGGATGCTTTCTCGGGTCCCCATAGAGACTGTCAGTCAGCATCATATGATATCCGGTTGCCCTCTCCAGTGTGTGCGCTCGGTGGGATGGGTGGAAGTATGCAGGACCTGGCTGGGGGAAGTTCCACCATGCGTCATAGACAGTGAAGGTTATCCCATAGTCATATGTTCGCGTAACCCAGTTTTGATTGGTCTAGGCTTCCTTTTTAATATGAGATGTTTCCCTACCCCAACCACTCCTCCTGACGAAGCACATGACGCAAAACGCTCGTTGAGGATCTGCGCCACTAGCACTACAGCACTTTAGGTATGCCTTGTTGATTGTGTTTAGTAGCTCACATTGCATCATTACCCCCTGCATTCAGGTGAACACAGTAATGGGTCCTGTATAGTTAAGCATTGTTACATATGCATCCAGCCTTTGTTTGTAGACATATATGTTCTCCTTCGTCTTGATTGTGCTTGGTTGCATGCTTTTGATTCTGTGGCACCCGCCTGGAATTAGGTGGGGTTGATATTAGGCTCACAATCATTGCTACCTTTTATACCAGTATGAGGTATCTTTTGAGTGGCATTTTTGCTTGTATTCCCTATTATATAGCACTGTATTGTATGTTTTAATTATGAGATACTAATAAATATTTATTGATAATTTTCGGAATGTTTTGACACTCGTGTTTTTTTGATTAAGAAACCAATTTTTATTGGAGAAAATTGTTTTACGAATGTGGAAGCATGGAAGGAGAAAAAAAGGTTTTCTACTGTGGACAAATCAATTTCTTCATTTTGTTTTGCAGTATATTAATATTTAAACACATGTAGAATTCCTTTGCATCTTTGCAGATTTGCTAATTCTGTCTAATATTTAGACAGTGTAAATACAGATTAGACAGTCTAAAGATGCTCCAGATCTATGGCAGTGGCTGATGCTGAATGATAAATTTGGTGCATGTTTAGACGGTTTAGTCTAAGTTTATACCACCTATTAGGCCAGTGTCAGATGTGTGCAGTCACTGCATGAAAAATGCCTGGTGTGGGAGCATGAATTCGCATATTGAACTCTGCTTTGTTGACCAGACCGCACAGCATTAGGGCTCATGCACACGACCGTATGTATTTTGTGGTCCGCAAAACACGATTCCGCAAAAAATGCGGATGACGTCCGTGTGCATTCAGTTTTTTTGTGGAACAGAACAGCTGACCCCTAATAGAACAGCACTATATTTGTCCATAATGTGGACAATAATAGGACGTTCTATTTTTTGCAGAACAGAGATACAGACATACGGAAATGGAATGCACCCTGAGTAATTTCCGTTTTTTTTCTGACCCATTGAAATTAATGGTTCCACATACGGTCCACAAAAAAACAGAACGGACACGGAAAGAACATATGTTCGTGTGCATGAGCCCTTTTAATGATTTAGAATGATATCTCATATAATGTCGTCAGTACAAATTATTACATTTGAGGCGGGCAGAAACACACAATATTATAAATCATTATAATGCTGTGTGGTCCAGTCAAAGGAGCAGAGTTTACTACGGAAATTAACGCTCTCCCAGATCTAGCGTGCTTCATGCAGTGAACATGCTTGCCGGAAATTGGCCTTAGAGCTTCTTGATGCAGTTTTTGAAGCCAACATCAGGAGAAGATCGTAACAGGATAGAAAGTATTAAGGACAGATACAAGGTAATTTCTTGCTTTAGACTACAAGTGTATTTCAATAATTAAAATAAATTAGTACTGCAAAAAGTTTAGGTGAAGCCCTAGTCTAATGATACTTTTGGGGATGAGAGTTTGCAGAAACACTTCTTCCCTATAATTGGCCTGTGCAAAAGGTGCTGGCGATCACCCGATGAACGAGCAAGTACTTCTACATCGGGAGATTGTGTCTTCCAATGGGGACATAAAATCATTGTTTCTGTGAAGCAGATTGTCCTACGTAAACAGGGATTTAGTTCCTAGAAATGATCATTTTCTATGGGAACATGCAATCACTGAATTGATCGCTTGTCCCCATACAGTGGTGGTTTTATATTGCAGTGTAGTTGTCACGGCTGTTTAAGGGTAACAAGAGCATACCCAGTAAAAAGAGCTACTGACTGGACCCAAACTAGGGAAGAGAAAGGGTGACCCCTGTCAGACCCTCAACACTCTCCCTATGCTGCTAAAGCACATGCCCGGATCCATGTGGTGGAACGAGGCATGCCCGCGTGCCTAAGACTGATGAGCCCTGTAACTCCTACAATAGTGGAAGGGGCACGGCCACCAATGCCCTGCTAAGAATATGGAGGGAACCGTGGCCACCTCAGATCCAGTCAGAAAATCACCAGGTACACAACAATGTCTGCACACTTAGCTGATGGAGCTGCAGCCGCAGAGAAGACGGATCCAAGGGCCGCTGGCAATATCCGGAGTGCTTGCAGCAACAGAACACAGGTCCAGAGAACTAATAGCTTAACAAGTGAAGATACTCAAGGCAGAGCTACAACTGAAAAGAGAAATATAATCCACGCCCTGCAATAGGAGGAGGGGTGATTTAAAGGCAGGGAAATCAAACGATGGAGGAACAGCTGAGAGTAAAGACCTCATCACAGGGGCGGAGAGACAGAACAGTGAGAACACCTCCAAACTCTAAGTGACATCATCACAGGGGTGGAGACACAGAGCTGTGAGAACGTCTCAAAGCTCTGGTAGTGACAGTACCCCCCCCTCTACGGGTGGACTCCGGACACCCAGGACCCACCTTCCCAGGATGAGCCCTATGAAATGCCCTGATAAGGCGAGTGGCTTTAATGTCCGACATCGGAACCCACATCCTCTCCTCAGGACCATAACCCTTCCAATGAACGAGGTACTGAAGAGAACCGCGGACAATGCGAGAGTCCACAATTCTGGAAACCTCAAACTCCAGATTGCCATCAACCAAAATCGGAGGAGGAGGCAAAGAGGAGGGTACCGTGGGCTGGACATATGGTTTTAAGAGAGATCTGTGAAATACATTATGTATCTTCCAAACCCGTGGAAGATCAAGGCGGAAGGCAACAGGATTGATGACTGACAAAATTTTATAAGGCCCAATAAACTTGGGACCCAATTTCCAGGAGGGAACCTTCAGTTTAATATTTCTTGTAGACAACCACACCAGATCACCCACATTCAGGTCCGAACCAGGCACACGTCTCTTATCAGCCACACGCTTATACTTCTCACTCATCTTTCTGAGATTACTCTGAATCTTTTGCCAAATGGTAGACAAAGACGAGGAAAATCTCTCCTTCTCAGGTAAACCAGAAAGAGCCCCTCCCGAGAATGTCCCAAACTGCGGATGGAACCCATATGCACCAAAAAATGGTGACTTATCAGAAGATTCCTGACGACGGTTGTTCAAAGCAAACTCAGCAAGAGGGAGAAATGAACACCAATCCTCCTGGTTCTCTGCCACAAAACAGCGCAAATATGTCTCCAGATTCTGATTGAGGCGCTCAGTCTGACCATTCGACTGCGGGTGAAAAGCAGAAGAGAAGGACAGCCGAACCCCCAGGCGAGAACAGAAAGCCTTCCAGAACCTGGACACAAACTGCGTGCCTCTATCGGAAACAATCTCAGAGGGAATGCCGTGCAATTTAACAATATGATCGACAAAAGCTTGCGCCAACGTTTTAGCATTGGGTAAACCAGGGAAAGGAACGAAATGAGCCATCTTGCTAAAACGGTCCACGACCACCAGGATCACCGACTTCCCCGAGGAACGAGGAAGATCCGTGATAAAGTCCATGGACAGGTGTGTCCAAGGACGGGAAGGTATGGGTAACGGGAGAAGGGAACCTGAAGGTCGTGAACGAGGGACCTTAGCGCGAGCGCACGTCTCACAAGCCGCCACAAAACCCTCCACAGACTTACGAAGAGCCGGCCACCAAAATCTCCGAGCAATGAGATCTACCGTGGCTCTACTCCCGGGGTGACTAGCAAGAACCGTATCATGATGTTCCTTAAAGAGTTTGTGACGTAGCTCAGGAGGCACGAGACTGGGCAGCCTGGACCTCGGCCTCCAAATCGGAATATAGAGCAGAAACAACTACCCCCTCCGCCAAAATGGGACCCGGGTCCTCGGAGTTTCCTCCTCCTGGAAAACAGCGAGAGAGAGCATCAGCCTTCACATTCTTGATCCCAGGGCGGAAAGTAACAACAAAATTGAATCTGGAGAAGAACAGAGACCATCTGGCCTGTCTCGGATTCATACGCCTGGCCGACTCCAAGTACGCCAGATTCTTATGGTCGGTAAAAACGATGATAGGGTGCCTGGCCCCCTCCAACCATTGGCGCCATTCCTCGAAAGCCAACTTGATGGCCAACAACTCCCTATCTCCCACATCATAGTTTCTCTCTGCCGGGGAGAGTTTTCTAGAGAAAAAGGCACAAGGTCGCCATTTGGCAGGAGAGGGGCCCTGGGACAAAACTGCACCCACACCCACCTCGGAAGCATCCACCTCAACAATAAAAGGTAAGGAAACATCGGGATGCACCAAGATGGGAGCAGACGCAAAACTCTCTTTAATCTTAGAAAAGGCTGCAAGCGCCTCCTCCGACCAAGAGGAAAAATCCGTCCCCTTTTTTGTCATGTCAGTAAGGGGTTTGACAATAGAGGAATAATTCAAAATGAACTTTCTGTAGTAGTTAGCAAAACCCAGAAAGCGCATCAATGCCTTCTGATTTTCAGGAAGCTCCCACTCCAGCACAGCACGGACCTTCTCCGGATCCATGCGAAAACCAGAAGCAGAGAGGAGAAAACCCAGAAATTGAATCTCCGATACCATAAAAAGACATTTCTCCAGCTTGGCATACAGTTTATTTTCCCGCAGTATCTGCAGGACGTGAAAAAGATGATCCTGATGGGTCTGAACATCAGGGGAAAAAATCAAAATATCATCAAGATACACCAATACAAATTTCCCCATTAAATGATAGAAAATACTATTAACAAAATGCTGAAAGACGGCCGGAGCATTCATCAGGCCGAAAGGCATAACGAGATTCTCGAAATGCCCGTTAGGGGTATTAAAGGCTGTTTTCCCTTCATCCCCCTCTCTGACCCTGACCAGGTTGTACGCGCCTCTCAGATCCAATTTGGAAAACACCTTGGCCCCAACAATTTGGTTGAAGAGGTCCGGGATCAGAGGAAGGGGATAGGGATCGCGAATCGTGATACGGTTCAGCTCCCTAAAATCTAAGCAAGGTCTCAGAGAGCCATCTTTTTTTTTAACAAAAAAAACCCCGCGGCAACAGGCGACTTTGAGGGACGAATATGCCCCTTCTCGAGACCCTCGGAGATATAGGTTTGCATTGCGAGTCTTTCCGGTTGTGAGAGATTGTAGAGGCGTGCCTTTGGCAGCTTGGCGCCGGGAATGAGGTTAATGGGACAGTCAAACTCCCGGTGAGGAGGTAGCTCCCGAACACCGCTCTCGGAAAACACATCCGAGAAATCAGAGAGAAATGATGGCAGAGTTTTAGTAGACACCTCTGCAAGAGTGGCTGTGAGACAATTCTCTCTACAAAAGTCACTCCACTCATTTATTTGCCTTCCTTGCCAATCAATAGTGGGGTTATGTCTAGTGAGCCAGGGTAACCCCAAAACTAGAGGAGAAGGCAATCCGTTAAGGACAAAACAAGATATCTCCTCCACATGAGTGTCACCTACAGCTAGCCGGATATTGTGAACAATGCCTTTCAGAGATCTCTGCGAGAGTGGGGCAGAGTCAATAGCAAAAACAGGTATATCCTTTTCTAATGTACAAACCTGAAAACCATGCAAGCCTACAAATTGAGTGTCAATAAGATTGACGGCCGCTCCACTATCGACAAAAATCTCACAAGGAATGACTTTGCTCTCTAGCGCCACCCTGGCAGACAGGAGAAAACGGGAACTGCAGGTCAGAGGAAAAGCATCAATTCCCACATCAACTTTGCCCAAAGTAGCAGATGAAGCAGAACTTGATGATCTACCTCTTGAGGTTTTTCTCTTATTATCGCTCTTAGTACAGTTCAGGAATCTCCTAGACGGACAAACATTTGCCAAATGACCTATGCCCCCACAACAAAAACACACCATATTCTGAGGACTAAATCCTCTTTTATCAGGGGCAAGTCGGCCTAGCTGCATGGGCTCCTCCTCAGAGGGGAGCGAGACAGGATGAGACCCCTGCACACTGAATGAGTCCGCACCATTGCCCCTAGACTGACAATGGCTGGACGGAGAGGTCTTGTTTCTTTCCCTTAGACGCCTGTCAAGGCGTACCGCTAATGACATGGCAGACTCTAAGGACGTTGGTCTCTCATGGAAAGCAAAGGCATCTTTCAAACCCTCTGAGAGACCATGACAGAACTGACTTCGGAGTGCAGCATCATTCCAGCCTGAATCGGCTGCCCATCTCCGAAATTCAGAACAATAAAGCTCCGCAGACAGTTTGTTCTGGCATAGAACACGTAAGTTCGATTCTGCCAGAGCAACACGATCCGGGTCATCATATATCTGCCCCAGGGCCACAAAAAATCTTTCCATGGATCGAAGGGAAGGATCCACTGATGGCAGCGAAAAAGCCCAGTTCTGAGCATTATCCCTGAGCAGGGAGATGACAATCCTCACCCTCTGTTCCTCATTACCAGAGGAGTGGGGACACAAACAAAAATGGAGTTTACATGCCTCTCTGAAGCGAACAAAATTCTTACTGCCCCCGGAGAACGTTTCCGGAAGTGAGACCTTTGGCTCGCAACAGACTCCATGAGCCGGAGCAGAGCCCAATGCTTGTAGCTGAGTCACAGATTGACGGAGATCCGCTACTTCCAAAGAAAGACCCTGCGTGCGGTCAACCAGGTCAGAAAGCGGATCCATGTCAACAAGGACGGTTTTGGTGGATTATAATGTCACGGCTGTTTGAGGGTAACAAGAGCATACACAGTAAAAAGAGCTACTGACTGGACCCAAACTAGGGAAGAGAAAGGGTGACCCCTGTCAGACCCTCAACACTCTCCCTATGCTGCTTAAGCACATGCCCGGATCCATGTGGTGGAACGAGGCATGCCCACGTGCCTAAGACTGATGAGCCCTGTAACCCCTACAATAGTGGAAGGGGCACGGCCACCGATGCCCTGCTCAGAATATGGAGGGAACCGTGGCCACCTCAGATCCAGTCAGAAAATCACCAGGTACACAACAATGTCTGCACACTTAGCTGATGGAGCTGCAGCCGCAGAGAAGACGGATCCAAGGGCCGCTGGCAATATCCGGAGTGCTTGCAGCAACAGAACACAGGTCCAGAGAACTAATAGCTTAACAAGTGAAGATACTCAAGGCAGAGCTACAACTGAAAAGAGAAATATAATCCACGCCCTGCAATAGGAGGAGGGGTGATTTAAAGGCAGGGAAATCAAACGATGGAGGAACAGCTGAGAGTAAAGACCTCATCACAGGGGCGGAGAGACAGAACAGTGAGAACACCTCCAAACTCTAAGTGACATCATCACAGGGGTGGAGACACAGAGCTGTGATAACGTCTCAAAGCTCTGGTAGTGACAGTAGTAAGCAAAAAACATTAACCCCTTCAGGACACAGCCATTTTTCACCTTCATGACAGAGCCTATTTCTGCTAATTTTACATGTCACTTTATGTGTAATAACTTTGGACCGCTTTTACTTATCCAAGCGATTCTGAGATTGCCACCATATGTCTACTTTTATGTTTGCATCATTTTGTGAATGTCATTTTATTTTTTTAGGACAATAGAAGGCTTAGATTTTTAGATGCAAATTTTTTGGAAATTTTCAAAATCTACTTTTTAAGGACCAATTGAGTTGAAACCACTCATAAATGACCCCCTCCTCAAGTTATCTTTACAAACATTGTTAACCCTTTATAGGTTTCACAAAGATTTTAGGAAAATGTAGGCAAAATTTCTGATTTTCGCTTTTTATTTTCACCAAAGGGCCAAGTTGCATAAAATTAAAAGGCCTATTTCTCCAAATTCGGGGCATGTGTCGATGGGACCAAGACCATAAGATTCTGTTGACAAGTGCACATCTATCATGTTAGCTTGATTTATTTTAAGGTACGGTACATGGTGACAGATTCCCTTTAAAGCTATTCAGTGCAAAGGAAGGCTAACATGTTTTTAGTGCAATGGTATGTAGCAGTCAGCAATTATTTTATAAATGTACTAGTCTGCAAATTCTATTGATAAGGTCCAGTTGCTCCTTTTTAAATGCGTCCTAATAATGGCTTAATCAAATTCTCATAAGTGATTTTTCTACTTTTGTTCCAAGAATTTCAATGCAAGCTGCTTGGCTGCTCCTTCTATTGTGTAACGATACACATTATTGTATAATTAATACGCTGTTCCTATTGCCAAGTAGAATGGATGCCAGTTTAAATCTATTGCAGTATAATACAATTATAAATGGCTGGGTTGTAACGCTTGGATTAATATTATTATTTTTTGTATAGTTAACCTAAATGTATTTAGATTTTTTTTTTTACAAAGGGGTCTGGAGAAATTTTTGCTGGTAATTCAATCACTATCCAATAATGTCATCCCCCTTTTTCTACCATAGTAATGTAAAATCATAGCAGATACACTGTATGTTTATATAAGTATGTTAAAGGGTAGCTAAACTTTTAAAAAAGGAAGCACTGCTGCGCTGAGCACTGAGCTTCTTCGGCTCTGCTTGGCAGTCCAAGTGTGTGGTATACAGACCCATCAAAAGTATATGGGGTCTGTAATCCATGCACTCGGCAAGTCAAACAGAGCTGATGAAGCCAAAGAGATGCAGCACTCGGAGCTTCTTCTGCTTTGCTTTTTAAAAGTTGTGTCTCCCTTTAAAGGGTTTCTGTCACCCCAATTTTTGGTATTAAACAGGCTGACATTATAGATGTGAAAATGTCACCTGAATTTAACTCTGCATTTCTTTTATTTAAGTATGCCCCTGTTTTCGTGTAATTTAAACTTTTACTATATGCCAGCTGCCGGCTTTCTCACTGCACCTGCGCCCAATACTAAACGGGACGGCACAGGCGCGAGATTTACACGGCAGATGGGGCCAGCAGGAGAACCAATGTTGGCCTGGCCCTGTCAATCAAGACAGAAGGGCGTGGAAATGAGTTAGGCAAACGGAGCCTCTAGGAGCAGGTGCAACGCCCCCCTGCTCCTAGAGGCTCATTTGCATATAATAAAAGTTTAAATTACACGAAAACGAGGGCATACTTAAATAAAAGAAATGCAGAGTTAAATTCAGGTGACATTTTCACATCTATAATGTCAGCCTGTTTAATACCGAAAATTGGGGTGACAGAAACCCTTTAACTTCATGGATTGGTTATATTTTTACTTAATATGCAGAAATCCGTTTTCAAGTAGAAGTGGAGTGAATCTCTTCTGCATGCTTGTTTTGAGTGGCCTTCCAATGTTGGATCATACAGAGAGGGCTTGAGTAGGGAACTCTCTCCATATTCTTATATGCCCAAAAAAGTCCATTGACAGTTTACCATGGGTCATCCTTGACATATTTAAAGGCATTATATCAAAGGCGTTGTCCAGCAGGATAAAATTTTTAGCCAAGGTAGTGTAAAAATTAAAAGATGCTTTACCTCACTGGCCCCCTGACTATGCCATTTTGATTCTTACTAGGTCGCTGCTGGTCTCTCCTTTCTGTTCTGGTCTCAACACAGAAAATGGCAAGTGATACCCACTTAACCAATCACCAATGAGGTAGATCACTGCAGTTTCCATTGATTGGCTGAGCAGGCATCTCCTGTGTTTCGAGCCCAGATTAGGAAGTGGAGATAAGCAGGGACCTGTGAAACATTGGAACAGCAATCAGTGAGATGAGTAATGCTTCTTTTATTTTTTTACACAATTCTGCTTGTTATCTTGCTGAACAACTCCTTCATGACCCTCTGTGCCTTATGGTTTTTAAGACCATTCAGAAAAGTTTTGTCTTTGAACCTTGGATAGGTCGACAATATTTCATCGGTGGGAGTCTAATTCCCTTCACCCCCGCCAATCAGCTGTTTGAAGAGGTTGTGATGCTTCGATGAGTGCCAAGTCCTCTTCCTAGGCCAATGATTTCACTTGCATCAGTTGCATAACCTATTTGCAGCTCAGTCCCATTCAAGTATGGATACCATTGCTGCCTTCAATACCAAGCTCAGTTGCTATTCAATGTATGGCACTGTGCTTGGTTTGCTGTTAGAAGTCCACAGCACTCGCAGGAGGACTGCAGCCTCTTCAAAGAGATTATTGGTGGGGTTTCTGGGTGTCAGACACTCACTGTTCAGATATTGATAACCTATACTGAGGATAGGTAATCAATATTGAGCTCCTGGAAAACCCCTTTAGCCTTTCTTATAGTTAAAGGGATTGGCCACGTTTTGGTTATTGTTGACAAATGTATTTGTGAGATGATTATATGACACTTACTAATATAGCCTTTGTTGAAATTTTGCACCATTTTCTATATTTAATAAGGAAGGTATTCTCCCTTGTTTACAAAGCCTTTCTGCTGTCCACATAGAGGTCCTGTCCTTAAATGGCTGCTAATGGAGGGTCATGTGACCAGACAAATCACCTCCATGTGATGTCTCCTCCATTTAGACACACTGCACCTGCACTAAACAACCAACAGTGCAAGTGCAGATGGCAGCTGGTAGGTGCAGTGTATTTGAAGGGAGGAGGCAGCACATGGAGGTCATCTGCCTGGTAACATGACCCTCCATCAGTGGCATTTAGTGGACAGGACCTCTGTGTGGACAGCAAGAAGACTTTGTAAACATGGAATCATAGCTTATAAAATATAGAAAATGCCGCCGAATTTTATCAAAGGCTAGGTTAGTAAGTAACATATAATAATCTTACAAACACATCGGTCAATAAAAACCAGAAAGTGGCTAACCCCTTTAACTGAAGTGAACATCCCCAAGTCTTTGCCATGAATAGTAGGTGATATAGCTCTTTACATTGTTTAAATCCTGGACCAGAATGTAGTTGTAATACACATGGCTGTGTCAGACCTCCTAGACTGAAGCTACACTATTATTGATCACAAAACTTTTAATGCAAAGCCGTATTCTACATAGAACTTAGGCTGATCAAATATCAACAATAAAGCGTTCCACAGCTGCTGCCAGGAAAGCTCGCTCTCATTTGTTCTCTCTTATGTATATGAGTCTTGCAGAATCATTTGCATCGAAACAGTTTGATGATTAATGACTGTTTATATTTGCATCTAAATGGAAAAGTTCGCTTTTCACTGATTAACATAGAAATGTGTTCAGGGGATAAAACGGCAGTAATTAGCCATTTGGTGCTTTGAGCATTTTCATGGCATTTGTTGTGCTGTTAAATTTGTGATTTTAACTTATTTTTGTTTTGAATCTACTAAGCTGATTTCATTAAGGCACTAAAATACTGTAAAGGATCCCTGACAATGTGTAATGCAGCTAATGAAATAATTACAGTTACCTTACCCATGCATCATTATTATATGTATCACAGATTGGCATTATACCCAGTTGTTATAAATATGTTGGTTTGCATATTTTACAAGCTGATGGTGCCATTTTTCTTCTTGATCTCTCCATAAAGGGGTTTAGTATGTGAACAATAAAATAACCCCAATAAAGTTAAAAAGTAAATTTTAGCAATCCAGAGCACAATTTTCATACAACAGTTGAGGAAGATTTCCAGCTAGTCTTTGAACTGCCCTTGTCTATCAGCATTTTGGGGGTCATTGTGCTAAGCATGATTAAAATTACACTAAACCTGAGTGCTATTTAAAAAAAAAAAATTATTTAGTTGTGCCAGAATGCACATTTCTCACTGCAGAGTGGCACAGTGTAACATTTCCTAAACTATATAGCAACATTATTTATCTTGTTTACCTTACTAGAGCCAAAATAGTGGTCATTACTCCAGTTTAGTGATAAGTGAACTTATTGAAATTCAATTTGTGTCCGAATAGATTTTACAGAAATCAAATATGCTCCAATTGGCCTGAAAATTGGTATATGACACTCTGAGGTCACTCTTTTTGTTAAGTCTTTTTTTTTTTTTTATGAACTTTAAACACATGGTGTTATGGGGAAAAACAGTGGCTTGTTTGGACCAAGCATACAAAAAATATGCCTGGGGGGGGAGTTCAACAAGCTTGGGAAAATGCTCACTTCAACAAGCTTGGAAAAGCAGCACTACAGTCAGGGCTGGTGCAAGGATTTTTGCCACCCTAGGCGAAAGCAAATTTTGCCGCCCCCTTGACCCCGCCCCTTGACTCCGCCCAGTCAGACCCCCACACTGCCCTCCATTATGTATTTGCCCCCCCAGTGCCCCCACTAAGTAATACTGCCCCCACAGTGCACAATGCCCATTATGGAATTTGCCCCCACTAAGTAATACTGCCCCCACAGTGCACAATGCCCATTATGTAATTTACCCCCCAGTGCCCACACTTAGTAATACTGCCCCCACAGTGCACAATGCCCATTATGTAATTTTCCCCCCAGTGCCTACACTAAGTAATACTGCCCCCACAGTGCACAATGCCCATTATGTAATTTGAAATTGCCGCCAAACAACCCCCCGTACGTACTTGTGTCGCTCGCTGACGCTGATGATCCTGTAGTGATATTTCCCTACCCCGTAATATTTCAATACCCTGAGTCGTCACGTCACTTCCTGTTGTCCCCCGGATATGACGTTGGATAAGATACGATCATGAGTATCGGCACGAGACCCGTGACCTCCGGTCTCGCGTGATTTTGCGCCGAAGTGACTGAAAAAAAACTCATGCCCGCGCAGGCGCACATCCCAGGACATCCTTGATCCGGCCGGCAAGTACAGGAGGAGTCAAGAAGCCGCAGATGAATGATGTCAGATTTGGATCACAAGTAGGGGGCGTGGCGCGGGCGGTGGCTAGTCGGGAATCAGAGGAAGATGTTACTTAGATGGATCACAAGTAGGGGGCGTGGTGGCGGCTAGTCGGGATTCGGACTCCAGAGCGCCGGCGCCCCCAGGCAGAGTGCGCTCTACGCGGTGGCCTACTCTGCTTATGGGTAGCGCCGGCCCTGACTACAGTATGGATGTGGAAAAAGTAAAGTGTGTAGGGGTAATAGATGTGTAAATGTGTGTATGTGTGTAGCTGTGTTGGGGTAGTATACATAGTAGTGGAGGCTGTGTAGGAGTAATGGTAATGGCAGTAGTGGAAATGGAAGTGACAGTAGAGAGATTAGCAACAGGGAGTAGCAGAAGTCATACAGTATGGGACATGATGGTAGGCAATCAGACAGCGGCAGTGGGATGATTGGGTCCATCAGCAATGACAGATCTATTCATCTGCCTCAAAAGGAGGTATCTGAAGATCCTCATGAATCCATGCCTCATTCGTGTTTGTGATGTCCACTAGCGGAGGATAAATTTGTCTATTTGGGTGTGAGCACACCATCTGCCACACTGAAAGTCCTGTCTTATATGACACTGGAGACTGGACAAGACAGTACAGAGAGAGTAAACGGGGCCAGATCCAGTCACTGTTCCAATCTGCCTACCCACACATACATGGGTCAAGGAACACAGTATGCGCTGGAGAAAGGCCAGAGTCCAAATAGGACTGAACCTGGGTGGATGTTTGCTGCTTGATGCACTTTAGCAACTGATCAACTGTTTGGCTACTCACACCCAGGTTCATTTTCTCTAACACAGCATGACAACGCTTCACTTTACACATATAATAAGAGAGAAGGGGAGTGAGGCAATGCTCTGCCCTACTTCTGTAGGGGATAGGAGAATGTCCATGGAGGAGAATGTGAATGTGAAGAAGGCGAATAAACACCTAGTTTAGGAACCAGACCAAATATGGAAATATGGAGGTGTCAATAGGACCTGGCCTTGCTGCTGTGGTGTTGTGTCGCCTGTGCTGCAAAAAACATTGACCCAGTGTCATATACTTACCTGTCCAGGCTCCAGCAGCATGATTCTCAGCCTCTGCACGACTGCGTCGGGAGAGACCTGCTGCTAAGCCACGCCCCCATAGTAACAGGATGCAGTACTCTGTTTCTCCTCACAATGGGCGTATGCTGGAGGAGATTAGCAGTGGGCTGATTGCTCAGCTGCTCTATTCCTATGTGATAGTGTTACTGACTAATTGAGTGCCGAGTCACGACCATCTGGTCCTGTGCTCTATTTATACCACTTCCTGGCCATACACCAGTCTCTGACTCACTAGCTGTGTTCCTGGTTCCTTCTTCCTACGCTTATTGGACTGCTTGTTTCTCTGACCCTGGCTTGTCATCTGACCACTATATCACTCATTTGGTACTGAGTTGTCCGTATGGTTCTGATAGCTTGCATTCTGACCACTCTCTGTCTCTCATTTGGTACTGCATAGCTTGTCTGGTTCTGACCCATTTATGTACAACTCTGGTATTCTGTTTGTCTGTCTATGCACTTGAATGCCATAGGGACTGTCAACCAGCTGCTGTCTAACTATTTACTGCAAGTAGATACAGAAAGGGCTGGCTTCTAGCCTTAGGGCTCATTGTCCTTGTTTGTCCCTACCTACAGTCGTAACAACCAGTGGGCCATAAAAGATGTACTGTCCCTGCCTGTAACAGCTACCCCAGGTGTGCACAGTTGCATGTATCTTGCCGCACAGAGACAACTGCAGGGAGTGGCCCAGATTATCTGCCACATGCAAATTCAAGGCAATGATGGCTTTTTTGGAGAAATAATGGTGGTTATCTTCCAGTGAGGTTGAGTTCCATAAAGACAGCAACATTTACTAACTGGTACGGAAGCAATTGTACCACCAGCAACTTAGCTAGGTGGGACTTTAGCTTGTGCACCATTGAATAGGTGGGCGAATAAAGTTGTTTCCTGGCAACGCATTCTGTTATCGATGTCTGAGTAGGAGAAGCAGTAACTAATGATGACGATAACAAGGACATTTCACTGAATATGGATGCAGTCTGGCTGCTGCAAAGGAGACTGGGAGACAGTTCTATTTCCCCACAGGTTGGGTGATGCCACTTTCTGTGCTGCAATAGAGCCGTGGTGCATATGTTTGTGTTTGAATGCCCACAGCTTATTTTAATCCTGCAGATCTTGCACATGGCAATCCTTTTGTCTTCTGGAAATGTGAAAGATAACTTCCAGACCAGTGATACTAGCACAGATCTAGCAGCAGTTGAGCTTGGCCTAGGTTTGGCACATTTTGAGCCTGCGCCCACAACATTAGCAGCATCACCGGTTCACAAGCCGACAAAAATATAGAAAGATATGACCCTGGCAGTTTTCTGGGAGATTCTGACTATACATTGCCTTTGCTTTTTATTGCCGCCACCACCCTCCTCTTCTCATGTGACCTCCTCCTTAGCACCCCAATCTGTCTTCCAGGTCCTGTCCAACACGCAATTATCGGCAGAATCCTCACCTTCCCCGCCACTTTTATCAAACTGATATATCATTGTGGGCTCCTTGGCCCCCTCCCATTTCCCTGCTCTATATTTGCCCCTAGTGCCACTGTTGCAACCAATTCCTCTACTGCCACCACTGTGGCTACATGTGCCACTACTACCACCAACAACACAGCTATGTATGGGTTCTCCTGCCTCCTCCTGAACCTTCTCCTCATGGAAATTCAAATACTGACTGTTCTCACACAACTCATCAATGGGGAGACACTCTTGAGTATCTTCCATAGCGCGTGGGGTTTTTATTGATTACTTTTTTGTTGACTCTTTTTAGGAAAAAAGGTGCCCCTAAGAAGACAGAAATGATGCAACTGAAAGGCTTTTCTGGGGTTACATGGAGGAAGGGTTGGAGGTATGCTGTGACCCCTGGCACATTCTGCCTCTCAAATAATGAGGCATGGGTTTTCCATTTTACACTCTTCCATTTGCCAGATATTTTGCTATGAGGCCTATAAATGAAAAGTCTCACATTTGGTACACACTCAGATTATTAAAACTGCAAAATTGCAGGTGTTTTTTCTGCAGCTTTAAGACAGGTGCAATTAAATGTTCCTCCCCTTCTACCGACACACTGCACACTGTTTTGAGAATTTACAATGGTAATAATGGTGTTATTGCAGTAGAATGGTATCTTGCATTAATATACAACGTGTTCAATAACACAGGTATAATTATTGCATTAAAATGGGTTTGCTATAACACTGACCGGTGTCTTGCAGTACTTTACAACATGAGTATAATGCACTGAGATGCCCAATTACAAATGATAAATAGATTTTTTTTTTAGAAAAATAGGAGAAGTTCCTGAGTGTTTGCAGCAGTATGTGTGCTGTTGGAGTGCTGGCAATAAACCTATGAACTGATGAAAGTTTTTTTTTACAAAATAAATTGCTGATCGGTTGTTCATACAGAAACTCACAGCATGTCCTAATAGCTGTAGGCTTTCCAGGCATGCTGGGAGTTGTAGTTTTGCAATGGCTGGAGGACTGCAGGTTATAAAGAACAGAAAAAAAAGAAGTTATTCCAATCCTAAGGGATCGTCAAATCCCACAGGGGATGAAAAAGATATTAGCGCCAACAGAAGTGGGATAGTGAAGGCTGAGAATAAATAGAATTGGGTTGGGGAAGGAAGCTACAAAGAGAGTGTTTGATACAGTCAAACACCTAGAAGTCAGTAGTTGTGACAAAGACCACCGTATGGTGTTGCATTCTCAACAGTCTGACGGTAGATGTCCGTGAGATGAGAGGTGATTAGCGCCACTCCCTTAGTCTTAGGTATAGTATATTCAATACATAGATTAGAAACGTATTTGGAATAGTTTGATGGAAACAAGTATAAGATAAAGGGGACTCACAGGTCCCAGGTAACAGATAGATAGGTGCTCCAGTGACAAATAGAATCAGGGTAATATAAATATAGAGAACCTAAGGATCAATAAATAATAATGTAAATGAAATGAGACAATTAAAATGATAAAATAAATAGATAAAGGTAAAATCTGTATGCACTCACTTCGCTGGGGGGTAGTCAGCAGGATAAAGCTCAAGACACCTGTGACTTTGAATTCCCCTGGCCAGGATCTCATGTAGAGGTGTCAAAGATTGATGGCAGTGCACTTCTGGAGGCTTCTGGTCAATCCCTTTATTTCAATAAATGTATGTCTCAACGCATTTCAGGGACAATATTCCCCTTCCTCAGAAGAAGGTGCAAATACATAGACATACAGTTTCAAAGTATGGCTTAAAAGTACACTGGATACATACCAATTATTTATAGCCATGTGGCTGTTTTCTACATGAGAAGGGTGGCTATAGCGCCGAACCCAGAAGTGGCACAGCGGAAGTGCGATGCGCTTCAGCCTGTAACGCAAGAGAATCGGAAGCGCAGGAGCGCCGCTGGAAGTACCAGAGGGGCACTGATGTGCTCCAAGCTGGAGCGCACCGAGCAGGAAGAACAGTCAGTGCACTTCAAGCTGGAGCGCATCGGGCAGGAGAGGAGGCAGGTAGTGGCCCGACAGGGGGAATGTCCACTGAATAGATGGTGACATTTATAGAAAAAAAGGGCAAAAATAATATATAGATGTACTCTCAAAGCACTATAGATTCTGACAATATATAAATATATAAACATATATGAGGATGTAGGAATATAGACAAACAACAAATGCTAGTAATAGATAAACCAAATGGCATAAATTAGATGGTGTAAAACGTATAACATGAATAGTCTTATTCCGGCCGCCTCTCGCCATGTTATAGTCAATGGGGCCGGAGCGGACCTGTGGCAGCATGCGTGCAATAGCGGCAGTGCGGATCCGGCAGGCTGTTCACCCGGCGGAACAGCCTGCTGGAGAAGGCCGCCGCTAGTGTGAAACTAGCCTTACTGAGGCAAGTGAGCCATAGTAAGAGAATGCCTGGAGAGTTTCTTTTAAAAGGAACCTGTCATGGAATGCATGCAGTCCTGTCTGCTGGGAGCATGTTATAGAGAAAAAGGATAACTATCTAGGTATGCACAGTCACATAGGAAAGGCTGTCAGTCACTAAGAGCTCCCACATGACTACTTAGTATAGAAAGAAGCAGATCAGTCACCATGTTTAATGTGTCAAGTTCCCTTGAAGTTCCAAGTCCCTTACTCCAACCAATGGCTATGTGCCCCTGGCTTTATGAAGATCCTTTCCACACTCCTCCGTGCCCAAGCAATCATTTTCCTTTAGTTCCTAACTGCATTGATGGTTATTAGTTTCTCCTGGATAGGGTTACATCTTGGCTTGTTATCCTGACTACATTCTCCTGTTTACTGTGAGCCATGACCTCTACCTGCTCTTCCCTCATGACTGCATTTTTCTAGCCTTAATCTGTGCACCATTCAAATGTCTCTTGTCTTCCCATCTATGTCTCAGCTTTTGCTTTTTTTTTTTAACCTTTTTGCCCTATGTGTAACATATATGTTGGCAAAACAAGGATGCGGAGTCCGGCAAAAACGTATACATTTAACTTAAGACAAAGACCGTGAACTGAACCTAGCCTACTCCTCCAGACAGGGCTGGCTCCTAGTCTATGAGGGCCCTTGGACAACAGAATCTTGTGAGCCCTCTTTAATCCAGGCTGTTTTATCCAATGAGCTTCCTCATTCTAATAAAGGCACACTCTAACATTTTAGCTGCACCAAATTCCTTTAAAAATAATCTACAGAAAGACATATAAATGTACTTTTTTAAATAAAATGCCACAGCGTACTGGGTGCTTAAAGGGAGTCTGTCACCACATTTTAGCATGTTAGACCGTTAAAATAGGGTTATGTGATCTACCCAGAACATAAAAACGGTACCTTTGTTGTAGAAAACAGACTTTTCTTTTTGCCGAAAATAAATTTATAAGATTATAATACAAGAGTATTATAAGGGTTTATTGGCTGTAGTGGCTAATTAGAAAAATTTAACATTTCTGGGCCTTAAAGTACACTTCTCGAGACAGGCAAAACTTGCTAGCTTTGGAGTCTGAAAACTTGCAATTGTAATGTTTCTGGTTACATAGTTACATAGTATATAAGGCCGTAAAAAGACATTTGTCCATCCAGTTCGGCCTGTCATCCTGCAAGTTGATCCAGAGGAAGGCAAAAAAAAAACCCTGTGAGGTAGAAGCCAATTTTCCCCACTTTAGGGGAATAAAAAATTCCTTCCCGACTCCAATCAGGCAATCAGAATAACTCCCTGGATCAACGACCCCTCTCTAGTAGCTATAGCCTGTAATATTATTATACTCCAGAAATACATCCAGGCCCCTCTTGAATTCCTTTATTGTACTCACCATCACCACCTCCTCAGGCAGAGAGTTCCATAGTCTCACTGCTCTTACCGTAAAGAATCCTTTTCTATGTTTGTGTACAAACCTTCTTTCCTCCAGACGCAGAGGATGTCCCCTCGTCACAGTCACGGGGATAAATAGATGATGGGATAGATCTCTGTACTGACCCCTGATATATTTATACATAGTTTTTAGATCTCCCCTTAGTCGTCTTTTTTCTAAAGTGAATAATAGAGATGGCCTTGAGGTTCGCCTGGCTGTCGTTTCGTGGCAAACTTTTTGCCCGTTCGCAATTTGCAGAACATGTGAACATATGGCAATATTCGCACCCGCCATATTCTTTTACATTCTGAAGAACTTTGACCCATGACACATCCATCGGGTGGTACAGGACAGCCAATTGAGACGTTTCAGCACATGGACATCCCCCCTACTTTATAAATTAACCTGATCTGGCCGCCATTTTACATTTAGTCTTTTGCCAGTGTAGGGAGAGGTTGCTTTGTGGAGCAGGGACAGACTGTTAGGGCCACAAAAGTCCTTTTAAGGACTGGTATAGGTGTGCTATCAATAGGTGTGACATACTGAGGGGTGTGATATACTTATAATATACTTTCTAACAAATTGTATTGTGCAGCATTTGTTTGTGGTTTAGCTGCGTTACCGCAGCCACACAGAGTGGCAAACGCTATTGGAACAAATAATTTCTACTGGTGTGATTTACCAGTTTCCCCCCAAAAAAACTGATTGAAGCAGGGGTGTTATATACCAATAATATACGTTCTATATAGTGCATTTGGGTAGTGCAGCATTTGTTTGCGGTTTTGCTGAGTTACCGCAGCTACAGATAGTGACAAACGCTATTGGAACCAATAATTTTATTGGTGTGATCTACCAGTTGCCCCCCCAAAAAATTGCTGTGATGTCACAAGTTCTCACAACAATACTTAGTGCACCAATCACTAATATCTCGTGAGACCTTATAAAATGTGAAGTGGTGTGTACCGCGAAAAAAAAAATCGCATCATTAGGGATTTTCGCGTTTTTTTTTAAACACTCAATTTGCATATAAAGCGATTGTTCTGACATGCATGCGAAATGTAATCAAATACACTGCTTTAATGTCAAATTACTTAGGCTACTTTCACATTAGCGTTTTTCTTTTCCGGTATAGAGTTTCGTCACAGGGGCTCTATACCGGAAAAGAACTGATCAGGCATATCCCCATGCATTCTGAATGGAGAGTAATCCGTTCAGGATGCATCAGGATGTCTTCAGTTCAATCATTTTGACTGATCAGGCAAAAGAGAAAAAACGTAGCATGCTACGGTTTTATCTCCAGCGAAAAAAACTGAAGACTTGCCTGAATGCCGGATCTGGCATTTTTTCCTATAGGAATGTATTAGTGCCGGATCCGGCATTCAAAATACCGGAATGCCGGATCCGTCATTCTGGTCTGCGCATGCGCAGACCTTTAAAAAGGAGAAAAAAAAAATACCTGATCTGTTTTGCCTGATGACACCGGAAAAACGGATCCGGTATTGCAATGCATTTTTCTGACTGATCAGGCATTTTTCAGACAAATGCCTGATCAGTCAGAAAAAATGACATGCGTTTGCATACAGTTTGCCTGATCAGGCAGGCAGTTCAGGCAACGGAACTGCCTGCTGGAATCAAACAACACAAGTGTGAAAGTACCCTTACAGTGAGAAGTTCTTCCTCAACGTTGCGAAAATTTTTGCCAACTATCTTTTCTGATCGCATCCAACTTCGGTCTGGTAGAAACCAGTTGCTGTAGTAGGCCGCGCCTATTTTGCACATAAGCATACATGAAAATTACATTGCTGATATTTTGCATTGAAAAAAATAATGAATGGAGATCGCAAATTCGAATAATACATCTGGTATGTCACTGTCCATGTTGTGGGGCTATTTGTGCACTTCTAGTAATTATTTGGTGGCTGCAAATATGACCTGAAGGTTTTTCAGGTTCGCCTGCCATTCAAGTCTATTTGCGAACCATCCCGGCCAATGTTCGTCCATCACTAGTTAATAACCCTAATAATCTTTCAGGGTACTGTAGTTGCCCCATTCCAGTTATTACTTTAGTTGCCCTCCTCTGTACCCTCTCCAGCTCTGCTATGTCGGCCTTGTTCACAGGAGCCCAGAACTGTACACAGCACTCCATGTGTGGTCTGACTAGTGATTTATAAAGTGGTATGACTATGTTCTAATCACGGGCATCTATACCCCTTTTGATGCAACCCATTATCTTCTTGGCCTTGGCAGCAGCTGTCTGACACTGGTTTCTACAGCTTAGTTTGCTGTTTATTAAAATTCCTAGGTCCTTTTCCATGTCAGTGTTACCCAGTGTTTTACCATTTAGTATATGTACTGGTGACTTGCATTATTCCTTCCTATGTGCTAACCTTACATTTGTCAGTGTTAAACCTCATCTGCCACTTATCTGTCCAAACCTCTAATCTATCTGGATCGCTCTGTAGTAGTATACTGTCCTCTTCAGTGTTAATTACTTTACACAGTTTAGTGTCATCTGCAAAAAATTATATTTTACTGTGCAAGCCTTCAACAAGATCATTAATAAATATATTGAAGAGAATAGGGCCCAATACTGACCCCTGATGTACTCCACTAGTGACAGTGACCCAATCCGAGTGTGTACCATTAATAACCACCCTCTGTTTTCTATCACTCAGCCAATTACTTACCCACATACAGACATTTTTTCCCAGTCCGAGCATTCTCATTTTATATACTAACCTTTTATGTGATACAGTGTCAAATGCTTTGGAGAAGTCCAGTGTCATGCACCACTCTGACGATGTGCGGAGGTCGGCCAGGATAGCAGCACAAGTTTAGTGTTTGTTTTGGTGCCGTGCTGGATCCGCCTCTCATCAAGTGCACTGGGTGGAGTCATTAGTTTAAATGGCCTCCAGCTAAGTGCTCTGAGCAGATTATACTAATCATTGTGGCAGTGGCGTAGCTATAGGGGTCGCAGCGGTCGCAATTGCGACCGGGCCCCTAAGTCAGGGGGGCCCACGGGGCCCCCTCAGCCAGGAGAACGCGGCCCGCAGCTGATATCAGTTTTAACTGCGTGAAACCAGATTCACATGGGGCGGAGGCGGGCGGAGGCGGGGCAGAGGCGAGGCCCTGCGTGACGTGCTCTGTGCAGGGCAGGCTAAGTAGGAGGAGGGAGGGGGAGCGGCTTCAGTTGAGGTCAGAAGACGAAAGAGGAAGCTGTGTGCAGCCGCCGGTACTGACTGACTCCGCCTCCTCTCCTGGCTGACTCCGCCTCCTCTCCTGGCTGAGAGCTCCCCTCCTCGGCTCCTCCTATCCTGAGCCTGCGAGTGCGACTGCCTGCCAGACTGTCTGCTGTGCTGAGGTGAGCGTGGCTGGCTGGACCATCCGACCGGACCAGGGTCCTGGTAGTCCGGTCCAGACCAGTTAAAGTGTGTGTCTGTGAACTGTGATTGTCCCTGAGTGAGTGAGTCCGGTCCGGGGGCCCTAACCTGCCTGGTGGGAGCGCCGGTGGCGGTGACATAGTCAGTGATAACTAAGCCAGCAGCCCCAGACCAGACCAGTCAATACCCGCTCCTTTAGGAAAAAACAAATCAGTACTCTCATCAAATGTGACTGCAGGCAGCACAGCAGCAGGCCAGAAGCGATCGATCAGCCAGGATTAATGTGCACAGCCTGGGTGGGAGGCCCCCCTTACCCTGGCCTTAGGCAAGTGACAAACTGCCCCCCCCCCCCCTCAATCAGAGGCAAGTGACAAACTCAGCTCTGCTACATCTACAATGAGCAACTACAACAAATGTAATGCCAAACTGCAGTTCCTCTATGTGATTGTGATGCCTTGGATAGCTTCCACTGGACCCACAGCCTGTGGGTCCAGTGGAAGCTATCCAAGGCATCACATAGAGGAACTGCAGTTTGGCATTACATTTGTTGTAGTTGCTCATTGTAGATGTAGCAGAGCTGAGTTTGTCACTTGCATAAGAATGAGGGGGGCAGTTTGTCACTTGCCTAAGGGAGGCCTCCCACTGTGCACATTAATCCTGGATGATCGATCGCTGCTGCTCTCACATCTGATGAGAGATTTCCTAAGGGGGTATTGACTGGTATTAGGGACGGGCTGGTGGATGAGGGCAGCCACTCAGTCCTGCCTATGGATCACACAGTGTGCACTTAGTTATGCCCAGGCCCCATGCCAGGGGGTCCCTGATGTATTAACTGACCAATAACATGGAGATCCCAGTGCCAGCTGCCTTGCTGGTGGACGATTGGCATATACTTCTGCTGTGGGTCACAGCAGAAGTATATGCCAATCGTCCACCAGCAAGGCAGCTGGCACTGGGATCTCCATGTTATTGGTCAGTTAATACATCAGGGATGTATTAACTGGCGGCGTGATAAACTGGGTGTGGAGCACAATCCTGTTAGTTTAGCTTGAACATGGTGGGTGTGCAGGGGTCTGGTGGTGTTAGGAAACGGTATTGAGGGTAGGGGGGCCCCAAATTGAACTCTTGCACCAGGGCCCATGAGCCTATAGCTACGCCCCTGCATTGTGGTCTGGGAAGCTTGGAGGGAAGGTTGGCTGTCTCTTCCTGCTCTGGAAGATAAGTGTCATTTCTAGTTTGGTTGTTTGTGTCATCTATCCCATCCAGGTTCTGTGCGAGCAGGCTGCTCCTATTTCCCCACTTCACCATCTCAGGGAATTCAGGGTTTTGTCAGCCCAGGCTGGAGGACACATCACACCTACCTTCAAGGTCTGCATGTGGGCTGAGCAGTGCAGGGAAAGAGGTCAGGGATAAGCTAGGAGGTGACCCTTCCCCTGTCTCTCGTCCAGAGCCTGGTTGGTACGTTATCTGTTATACTGAGTGCACGTCCGCCGTGACATTATAATCCGCCATACTGTGACTGCCATTGCTCAGCGCTTTTGTGATGGCGTCAATTGATGCACTGGTTGACCGCATGCAGGGTTTATCCCTAGAGGTTGCGGATCTGCGTAGTTTGGTCACACAGTGTCAGAGGGTTCTGGCATCAGGTACAGGTCAAATTGTTGGGGAGCCTAAAGTCGCTCTTCCCGAGAAATTTACAGGGGGTATGGATGATTTTTTCCACTTCAAAGAGTCATGTAATTTGTACTTTCGATTGCGTCCATTTTCATCAGGTAATGAAGATCAGAGGGTGGGTATCATCATGTCTTTGCTTAAAGGGGACGCGCAATCCTGGGCTTTTTCTCTGCCGCCCGGTTCTCTGGCCCTCCGGTCGGTGGATTGCGGGGATTGATTTAGAAACATAGAATGTGTCGGCAGATAAGAACCATTTGGCCCATCTAGTATGTCGCCGATTTACGATGACCCAGATCGAGTCTCAATGGCAGAATCGAAATTACGTAACTTACTACAGGGTAAACATACTGCTGAGGTTTACTGCACAGAGTTTAGGAGGTGGGCTACTGAGTCGGGGTGGAACGACCCCGCGTTACGTAGTCAGTTTTGTCAGGGGTTATCTGAAAGGTTGAAAGATGCCCTGGCTTTTCATGAGTACCCAGATACTTTGGAGAATGCAATGTCTTTGGCTATACGTTTGGATAGACGTATCAGAGAGAGGTGTAAGGGTCCCTCCGTGCAGGGGATTCCTCCCGCGTGTAGTTTTGTTTCACCTACTGCCCAGGGTGATATTACTTATAACTCTGGGGTAGGGGAGGAACCCATGCAGTTAGGTCAGATATCTTGCCATTCTGATAGTAGAGACTTTAGAAAAGTGCACAATCTATGTTACTATTGTGGGAAGAGGGGTCATTTTATTTTTTCTTGTCCTTATGTTAAACCACAGGTGGAAGAGAAAAAGAAAAAAGAGAAAAAAAATAATTCCCTCACACTTGGTAGTATGAATGGTGTGGTGGAGCAGACGGGTATGCAAGCTCCCTGCAGTTCCCGTTTTCTTCTTTCAGCTATGGTGGCGCTAGAGTCTAGAAATGTGTTTGTTGATGTTTTCCTTGATTGTGGTGCTGGGGTAAACCTAATTGACCTTCTTTTTCTTCAAAACCTAGGACTAAGTTCTTGCACGTTAGAGAATGAGATTCGTGTTTTTGCAATTGATTCTTCCCCTCTTTCTCAAAGGAGCCTTACTCACATTGTTCATGGTATTCATTTAAGGGTGGGTGATTCACATGCTGAAATTATTTCTTGTTTTGTCATGAAGGATTTGCCAGCTCCTATAGTTTTGGGGTTGCCTTGGTTGTCTAGACATAACCCAATTATAGACTGGCAAGCGAGACAAATCATTGGTTGGAGCGAGTTTTGTTCGGATAATTGTCTTGTCACATCTATCTCTGGTGTGTCCATTACTGCCTTGCCTCAGTATCTCTCAGATTTTTTGGATGTCTTTTCGGAGGGTGGGGCTCAGGAATTGCCCCCTCATCGAGACTATGATTGTCCAGTGAATCTCATTCCAGGGGCTAAGTTGCCTAAGTCTCGGCTTTACAACCTCTCTCAACCCGACAGAGAGGTCATGCGAAAGTATGTCGCTGAGAGTTTGGCAAAGGGTCATATTAGACCATCTAAGTCTCCAGTGGCAGTAGGTTTGTTCTTCGTGAAGAAAAAAGATGGATCACTGAGACCGTGTTTGGATTTCCGGGAGTTGAACCATATTACAGTCCGGGATCCATATCCCCTGCCTTTGATCTCTGATCTTTTTGATCAGATTGTTGGAGCCAATGTGTTCTCCAAGTTGGATTTGAGAGGAGCATACAATCTGATCAGGATCAAGGAGGGGGATGAGTGGAAAACGGCCTTCAATACGCACGAGGGTCATTTTGAGAACCTGGTGATGCCTTTTGGGTTGACGAACGCGCCAGCAGTATTTCAGCGATTCGTCAATTACATTTTTCATCACTTGGTGGGGAGGTTCGTAGTAGTTTACCTAGATGACATTTTAATTTATTCTCCTGATCTGAAGACCCATCAGGATCATGTGAGACAGGTTTTGACGATCCTTCGGGAGAATAAGTTATATGCCAAATTGGAGAAATGTTTGTTTGCGATGCAAGAGCTTCCGTTCTTGGGATACATGCTTTCTGATTCTGGTTTTCGTATGGACCCCGAAAAGGTCCGGGCGGTTCTGGAGTGGGACCGACCAGAGAATCAGAAAGCTTTGAGGCGGTTCTTGGGGTTTACGAATTATTATAGAAAATTTATTTTGAATTATTCTACCCTAGTCAAACCTCTTACTGATATGACCAAGAAGGGCGCCGATGTCTCTGTCTGGTCGGATGAGGCTTTGCAGGCCTTTTCGGCTATTAAGGAGCGTTTTGCGTCTGCTCCCATTCTGGTGCAGCCGGATGTGTCTCAGCCATTCGTGGTGGAGGTTGATGCATCAGAGGTGGGGGGTGGGGCGGTGCTGTCACAGGGTTCATCTCCTGGCAAGTGGGTCCCGTGTGCCTTCTTCTCCAAGAAGCTCTCGGTCGCTGAGAGGAAT